>NC_081408.1:291747141-292429141 GCF_030272615.1 Cryptomeria japonica | reverse complement strand
TCTGGATTATACTTTATACTTTATACATGGAGTTTAGACTCTAGATTATACTTTATACCTGGTTTGTGTTTGACTCTAGATTATACTTTATACATGGAGTTTAGACTATATATTATACATGTTATAAGTTTTATACATGTTTGATTATATTATATTTATACATGTTTGATTATATTCTAGATTTATGTACATGATGTTTGATTAAATTAGATTTAAATACATGATTGATTAGATTGTATATTTCATGCATGTACAACGACTTGTTTAGACTCTAGATTATACTTTATACCTGGTTTGTGTTTGATCATCTATTATACATGTTTGATTATATTAGATTTATACATGTTTGATTAGATTAGATTTAAATACATGTTTGATGAGATTGTATATGTCATGCATGTACAACGACTTGTTTAGACTCTAGATTATTCTGTATACCTTGTTTGTTTTGATCATCTATTATACATGTTTGATTATATTAGATTTATACATGTTTGATTAGATTAGATTTAAATACATGTTTGATTTTCAAACAAAAGATTATGTATTCAATTATACATGTTTGATTTTCAAACAAAAGAGTATGTATGAAATGAACAAACTAAACTTAATAGGTCATGTATTGAATAGTTCACATCCAGTACATGTATATTACATAGGTATGCATATTTGTAGGTATGTGAGCTTCTAGGAATGTATATTGTAGTTAAATAGTTCACAACATGTACATGTCCTAATTCCATATTAAATATATCAATTTTACAAATGTACATATTACATTCTAATTTAAATATGCATTTTTTAATTAAATACAAATACAATTACATACAATTAAACGTGCACATTTAAATACATCCTAATTTGATATAATGTATAAATAAATTTAAAAAATATTTATCCTAAATAGTTTCAAAACAAGTTACTTGAGATCTAGAATTTATCTTGAACTTGTACATTAAAATTCAATTCATGTGGATTACTAAATGTATATACGGTTCATGCCACATCAAGTGGCTCACAACACTCTTCAATAACACTTAATATTTTGTCATGATCTTCACTATCTAGTCTCCACTTTTGAGACCGCCCTCGACGTGGAAATTTTTGAAGAATTAGGCCAACAGCAATGACCAAGTGACTATACTAATATACCTTGTTATCAATTTGGTATTCAGTGAAATGAATCCCATGTTGAACAATTTTAACTTGTTTGAAATATGTCCCTTGCACTACAACTGATCCTGCATGTACATGTATATAAGAAACATGAGAAATTAAAAAATTTCACACAAGCGATTTGTATGTATGTACATATTCAAATCAGAACTCAAACCTGTGGGAAATGACATTCCATCACTCATCTCAGATTTTGATAACTTCTTTCTCTCTTCTGTGCAATGCAATAAATAATAACTAACACCTTCTATATTTCCATCTTCTGCTATGACTGCAAAAATATCTCCTGCAATTTGACACAAGTTAAATAAATTCTAAGTTATATGTCATTTTTAAGGAAATGTTTACATGTGTACGTCATGTACATACATACCTTTTTTAATCAATCCTGAAGTATGATCGTAATCACCAGAAATCAAAGGAATGTCTTCAAAGTTTTCATCCTCATTTGAATCCTCGTATGTGTCAGAAACATCTAGTGGCACCATTTTCCATTCACTAACATATCCAGGCTCTTGGTTCTTGCAATCAACATAGTTTTCGAAAATGCATTCACAACAAAAACATGAATAATCTCTATTGTATAATGTCCATGGGCGATTATCTGTACTCATGACACAATGCAAAGATCTTGTCCTCTCCACAGTCTTGCATCCATGCATTGATTTTCTATCCACATTTGTAAAATGTACATGTGTACAAGAATGTACATGTAGATCAAGTTGTTAAATTAAAAAAAATTAAATAAAATACTAAAAGAGAACACGTACCGGTTATCTCCAGAAACACTCTATATGGAATGGGCTTATATGTTCTTGATGATGATTCCCTAGAATAATTAGGTTGCTCAAAGTGTTTCTTACACCATTCAACAACATCATGTGCATTTTCTATACGTTCTCTTGTGTACTTTATTTGATGCTTTCTTAGAGCACGTTTGATACAAGCTCCTGCACCATCATGTTCACCCTTTCCATGACCACTCTCAAAAAAACTCCAAACATGTGGTATTTTGTCATTTCAATGATATCTACATAGTGCATAAAATGGCCTCAAAGATTTGAATTGTGCTGCACATCCATCAGACCAAACAAAATGTTTAACTATTGTTATGCCTCTATCTTTCAAATATTCAAAAAACTTCTTAAAGCAATGTTGTACAAAAAGTGTGTCATGCTCCTTATCATCACTGATATAGAAGTGGTACTCTTTCTTAATGGCACGATTTTCAAATGTACTATCAACACCATCCAAATTCATCTATGCATGTCGATAACACACATGCACGAAAATAGTGATTTGCTTTGAAAAGTAATACTCTGATTGAATCTCTTTTTGATGCGCAAAAGAGTAATTCTCTGCGAAGTCAACTACAGATAAAATAGTTCCAAGTGGGAAAGTGTCTCTTAATCTTTTAAATTGTTCTGCTTTCCACTTGGCAAAAAAACCATGGCATATGTATGGTTTTATCAACTTACGAAAATTTTTCATAAATGTTCCAATAGGTATTTCCTCTTCTACATAATCTAGTCTTGTAGATTCCTTTCCAAATTTTGTTTCAATTTTTTTGTACTTATAACTCTTGCAATTTACCATCTTCCTCATGTCAGTATCTTCATCTCTCAAAGGCAATTTAGCCAAGTCCCCGCATGTTCCACAAATTCCTCTTATGCAATTTATTTGACCGGTTGCATTATCATTTGATTTATCACATAAGATGGATGCTATGAATTGACTTGTTCGTTTAGGAGGAGCATTTTCATAACCATCATTATCTTCTCTAATCTTTCGAAACACCTGATAGTACAAGTCAAATTCGATGTGATAACGACAACAACAAGTTTTGAAAACTTTTTGTAACTTCACATAATATGGCCTTAACCGTTCAAACATGGTTTGTCCAATCTTTATATCAGGGTTTGTTTTAGTAAACAATACATACAATTCATGTTTTGTTGTGTCTATCCAATGTTTTACATGGAGATCATAACGATCAGGACCAATCCTTTGCTTGATAACATCTCTACTATTTGATGAAGGGCAAGTATTATCATTCCAAAAACTTCTCACAAAGTTCCTAACAACATCTTCAATTCTATCAGAATGAGGAGCTCTACACATAATTGCCCAATTCCCTTCTGAGGTAGTATCATCCAAAATCTTTCTCCTTTTAACATATTTAGATATTGTACTTCTACTAAAACCAAACTCAGATGACAGTGAAGAGATTTGTCTTTTTTGAGGCAATCTTTCATTTACTAAAGATGTCAACATCACTCTTCTTGAAATGGTCTTATCTAGTTTTCGAGATTTTTTACCAATGTTCACCAAACCTTTCTTAACATTATCAACAATAGATTTTTGTAGCTAAGAAGATTTCCTCTTTTGATTTGTTGTATCTATACCCAACAATTTCATTGGATCTATTAAGTCTTTATGAGTAAGTACAATTGATAACAATTGAGCTTTTTCTAGTGCAGTATCAAGATTGTTGAAATGCGACATTATTTCTTTTGCACTTTTATTCATTGACCTCCTTTTAGTATGTCTAGGTTCTTCACTGAGACATTTCAACTCATCCACATCCATTTCAAGTAAATGATCTAAATTTTTATAAGAAATATTTCTCTTCACCTGTTTAGCTAGATCCACAATATGCTCATCCATATCAGTGGTAGGAGGTAAGGAGCCTGACCCCTCTCCTTCGAAGGTCTCCATTGGTTCAACTTGGACAATCTCCTCCCTATGTTCATCAACTATATTGTGTTCTTCAACAGGTTTATTTGCCCGTTCTGCACATAATTTAAGAGTTTGTGTAAGGTTCTTGAATTAATCAGAGATTATTCAATTAGGATTAAGAATAGGGGTGAATTTGGCTTAAAGCTTTACATGTTAAAATTAGCCCTTTCAATTTGGTTTATTAAATTTAAATACTTTTAGGACCTTATTGTTATAACTCTAATTAAATTACTTGTTTAGGTTTAAAGTTCAATTTGTTCTCAGGTTGGGATTAAAGTTCAATCTCTAATTTTGAGCACTAATTTAACACATAAAATAAAATTTTGATAAATTAGAAATTCCAATTTTGAAAATTAAAAGTACAAATATTTTGATGCATGCATACGATAACTTAGGTGACCTCATATTAATTTGTTATGGACCATAATGTAAGTGGACTATAATTTGTCACATGTGTGTATATTTAAGACCTATTATTGCATAATAGACCTCCTAATCTGAAATGTTTTTGCATGTACGTGAAGTTGAATATAAATAGTTCACCTAAATTATTCAACATGTTTAATAGGTTATAAATTTATGTCACATTTAAGAACTATAATCAATGTAATAGTCCTAATAGGCCTTATTATTAAAATCAATATGACCACATTTGAAAAAACATTTCACAAAATTAATATACTTAACTACCCTTAAGACAAATATATTATGTGATATTAAAGGACCTATCACATGAAATTACTTGTACATGTAGATTAAATATTCAATATATATAATTTAGAACCTAAAAATTATGACATAATAGGTCTTATTAATTTTATGACTTAATAGGTCTTATCTATTATAAATGAACTTAATTATATAGGAGAAAAATGCAATTACACAACAAGCAAGTTGATGGAATTTGAAATTTGCAAATACACATGTATTATCTCAAATTAATTATGTTTTCCAATTAAAACAAAATTATTTTTAATCCTATTAAAAATATTAGATAAAAAATATTGAATTCTAATTAATTGATACGTAATACATATTAAATTAAATAGAAATAAAATTAAAAATACATACTTGCATCATGATATCTTTGTCTTCTTTGTTCTTGATATCTTTCTTCCGTTTCGAGAGAATAATTCCTTGAAGTCTTATTTTGCCTTCTCTTCTTGTTCCCCATGCTTTTACAAAAAACCTTCAAATTATTTGCCTTCAAAATAATTTTCAAATATCTTCTCTCATCCAAAAATGCGAATTATTTTAATCATTTGAGTGATAAAAAGCGAAAAAAAATTATGGACATTTATACATTTCCACAAATGAAAAAAAAAATAAAAAAATGCGTCGGCCCGAGTTCGAACGAAAGCCGACAGTTAAAAATTGTTGGGTTCGCTCGAACATGCTAGTTACAAAAATGTGCATGCCAAAATCTAGCTCACCGGTTCGAGTGAATGGGGGTTCACTCAAACCCCTTTTGGTTCGAGCGAACCCAATCTGATCGAACACGTGTTCGATCGAAACCCCAAAATTAGAAGTTTCTCCCAAAAAATTTCAGAGTTCTGAAGAATTAATGACTTCGGAGCTCTGGTTCAATACACGAATGAAATAATCTTGATAACCCAAAAATATTAGATGGTAGTACTCGAAGCAATCTTTCCAACGAATATAATTTTGTTATATTTTGAATTTATTATGTTTTTGATTTTTTAATTTTATTAAAAATTGGTTTTTCACCGAACATGAACTTCTCTGTTCAACGCATTGGGAAAAATAAGAAACTAATTCAAAAAAATTCTAAAACATATCTATGCCCTTGGTATTGATGTCTTCTTTCTAACAAAAAAAATAAAATTGAATTTTGATTTATATAGAACAAGTTATGTGTTCAAACGTAAACCTATGTTTGAATTATGACTAGTCGGACTTCAAAACGTTATAAAATGAAAAATATTGAACATATCACTATAAAACCAAATGCAAGCCCTGGATATTGATGTTACAAACAAAAATTCGAAAGAATTGAGTTTTTATCATTTATAGAAAAAAAGTTATGCGTTTCGGGAGGCACATCACTCTTAAAAAATGTAGTTTGTTGTAAAAAACTACTTTTCGAGGGAGATGGAAATTTTTTTAAAAAATCTTTGAAAAAAATTTGAAAAAAATGTATATAGAATCTACAAACAAAATGCTAGAAATCACTAATTTACATCATCTTCAAATTTTTAATAGTTTAAAATTTATAGTTCTCGGAAGTTGAAGATTATTTTAAAAATGTACATCTCAGTGTCAAAAGTGGCAAAAAAGTGGGAACCATTATTGTGAGTTCACCCATTCATCACCCACTATTCCTACAACATCCAACATGCCATAACCATGCTCGATGTTTGCAACACCAAACAAAAGAACAATGAAACATTTATGTTGTTCCTTCAGCGTTGGCGATGCATGGTATCAAGATATCCTCGAGATATTCCTGAAAAAGAAAAAATGGAAATCTTCATCGATAATTTAAATGGCGAAATGAGTTACAGACTCAAACTTCAATGCATACCATCTTTCACCAAATTGATTGAAAATGGCATTCAAGTAGAGGAAGCTTGTGTCAAAAAGGGAACACTCAAGTTCTACAAGGAAGGAACGAACTCATCAAACTACAATAACCAAAACAACACCAATCTTGACAAATCTCGATTTTGGACTCGAAACAAAAATGAAGGCAACAATGAACCATATGATCCCAAATCTAAACAACCAGTGCTTGCATTATTAGGAAATACTCAAAATGCGAAAAATCCTAAAAATGCTACTCCCAGTGCTAACACATATGCACCAAATAATGCTCAAGGACAACTCAACACCAACAACACCAACAATAATCAAAGCAAAAACCTGAATCCAGGGCCTAACAACAATTCACGCAACAACACTAACAATTTCCAAAAGCGTATCCTCACACCACTGGGCCAATCATTAGAATCCGCATTCAGAGAACTATTGGCAAACAAGATTCTTTCTTTGCCTCCAATCAACAATTATGAACCCCCAATCAAACCACCTTGGTGGAATGATTCACACTATTGTGATTTCCATCGCAACAAGGGCCATAGAACAAACGAGTGCATGAGATTGAAACACATAGTCTAGGACATGATTGATTGAGGTGACTTAACGGTGGATGGTCTAAAAACAAATAATGATCACGAAGCCTTCAAAAATCCTCTCCCAAATTACAACAAAGATGGAGTATCAACTTCAAATGATACACGCAGAGCTTGTATTAATCACATCTACAACAACACAATCAACCACATATCAGCTGAAGACCATCAAGTCAATGTCATAACCATTCGAGATCGGCATGATCATGAATCTGTCAATGTAACAACCTGGACTCAGAAATATGTCCTGAAGGGACATACTGCACCTCCAACTGCCACACCAAAAATCCAAAATGACTTGGTTAACCAACTACACAAGACTCCAGCTCAGATATCTATCCTGGAATTGTTGAAACTATCCCCAAAACACAAAGACATATTGGAGCAAGCGCTATTGGAAACAAATGTACCTCAAAATCTGGATACAGACAAATTTCAAGCCATGGTCGCCCATATGATATAATCTCATAACCTCACCTTCTTAGAGCATGATAATACTTCATTGAGTCATCCGCATAATACTCCTCTACATATTGAAGTCATTGTTTGCAAACACCGAGTAAAAAGAGTCTTAATAGATGGAGGAGCCGGACTTAATATATGTACTTTAAAGCTTATCCGTGCACTAGGCTTCTCAGAAGAATCTATTGATCCTTGTAAAAAGATTACCATAAAAGCATATGATGATGAGGAAAGGTCCTCTAAAGGAACAGTAATATTACCTATTCAAGTAGGACTAGTACAAAAGGATACTATATGTCAGGTCTTAGATATTGATCTCACCTACAATATCTTATTAGGACGACCCTGGATACATGAAATGCAAGCAATACCTTCTACATATCACTAGTGTGTCAAGTTTCCTTATGATGGACAAGAAATCTCCATATCAGCTGATCACAATCCATTTCAACATTGCAACACAATGAGGGCAGCCCAGGACAGTTTGGTTCCTCATAATAGAGAAAAGCAGTGGTCTTCAACATCCGATCCACCAACAGCAAAATCCAACTCCTTATGGGGAGACTTCAAATAGAAAATGCACATCAAAGACCAGGGCATGGGAGAATATTCTCTGGAGCCTTTATGTTTGACCAAATTGCCAACATCACCTAGATCGCATGCTTTACCTACTATATCAACACATCTGGCAACTCAGCCCATCACTAAATTTGATGTTACCTTCATCCAATTGGGTACTCTAGCACATGAATTAGAAAATAAGAATGTTCTTAGCTGGCTATACAAAGATGAAGAAGAAGCTAATAGAGCAGCCACTCTGGACATTGTTCTACCAATGCACCTATATGGAAAAGGCTACTTAATCATGAAGCAAATGGGATATGGCGGTAAAGGACCTATTGGGAAATGCAAAGAAGGAGTCACTGAACCTATAGATCTTCCTTCACAACCTAGTAGAAATAAAGAAAGATTAGGTTGTAAATTCACCTTCCTATTGAAACGGCCTCCACACACAAATGCAAAACCTCAATGGAAGGAAAAGAAAAAGTACAAGGAAGAATCCTAGCAGGAAGTACTCTTTGAATCAGTAGAAACAATCCGCAAGGCATGAGAATGTCAAGATCAGAAGTTGCATCAGCGAAAGCTTTTAAATCATAAGAAGGCCATATCTGTAGCAGTGGCTCATATTCACACACCAATGGCTCAAGAACAAATCATGTCATCACAAGAAACCATCATTCCTCCCCGAGGAAGCACAATCTATGAACAAATCCAGACCATGGAAGATGGATCGGATACAGAATCAACACAAAATATCAAAATAGTATCCATCATCAAAGATTTGTTTTCACCACACAACATACCTGTTTGCAGCACAGATAGAATTTGGGATGATGCCTATGAGACAGATTCCAATGAATATGAATGGGGTACCTGCTCTGATACTACTACAAATATCCCAGATGATACTGATTTCATATCCATTTCTCAAGAAGAACATAACGCAGAAGATAGACCTCTTGAATTTGGACCACAACATATCTATGACATTCAGGAAAGCGAATAGAAGTATTACGAACAAGTCTATGTAGAATATGATACCATCGAAGACCTCGATGAAACCCTAGACTTCTTCAAAACCAAGACCCATCACGATGACAACTCTATCCTAACACTTACGGTAGCCGAACTTGATCCACCCAACGATTCCTTACCGCTTGTCTTCCCTGATCTCATCGACTGGAATGAACCTGAAACCCATGATATACCAATTTTCCCAAATGATGAATCTATTATCCATTACCTATGTACCGTAAATCCCGAAACAGGCTCTACCAGTGAACAAAATAATGATGTCTGTCAATCAGGGAATGCCAAGTTTCTCAGTCACAAAAATGAATCAAATAAAGAATCTGATGCTGAAAACCCGTTAATGGCAGCTCTAGATCCCAAAAAAGTAAAAATAAAGGATGCATCTGAGGGTGAAAACCTTTTTAAGGCACCTAACGATGGGAGACTTGACAGTCTTCCTGAACATTTTCATGAGCGATCACCCATATTGATTGAGCCCACTCAATCAATCAACATTGGTACCATAGAAGCAGCCAGAAACATTCACCTTGGAGAATCTTTGACAGAGGAGGAAAGATCGGCATTCATCATCTTCTTTAAAGGACAACAAATTAACTTTCCCTGGTCATATGCTGATATGCCCGGAGTTGATCCACACTTAATCATGCATCACTTGTCCATTTCTACAGGAGTCAAACCAGTCAAGCAAAAGCTACGAAAGATGAATCCACAGGTGGCACTCATGGTCAAAACTGAATTAAAGAAACTCTTAGATGTCGGATTCATTCGACCCATTGACTATACAGAATGGATTTCCAACATTGTTCCAGTCTCAAAACCAGATGGTAGTATCAGAATATGCACTGACTTCAGGGATGTCAATAAAGCTTGCCCAAAGGATGACTTTCCTCTGCCAAGTATCGATATAATTGTAGATCTCACAGCAGGCCATGCAATGCTCTCATTAATGGACAGTTTCTCAGGCTATAATCAAATCAAAATAGCTCCTGAAGATCAAGACAAAACAACATTCACCTATCTTTGGGGAACGTACTATTGGAATGTTATGCCTTTTGGCTTCAAGAATGCGGGAGCCACTTATCAAAGAACAATGACAACCATATTCCATGATATGATGCACACATTTATGGAAGACTATGTGGATGATTTACTAGCTAAATCCTTCACCAGAGCTGAACATCTCGACATCCTAACAAAGATCTTTGATCGATTGCAAAAATTTCAAGTCCGACTCAACCCTAAGAAGTGTGTCTTTGGGGTTACATCAGGCAAGTTACTAGGCTACATAGTCTCAGCTAAAGGTATTGAAGTTGATCCAGCAAAGGTATAAGCCATCATGGACATTCCACCACCAAAGAATATCAGTCAACTTAGATCTCTAGAAGGATGACTTCAATCAATCAGGCGATTCATCGCTCAACTAGCAAATAAAAGTCTGCCATTTAACCACTTGCTACACAAAAATGTATCGCTCAAATGGGAGACTAAGTGTGTAGAATCTTTTTACCAAATTAAATAGTACCTGATGAATCCACCGGTTCTAGTACCACCAGTTGCAGGAAAGCCTCTTATACTATATATCTCAACAATAGATATTTCACTAGGGGCACTATTGGCACAAGAAGATCAACAAGGAAAGGAATGCACCATATATTACATCAGTAGAACATTGAATGGCTATGAGCTCAACTATACATTCATTGAAAAGGCTTGCCTAACAGTGGTTTTTGCATCTCAGAAGTTCCGACATTATATGCTAGCACACACCATAAAGCTAGTGGTAAAAATTGATCCTCTCAAGTATCTACTCAGCAAGGCAGCTCTCACAGGCCGATTGGCTAAATGGGTCATGGTTCTTAGTGAATTTGACATCCGCTACACAGAAAGATGAGCCATCAAAGGACAAGCAATTGCAGATCAGCTGGCTGAAGCACCACTCCCAAGAAAACAAACCATGGAGATCGAATTTCTAGACAGGGACATTCTTGCTCTTTCTTCCAAACAATGGACCCTATACTTTGATGGATCCCATACACAACATGGTTCAGGGGCTAGCATTCTATTCATCACTCCTGAAGGACACACTATGCCACGATCATATAGACTTATGTTCCCATGTACAAATAATGTGGCTGAATATGAAGCATTGGTCATAGGCATCAAAATGGCTGTCAAATGGAAAATCACAGAGTTAAAAGTCTATGGAGACTCACAACTGGTCATCAATCAAATCAACAACAACTATCAGACAAAGGACGACAAGTTACTACCCTACAAACGCATGGTGGATGACTTCAAATAGTATTTTGTACACATCACCTTTGAACAAATACCAAGGTTGAACAACAAAGCAACTGATGCAATGGCTACGATCACTTCATTACTACAAATTCTAGAGCAACAGAGTCGTTATGAGTTCCTAGTAGAGCAACTGTTCTCTCCCGCCTATGACCACTCTGAATCCTAGGTTATATATGCCTTGACTGGTTCAGATTCTCCATTATATGGACCTATATACGACTACCTCAAGCATAATATCTTACCCATTGACCAATCTCGTAACCAAAAATGTAACTTTATCCGACAAGCTGCCTGTTACACCCTTACTGCTGATACCTTATATCGTCGAGGTCTAGATGGTACTCTTCTTCATTGTCTTGATCATAATGATTCTGATTCAGCTTTACACGAGCTTGATGAAGGTATTTGTGGCACACATTCAAGTGGCACTACTCTTGCTAAAAAGCTTCTACAAATGGGATACTACTGGCCTACAATGGAGAAAGACTCATATCATTTCGCCAAGAAATGTCCTAAATGCCAGATCCATGGCAATTTGATACACGCTCCAGCATAGGAAATGCAACCATTCACAACATCCTGGCCCTTTTGTTAGTGGGGACTGGATCTTGTTGGCAAAATTCATCCTTCATCTTCAAATGGACACAAGTTCATTATAACTGCAACAGAATACTTTACCAAATGGATAGAAGCAGTTCCCATGACCACAGTGACTGGGAAACAAATTACCTCTTTTATCCTAGATTATCTGATCTACAGATATGGTATTCCATGTTCAATCATCATCGATAATGGATGACCTTTCAAAAACCAAGATGTACAGGAACTATGTGAAAAATTCAAAATCCAACATCGGTTTTCTACACCATACTACCCACAGGGAAATGGTCAAGCAGAAGCATCTAATAAGACAATCCTAAAAATCCTCAAGAAAATAGTGAATGATGCAGACAAAGATTGGCACGTACAACTCAATCCAGCACTTTGGGCATACAGGACCAGCATCTGCACACCAACAGGAGCAACACCATATTCATTGGTATATGGATCAAAGGCTATTTTACCCTTGGAGGTAGAAATTCCATCTCTTAGAGTCTCATTGAAAGGTTTAATCCCCGATGAAGAATATCAAGTTAACCGACTGCAAGAACTAGAACTATTAGATGAAAGACGCCAACATGCTTATACTCATCTCAAAGCATATCAGCAATGCATGTGCGGGAGCTACAATCACACAGTCATTCCTCGCAACTTCAAGGTTGGTGATCTAGTCCTCAAAGAAAATCCAACAAATCAGCAAGATAGAGAAAAGAAAGGGAAATTTGAACCTAACTGGTTGGGTCCCTATGTCATCATATCAGTCTATGGATCAGGTGCCTATCAGCTAACAAATTCTGAGGGAGATGTGCTCGATGATCCAACTAACAACATTCATCTGAAGAAGTATTATACTTAAGGTAGCCTAGTGCACGGAAAAAGCCAAAAAAAAAAAAAAAAAAATCAAAAAAATCCAGAAAAAGCAAAAATACAAAGTACAATAAAAACAAAATGGTGAAACCCTGGTAAATAGGTGCCCTTGTGAAGAACGGCTCCTTTATCTATATCCATACCATTTTATCCATCAAAACACTATCGGCCATTGCCCGACACTTAGCATATATCCATTCAGGACATGCTTAGCGTAGTCACTATCCTGGGTTATCCATCTGTATCTATCCTCTTACCGTAGTCCACCATGGCTTGGGAATCACTATACTTATTCACATCAAGAGACACACTCAGCTAGGGGCATTAAATGTTTCAAAACTTTGCAAACATTCCCAACATCACAAAAATTGCACAAATCAGAAACATGACATCCAACAAACACAACTACACTTCATCGCAACAACCAAAACAAAAACAATACACATGAATCTCAAGGATGGATGATTTTCTAAAGTACTAAATGTTGCATTATCGCATAAAAGTCTTGATTATTTTGCATTTTGAACTTTTTCATTATTAGAATTTTCTCCTTATCTCATAAAATGCTTCAAAGCTAGAGGTCATGAGGAACTTCCAATATTTTCTTAGTCTTCTGTCTGGGAGGCGATCCCTTGTACTGTGTGAATATTTGCCTCGAGACGTGATACATTACATATCACTGAAGGCCTAATTCCATTTCACGCATATAAATGATCTACTCTTGTCTTTTTACGCAATACGCACTCAGGTCGTCCTGGTTCAATTATACCTTGACGCTTGTGCTATTTTGCAAAATCAAATATCATGTAAATTTTACTCAGGTCATTATGGTTCAATTATAACATTATGATTGTATAAATTTTCAACATATCCTAAAATCAATAAATACTCCATGATGATATTCACAAAGAAAGCAAACAAATGGTTGTATCGGATGACAAATACAGAATGAGAGATGCTCCAAAAACAATTAGTTGCATATCATTTTACAATTCGTTGCATATCATTTTACAATTAGTTGCATATCATTATTACATCACTCATTACATATCATTTTGCATCATTATTACATCATTTTACATCATATCATATTAGAATTAGTTGCATATCATAATCATACATCTCATTTTCAAGATACATCTCACAAGCATATAAAAGCATACATCCTGCATCATACATTACATCATCTATGTAAACATTACATCATCATATGAAAAAGGAAGTCACTCATAAAACATACATCCATATACACATCACATGATCAAAATTGGTGCCATCCATATATATATCTCAAAAATGATCTAAATGTACAAAATATGTCAAAACTGTGTCCAGTACAACGCATACAATGCTCAAAAATACAACAGAGACCATGTCTCTCAAGTATGACTATCCCCTGATGGAGATGGTCTCGCTCCAGATGCGCCCACCCCTGGATCTCTAGGAGGGTCTTGTCTCGCTCCAGATACACCTGCCCCTGGATCTCCAGGAGGGTCCTATCTCGCTCCAAATACACTCGCCCCTGGATCTCCAGGAGGGTCCTGTCTCGCCGGCCCCGTCACACCTCGGCTCTGAAATCGTGTCCCAATGGTTTGAGATCGACTCGATCTCGACTGTGCAAAGCTCTCCACTCGCCGATCTCTGGGTACTACAGCCTCATAATGCTGCCTATAATACTCTACCTCCTGCACTCTCCGTGTCAGCTCTCTAAGGGTGTCTCTCAATGGACCACCCGCCGCTGCTCTCTGCACACTCGCCAACGCCTCCTCCACTTGTCCTCGCCAATATATCTCAGTATCTCTCTCAGTGGTAAACTGAGAAATCTATCACTGATATGTCAAAATATGTGCCTACAACTGCTGCACAGTAATCTGTAAAGTCTAGATCTGCGCATCCTCCATATGACCTAGCACTCGAACCCGCAGCGGTAGCTGTGTTGGAGGAACCCCTCCCACTCGGCCTATCCTAGGTACTGGAGGTGGGAGTACATCTATCCTCCTCCTTTGTGCTAGTCGGCTCGGCTCCTCCTCACCACCCACTACAGTTAGTGCCTCCTCCACTCTCCCCTCTCCACTGGCTCCGATAGCCAATCCTCCTCTCCCCCTGTCTATCCTCCCTTGCCTAATAGCTATATCCATACCTCTCCTCCCTCTATCTCCCCGCATCCCTTTGGCTCCTCCTCCTCCATCATCCCCATCATCTCCATCATCTCCCCCGTCTCCCTCCTCCCCATCTGAATCAAATGATGGCCTCATCTCCTCCGGATCCAAGATCCTCGCCACCGCTCGCACAGCAAATAAACGGGCGAACTCATCTGTCATCCCTGTGTCCTGAATCTCTGGGGCATAATCCCAGATCTATCCCGCCAACCCTGTAAAATCCTTTATAGCCACCGCACTATCAATAATTGGTCCCCAATCAGCTATATCCTGCTGCCATCGTGCATATAGACACGCTCCCTGTGGAATACCCTGCTGGTGCCCGAACTGTCTCAAAACTCGGGTCACCAGGAATCTCTCTATAACATATGGGGTCCTCCCAATCAGGTACCACATCATAAATACAAAGGGCATCTCTACCCCATCCTCTACCCATACCTCACAACCTGTATACGGTCTCCAGGTGACCGTATCAATATCATCAAAAACCCTCCTCCAATGCTCTAGTTTGCCCAGCTTACGCTGGACAACTAGACCTCTATATCTGTAGGCGTATGCTGCACCTACGGGCTTGTCTCTATATGCCAGTGGCCTTGCTGCTGGAATGTGCTCTGAGCACCATACCTGTAATAGGGTCATGCCAGCTGATAAACTGTCGTAACCAAGGTATACTACCTCATGAAGGCTCCTGTAAAGATGAGCCAACATCGCTGACCCCCATGCAAATCTCTGGCCCTGTGTGACCATCTCCTCCAACACTAACCCCCATCCCACCGAGAATCTCTTTGAGCTACGATCAGGACAAAGGAATCCCCCAGTAAATCCTGCTAGTACAGAAGGTAGTGGTGCGTAGTCTAGATCCAAAAACTCCTGCCAGGGGATCTCATAACCATAGACAGTATCATCATGAAAAATGTGGCGAAGTGCCTCTGTGCCACCTTCCTCTGACTGCTCGTATGGTAGCAGTGCCCCTACCACAGGAATGCACAAAATCCGATAGCAATCCTCTGGTGTCACTGTCATCTCTCTAGTGGCAAAATAAAAGGTGTTCGTGTCGCTATGCCACCTCTCTGCCAACGCTGTCAAAAGCCCCTGGTTCATAGTGAACTGAGGCATATCTAGAAGAGAGGTCAATCCACATCTCTCTATAATGTCCAAATCTACCCGTGACAATCTCGGTATCAACGTCCATGGTCTCGGAAATCTCTCCCTCGACTGAACAATACCCAATCGCTCCTATCAACAAACCAAACATATCCAATATCAGTTTCCACATCAACACAAAGATATCAAAATCAAACTTACATCAACAACATGAAACATTTGCTCATCTACAATCAAAGTTCAAAATCCTATCATTTCCACCACTTCTAGCTCCATTTGTTCCATATTGTTCGTTTTCCGCTTTATATCCTCGATTTCCTTGCTATGGCTTTGCATCCTTTTAGTGCTCACTCTGATTCTTCTCCCAAGTCCTATGTCCTTATCATCTGGGGTGTTATCCTTAACATCAATAGTTACCACTGCTACCTTATCCTCTTGGTAGTTCTTCAACTTGCTGATGAGGGCTTTCATGTCGGCCAAGGTAGCCTTCTGAATCTTGTGGCTTTTCTCACCTATTTTTTGAGCATGTTCTCAACTCCATCAAGTCTCTTTTCAGTGGCACCTACTCTATTTTCCAAGCTAAGAAAGCTATTGCAGTTAGCATTGATAATCTCCTCTGCATTACCAATATCTTTGGTGAAGTCACTAAGACAGTCAGGGAGGGAATTGAACTTTCCCAAGCCTAAAGCTTGTCATGTCTTAATTTTCCCTACTTCCTAGGCCTTCTTGGTTTTAATGCCTTCAATTTCCTTATGCATCCACCTGAGCACCTATTTGAAGCTATTCATGTTGTTATTGATGCAAAGATCAATATCCAAGTGATGCTCTTCCTGGTTCTTATCACCAGTGGTATCAAGATTAACTTTTAGACCAACCTCCCTAACATCAAATCTCTGAACTTCTTTCGTTGTCATATCCTCCCCCATCAGGCCCTTCTCCTTTGATTCAGTCATGAGAGGTGACTGGTCCTTGGTGCCTACCTCCTTATTTTTAGAATTCTTTTTCTACTTCGGGCTCACAAGGATTTGGACCTCCTCACTTCTAGTATCTATCTCATTGTCAGTCCCATACTCCTCCTGATACTAGCTATCTTTGTCCTCCCCTCTCTGTTTCTTTTTGGCCAACCCTTTATTCTATTTCCCCTGCTTTGTTTTTTATTTTTTCTATTTGACCCAAAAATTTGGGGGTCGTCCTCTATCTTAGCTTCCGTATCATAGCCTTCGCCTTCTCATCAAAGTCACTGAAATCCTCATCTAATTTAGAAATCTCATCTATATTCAATTGGACATTCATGTTCTTGATGTGATTATATAGAATTACCATCAAACCTTCATGCATTGCAAGGTTGATACTAGGGTTGGATATTACTGTAGACGTATAAAAATGACCATATTCCCAAATGAATATTTTTATGTTCATTTCCCTATTTAACTAAATCCAATTTAATTAAATTATCCACATTCTTCTATTTTATTAAGTAAATTACTCAACTTATTTAAATAAAATTCACTATACCATTTAATGAATAAATCATTTTATTCAATTAAATCCCCCCTATCCACTTTTAATTAAATTCAAATTTAATTAAATAGTTATCCTAAATTAAATAAATCAAATTTATTTAATTACAACCAAATTGAATGAATTAAATTATTTCAATTAAATCCTATTATCCCCCCCATCCACTTGCAAAATCCCAAACCCCTTCCTAATCCCTTCTAGAATCTTCTAATCACTTCTAAATAACCTAACCCTCCTCTAAACTTTGTCACATCCCTAAGCAAAGGGAAGTCACTTCTCAAATGGCCTAAAGTCTTTGATAACCATTAAAGGTTTTCAACCTTCAACCACTAAATCCTTAAAGTCTTTGAAAACCATTTAAGGCTTCCAACCTTCCACCACTTAATCCCCAAAGTCTCCAATAACTATTAATGGTTAATTCAAACCCTCCAACATGGTTAAAAAATTTGTTTTGACTCAACCTCTACCCAACCCAAAGGTCTCATCAGGCCATTAATGCTTTGACCATGATTATCTCTTAATCATTTGCACAAAGGTTTATTCTTGGATTAACTCTTAATCCAGTGGGTAAACCTAATTTAGACTTGACCCTTAGCCTTTAGATAACCATGAGGTCTTCTCAGGCCTTTAATGCCTCCAACCTCTTCTCTCAACCCAATCCTATGTTGACACTTGTCACCATTTTATTGGTGCCAATTGTGCACATGGATCCCCAACTTTCAAACTTGACCCTTGATTAAACCATTCAATCTTGACCATCCATTGCCCTGTTTGTGCTATAAATAGAGCTCTCATTCCTCCATTCTAAAAAATCATCTTTCAAATTTGTAGCATCACACTTATGCTCAAATTATTTCAAGCTTTCATATCATCTTTATGCTCATCATTTAGCCTCTTTTTAGATCAGAAAATAGACTAAATATGCATGTTTAGATTACTTTCTTTATCATTTTAGTTCAATCATAGACTAAATATAGTATGCTAGGATAGTATTCATACTAATCTTGTCATCTTATCATTTATTTTATTGCATTTTAGAATCATACCTAGCTTATAACGCATCTCATACTAAAATCTATCAAAGCATCTCTCATTCTCATATTTGCCATCCCTAAACCATTTTGCTCAGTGATCTGAGAGCAAAAATGTTGGTTTGAGGGACATTGTGAGATAGAGAACCATGGGACCCTCCTTGGGAAGCTGAGTAATACTACGTTACTCCATAGCTTGCACCAAGATGTCCTGTGTGTGTGTGTGGACTAGTTTCTAACAATATTTTCATATATTTAGTTTTATAAGCCCACTTTTCCCGCATACAATTACATCTTTGATCCCTGCATTAAGGGCATAGAAAAGATAATAGGGAAAAGAAATTTTATCTTTATACCTAAAATGATTAAGTCAAACAAAGTGGTAGCTGTAAACCATAGTGTATCTACCATCGAGTGTGACAAATTCCATTATAGCAAGAAAAACCCTTCGCCAAATTAACTTAATTACCTTTGGCGAAAAGTAGGTATGGTTGCCTTTCACCAGTGTAGCCTTCTCCTCCTCTTTCTTTGGAAATTTCTTCATGGCAACATCTAAAATCTATTTGTCCCTATAAAACTTGATGCTCTCCATCGGAAGACCCATTACCTCCGCAATCATAGTTTCGGTCACCTTGACCCTCCTGTTTCCAATGGTTAACATTCCTTCATTCCAGCCCTTCTTGAAGATTCTCATAATTTCAGATCATTTCTCCTGCATATTTTCCATGAAATTTTTCATCTTGGTAGCTTGAAGTATTGCCCAGACCTACAGATGACTCTTCCATTTCTTAATGGTGGTAGCCTTCATTCTCTTTCATTTTCCACCCATGATCCTATTGATATGAATAATCTATAATTCT
Organism: Cryptomeria japonica; assembly: GCF_030272615.1. Taxonomy (NCBI): domain Eukaryota; kingdom Viridiplantae; phylum Streptophyta; class Pinopsida; order Cupressales; family Cupressaceae; genus Cryptomeria; species Cryptomeria japonica. Next base: position 292,409,576 of record NC_081408.1, on the reverse strand, counting down.
CACCTGATTCCTTTCTTCACAAGGAACTTTATGTGCTAACCTACTCAAATTTTGTAGGAATTTTAGATACTATTTTTGAAGGGGGATAAAAATGCCCATAAAGCATGTGGAGTTAACATACAGTGATCATTGTACCTCCTTCTTGGTAGCCTACAGAACTAGTACCTACTACCACAACATCTCCTTACACCTTGGGAAATGATTTCAGATCTGACCCTGCTTACCATGCAATCTTTCATAAATTATGATATCATTCTAGGTAATAACTATCTTGCTCTGTACTACCTCATTGGCAGCCTAGTTAGCACTCCGGTTAGCCTTTCTGTCAACATGGGAGATGTGGCATTTTTTAAACCCTTGAAGCAGCTCCCTAGCTAACGCAATGATGTTCTTGATATTCCATGAAGGTTGATGATTACTGAGAAGGTAGTTAATAATGTTTTTAGAGTCGCCTTCCAACCATAGTATTTTGACCCCTAAATTAGAGGCTAATTTAATAGATTGAAGGGTGCCCATAGCTTTCACCATATGATTGGTCTAAATTCCTAGGGGATAGGCCACCGCCCTACTGCAAAAGCCAGCCCCATTTTGGATGACACCACCGCAACCAGCCGGTCCTAGATTTCCTTTCACTGCCCCATAAAAGTTGGCCTTAAACCACTCATTGGGGGTAAAGGACCATCAACACAAACTTCTATTAATTTGGTTGATGTTAGAGCCCAAAGAGGTTGGGATATTCTATGTTTTGAGAACATGAAAGTCCTCCTTACTGCTACAACAATGCACCCCCTGGCCATAACATTTTCAACACAATTATTTTTTATCTTGACCCATACCACTTCAAAGGTGTTAATATCATTCTGGAATATTCTATTATTTATCTCTTTCCATATCCTCCCAGAGGATATGGGAAAAAGAGAACTTCCCAAGATTTATTATGGTGATGTTATTGCTTGAATAATGCCAGCTTCTGAAAGAATCCTGCATCTCCTCCTAGAAAACCCAATTCAACCCCCACATTTGAAAAAACATCCCCAAAATAGGAGTGGTATAAGGATAGTGTAAAAAGATATGGTTCATAGATTCTTCATTATTAAGACAAAGATACAATATGTTAGGGAAACAAAATCCCCTCTTTCTTAAATTGTTAGTAGTTAGAATCTTGTTTTGCAAGAGGATCCACAAAAAAATATTGATTTTAGGAGTCAACCTTGGACACCAAGCCTTGGCCCAGCATGGAATAGGGTCTTAGGATTGTGCCAGTAAAAGGATAGCAGAAGAGACAAAATAAATCCCTAACGAAGTCCCACACCATACCATGTGGTCTTTCCTTCTAGTATTTAAGACCGCATGGTTGATCATTAAGTTTACCTACATGAGTTTGGGATCAATAGATCTGACGTCCACCCACTTTTGATAAATGGAAATAGTTAATGTTACACTTGACTCCCTGATCGGTAAGTTGACTACCTTTGAACTGAGCAACTATGATAACAATATGCCAAAGATTGATGTTGCATTCAAATCTTCCATGACACTTCCACCAACAATGAGAAGAAAAGCAACCAGAAGTAGTTCTACTAGAAAAACCGATCATTCTCATGAACATGATAACTTGTTATCTAAAGAATAGGAACAAGATGATCTTGAAGCTTTGTTAGCAAGAAGGTTGCCAAAAGGAAAAGGTAAGTACAGAGGTAAACTACCCTTGAAGTGTTTCTCTTGCAATAAAATAGGTCGTATTGCATCCAAATGTCCTGACAATGATAGGATGGATAACTTTAGAAGATACAAAGAGAAGAGAAAGAAGGAGTGTTATCTTACAGAAGAAGGAGTTACCAATAAAGAATCAGAAGGATCTAATTGAGAAGGGATTGCATTTGTAGTGGTAAAGAAAGATAGCACAGAGGAAAGTGATATGGCATTGATTTATAGTTCAAACCAGTGTGGAGACTGGGTAATTGATAGTGGTTTCACTCACCACATGACTGGTGACAGGAACAAATTCCTCAACATGGAGGACTGTGATGGAGGATTGGTGAGATTCGTCAATGATGCTCCCTGTACAGTAAAAGGTAAGGGATCTATAGCCCTAAATGATAAATCCAATTGTGAAGATGTTTACAGGGTAGAAGGGCTTAAATATAGTTTATTAAGTGTTTTACAACATAACAATAAGGGTTACTGGTTACAGTTTAATGAAGGAATATGCAAAATAAGTGATAAATTAGGAGGTTTGATTGCTACCATTAAAAAAATTAGAGGTAATTTGTTCTACCTAGACACCACTATAGGAAGTTGCCGAATGGCAAAGGTAGAAGATAGTTTGTTGTGGCACAAAACATTTTGTCATGTTAATTTTGATAACATAGCAAAGGTTAGTAAAATAAAGTCTATCAGAGGTATGCCTGACATTATGAAACCTGAGAATGCTATGTGCAAAGAATGTCAACTAGGAAAGTTGACTGGATCTAGTTTCAGTAGAAAATGTTAGCCATCTGAGAATCTGTTGGACTTAGTGCATACAAATTTGTGTGGTCCTATGAGGACTAAGAGCTTCTATGGGGACAAGCACTTCATGTTGTTTGTAGATGATTCCTCAAGAATGATGTGGGTTGTATTCTTGAAAGAAAAATTTGAAGCCTTTCACATGTTTAAGGTCTTCAAGGATTGAGTGGAGAGAGGAAATAGTAAGAGTGAAATGTTTGAGATTGGATAGAGGAGGAGAATTCAACTCTCAAGAGTTCATAAACTACTATGAAGAACAGAGAATTATGAGGCAGATGTCTCCACCTAGAACACCTCAGCAAAATGGGGTTGCTAAAAGAAGAAACAAAACTCTAATTGATTGTGCGAGGACTCTAACGATTTAGAAGGATATTCCACATGTCTTCTAGAGAGAAGCATTGAGTATTGTTGTGTATACCTTGAATCGGATATAGGTGAAGAAGGGGAAAAATAAGACTCTCTATGAATTATGGTGTGGATACTCACCCAATGTGAGTTACTTCAAGGTATTTGGAAGCAAGTGCTACATCAAGAGGGAGGAGTACTATGGAAAGTTTGATCATAAGAGTGATGAAGGAATCTTCTTAGGTTACTCCACAAAGAGTAAAGCATACTAATATTTGAACAAATGGACTGGTAAGATTTTGGAAATTGCAAATGTCAGAGTAGATGAGTTCTCTGAGAAAAATGAATAGGACAACAAGAGTGAAATTGAGGACTATCAAGGATTCAATTACACTATACTAGTCAAACCTGCAACAAAGAATCATAGTGTAGCTACTAATGAGGAAGCATGTGAAGTAGAACCTTCACAACATGTAGAAGAAGATCCAAGAAATGAACCGGCTCCACCAAGGTCTATTAGAAACAATCATTTTGCTGACAATATTATTCATTACAAAAATGGAGGAGTATTGACTAGAAGAAAAGCAAGGGAGAGTACTTGTCTGCTCTCTAAAATTGAACCCAAAATAGTAAAGGAAGCTCTAAAAGGTGAAGACTGGATCAAAGCTATGGAGGAAGAACTGGAGAAAATTGAGAAAAATGAAACTTGGACCCCTATGCCTAGACCGGAGAATAAAAATGTGATAGGCACCAAGTGGGTGTTTAGAAACAAAATGGATGAAATTGGTCAAGTAGTAAGAAACAAAGCAAGGCTAGTCTACAAAGGGTATGCACAGGAAGAAGGTTTGGATTATGGAGAAACCTTTGCATTGGTGGCCAAATTGGAAGGGGTCAGAATCTTGCTTGCTTATGCTGCTTATAGGAAGTTCAAGGTCTACCAAATAGATGTCAAATCGACATTCTTGAATTGTGTTCTAGAGGAAGAAGTGTACATTGAGAAAACAGAAGGGTTTTCTTCACAAGATGGAAGACATATGGTATGTAAGTTGAAGAAGGATCTGTATGGGCTAAACCAAGCACTAACAGCTTGTTATGAGAGGCTGCACTCATACTTGATAAGTATATGGTTCATGAGAACTAGTGACAACAGTAACTTGTATTTGAAGAATGGAAAAGAAGGAAAACAATTGATTGCATAAATTTTTGTAGATGACATCATTTTTGGAGGAGATGATGAAATGAGAGAAGGTTTTGTAGAAGAAATGAAGAAATAATTTGAAATGTCCATGATCAGTGAAATAATATCTTCATCGGCCTATAAGTATCACAGCTAAAGAATGGTATATTCATTAGCCAAAACAAATATATAAGGTAATTATTGAAGACTTTTGGAATGGAAGTTTCCAAACCTATTATAACTCAAATGGTTATAGGTTGCAATCTTTCCAAAGATGATGAGGCTAATGTCATGAATGACACAATATACCAATCCATGATCGGTAAGTTGCAGTATGCAGTGCACAATAGACCAGATATAGCACAAGCAGTTGGCTTGGTTGCTAGATTTGTTACAAATCCAAAAGAGAGTCATATGGTGGTAGTTAAGAGAATATTTAGATGCCTTAAGGGGACTGATGAGTATGATCTTTGGTATCCACATAAGGGAAATTTCAACTTAAGTGTCTTCACCGATGCAGATTAGGAAGGGAACATTGATGACAGAAAGAGCACTAGTGGAGGTGCATTCTTTCTTGGAGATAGGATTTTGTCATTGACAAGAAAGAAACAGAACTGTATCTCTTATTCCATAGCTGAGGTGGAGTGTGTGGTTCTTGCAATCAACTATATATAGGTAGTATGGATTAATAAGATTTTGGAAGGTATCCAAGAAAAGCTGACTAAACCTGTGGTGATACACTATGACAATACAAGTATCGTCAACATATCAAAAAAATTGGTATTGCACTCCAAAACTAAGCATATTGCAATAAAATATCATTATCTAAGGGAGAAGGTGTAGGACAAAGAAGTTAGACTAGAATACGTGCCAACCAAGGAATACGTTGTAGACATATTCACCAAGCCGCTACCTAAGGATACTTTTGAGTGCCTGATAGGTAAGCTAGGGGTAATTCTCCTGTATGTTCTAAGGTGAGTAAAGATCAGAACAACATCAATCTGGTATGTTTTTTCTTGAAAATTATGTGTACTTGGATTGATGATTTCAGACTACTCCTATTAGGGTGGGCAGTCATTGTAGTATGTGAAATAGGATGTCTAGACTACACCTTTGGAATTGTTGTCAAAGGGGGAGTGAAGTCAGATGTGACATGAATGGAATCCAATGAAAGGGGGAGTAAGATTATTAATCAAGATCAAACAAAGAATCTAATCAGTACAGTAGAAGCATAAGTGATTGGTTGCTAAAAGAGAAGTTTGAAGTGATGCCATCAATGCCAAAGGGAGAGATTATTGGCATAACTAATGGTGATGGTACAACTAGTTAATCAGTTAGTATTGTCATTGATGGCTAACACTTACCAATGAATAAGGCCAAGCTCTTATAGGCAAGGAGGTGTGGTAAACCCCAATGGTTTACTCATGGTTACAACTACTATGGAGGATTTAGTGCTTCCCTAATATCCATTAAGCAGTGTGTTGGTAGAAGACTAATCGGTTGAAGGATAAATAGAGTATCTAACTGGTCAGTCAAGCACCTGATAGGTGTTGAGATTAGTTTCTTAAAACTGGTAGTTTAAATGATGATGCGGTCATAAGAAGTGACTCGGATTGCAGTTTAGTAGTCTTATGTACGACCGGAACACTTTGGATAGATAGGTGATCAGTTTGATTGATAGTTAATGACTAGTGGCAAAAGATGAAGAGTTACATGGGTGAACCTATGATATAGGTTGAAGGATGATATCCACCAAGAATCTCAGAGAAGTGACCGATAAGTTAGATACGATGACCAAAGGTGAGTCAGTCAGGGTGAGATATCATTCAAACAAACTGCTTGTGAAGTTTACAATAGTTAACAACCAGTTAAGGTGAGATTTGTGGGGATTTTTTGGTTCGCATTAAAAAGTCAGAAGATAAACCAGAAGTTACTAAAATTATGAGTTGCGGTGGTAGATAAGGATGAGTTGTTGGCGATAATGATGGAGAGCAGGCACAAAAAGTGCAGAAAGATTAAAATTTCAAATTTACCGTGCACTCATTTAGGAAACAACAGTTATGTGCTGGAAAAACATGGTACAAAGTTTCTTGGTGAAAACCAAAAAGTTTTGATTGTAAAATTGCTAAGTGCAATTTTGAAGAGAGGCAATCCAACAAGATGAGAAGAGTGCAGAATTGCTAAGTCAATAGCAGAGTGGTGAAGATAGTGTGTAGAGCTTGGATAGTGTGAAGAATACAAAAATAATGTAGAGCACCTATAGAGTGCAGAGCAAGTGAAATGTAGATGACCAATAGAGTGCAGAGCAAGTGTAACCAATGGTCAAAACAAAGAGCTTCAATAAGATCCAACTAAGCTAAGAGTAGCTATTATAGCAAATCATTCTCTCTGTTGTTTTCTAATAACTACCATAGTAAAATGCCTTAACCGGGTGGACTTTAACAAGTCCCTTTATAAAATCCCTTAACCAAGTGACATCTTAATATTGGCAATTGACACTCAATTGATTGGTTTCAATATGTTGTCATTGATGGGAATATGGCAACATGTTTTGGCTTAATATTTTGGTTTAGTAGTGTACCGACAGACACTTCATCGGCACTAGCACCGGCAGGTATCTTCACCGGTTGGAAGGAATTCTTTGGTTACTGGCATTATAGGTTGACATTGTTTATATTCAGGTTATCGGTATTGGAAGATGACATCATTTGGGAGATCTCGCATTGGAAATTGATTTTGATATTCATGTATTTATGTTATTGGGCTAACATGTCTATTCATATTGTAATTATCTTTGTAAGCCGACATAAGGCATGATGGATTGTAAAGGGGTATATAGGTCAGTTGACTAGATCATTTTGTAAGAAGTGATGATATGGATATGTAAGGTTATGAAATGTAATGGAGATACAAAATAGATGAGAGAGATCATTTATGTGAGGATATCTATGTAAGAGGGTATTTTGGTAAGGGTTTAGGGTTTCAGACCGGAACATACAGAGCTTAAACGGAACTGTATTCAGGCATAGAAGATGCTATCATTGTAGTTCAATCATTTCTCTGGATTGTAGTTTGGATTTGTATCTAGTTAGTGAGGCTCCTTTTGTGATTGAGCAGTGTGCTCTAGGCTATAAGCCTTCCTGCAAGTGCAGGACCCTATATTTTGTAATATCTTTTCATATGGCTAGTGGATTTATATTGTAGGTCACAAATCCCACCATGGTTTTTCCTCTTTGAGGTTTTCCATGTATAATTCTCTATGTTATGGTATTCATTTGTGTGATTGGCTTATTGGTTTCTTTACTTATTTCAATCTTATATGTACCGGTATACCATTTGGTGAATGCAAGTTTTACTAAGGTTAAATTGATCATTCTTGTAGAACACTGATTCACCCCCCCTCTCAGTGTTATTGGATTCCAATAATTGGTATCTGAGACTTGTTCCTTGGAGGACGTTTAATAGCTTGAGGAAGATCCTAAATCCACAATCCATGGATATGAGTTTGGAAAAGAATTTTGAGGTAGCACTTGAAGATTATGACGTTGAAAGGTTGAAGAACTTGAGGTTAAAAGATGAATTGAATTCTACTCCGGAATTCATTCTTGTTCTATAGGAGAGGCTGTCATCTGTTCAGGCTAGGAGGAAGGAACTTTTGTAGAATAAGGATAATGAAGAGAAAGATGCCCTTAATGAGAGATGTCTGAAGCTGAGTCAGGAGAACATGGTCATGAGAAATGAAATGCAAGCTATAACTATGAGGATGTCTAAAGAGATTGAAGAGCAAAAGAAAAAGGAAGAAAATCTTGTTGTATCACTGAAAAACAAATTTGAAGAATTTGGTAGGTTGGTTCATGAAAATGATATGTTGAGAACTGATTTGGTACAGTCCCTAAGCAATGAACAGGAACTTGAGAAACAAATGATAACTCTGAGAAGTTATCTAGATATTGCAAGTGAGTATAAAGAAAAATTCAAGATTAGTTCAGCACAGCTTGATGAATTATTGAAAAGACAAAAGTAGAATGGAGATTCCAGTGGACTTGGATTTGAACAAGGACAGAGTTCTAGTACTACAAATGAAGATAAAAATCACAAGGCATTAGTAAGGAAGCTTAATGCTTATAAATTTAATGGTAGATGCTTTGTTTGTAATTAATTTTGTCACATAGCTAGGCAATGTAGAAATAGAGCAAATTAGAACCTTGATTCTGCTCCCGATTAATGTTCTAAATCTAATAAGTATGGTCATAAGATAGAACATTTCAAAATGAATGTTAAATGTTATGCATGTGGAAAATTTTGACATATGACTAATCAGTGTAGGTTAAGCAATTATACCGATTTTAGAAAAGCGATTCAAAAGAACAATGTTACATGTTATGCATGTAATTAGGCTCGACATATTGCTAAGTTTTGTAGAAGAACAAATTTATCAGTTGGTAATGATGGATCAAATGATAAAGGGAAAGAGAAGGTAAATGAAATCTGGCAAGATCATATGAATAAATGGGTCAAGAAGTTAGAAGACCAATCAATAGATGGAAATGCTCCAATTACTCAACCGGTAAAGGAGGTCGCTCTTGCACCGGGAGGAATATCATCCTATAACTGAAGCAAATGCCTTAGGGGTACCCAAAATTCATGATAATACTGCTTATGCCCTGGGAAGAGGTTTTAGAAGATGTTATAGACCTTGGAGATGCTTATCCGGCATGGAGATGTTTGATCGAGATCCAATATCCTTCACTGGAAGTCATTCATATCAATGACCAATTAGGGTTTTTTGGAGGTGAAAAGGTTGAATTCACTTAATTTTTTTATCACTTTACATTCAGAGAGATTCAGAGTGAGTCTAAGGAAATTCAATATGATTGATATCTTCTTGAGTGATTTCACCAGCAATCGGAAGAGTTCTTTAGGGTTTTCAATGACAGCTATTCACAGGTATTTATCTTTCATCATGGAAGTGGGATCATCATCCGTAGCTATGTTTATTACAAATCCTACTATAGTTGAGGTCAAGGACCATCCTAGGCTGATTTTCAAGCGATATCCACATATTGCTACTTTGGATGATTCAGTTGGCGCTTTTTCTCGTGTCTTGAAAGGAGTCATATATGTTGAAGATGTCAGAGCTTACATTCACTGTCATATTAAGGATTTGGGAACAAGTCATATTAATAGCATGTACATGAGAGAGTTAATAGGAGATTCAGGAAAGATTAAGCTCGAGTACCAACATATTTAGGATCTAGGGTTTACCGGTATTCTGGATATTCTAGAATTTGAAAATGAGATTGTCATATATATTTTAAGAAGAGTGCATGGAGAATTTATCTAGTTAGACAAACCATATAAAATCTTGAAGGAGTCCATCAGGGCAATCACCGGTTTACCGTAGGTTGGGAAACGTCCAGAGAAGAAGGTTTCTAATGATCAAGTCAATAAGATCACCGGTGCAACACCGAACAAGCGATCAATGAGGGTTAGTGCAATCATCGACAATGATCAGTTTTAGAAGCATGGTAATTGGTTACAAGGTAACTCAATAAAACTGACTAAATTCTATTTCTATCTCTTGTATTTATGTAGCTCATCAAACAATTAGGGAAAATGAGAAGTTAGATCTCTATCGATGGATGTTGGATGAATTATTGATTAACCTAGGGTAGTTCAAAGGAAAGAAGGGAACATTCTGGTATGGAAACCTAATTGTTTATTTAATGTTGTTTTTCTTTAATGAAATTCCTAGTTTTGGGAAGAGACAATGGGCATTTGATATCCCAATAGGGAGGAAACTGAAACAATCTATTGCTACATTGGGTAGTCAGCGAGATGACAAAGTGTGGGGTTAATTTAAGGCATTCCATAAGGCTATGAATTCTAGGGAGAGGGTTCCTAAGCACATTGTTGAGAAATAATCAATTAAGATATGTTTCATGGTTAAGAAAGATGAAACTTTGATGAAGGCAGTCAAGCCCTAGAAGATTTTGATTGAAGAGATGGGTTATGAAGTTGATGCTCAGATTCTAGATGCTTATGCACAGTTGCTAATTAATGCACCTATTGCTGGAATTGTAAAAAACTTTGGCACTGCTAAGCAAAAGAAGCAAGAGATTGAAACTGAGTTGAACTAGAAGAAGAGGGAGAAGCAGTAGGGCAAGGAAAGCAATTTTGTGGAACAAGTTTCATTGGATATCAAGGCATTAATTGATCTTGTTCTGGAAAAAGGGAGAAAAAGGAAAGAGACAGAAATATTCATTGAGCCAATTATAGTAGAATCTGGATCTGATGATGACACACCCTTAGCATTCAAGAGGGTATTAGGAAGAAAGGAGAAGAGACTAAGGTGGAAGCTAAGAAGCAACCGGTTAGGAAAGTTACAATTAGGGTACCAACACAGAAAAGAGCACCAAAATAAACACCTTCTACCCCATTCCGTACTGAAAGAAGAAAGAACAAGGATGACACTAATCTTGAACTTGTATCTGGTAATGTAACTACTATTCCACCCAAGACTTGTGTAGATGGTATGTTGAAGAATGTGCAATTTTATTATAAGCATTTGGATGATGATGAACAAAAAGAGAAGTTGAGGAATCAGTTTTGTTGTATTTGGATATTTATAAGAAATCCATGTTAGAAATTGAAAACCAAATACCGACATAGTTATATGACATATTAGATGCTAGAAGATTATCGGCAATGGAGGAGGACAAGCATATAAAGACTCAATAGTTGTTAAATACGTGTGCATCCATTAATCAAGAGGAGTTGGATAGGACACTTGAGGTTGCAGATAGAAAGATCTTTCACAGCAAACACATAATAGTAAGTCTTATGTTAGGTAGGGTTAATGAGATAGTCAAGGAGACCCAAAAGGAATGGGTTCAATTCTTTGTAGCAAACCGTGGTTTTAACACTTCATCAGAACCTAAGATAGATACTACAAACATCCTGATTGAAAGGAAATGTAAAGGTATTTTGGGTAATTCACCCTCAATTTTGAAAAATATTAAGATATTAGATATTAATCCCTCTGTAGAAACCAATGTATAGGAAAATGTTGAGATATTGATAGAATCAGAGAGTGTAAAGGTTTTGAGTGTACAAGTTACTAATGTTGAGGACAACAGTCCTCTGGATTAGAATGTACAGGATGACAACATAGTTTCTAAGTGGGAACCGACAGTCACTGATACTTCAGCAGGTGGTGAACCCATCGGTGCAAGTGAGGAAGCTATAAAAGTTAAACCATCAGAGGAGAAGAAAGAGGAATTTGATAGGAAACCGGTAGTGAGCCCATCATTGTTGTCAATTGACACCTCGCAGGTTGGACAAAAAAGCATAATGGAGATGAGTTCTACTAAACTCATGATGATGGCTGCACAAAAAATGATAAAAGAAGGATCTATGGATAAAGGAGTTTTTGATTAGTCTATCACTATTTTGCATAGACTCTATCCCAAAGTGAAACTTTGACAAAGAAGCAAGCCCATACAACAAGGCACATTTCAAAGGACTTTATGTCTTTATAGCAGATATCAAATCGAGAGGCTCTAGAGAGGTTTGTACAGGCAAAGAGAGACAAATTTGATCAGATGATTGAGTCAGAGAGGAAGGAGATTAATGATAAGATGAATTTGATAGATAATTCTTTGAGGTAGTGTACTAATATTTACAAAGTATGTTGTAACACAAGTTTACTTATTGCAGAGATAGATAAAAGGATTAAGGATATTCAGGAGGAGATTGTAGGTATAGTTAATTCTTTTGATGGATCAAATTCTTTAACTACATCTATAGATGGTCATATTTTGGTTTTGGAAGCCCAATTTTTAGCTCTTGAGAGGGGAAAAGATAAAATCATAAGGAGAGCTAGAGGTCTTAGAGGATTGGTGAGTCAACGGTTGGATTCATTAAGTGTACATAAGGATTTTATAGATATTGTTGGTAAGCCCACACTAGCAGAGCTTCATGAGAAAGAGTCATATGCCCATATGCTAAATGGACTTGTATCTATTTATGACACTTTCAAATCAAGTTGGGATTCTTATCTAGAGCTTTTGGAGAAGGCCTATCCAGAAATTTTCAAATGTATTCATCTCCAGTAAGGTATTTTGGGATATTCATTGTACAATCTTTCATTCTTCATCCTAGTTTTTGGTATTTTTGACATTGATGTCAAAGGCGGAGTATAGGTGAAAATATTCAGGAGATATGGATTATTTTGTTCAGAAAGATATTTAGCTCAGGGGGGGCATGCTCATGATGAAACCGATAGATGGAAACCATGATCATTTTTCACATGAGTGTTGCCATCAATGCCAAAGGGAGAGATTGTTGGCAATTGACACTCAATTGATTGGTTTCAATATGTTGTCATTCATGGAAACATGGGAACATGTTTCGGCTTCATATTTTGGTTTAGTAGTGTACTAGAAGACACTTCACCAACACCAGAACCAGTAGGTATCTTCACTGATTGGAAGGAATTCTTTGGTTATGGGCATTGCAGGCTGGCATGGTTTATATTCAGGTTATCGGTATTGGAGGATGACATCATTTGGGAGATCCAGCATCAGCAATTGATATTAATATTCATTTGTTTATGTTATTGAGATGAAATGTATATTTATATTGTCATTATCTTTGTAAGTCGACATAAGGGATGATGGATTGTAAAGGGGTATATAGGTCAGTTGAGTAGATCATTTTGTAAGAGGTGATGATATAGATATGTAAGGTTATGGAATGTAATTTAGATGCAAAATATATGAGAGATGTCATGTATGTGAGGATATTTATGTAAGAGGGTATTCTGGCAAGGGTTTAGGGTTTCAGAGCAAAACAAACAAAGCTTAACCGGAACTATATTCAAGCATACAAGATGCTATCGCTACAATTCAATCATTTCCTTGGATTGTAGTCTAGATTTGTATGTAGTCAATGAGGCTCCTTTTGTGATTGAGCAGTGTGCTCTAGGCTATAAGCCTTCCTGCAAGTGCAGGCCGCTATATTTTGTAATATCTTTTCATATGGCCAGTGGATTGATATTGTGGGTCACAAATCCCATGGTGTTTTTTCCTCTTTGAGATTTTCCATGTATAATTATCTGTCTTATGGTATTCATTTGTGTGATTGGGTTACTAGTTTCTGTACTTCTTTCAATCTTATATGTACTGGTATACTGGTTGGTGAATGCATGTTTTAATAAGTTCAAAATTGATCATTCTGGTAGAACACTGATTCACCCCTCCTCTCAGTGTTCTTGGAATCCAACACTTAATTGATGATGCTAATTCCTTTAATAAGGCTGCCTCTAATAGGGTAAAGGTTCTAACAGGCCTTGAATAAAATCCCTTAACCAAGTGACACCTAAAACTATCTTTGTAATCTCCTAACAGGGATGGATCCTCATTGAGCATACTCTAGAAGAGTGCAGATTTTGTGAGTTTCTACTCACACTGTGGTTTTTTCCCATTTGGGTTTCCATGTGATAAATTTTGGTAGTCATGTGTGATTGATTTTATGTGTGCATGTTTCTTATTAATGTTTCTTATACTGCTAATTGTTAAGTTTAAATAGAAACTGTGATTAAGGTTAAATCTTCTAAAACTGGTATAGTGTTGATTCACCCCTCCCCTCTCAGCACCAGTTGGCACTAATAGTCCTCTATTGTGACAATTAAAGTGTTCTCAAGCTTGTTCCTAATCTAGTGTTTCATGAGTGGACCAAGAATATTGAAGTTGACTGTCACTTGATATGAGAACACATTCAACAAAACAACTTCCATCTCCAAATCTAGTCAGCACAAGAACAACATGTTGATATTTTCACCAAGCCTCTTGCATGCGTAAAGTTAAAAAAATTTCAAGACTCTCTTATTAGTACTTTAAATAAATGATTTAATAAGATTGGAATGTTGGAATATTCCATCATTTTACCTGTGAGATTGATTTGTTATTGTCTACTAATATAACATAGGATATAGTTTATTTGGTTGTTTTAATTTCATTGTTGTTTTATAATATATTTTTGGAATTTGTTGAACCCACTAATAATGGGATGTACACGGTTTCTCTCTAGCTTATTGTATATATATTCATGATTCCAATAGAATGGAAATCAATTAGATTGCTCTAAAATGCAATCTCTGATAGAGGAAGGATAAAGGCCCCTAACAAAATTAGTGTATGTATGATGGGGAAGCTATGAGTCCTTTATGAAGCTATTAAGAACATGATAAAAGTGAAACATAATAGGATGTCAGAAGTTAGATGCTCAGAAGAGATCCATTTCTTTCAAGAAGTCCTCAAAGATGGCACCTAGATATGTTGGACCTTTTGACATTCTAGAAGTGGTTAATCCAATTGCTTACTGACTTGCCCCACCACCTACTCTTGCCCGCATTCACAATGTTTTTCATGTTTCTTTTCTTAATCCCTATCATCCAAATGTTTCTCATATTCTTGATTGGTGTGCACTATAGGTACAAGATCTTGGGTTGCTAATAGTGGAGCCCACTCGGATTATTGATAGGTGAACTATTGTGTTACGCAAGAGAGAGATCTTGCAGTATAAGGTCCAGTGGGACCAATATTAAGAGGATAGTGCTACATGGGAAAACACAGAGGATATTGATCTTTCTTTTCTGCATTTGCTTGATGGACTTAGTTACAATTATTTTTTTTCATGTTGAGTAATAAGACATCAAGACAATGTGTTGAGCACCAAATCTGAATCAAAGAAAATCTCTCGATTTGTGGGATTCAATAAAAAAATCCTCCATTTTTAAAAGAAAAAATCATCATTTTCCTTCCAAAGTAAAATAACCTATCAGTTGTCGAACAAAGTATGATGGCATCCTATCGAAAAATCCAAAATCAAATGGTATCGATGAGACCTAGCAATGTCTCATCGATATAAAAGGGTTGTCGAAGGGAAAGGGAACATCGATGAACTTGAAAGATGAATCACCAAAAGCAATTATTTCATCGACAAAAGAGTATCAAGGAAAGTAAAAGTGGTCTCATTGATGGAAATTTTTGTTGACCCAGCACATAGGTGACTCATTGAAAACAACATTCTTATCGAAAGAATAATGTCGATCAAACAAAAGGAAGTTACATCCATAAATGATATCGATAGGATATGAGTTTTGAGGAAACCAAAAGACAAGTTACCGATATGTATTATTTCACCGATGGAATTTTATCGAGGAGATTACTAATGAGTTCATCGATGAGAGATGATGATGAAAGAAAGTCATCAAAGAAAGAAGGGCTTCGATGAAATGATATACTCATTCATCAAAGGGGTGTAATGATGTCAATATAAAAATGTGTTTCGATGGAAAGATAAGGGAAGTTATCAAACCCTGAGGTTTATTCGACATGGAATCCTACTGACATCGGATACATATTGGTGAAAAGGCAGATGTTATCATCGAATAGAACATTTTGATAAGGGGAGAAAATACCTAATCGACATAATATTCAAAGCAAAAGTGTTTTCGATAGAAACAAAGAGATCAATGGACCAAAAAATTAAATGATCGAAAGACATATTCTCATCGAAACTTGATTATTGATTGCCGCGAAGATCATAATCAAATCCCAGGGAGGTCACATTATCATTTAATTCAAACGTGCATCCAAGTGACTGTTGTTGAACTACCATTACTAACTACTTAAATTCACCTTAAGTAATGAATTGATATCAAAGGACACAGTATTGAGGAATTCATAGGCAACAAACCAAAAGCAGAAATTGGGTGAATTCATAGAGAAGGCTCAAAGATTTCAAGTAAGTTGTCCATACACAGAGCCCCTTTATAATATCAAATGGATTCATCATCTAAGGCTAGTAAAACTAGAAAGGGGAAGGAGCCTCTTACCACAGAGGAAAAACCCAAATTGGTGTTCTAATAGTTTCTAGATCTACACTAATTTTCTATATGACCATACTTATTATAGTTAAAGCATTTCCCATTAAATTTATATGCATTAGGTTGTCTTACCAGTTTGTTGTGATCATGTTTGTTTGGAGTACCAGAGCTTTCACCATCTTCAAAGCCAAGTCCATTAGTTTTTCCATTAGGTTTTTTATTTTTCAGCATGTTATCAGGTTCTTCTGATCTTTTCTTGAATTTCTCCTTGTGTTGATTTGCAGTAGCCAGCTCATTTTCTAAGAAATTCTTTTGTCTCATGAGTTCAGTTTTATCATGCTCCAAGTGAATTATATCTATCTTCAACATATCATTTTCATGACCGAGTCTTAGATTTTCATTCGCATCATCATTGATTCTTCTAGCCAAATAATCTTCATTCTTCTTTTTGTTTTTAGTGTCTTTACAAAATCTCATGGTCATGTCTTGCATCTCATTTCTCAAAGACATATTCTCTTATTTGAGTTTGCTTGCCAAATCATTAAGAGTCTCTTTTTCATCATCATCACTTTGTATCTTCTCATGAAGTTCTCTTCTTTTGTTCCTAGAAATAGTAAGATTTTCCTAAATTCCTTGAATGATTTCCTATGCAGCCTTCAGATCATCCTCAAGTTTCATATTTTCAACTTTTCTGCATCATAATCTACAAGAGATGTTTCTAGTTGCTTTATTAGATTATCCATCTGTACCAGTGTCAAAATCTTCCTCAAGTTGTTTGGCTTTTGAAAATAGAGGAACAGGCTTTGATACCAATTGTTAGGATTCCTAAAGATACTAAGAGGGGGGGTGAATCAGTATCTTGCCAGTTAATGGATTTTCTTAACTTATTAAATGAATTGCATCTCGAAATAATTTACCAATAAACAAGAATTAATGCAGTAAATAAGAACAATAACCACAACAAAGAAAGAACACCATGACATAGTATTTTGAATGAGGAAACCTGGTGTGGGAAAAACTCGATGGGATTTGTGACCCACAATATTCGCTCACTAGCCAATAAGTGAATATTACTAATACAATAGGGGCCAACTACCTAAAGCTCACTGCTTAAATACAAAAGAGAAGTCTCACTGACTTATAAAATGGATTAAGTAAATCCAATATCATGTACTTCTTTGGATCAGCATCTGCTATGCTAGGTTCAGTACCAGTTTAAGGTCTTGTAATAATCATAAACCTTATTCCACAATATGCCTTAATATTGTCACATAATATCCATCTCGCATATTCCTATATTACATTTTCTATAAGATCTCATACTTATATATGAGCCTTATTACAATTCTCCTTGTCAGCTTACAAAAAGGTTTTACAAATAAATACAAAATAGAATAAACAAAATCTTGTTGGCTAGGGTGCCGGTAATCATCTTTTCGCTGCCAGTGAACTATATGCCAGTGTAGAGTCTTCCGGTGATGGTGTCTATTGGTGCGATAGGATTGTAAGGTTGCCATCAATGACAATACCTTCAACCACCTACAATTTCTCATTGGAGTGTGCATTTTCCAACAAGATCGACCACCTGCAATTGAACACCAACCACCGCCAATCGTGTTGTGTCCAGAACACGTTTTCTCTACTTGGAAAACATGACACCTTCTTCAGTCTACACATGTCAAACACCTATGAGGTGATCAAGAAGATAGCTTCACCTACACTGATCAGCACCTAGATACTTAGCCTCGATCATGGAGTCATCAAATCATATCTTTGTCCTCTGCTTAGTCTCAAGCTGCACTCTTTTTCTCTCAACCTGTGAAACATGCTATCAACATTAATGTTGACCAGTCACCACCTACCTCACCAACAACTCTTCAGCAACCATCATATGCATGAAACCTATCTCCTACATGTCATCATAGTCAGCATCCATCTTTGCTAATTCTTCAATGTTGGTCTAGACAAGAACACCGACCAACTGCACAACAGGGTTCATCTACCGGTTCACTGACCGTGTCAGTTATACCCTAACCAGTCTATCTTCAACCTTTCACTTTGCTTCTCTTCCAGTGGACCAATCAAACCAGTCAGTGCACTAGCCAACCTACCTCATGCACATGTTCAAAAGATGGGAGCCTTTCACTTCTACACCTTGTCAACTTTACAGATGGACATACTTATCGGTAACCACCTTTATGACAGCATGTCATCATTCTTTGGCAAACTCCATCTATTTGAATATCTGGTAACACCTTTCTCCATCTTTAATCTAGTTTCCCTCTCTATCTACAAGTGCTTCAACTTTTCCTTCTACACCACTAGACCCTTTCTCCTATTACCAGGACTGTTAAAGTGACAAACATGTCCTTCAATCTATGTATCATCCACTCATCATGACTACCAAGCTGATGTGGTTCATAACTCTGATCTCATGCACCTAAGGTAGCTTAGTGTTTCATCGGTTAATCCTTGTCATCTCATTCTACTTCTCGCATTGTACTAACCTACCTCAACTACCATTGATCATATACATCTTCAATGAAATGCACATGATCCAATTTGGCACACTCACTATCAGACTACTCATAATCCAGTGAGAGTCCTGTAGACTGACATCCAATAGGATACCGGTGTCCTACACATACTTCGCCTTCGGTTTTGATGTGAATTTTGTAACATTTTGTCTCTTCATCACAATCAACATCCCATCATTTCTCTCTTATAGATGTCATCCTTTACTATTTTTTATATCATACCACTCTCTTGTCCATGATGTCTTCAAGATAAGTCAACAATAACTTGTGTACCGATGACTCCAATGGCCATTGTACTAGATGACATCGTCTTCCTTACCAGTGACCTACTAAGCTAGGTGACATCAAAGACATCACATCTGGTATGCATCAATGATAGTACTGCACATACATCTTCCATATCGGTTGCCATCCTATACTGGTTGACATCAATGAAAACACAATGCCAGTAGGATGAAGTTGTGCATCTGAAATTAGTAGAAAAATGTCAAGATTAAGCTTCCATGTGAATTTGATAAAAAGTTTTCAAGACCATGTTGAAGTTTCTCCCGGTCTTCAAAAAATTCCCACGCTGAAAAGGGTTTTTTTGTCTCTTAAAATGAAGCCTAAATGTACAATTATAGCCACACACCTACAACCTACACACATAAAAGAGAAGAAATGTTCTTGGGATTGGGGGTTTGCCTTCAAGTCAAACCCCATTTTGGAATTAGCCAAGTGATTGAAAATACTTGCACGTAAATGAAAGGAAGTATCTGAAGTAAAATCCACCTCAAGAGAGGATGCAATTGAAATGTTGATAGAATTGACTAAAAGGATATGTAGAATAGATTGTCTTTAATTTTGGTAGAGATCTCCTCTTAAATGGTTGAATCCTTGACTTAAATGGAACACCTAGCCTTGAAAGGATAAATGCTTGAATGGATTCTTGAATACTTGAATTCTTTCTTATGATCAACTTTTCTTATCATCGACTAACTTGTTGAGCTTAATTTCTCTTACGTAAATAGGAGGGGAAATGTTCTTTATATACTTGCCAATTAGGGGTTTTTAACTAATTTTTCACCTTAAGCTGACATAGGAAAAAAACTATATGCTCACAATTGATAAGCCCAATGGAGGATTTGATCAAGGGAGGCTAAAATAGGGTAGGCATAGGGATACCAAGCCCCTATCCTATTGTAATTTAGGGCAGGCATTGACAGAAAGCAATGTGAGGTACAACTTTCAAGTGTTTTGAGCATGTCTCAGTTCTCCAATCAGGATTATGGATTCATCCACCAATGCAAAGACCTAAATGTGGTAAAAAATTGCAAGGTCACAAATTATGACACTACAGGTACTAATGGGCTCAAAACTTCAAAACTGCATTCAATTAATTTTCTATCTTTGGACTCTTCCTGAGCTAGTTCCTAGGTCTCATGTGCCTGAAGAGCTGCTACTGCCAATATTTTCTCTATCACTAAAATTTTGTGATAGGGTTTGTCAGGGCTGATATAAATGTGTGATAAGTTCCCTTTGGCTAAGGCTGAAGTGTCAATTGCCAAGGCATAAGATATTTTTGTCATAGCTTCCTTACCCTTTTCTATTGGAGAGATAACTTTAAAATACTTTATCTCCCTCTCTTGTGCACCAATGGCTTCACCACTTGGTGCCCCTATCCAGATAATGTACCTCTTATGCACCCTTATTACCTATATCCTTATCTATATTCACCTCTATATCCTCTACAATCTATATATTTTGTTCCAGTATATCCTCTGTTGCAAAATGTGACTCACTAACCGTACAGTGCTAGCTAGTGGAGTGCTTGCCAGTTTCTCAATATGTACACTTTGTTATTTTGCTAGTTGTTGATCCTTTGGCAACTGAATATTTACAGATTGCACAAAACTGGGACTTAGCTCATACTGCAAACTCAAAAGAATTCTCACCCAGATATCTATAATTTCCTTCCAAATTTCATCAAATCTTTCCAACATTAGGTTGTTTATTCTACCCTTGGGATTAAATTTAGATGAGCCAATTTTATTAATTAGGTCAGCCATCTCTAGAGGGGTTATTGTGGGACAGAGATTAACTAATTTTTACTCTTTTATTTTTTGATCTAGACTCTGAGCATGACGTTTTCTAGCCTCTAACGTATCATACAATTCTTTAGGAATTTTTTTCTCAAGCTCAATTAATGCCCTACTAAAAGAATCAAGACATAAAATAATAGCCTCCACTATTTTCTTCTTATCCTCTTTCTCAAATCCATCAAATAATAAATAAATATTATCTAAGTTCCCATCATTAATAATCTGATCAATTATATCACGAGCTTCTAACTTCTTCTTACCAATTCTTCTCTTTGCTTCCAGTTGGGACTTCTCACTTGAATTGGGTTTTCTTTTATGTACAATTATTATCTTTGACTTCTAGGGAGTCTCCTTAATGGGTTCTTTCTTTTTCTCCTCTTTCTTCTTCCTCTCTACACCTTTCTTCTTAGGCATTTTCTTTACACCCTCATCCGATTCTATTTCTTCAAAACAAATAGTCATGTATTGTCAAGTAGCCTTTTTCTTTTCCTTTGGGGGCTCGGTCGGTTTAGAAGTAGCAGGCTCTATGGATGATGGTTCTAATTTCTTAGAAGGCTCTATTTGTATTGGGACCACATTGGGAGTGGCCTAAGGTGCTTTCCAAGCTTCCCTTTCCTCCTTCCTCTTCTACTTCATCTCTTCTTTTCTAGGGGATTCAATAATTTTAACTTTTTGTTCAAATTTTATTGTGTCATGCCCTTCACCAATAAGATATTTTGTTGCAACCTTAGTGATTTTCTTTCTTATTGCTGGTGCAACCTATTCTTGGTGAACCTTAAGTCCTTTGTCCTGGGTTTTGCCAATTTTCTCTTCCTTTTCATCTATAGGTGCCTATAGTAGGTGTTGTTCATAGGCATCTAGTGTGGCCTCATCCACCTCATATCCCATTGGCATGATCCAAATTATTCTTGGTTGTACAGCTTCCATCATGCACTCATCTTTATTGACCATAAAACATATAGTATCCTTATATTTTTCTACTATGGACTTAGGGATTCTAGATCCATTTTTCATTTCTTTTTGGAATGTCTTGAAAAATTCCGATAAATTAGATTTATTAAGCTTATCCCCTTTCCTATCTAAAATTTGACCTATTTGAGACATTACCGGGCAGTCAAAAGTGCATTAAATTTTACCAAAACTAGGTATAGTACCAAAAAAGTAAAATACGAGACAAATAATAAAAGATCCATACTAAAAGTTTTTCTTCTTGTCTTGTTCAATTTTTGGGAGGTTTGTCATGAGTTCTTTAAGCATTACACTACAAAGATCAAAATGTGCATCCTCCTTAAATATTTGATGAGCAACTAAAATGTTATTGTCAGAGACAAAATTCAATCGGTTAGAATGATAGACCTTGTAACCTATAATAATTGTGGTAAACTTCACATCAATATCCCTTACATCATCAACTCTCATAGATCATTCATCAAAAGTTGCGTTGGTGAGCTTGTTCAGTTCTGTATTAGAAAGCTTGAACCTAGGGCTAGCTACACCTCCAACTTTGTGAATAAAGGTGACATTCTTAATCACCTGTTCTGTAATCTTGTATGGCTAGTCCAATAAGATGAAATTTCTATGAATGTGGCTCAAAACATATCACACCCATTCTGCCTCATGAACAGTAGGAAAATCCATGAACTATGTGAAACCCTTCCTCTGCAATTGCACAAATTCCAGTTTCAACTAGTTGTTGGTGATTAGGTTTTCCGTGAAAATACAGGATGACTCATATCCGCTAAGGTCCTCAATATTGCAATGGATGTATTGCCAAATATCCTTCGTGTGAAGAATACCATGACAAACACTTGAAAATGCACCCAAGGGTTCATCCAAAAGTGACTTGAAAGGATGTTTCTTGAAAAATGGATGGGAGTGGTTCTTAATTTCCACTACCAAAGGGGTGTTGATGCTGGATGATGATGAAGCCATCATAACCAACTATGGTTTCTACAAATGCAAAATACCTCAAGACATTGCTGGGAGATGAAATCACCTTAGAAGATAAAGTGCTGGCACAAATCGCCTAGAACTCAAAATCGCTCTAAAAATCACTAATTTGAATGCTCGATCATTGTGTGACAAAGATAAATTTACTTTTCCCTTTTCTTATCGTTAACCCTAATTTTTTACTATCATAAATTCTACCAAGAAGCATTACTGGGACACATAGTCTATGAGTAGGTTCCAATAAACACTTGAAATTTCCTGAGTACCATCCACACTAAGAATTTTCTAAATACATATCCAATCTGGGGTATTTTCATGATCTTCAATGATTTACCTACCCCTAAGGCAGAGTGCCTTAGTTACCAGTTGTATCTGCTACTGGTGTAGGACTCGATGAATCTATTGGGTGACCTATCGGTTATGTATCCAATCTTTTTACCCATCTTTTCACATGTTGTTTTCTGATGTCTTCCACTTTTTCCTTTCCCTTTTCATCTACAATTCCATTAGTTGTCAATGGGTTCTTACTTTTGCAATATTTAGAAATATGTCCAATCTTATTACATTCATAACACACAATATTGTTCTTCTAAATTCCTTTGTTAAACTCTTGATTTCCTTGATTTCCACTTGATCTACATTGGTTATCCATATGTCCAATTTTTTTATATGCATGACATCTTACATTTCCAAGACCAATGAATGATGCATTTCTCTGATTATTCCTATTTCTGCATTGACCTACCATATGATGATATTTATTGCAAACAAAGCATGTACCATTTAATTTGTGAGCATGAGTTTGTCTTACTGGCAATTTATGATTCGATTTGTTGACATGGTTCTTCTTTTATGCAAATGATTGATTTTGTTGTGCAATACTAGAGCTTTCTCCTTCTTCATAACCAAGACCTCTTTTGTCATTAGAATCTCTTTGAGTCTTCAGCAATTCATCAAGTTCAATAGAGCTATCCTTGAACTTGTCCTTGTACTCATTTACAATAACCAAGTCATCTCTCATGATTATAATTTGTCTCTCAAGTTCCTATTAATTGTTCCAAGATTGGGTGCACTCAAGTTTCAGCATATCATTTTCATGAAATAGTTTGTAGCATTCATTAGATCTGTCCTTCAATGCTTGAGCTAGGTTTTCTTCATTTTTCTTTATGTCCTCAATCTCCTTGCACATTCTCATACTTAGGGCTTGCCACTCATTCTTCAAGATAGTGTTCTCTTGAGTGAGTTTCTGACATTGATCCTTCATAGCATCTTCCTCATCACTGTTTTGATTTTACAGTTGATCAAAGAGTTCCTTTCTCTTAGCCTTAATAATTGAAAACTTTCCTTGCAATGAAATGATGTGTTATTTGGCTTACTTCAATTCATTTTTCAATTTACTATTCTCCATCTACTCATTATAAATATCCTCAAGAGCAACTCGAAGTTGCTACTGCATACCGGTTTCCATTGATTTAGAATTCTGGATCTCCCTCAAGCCGTTAAACTTATTCCAAGGAACGAAGCTCTGATACCAATTGTTGGAATCCTAGATCGCTAAGAGGGAGGGCGAATCTGTGTTCTACCAGTTTTGATAGTTTTGAACTAATTGCATATTAACCAGTTAATAGTAAATTAAATTAAATTGCATACACCAAGTAACACATAGAGAGGCAATGTCATAACACCAGTATTTATATGTGGAAAACCTTGCGAATTGAAAAACCATGGTGGGGCTGATACCCACAATATCTATAGACTTGATCAAGGTATAGAAATATTAAATGAAGGGGATTGCACATGCAATCAGGCCAACCGCCTAGAGCTCACTGCTCAAACATAAAATGAGAAGTCTCGCTAACTTACAAGGAATTACAAAGTAGAGTGAACTTATAAGATGCATCTGACCATGCTGGATAAGTTTTGGTTCATGCTCTAAGATCCTTCACTATGTATCAATTTGTTGATGTTGTCCTCTTCCCCATTCTACTACCAGTTATGTTGTGCATGTGAAACTGCACAAAGACGCTTCTAATCGCTAACCAAAATGCATACTGATAATATTTTGTAGCGTCCTAAAATTGTGACACTTGCAATTTCGACCGCATTTTGGTCTTCACGATGGTGACGCAACACGGATCCTGAATGGAGACCCCAAAACCTGTCCACGACATCAAAAACTGCATTTTTCCAGCACCCTGGCCTGATCCTCCTTGTACCCTGCTATCTCGGGAGGTGGGACCAGAGCGCCCAGCGCCCTGGTCCTGAAGGACCAGGACGCCCAGTGCCCTGGTCCCCCAGGACCATGGCACCCAACACCCTGGTCCCTGGCCCTATTTTGGGCCCGGTCTTCTATGGGGCTTCAGGTCTTTTTGTTTGCAAATTGGAAAATAACATTTCCTGGTCGGCCTAAGGTCGGGAAAATCCGTCTATCAACCCTAATTGGCAAGTATATAAACTAGATTTTCCTCTCTCATTTGGGGATATAGATATAGATGGAAAAAAGGTGGAAACGATATTCAAGCATTCAAGCATTCAAGCATTCCTTCAAGCAATTGATCATTCTAAGTCTCCATTCAAGGCTAAGTGTTGCATTCAAGACAAGGATTCAACCATTGAAGAGGAGATCACATACTACATACTACATACAACAACATCTACACCTTCGCATGTAAGAATACAAACATTCTTACAACAAGGTACTAGTACTTGTTTTACATTACAAACATTTACATTTACAGCATTTCTCATTTCTTGGTTAATTCCAAAACTGGGGTTTGACCTAAGGGCAAACCCCTAATCCCTAACCCCCCAATCGTCTTTGCTTTTCTGTGTGTAGGTTGTAGGTACGTGGCTGAAATTGAAGATCTGGAATCCTTGTGTAGAGATGAACAGATCCCCCTTCGTTTCACGGCTTTTTCGGAGGACCGTGTGCACGCCGGGCGCCATCGTCCTGTCAACTTTTGCTCAAATTTGCAGGACAGCGCCATCTCGACATTTTACTGCTAATTCCAGGTCCACAGCTTCATCCTATATCCCCATCTTAGTTTATAAGCGAATCTTTCTCACTTTCTATGTATCCTTAGCTTAAATATTCTATCTACATTCTTTACAAAAGAGGGTAGCCTTGCTGTCTTAACCCTTGAAACTCATTTAGAATCCAATCTTGCATTGAGTGGGATTGGATCTTGTGGGTTTCAACCCCTCTTTTGAATGTAAAGTCTCCCCTAAGTGAAAACTGTCAACACTAGTAACCTCCCTTCTCTCTCCTTGGAGTTGGAAGAGGGGAGAGCAACTAGGGTTCGATTTTTTCCGCTTTACATATTTGTATAATTCACAATGAATTTTTTTTATTTCAAAAACATATGATCTATCGCCAAAAGAATCTCCTTAAATATCCTCCTAACTTTTACCATGTTGGCTTCAATGAAAAGTATATTCTTGTCGACTACCAAATCATAATTAAATTCAAACATAATCCCAATGATCATGTCATCCTACACACATTACCATAATATCCATGAAAGAAATGATCAGGGCCATAAGATCTCCTAGTCTCAATCACATTAGAGGTATGAGAAGGTATGTTTAGTCTCAATCACATTAGAGGTATGAGAAGGTAAATGAGGAGTGATAGTATTAAGATTTTGATTACGAAGAGCTACTGATTTGTTTCCCTTATCATTCACACCTACCATGGATATAGTATTATTATCAATCAAGTCTTCAATCTTACATTTTAATGTAAATAATTTTTTAGTATCATGACTAGGTTGATGATGAAATTAAAATAATTATTATTATCAAAGTTAGGTGAAGTTTCTTTAGAAGAGTAAACTGGTTTTATTGGAGGAAGTTTGATAACATTTCTTTGTAACAACTGAGACATGATTCTATAAAAAGATTCATTCAAAGGAGTAAATTCTCTCTCTCTCTCTCTCTTTTGAAAATTTAGAAATTCACAAATGGTTGTTGAGCACTCTCACCCTTATCACTCAAAGCCATAGGAGTAGACTCCTCCATTTCACTCACAGTCAATTGATAATTGTGAAGTGTTGCGCACAGCTGCATAAAGGAAGTAAACTCAAAAAAGAGAAGTTATTCCCTAAAGTCTTTTTGCAAATTAGAAATGAATCTTTTTTAATATCATTATCAGGCATTGGAAAAGAAATTTGAGACTAGAGATGCTTGTATCTACCTGTGAAATTGGTCACATTTTCTTTAACACCTTGTTTACAATGCATTAAATCCCCCTTCGTTTCACGGATTTTTCGGAGGACCGTGTGCACGCCGGGCGCCATCGTCCCGTCAACTTTTGCTCAAATTTGTAGGACAGCGCCATCTCAACATTTTACTACTAATTCCAGGTCCGCAGCTTCTTCCTATATCCCCATCTCAATTTATAAGCGAATCTTTCTCACTTTCTATGCATCCTTAGCTTAATCATTCTATCTACATTCTTTACAAAAGAGGGTAGCCTTGCTGTCTTAACCCTTGAAACTCATTCAGAATCCAATCTTGCATTGAGTGGGATTGGATCTTGTGGGTTTCAACCCCTCTTTTGAATGTAAAGTCTCCCCTAAGTGAAAACCGTCAACCCTAGTAACCTCCCTTCTCTCTCCTTGGAGTTGGAAGAGGGGAGAGCAACTAGGGTTCAATTTTTTCCGCTTTACATTTTGGTGAACTCGACGTGAACATCCTTTCTGATTATTCATGGTTAGATCTGAAAATTGGATTCCTTGATTACATTTCCGTGTTTGATCTTTTGCAAAATTTTAGAGGTTGATTGCATAAAAACCCTAAATTTTCTTTTTAGTAATTGAGCTTGCGAAATGTTTAATTGTTAATGCTTGTTTCAGATCTACCCTTCTATTGCAAATTATCAATTCATATCTGTGCTTTAATTCTGAAAATTAAGTGGTTAAGTGTCAAAACCCTAATTTTTGAAACCCTCTTGATTCAACCTTTGTCCGACAATTTCACTGATCAAAACATCTCCAAATCAGCTGTAACTTTGGAGTCTGCAATAAAATCATAATATCTTTCATCCTTGAAAATTTGGAAAAAAGTTGCGAGGACCGTGTGCACTCCGAGCGCCATTGTCCCCGACATTTTTTTCAAAATTTCGGGAGCTAGATCTTACTGTTTTTTTTTGCTAAAATCCAGAATTTTGGCTGATTTTATCAATTCTAACACTTTCAAAATTAAGGTCAAAGTTGGTCTTGTGATTGCTTGGATTAAGGCTCCTAATCATTCAAAAAATTGTTGAAATTGAAATTTTGTGTCAAAATTATGTTCTTACTGTCCTAAATCTGAAAAGTGTGTTGGCGTTCATTCGAAATTTTAGTGCTTTATTCAAATTCTTGCAATTTGTGACTTTTGAAATTAAGTGCTTAATTACACCAATCTTGGTTTCCACTCTCAAAATTGAATTTTGTGTGAAATTGAGTCAACTTTTAAAATTCGAAACTTGCATTGCTTTTGGTATTCCCTCTAAAATCATAAAATTCAAAATTTTAGTTTCCCTCTCTTTTTCAAAATTCAAATTTTGCATTTTTTGACAATCTTAGTAGGGTTCAATTTTGAGATTGCAACTTTAATTTGGCCTATTTACAGATCGTAAAATCACTCAATTTTTTCAGATTAGCTTTAAAAGCATCATACCTTTCATCCTTGCAAATTTCGAAAAAAGTTGCGAGGACCGTGTGCACTCCGAGCGCCACGGTCCCTGACATTTTTTCTGAAATTTTGGGAGATTCACGTGATTGCATTTAACAGCGTAAATCTAGAAGATTGGCTGATTTTACTGAAATTTGCTACCTCTAAATTCAAAATCTTCTCTCTCTCCCTAGTGCATGAGTTTTACAACAATAAGCCCTACTTATACTATTCCCGTTAGATGAAGCCTTAGAATTAAGTCTTTCCGAGGTCTAATTATCGAGGAGATGGAACCTAATTTGAATGGCCTTTTTAATGAGGACATGGGTAATTCCTCTAATCCTCCTAATGATGAAGAAGCTCTCCATGAGGTTTCTGTAGAACAACTTTCGAAATTGGATAATCAATTTGACGATTTTCGACAATGGATGTCTCAAGAATACCTCGATAGTCAGCTCTTCCTTTAATTGAGGGTCTAAAACATATTCTTCAAAGTGATAAGAATGGAATTGATATTTTGCGTGGTATTGCACACATTGTGGATTCGAATGTGATGCCTATAAAGAGTTGTGCCGAAACTTTAGGTTATACACAACCTCCCACTCAAGTCAATCATTCTATTCCTTTAACAACTTCTATTGCTAGCATACCTACTTTTACATCAAACATAATGACTACTTCTATACAAGACATTCCTCCTATGATCACTAGTCATGGGGGCAATCCTTCCTCTTCAATTAATCCTCTTCCTTCATTTAATCCAACTTCTTCATTCATTCCTTCAATGAGTGTCCCTATTACATCTCCACAAATGAACATGACGCAAGGGGGCAATTCATTCAACCATTCCATTCCTCCTTGTAGTGTTCCTCCTTTCCAATCCTCTCCTATGATTAACTATCATAGTGTCCCACCACCTTACTCTTTACCTTCTTTCAATAACATAACACCTCCATCTCAATCTAACACATCTAATATGAATTCTTCGACTGAAGCGACCATTAACAATCTTGCACAAACTGTCTCTTCTTTACAGCAACAAATTGCCTCCATGAATCAATCCAAGTTTAGTGTGCCCACATTTGATGTTGCGAGCCCACTTTCTCTTGACATTGTTCGAGCTATCCCTCCTAAACATGTTGAAATCCCGCATTTGGAGCTTTATAATGGTAAAGGTGATCCTCTAACACATGTTAAGACTTTTCAAACAATATGTACTGATTTTGCTTATGACCAAAGGTTGCTTGCAAAACTGTTTACTAGAACATTAAGAGACAAAGCCTTACAATGGTATTGCTCGTTTCCTTCTTATTCTATTACTTCTTTCGAACAACTTGCAAATGATTTTATTCAACAATTTCAAAACAATATAAGTCCTAAAGTTACTTTGATTGATTTAATGCATTGTAAACAAGGTGTTAAAGAAAAAGTGACTGATTTCATTGGTAGATATAAGCATTTGTATGCTCAAATTTCTTTTCCAGTGCCTGAAAATGATATTCAAAGAATCTTTATTTCTAATTTACAAAAAGATATTCGAGACAAACTTCTATTTTCTGAGTTTACTTCTTTCCAACAGTTGTGTGCAACTCTTCACAATTATCAACTGACTGTGAGTCAAATGGAACAATCACATCCTATGGCTCCGAGTGATAAGGGTGATAGTAGTCAACAACCATTTGAAAAGTTTAAACCGAACAGAGATTCCATCAATTTCAATGAAAACATCATCAACAACAATGTGAATGCAGCATCAGGTGTGCCTCCTATTTCTAAGTTTTTCAAGAAAGAAAGAAAGTATACTCCTTTGAATGAATCATTGCATAGTATTATGAATAAGTTATTGGAACAAAATGTGCTTACTCTTCCTCCTATAAGGCAAATAGATCCTGCAAAGATTACTTCACCTTATTTTGATAATAAATCTTTTTGTCAATTTCATCGTCAACCTGGGCATGATACTGAAAAATGTTTTGCTTTAAAGGGTAAAATTCAAGATTTGATTGATAATAATACTATCTCTGTTTCTGGAGTGAATGATAAAGGCAATACATCTGTAGCTCCTCCTACCCAAAATCTTCAGATTTTTACTGATCCATTACCTTCTCATACCTCTAATGCGATTGAGACTAATGATTCCTCTTTCTCATCTGATGGTCTTGTGTCTATGACTCCGAATGTGATTAACTTTGTAGAGCAGCAAGAAAACCCTAAAGAACCTTCCATCACATTTGATTCTAATGAAACTATCAGGGCACCTGATGGTCCTTTATAAATAGTTGCAAAAGTTAAGAATACACCTTGCCATGGAGTGCTTATTTATCTAATGAATTTTCTTAAGCAATTATCCTAGCTCCTAGACAAGAACAACGTGGCTTGGAACATGAACATAGCCCTTGTTTGGATCTTGTGATAGCTCCATCTGCTGTGTTGGATGTTCTTCCTCTAGCGTGTTCTCTGCCTTCCCAAAACATTGATCAGCAAGATCGAGGGGTAGATGACATGCTAGACTAGTTCATTAGCATAGCAGACTCTCTCCTCCTCTCTTTTGTTACTTCTTCTATGTGTTATTCTCATTCTTTTATTTGTTTTCCTTAGTGTTGTCTACTTGAGGACGATGCAAAGCATTGAGATCTCTGTTGGTCTCTCTCATGTTGACTCAAAAGACACATGTGTTCCCTTCTTCTAGGTGACCTTCCTTGATTGGGGAATGAAGAACAATTATGCATACATACATATGATATACATGAATTATCATACAGCATACTGATCCCGAGGAAAGCGAAGTCACCTTGTGCTTTGTGTTTTGTATCTATTATCCTTGGGTTTATCTCACACTTGGGGGCTAAATCCTTGCGATAACGTGCTCCTTTCCCTTTTCATTTCTTATGTGTATCACTACGTTAAAGCAATCACCCCCGTTGAGGCATGTGCGATCGCTTTAACGTAGGGGGGCATACACCCCATCTATCCCTTCAGGATACTTGAAAATTTCTTGGCGAACTTAGCTTTGCCTTGAAAATTTTTGGTATTTCTCTTGCATGACTCATAGTGAGGGAACCTTACTACTGACAGTCATGGTTCTCCCTCGTGATCTTCCCTTTTACTTTGTCAATCAAAGTCATAAGATCCTTAGTCCACCGGGGGCTTGGTGTGTCTTGCCTCCTTGACGTGGTGAAAGTATTTCAATGTTGTTTCCTTGTACTTTACCAGAAGTATGAGCGTACGCCTATACTCCCGCTAAAGTGGGGTCTAACTGTAGCATCCTAAAATTGCAACACTTGCAATTTCGACCGCATTTTGGTCTTCACGATGGCGACGCAACACAGAACCTGAATGGAGACCCCGAAACGTATCCACAACATCAAAAACTACATTTTTCCAGCACCCTAGCCTGATCCTCCTTGAACCCTGCTGTCTCGGGAGGTGGGACCAGAGCGCCCAGCAACCTGGTCCTGAAGGACCAGGGCGCCCAGTGCCCTGGTCCCTGGCCCTATTTTGGGCCTGGTCTCCTATGGGGCTTTGGGTCTTTTTGTTTGCAAATTGGAAAATAACATTTCTTGGTTGGCCTAAGGTCAGGAAAATCAGTCTATCAACCCTAATTGGCAAGTATATAAACTACATTTTCCTCTCTCATTTGGGGATATAGATATAGATGGAAAAAAGGTGGAAACGATATTCAAGCATTCAACCATTCCTTCAAGCAATTGATCATTCTAAGTCTCCACTCAAGGCTAAGTGTTGCATTCAAGACAAGGATTCAACCATTGAAGAGGAGATCGCATACTACATACTACATACAACATACAACATACAACAACATCTACACCTTCGCATGTAAGAATACAAACATTCTTACAACAAGGTACTAGTACTTGTTTTACATTACAAACATTTACATTTACAGCATTTCTCATTTCTTGGTTAATTCCAAAACCGGGGTTTGACCTAAGGGAAAACCCCTAATCCCTAACCCCCCAATCGTCTTCACTTTTCTGTGTGTGGGTTGCAGGTATGTGGCTGAAATTGAAGATCTGGAATCCTTGTGCAGAGATGAACAGATCCCCCTTCGTTTCACGGCTTTTTCGGAGGACCGTGTGCACGCCGGGCGCCATCGTCCCATCAACTTTTGCTCAAATTTGCAGGATAGCACCGTCTCAACATTTTACTGCTAATTCCATGTCCACAGCTTCATCCTATATCCCCATCTCAGTTTATAAACGAATCTTTCTCACTTTCTATGCATCCTTAGCTTAATCATTCTATCTACATTCTTTACAAAAGAGGGTAGCCTTGCTGTCTTAACCCTTGAAACTCATTCAGAATCCAATCTTGCATTGAGTGGGATTGGATCTTGTGGGTTTCAACCCCTCTTTTGAATGTAAAGTCTCCCCTAAGTGAAAACCGTCAACCCTATTAACCTCCCTTCTCTCTCCTTGGAGTTGGAAGAGGGGAGAGCAACTAGGGTTCGATTTTTTCCGCTTTACATATTTGTATAATTCACAATGAAATTTTTTTATTTCAAAAACATATGATCTATCGCCAAAAGAATCTCCTTAAATATCCTCCTAACTTTTACCATGTTGGCTTCAATGAAAAGTATATTCTTGTCGACTACCAAATCATAATTAAATTCAAACATAATCCCAATGATCATGTCATCCTACACACATTACCATAATATCCATGAAAGAAATGATCAGGGCCATAAGATCTCCTAGTCTCAATCACATTAGAGGTATGAGAAGGTATGTTTAGTCTCAATCACATTAGAGGTATGAGAAGGTAAATGAGGAGTGATAGTATTAAGATTTTGATTACAAAGAGCTACTGATTTGTTTCCCTTATCATTCACACCTACCATGGATATAGTATTATTATCAATCAAGTCTTCAATCTTACATTTTAATGTAAATAATTTTTTAGTATCATGACTAGGTTGATGATGAAATTAAAATAATTATTATTATCGAAGTTAGGTGAAGTTTCTTTAGAAGAGTAAACTGGTTTTATTGGAGGAAGTTTGATAACATTTCTTTGTAACAACTGGGACATGATTCTATAAAAAGATTCATTCAAAGGAGTAAATTCTCTCTCTCTCTCTCTTTTGAAAATTTAGAAATTCACAAATGGTTGTTGAGCACTCTCACCCTTATCACTCAAAGCCATAGGAGTAGATTCCTCCATTTCACTCACAGTCAATTGATAATTGTGAAGTGTTGCGCACAACTGCATAAAGGAAGTAAACTCAAAAAAGAGAAGTTTTTCCCTAAAGTCTTTTTGCAAATTAGAAATGAATTTTTTTTAATATCATTATCAGACATTGGAAAAGAAATTTGAGACCACAAATGCTTGTATCTACCTGTGAAATTGGTCACATTTTCTTTAACACCTTGTTTACAATGCATTAAATCAGTCAAAGTGATTTTAGGGCCTATGTTGTTTTGAAATTGTTGTATAAAAGCATTTGATAATTGTTGAAAAGAAGTAATAGAATAAGAAGAAAAAGAACAATACCATTGTAAATCCTTATCTCTTAATGTTCTAGTAAACAATTTGGCAAGCAATCTTTGATCATGAGCAAAGTCAGTACACAAAGTTTGGAATGTTTTGACATGTGTTAAAGGATCACCTTTTCCATTATAGAGTTTGAATTGAGGGACTTCAACATGTTTAGGAGGGACACTGCTAACAATATAATGAGAAAGTGGGCTTGAAACATCAAATGTGGGCACACTAAACTTGGATTGACTCATTAAACCAATTTATTGTTGCAATGAAGACACAGTTTAATCAAGGTGATTAATGATTGTTTTGGTTGAAGAATTTATGTTAGATATGTTTGATTGAGAAGGTGGTGTGATGTTATTGAAAGAAGGCATTGATTGAGAATAAGGTGGTGGGACAGTATGGTAATTAGTCAAAGGCGATGATTGAGTAGGAAAAGGGACACTAAAAGGAGGATTAAAATGATTGAATGGATTTCCCCCTTGTGTCACATTGATTGACTACTCATTGAAGGCATAGTTAAAGATGGAGGATTGAATGAAGAAGAGGGATTTCCCCCATGACTAATGGTTGTAGGTATGATATTTTGAGTTGAAGTAGCCATGATGTTTGAAGTGAAAGTAGGAATACTAGGCATAGAAGTAGTCAAAGGAATAAAATGATTGATTTGTGTAGGAGGTTCTGAATAACCTAAGTTCTTAGCATAACTCTTCATAGGAATAACATTAGAATGAACAATGTGAGTAATACCATGCAATATATAAATTCTATTCTTATCACTTTGAATCATGCATTTTAGGCCTTCAATTAATTGAAGAGTTTCACTATTAGGATATTCTTGGGACATCCATTGTTGGAAATTGTCAAATTGATTGTAAAATTTTGAAAGTTGATATATGAAAACTCTAGTCAAAGATTCTTCTTCATCATGGGAATCATCAATTGGGTAGGTGGAGATGTTATTAGAATGGAAAGAATTAGCAATATCCTCATTGTATAAGTCACCCAAATTAGGCTCCATCTCTTCTGGAATTAAACCTTGGGAAGCCTTAGTTATAATGTTTCATCTAATGGGGATAGTATAGGTAGGACTAATAGTTGTAAAACTTATGCACTAGAGGGAAAATTTCAAATTTGAATTTGAATTTTGAATTTTGAATTTTGGGAACAAAGTTTGCAAAAGTGAAAAATTAAAAATAATAGAAAATGATGATTATATAATTTGAACTTTGTGGAAAGAATAAATGACACAATCTCCAAGAAAGATTTATAATTAATAAAAAGAGATTGAAATTTAAAATTAGGGCCAATAGGATACCACTTAGTTTCAAATTTAAAATTAATAAGTTACCACTTAACTTTAAATTTTTCCTTGAAAGTTGCAATGTTGAAATTGGGAAGTGTTTTCGATTTTAGAGGGATCAAAATTTGACAAAATTAGCCAATTTTTTTTATTTAAGAAATTAAATACAGTCATAATAGTCTCGCAAAATTTTGCGAAAAAACCCAGGGACCATGCGTAAGTTATGCATGCTACTCCCAATTTTTTTAGAAATTTTCAAAGATCAAAGCTATGATGACTTGAGAGTTATCCCCAAAAAATTGATTGATTTTACGATCTCTAGATAGGTGAAATTAAGGTTTGAATGTCGAAATAGGACCCTATTAGGGTTTTGAAAAAGATAAGAAATTTAATTACAATTTTGAAAAAAAGGTCAAACCTAGTGTAAGATACTTGATTAGTCCCAAAGACAATAAGAAGGGGGAGTGAATCAATGTCTAACCAGTGGATGAAAGATTTAAACTTATTTGTAACTTTGCAACCCAAATTAATATAGCGGTAAACAAATAATAATGCAGTAAAGAGAAACAAAAGAATAAGCATCAATGCACACAACACATATTTTTGGCGAGGAAACCTGGTAGGGGAAAAACTTTGGTGGGATTTGAGACCCACAATATTTACTCACTTGCCAACATGAATAAATATTACTTAGTACAATAGGGGCCTACACATGCAGGAAGGCCAACTGCCTAGAGCTCACTGCTCAACAACAAAAAGGAGTCCCACTGACTACAATTGGATGGTTAAATCCAACAATAATGTGCTACTCAAAATAGCATCTGCAATGTTGGATTCATACTGGTTTAAGCTCTATTTGATACCTCTTCCATAAACCTTGCTTCGCTCTGCTCTACTTCTTATTCGCTCTCAAGATAAATACATCACAGTGCATATACAATTATTCGCTAACATATACCGCTTCCATACATACCTAATTACATTTTAAAATGATCTACAAGATCTCATACATATATAATTCTTTACAATACATCATGTCAGCTCTACAAATATAATATTACAATACAAAATAATATTATTTCCATGTCGGCTTGGAGTGCTAGTATGATCTATTGATGATGTAACTGGATGCAAGTGTGAATAACCTTTTTTGTAACTATTGGTGCTAGTAGGTGAAGTCTATTGCTAGTGTAACCTTTGAACCATGTTACTAGTTGGTTTCCATCAATGACAACATCAACCATTCTCATCTGAGTGTATAATGCCAAAAATCTCCCCCTTTGGCATTGATGGCAACACTCATGAGAAAAATCCAAAAACTGATATCCAAAATGAAGTCCAAAAACTGAGAGTGCTCCCCCTGAGCAAATGATCTCCTTTTGTACATTTTTCTCATTACACTACTCCCCCTTTGACATCAATGACAAAGGATGTCAAAAGTATCAAAATAATTCAAAATTTGCCTAGAAACTTGTAGTTGCTTATGTACAATCTGAAAATTGTCTGCCTAAACCAAGTCAAGACCTTGCAAAAATTTAGTGCTGTTAGAAATTATAGTCTCTTTGTATCTAATCATTCTAGTAAGGTAATGCATCTACTGCTCTGGTGATCTTTCTCCTTGAATAGTTGTCTTGGTTAGCTCATTCCAGTGTGTTAACAAATTATCTAATCTTGGACCAAGTTTGTTCTTTAACTGCTGGGTTTTCATCTTCAACCTTGCCTTTTCCCCTTCCAACTTCTCAATCTTCTCTTCATAAATTTCCATCTCTTGATCCAAAATTGATCTTATTTTCGAAGAACCAATCATATTGTCAGCAATGTCATCAATTTATTTCTGTGTTTTCTTTATTTGCTCATCAATGTCCTCTATTAGATGGTGAGGTTTACATGATTCCCTGTACAATTCCTTGTATTCCAGAATGGTGGAATTCAGTGCCGGTAATAAAGAATCGATCTGTCCTGTAAAGTCCTTTATTGTTTTATCAAAGAATTCATCCTTCTCTATATTAACTCTTTCGTTAACGGTCTCCTCATTTATCTTATCTACAGTTTGAATGTTAGAAGAAATGAATTTGGACAATGTGTCCAATTTACCTATAGACCCAACAATGTGATCAACCTTGCACGTCGATGCAATCATTTGCAAAATTGGTAAAGAATCATCAATAGCCTTAAATGCTAAGGCATTGCATTCTATTATCTCCTAAGAAATCTAGAACACTTAGAAAGAAACAATAGGCTATGAGAGAGCCCAGTGGTCAGAAGAAGAAGGTCACACCAAAGAAGAAACCAGAACAAAAGGAACCAGATACTCTTTCACTAAAATAATTAGTAAATGAAATAAATCAAGAAAGAAATCTTATTAATTTTAATAAGTTTTATCATTCTTTCAAGGATTAAGATAAGGATACTATTGAGGAAAGCATTATTTTGTATCTAGACATATATAAGAAGGTTCTTATTGAGGTTGTAGATGTTCTTCCTAATGATTTATACTTAAGACTTGAAGCAAAGAGAATGTCTGTTATGGAGTTAGACAAGAAATTTAAGGTTGAGGCTTTGTTAGCCATTCATTCCATTAATTCAAAGCAAGAAATAAATGACTTAATATCTGATGCTAATAGGACTATTTTTGTGAGTGGTCATTGGCAAGTTAGTCTTATGGCTGACAGAGTGAAAGAGATTGTAGATGAAAAAACTAATAAAGGGGATATATTATTTGTTGAGAAGGAGAAAAGAGAAGAGAAAGATAGATAGAAAATTGATAAATCATTTACAAAAGTATATCAGAAGATAGAGAAGGGTAAGGGTAAGGTTGGTAATATACCAAATATTATAGTTAAGGACAACTTACAACCACTAGCATAGGATACCCCACCAGTAGTATCAGAGGCACCGACAAAAAAGCAAAATGAGACTGAAGAAAAGATATTAGAGGAAGTGAAAATAGATAATGTTGATTTCAAGCCAAACATTCTATTCACAATGAATATTGACACTCTAGACATCAATATTGTGTTGGATAAGGAAACTGCAGAAGAAAAGAAATCCAAAGATATAAATGTTGAGAAGCCTGAATCACCGATCAAGACTGTGGACACTTGACAGAACATTGAGATACCGACTAAAATAGAAAAGGAACAAGAACAAACATAATCAGAACCAGCAGTAAATAAGAATGAGGATAAGAATGAAGATAATAAGGAAGAGAAAGTGGATATAAAAGAGGTTAAGGATGGAAGCAAGGAAGCAAAAGTGGTTAAGGTAACTGAGCAAGTATCTGGAGAAGAGAAGAAAGTTATTGCAGATCCTAGTACTCCTCCCAGTACTTCAACTGTGGATTACAGACCGACTAATGTCATGGATGTATTACTAGATTCCATTAAGAAGATAACAAAATGTAATGCCTTAGCATTTAAGGCTATTGATGATTATTTACCAATTTTGCAGATGATTACACTCACATGCAAGCTTTATCACATTGTTGGGTCTATAGGTAAATTGGATACATTGTCCATATTCATTTCTTCAATTTTTCTGCATCAAAATCTTCAAGAGCTCCTTCCAACTGTTGTTTCAAACTTTCCATCGATACGGGTTTTAGAATCTTCCTCAAGTTGTTAGGCTTCTGGAAATAGAGGACTAGGGCATTATACAATCAGATGAGAATGGTTGATGTTGTCAATGATGGAAACCAACTGGCAACATAGTTCAAAGGTTACACCAGCAACACATAGTGGATAGGGCCACCTTAAATAATATTTAGAAAACTAAAATTGTTTGAAATTGATAGAAATTTACACAAAATCCAATTAAATTTGAAAATTACGGTTTTGGGACAACCACTGAATTTTGAAATTTAAAATTTTGGGAAAAGGAGGGAAATTAAAAATTTGAATTTTAGGTAAGAAGATGAGTCTGAAAACAATCACCAATCTGAAAATTAAATTCAAATCCAATTTTTGCACAAGTTCAAGTTGATGTTTGAAAATTAGGGTTTTGACAATTAACCACTTAATTTTGTAAATTTGATTTGCAAATTGAACAAGAAAATGAAAGATTTGAATTTGACAAGCAATGCAATTTTCAGATCTAAGACAATACATAGAATTTTTTGTGAAATACAAGTTCGGTTTCAATTTTGGCAACTGGGGTTTTGAAAGAATTAATCACCAAGGTTGTGTAAATTGCAAGAAAAATAAACTTGTAAACGAAAAGTATGCAATAATTTTTAGTGAAGCTTCTAAGATGTTGGGTTCACCAAAATGTAATATGGTGAAAAATGATGAAAGGAGATCAAGTGGAAACATTTACTCCCCTCAAAGGAGGAATGAAAGTTTCAGAAAGGATTTCCCTTCAATTTTTCACACATTACATTCAAAAGAGGGGATGAATTCACTAGATCCAATCCCTAATGGTAAGAGATTGAATACTAAGCGAATTGCAATAATTTGGAAAGTATTAGGAAAGTAAATTGACCCTCTTTTGTAATAGACTAGTTGAATTAAGCAAATTGAGACCAAGTGTACAAATGACAAAGAAAGAATTATATCTTGAGATAGAGATATGAGATAAAGTTGTGCACCTAGAATTAGCAGAAGAATGTCGAGGAAAATATTCCCTACAAATACAAAAAAAAAAATTAGAGACCATGTGTAAGTTATGCACGGTCCTTCAAAAAATCCACAAGCCAAAAAGGGTTTTTCCATCTCTGAAAATGAAGCTTAAAACTGCAATTAC
The DNA here is from genome assembly GCF_030272615.1 of Cryptomeria japonica. Lineage (NCBI taxonomy): Eukaryota > Viridiplantae > Streptophyta > Pinopsida > Cupressales > Cupressaceae > Cryptomeria > Cryptomeria japonica. The sequence goes on along the minus strand of NC_081408.1, from coordinate 292,369,879 downwards.
AACAGCGCACTTGCAACCTACACATAGAAAAGAGAGGAAAATACTACTGGGGTTGGGGATTCTACTTCAGGTCAAACTCCATTTTGGAATTAACCAAGTGGTTGTAAAATGCTGCAAGTAAATGAAAGGAAATGTTTGAAGTAAAATCAACCTCAAGAAGGGGGTGTAATTGAAATGTTGATACCTTTGTAGATGAATTTTCTTGAATGAATATGTGAAATAGATTATCTTGAATGCTGATATAAATATCCTCTTCAATGGTTGAATCCTTGTCTTGATTATAACACCTAGCCTTGAAAGGAGACTTGAAATGCTCAATGCTTGAATGAATGCCTGAATTCTTGATAATGTCACCTTATGATCCACTTGTACTTGATTTCTCTTATGGTCAAATTATGATCAACTTATGATCAACTTGTTTAAATAGGAGGGGAAGTGCTCTTTAGATACTTGCCAATTAGGGGTGTTTAAGTAATTTCCCTTCTTAGGCGGACATAGGAAAACTTTTCCCGCACAACAATTGACAAACCCAATGCAAGGGGGGACCTAAGAGGGCCCAAAATAGGGCCAAGACAAGGATGCCACACCCCTGTCCTGCCCTAATTTAGGACAGGCAGTAGCAAAAAGGCAGTACAAAATGATGAAAACTTCAAGTTTTTGATGTATTGAGCATGTTTCGAGTCTCCGATCAGGCTTAGGGATTCATCCACTAATGCAAAGACCCGAATGTGTTTGAAAAATCACAAGGGTCACAATTTTATGATGCTATAGGCCCATTCTGAGGAACATTGTAGACATTCCTAGTGGTCTTCCAGTACTCTTCTCCAATTCATCTCAAATGACATTATATTTGGATCTTCTAGAGAGTGTATCTTGTTCCATCAAATCTCAGACTATCCTTTTTGAAAGAAAAGGTTACCATCTTGGATCTCCTCAAGTAGTCAAGATTCTTCCAAAGGATCTAGCTTTGATACCAATTGTTGGCAACAATGCAAGAAACTGAGACGGTGGAAAACCAATAACACACATAACACCAAGATTTTTGGTGGAAAACCTAGTTAAGGAAAAAAACATGGTGGGGACCTACCCACAATGAGATAATACCCTATTAGGAAAGTGAAATATTACAATGGGGAATGAAAATGCATTCAGGCACACTGCCTACATGTCAATCCTCAAAATAAGAAACCCAGAAAGGCTAAAACCTTTAGAAAAGGCGATGTACCTTACAAGAAGTCTCACTGACTTACAAAAACATTCAAATTACATCCAGAGAATCATGAACTAATGAAATAACATCTCAACATGCCTGGGTACAGTTTTGATTAAGCTCATTATCTGATCTACTCTGTAACATACTACTCACAACTTCACATAGCTTCAGATACTTATCTTGCTACTCAATGATTGATAAAATATTAACATATAGCTTACATAATGATCAAATGTCTTACAGAATGATTACAATGCTTATTTATACATATCATCAATCCATGAAGTATAGGTCGGGTTTACCACAAGCTACACATACAAAAAGATAATCGCGCATGCCTCAATAATGCATGCAGACCAGAATAATGTCAGATAAGACATAGTTTAGACCTAAACAACCACTACAAATATGAAATACATCCAAAAATTATGCCTCAATCAAGCACAACATGCTACAACATCATGTCTCCCAAGAACATTAAGAAACACCATCAGATCATGAAAATCATGAATAATATGCACAATGATCAATGCAGACCATAAATATGCATAGAAGACAATTGAGAACATCCTTAAGAAATTTTAATTGCATCACAACAACCACAACAACTCTGAATACAAGAATCATCACCATTATTATACCGAAGCACAAAAACATACTCAAAACAGATTGTCAAATTGAAATGTTTTCTTACAAAATTCCAAATCATGAACCAATCGAATTAAGGACACACATTAACTTCCCAAACACATCCCACACATTCGTAAGTGAAGATTTTTAAATTTTGGAGAACAACATATGAATTTACCACAACCTACGACACTGAACAACTTAAATATCAACTGCAATACCAAATCTCATAACTTTCTTTAATAAACATGTGGACATCTAAAACTTATTCTAAATCAACTAGAGATACTTATGAAAAAACCCATTAAACTATATGATCTCATTTGCAATACACATGCTCAACCAAGTCAACCAATATGACTGCAACATAGAAACACAGAGTAACTCTAGCAATCTCACATGGAACAAACTCCACACATGAATATGTTGACATTAATGACATATCAAAAAATGTCCAACAATCTCCCAACAATATATTGTATAAAATGGCATAGACATGACAAAACCCTAATCACACATAGGTGCTTGTATATGAATGATCTAATTTTGCTCCATAATGGTTGAATGAATGATAAGCAACCTTGAAGATATCTGAAAATGCTTGATGATGAATGCGTCATAGATGCAAGGATACTTGATTTCTTGGAGATGGAGACTTATGATGCTTCTATGAAATTAGGTTGATCAAATGTATTTATATAAGGGTATCTAGGTCATTTACCAGTTATGCTGACCTCCAACAGTCATGTGGAGGCATAAAGTTGAATTCCTGCTGGAGAAGTGAGACCCTTGCCTCATTTTCAAATAGGGCCCACCTAAATGGGTCCAAGTTGAGGATGCACTAGTCCTAGGATTAGGAAACTAGTGCCCCATTACTTCTTAGTTAGGGACCTTAATTTAGCCCCAAGAAGAAGGATACAACTTTAGGAAATTAGCTAGTTGGTGTCCATGGTATCAAAACTAGAGATTTAGCACAAATCAGACCTAAATAAGAGGTGAAGGGGAGACACGATAGAGTAGAGGCACAAACATGAGGTATAAATTGGCCCAATGATAATCTATGACACTACAATAAGATATTATTTCTCTAATCTATATGATCTCCTAAAAACGTAAAATTAAAAAACCCTAGTGTATGTTTGTGAAGAAGGATGTATCCTTTAAATTTTGTACATAGTCTTGTACTTGTGCTACAATATCCTGTTAGAGTCCCACACCTTCCTTGCATACGATGGTAGTGCATTCATGAAACACAGACCTCAATAGATGAGGGTGTAGTGTTTTTAAATTATTCTCCTTTAATTTTCACACTCTCTGTTGGAACTTGCAAAAGTTTACCTTCTACACAAGTGTAGTATCCTTAAAATTACTTTCCCACTACTGTCCATATTAATAGCCAAATCAAATAAACTAGAATACTCGAGTTCAATGTCCTCTTTTCATAATTCAATCTGTTTTATAACCTAAATAATCTTATAAGTAAACACCAAGCCTTTTAAATAAAATATGTGAACCATCAAAAGGACCTAAAAGAGTCCTGCCCAAATTATAAATCATATTTGTTAGTCAAGAAGTCTATATTCCCCACCATTTCTCTAAAAGATGTATATATTTCACTTATTATTTCATCTAAACCCAAATATGATATACCATACATTATTGCTATTTCATAGGGTCCTTATCACATTATATTAGAAAATCTATGAAATAGCAATGAGAAAAACAAAACCATACAAGTATCGTTGTTTCTCAAAACCATGTTCTATTATACCAAGAGGCCTAGAAAATGGCAACAAGGAAAATAGAGATTATAAAGGAGTCGTTGTTTCTCAAGACCAATTCTCATAATAGTAAGCATCCTGCAAAATAGCAATAGAAAAAAGAAATCTATTAAGATATCGTCATTTTGCAAGACCTATACATTATTACACTAAGCGATCTAAAAAAAAGCAACAAAAGGACCAAGCTCATAAAAATATCACTCTATCGCAAAAGATTTTAATGTTGAGGAGAAGATACTATGATATAGCGATAATACATTAACCTAAGGTGTTCTCGCAGTATAACTAAATGGAATTGATAAAGATACCAAGAGACTGCAATACAACGATGGCTCGATAGACTATCGCCAGATTGCAATGTAGAAGTATTTAGTCAAAAATAAATTTACGATATAGCGATAGTCTCCATACCACATGCCACTATATCTCAAGAAGCAAGAATAAAGGGGAAAAGTGTTTTGACATAGTGATAACTAGCAATCGCACTTTGGTGTGCAATGGGTAGGTCAAAAAAAGAGGTGGAAAGTTGATCAAGTAAAATGTATATTTTTGCATATATTTTTGTAGTACAAGAGGTCAATTGGTAGACCATTTAGCAATTGATTTTTAAAATTCATTTATAGGAATCCAAACACAATTGAAATAGAACCTATTAATCAAAAGATAATCAAAATCAATTACCAATAGATCCATGTAATGTTTGCAATAGGGACGAAGAGAGAGAGAGGAGGGGGGAAGAGTGTGTGTGTGTGTGAGAGAGAGAGAGAGAGAGCGCTTGGGAAAGATAAAGGGGGTGAGATAGATAAATATAGAGAGGGAGAGAGATGGAAAAAGAGTGAGGAAGAGGGGGAGGGATAATTATAGATAGAAAGAGAGATAATAAGAGAGGGGTAATTGGAGAAATGGGAAGACAAATATAAAGGAAGTGATATATAGAGAGAGGTATGTGTATACATATTAGAGAGAGGGATATATATAGAGGGAGGAGGGAGGCAAAAGTGAGAGACAAAGGGTTGATAGAGATAAGGAATAAAGAGAGAGTGAGAGAGAGGGGGAGATAGATAGAGATAGAGATCGGGAGGGAAAAATAGGGCATGCGTCTGTGTCTGTGTCTGTGTCTGTGTCTGTCTTTTTTTTTCTTTTTTTTTCTTTTGTGTGTGTGTGTGTGTGTGTGTGTGTGTGTGTGTGTGTGAGAGAGAGAGAGAGAGAGAGAGAGAGAGAGAGAGAGAGAGAGAGAGAGTTAAGGATATAGAGATAAGGGAGAGATGGAGATGGATTTAAATAATAAATATACAAATTCTTAATTATAGTTTCATATTTAACAATTAGATATATTAGTGGGAGAGAAAAGTGATGTTGATAAATATGTTTGAGATTCTTGAGTCTATGTATGAAGGGAGCCTCATATGCTTATAAGAAAGCCTCTAGTCTATTTATTGGTGAAGCTTAAAAATTGCCCTATAAACTCAAAAAATCATAAATATGGGAATAACTGAGTTGTTGATTTTATTGATTTGTATGTATCCTAAGTAGTTTAAATTACTCACTTTGACAATACATAAAAATTGAATTCTAAACATATAATTTATTATTTATATATTGTATTTATTATATATTATTATGTAATAAGTATTAGAACATTAAAAAATAAAGATGAGACATTTAAAAATTCTAAATATATAGTTAACTATTTATACGTTATATATTTTTATTTATATATATTATAATTTAAAAATAAATAAAATTAAACAACAAATATATTTAAATGTATAATTTAACTTTATTATATAAGTACCCCTATCCTCCCTCACATTTATTTGTAATATAAACTTTTTTGTATATAAATCTAGAGTCCATCACTTACATGGGATTTAACAATGATATGATAGATCATTTTTTGTCTCTATCTTTGGTAATTTTTTGTTGCACACATTAGTGGTGTGTCTCTCAATGCTATGACCTTTAGCACTTTTTTTCTTCATGGTAATATTATTTATTGATGTTCATTACACAATACCCCACAAATAATCAACATTGTTTTGTTCAACTAAATTTATTGTTAGTAGAATTTGATAAGGGAGTCATATATACTTAACGATTGTTAAAGCTAAATTTTAACTTTAATATTCAAAATGAAAAATAAAATGAAACTTAAAAATTTAAAATAAAATCAAACCTATTTTAAAAATAAAAAGTGAAAATATAATTTATCTATTTAATGAATTCAACTAATATGAATAATAATTATTAGTATCATTATTTAAAAAAAAATAATTTATCAAAAATTTATTTGATATTTATATAGATTAAATTAGTATTATTTTTAAAATTGCTATATAATATATTAAAATTAATTATTTATACGATTTATTTTAATATAATAATTAGGAAAATACGGATAAAAAATAATAATAATTAGGAAAATAAATTTAAATTTAAATTTAAAAAAACAAGCATGTATATAAGTATTATTAAAATCTCTAATAACAAAAGTTCAAAATTAATAAGAAAATAAATGAGCAATTAATAAGAAATTAAATGGATAATAATAAGGGACAAGAAATAATTATATGATATTAAAAAGTCATTCCACATAGCATTGGAAAGACTCAACTTTAAAAAGTTTAAAATAAAAACCCCCTGTAAGCATGACAAAATGTCCCTTCCTTGGGCACGCGATGCATTGATTAAAAGAAAATTCGGCTCATCACAGCCATCTGAAATGACATGGCATGTTCGCACAATAGTTGTGCCCATTTACTCGCAAAAGAATTTACGCGGGAAAAATGATGAACAAAAAACAGTAACTGAAAAATGACGACCGATGGGAAATCTAATGGTAACCTAGCTTCCCTTAGTCTTGCACACTTATGGGATGTTATGAACCATTGATCTCTAAACTTAATCATTTTTCTCATATAGGGTACATCTTTGGCGTAACTACTACTGTTATTTTGCAATGATAAAACAAAACTAATGAGGTGGGTTTGCGATATTGCAAAAATAGTCAGCCAATGCAACTTGGAAGTGATTTCAGCATGTCATTACTCAAGATTTTGAAAAGTTGGTGGAGTTGTTAATGGCATGCATGAAACATATGAAGAAAAGACCCTCAAGAACCACCATTAATAATAAAATTCCTACTTAAAATTTTAATTATAAACTAAGGAATTATATAGTGTGAGGTCTGCTAAGGGAGATCAAATCTATAATCACCTTTTAAATCACAAGTACTCTATCACTCATTGAGTTATAGAAATTTACATAATTCAGTTAAACTTGCTTGCAAAATTTTCAAATTTAAAATGCCTAAGAAGGGAGAGGAGTCGAAAGAGGGTGAGAGTTTAAAGAAGGGTGAAGGTTCTAAGAAAAAACCTAGGGTATCTAACATAGAAAAAATATCCTTGCAAACTCTGTACTAGATGCCTTGTCTGGGCTAGAGGACACCAAAGCTAGGAATGTGTTCGAAGATAGGCTAGAGGGTTGTCAGAATGTTGTAATTCCAATAGCAGGAAGGGATTTAATTTGGTACTTCTATAAAAACAGAGATGGGAAGGTCCATGTGTTGAATCCCAAGACACTTGATGTTGCAAATTTAATAGAAACCAATGCTTTCATTGATGTTGATTTGGTCCAAGTGTTAACGGACAATTATCACCTAGTAACCTAAACTATGAGGATGCCTAGTGGAAATCCATTGTTGGTAATCAAGAAATCAACTATTGTAGAGTTCTTTATGCTAAACAAATAGACTCTTACTAGGGTTGACCTAGAACAATTTGATATAAACTACACCAGATTGAGTAAAACCTTTATAAAAGATGAGCTTCCATACTACCAAAGGAGAGGCACGAACAAAAAGCTTATGGTGATTACATGCAATGACCCATTTCTAGTTGATGATTTCCTTATTTACTTTTTAAAAAAATACTATGAGGATATGCCAAGGAAAAAATTCCAGTGCCACTGATGTATATGGCCATGAGATTGCAAAATTCTAAAGTGAACCTTGAGTTTGACTTTTCATTTGAACTGGAAAAGAGAATTCACTCTCATCTTGTGGCCTAGAAAGAGAAAAAGGCTTGTGATTTTTGCCATTATTCCTTATTATTCTATTTGATTTTGGACCAAAACAGATAGGCTTTTGGTTAACAGTTAAAGCTAGGGTGGTGGATGATGATGGAAACAAGCTACCTATGCAACTATGGTGTTATATGTGGAACAAAAGATGTAGATATTGTAGTTACAAAACTTTCCATGATTCTTTTTTTGTTGTGGTTTTTCGTTCCATCAATCATAAAGTTGAAATAATGTCACTAGATCTGATAAAAGTTACACACACAACTTTTTTGATTTGTTCTACATGGTAGAGCACACTATCATTAGAGTATATGGGGGTTCTCAGACTCCCCATTTGGTACATATGTTTGAATCCAAAAAACTTGCATTCTTGGAGTTCATGTGGTAGATTTTGTCTTTTGAGAAGGAAATTATGGAAAAAAGTGTTGGAATCAATGAACATTGAGAGGGGGGGTGACTCAGGGTTCTGCAATTTAACTATCTTAAACTAATTCTTAAACCACCAGATGCAAATGAATAAAATAAAAGTGCAGAAACTAAATGCAAACAACAACAAAACCATAACACCAAAAATTTTACATGCAAACTTAGAAAGGGAAAAGACACAATCGGATTGTTACCCACAATATTACAATACTATGATCAAGTTATAAGAGGAGAATTGCATTAAGGTACATTGCCTAGAGATCACTACTCAATTACGAAAGAGGGCTTCAAACTTGTAGGACTCACTATCCTACAAATGGTTACAAATGATAACAAGAATGTCTAAACTAAAGAATATCATCCACAAATGCCAAAAAATGCAGTTCTGGTTAAGCACAAAGTGACTTTCTTCCACATTTATGTTTCTCTGCTCTATTTTGTTGCTCTCTCATATACCAGAGCATAATTCTAAGGATAGAACACATGAAACTATGCACCGACACTCATATAATATTTTCACACTCACACAAAACACCAAATTACTCAAATAGACTGGCCTAATATATCTGCACCATCAAATTAAATCAATTCCATGTCGGCCCAAAAATCGCATAATACTCAACATGGAATGTATAACAATAAGTCAGTTCAATCTGATTACAAATCCATATGTGGACCTAAAAAAATTTACAATATACTTCACACATGTCATCTCAACCACCTCAAACTTAAAACCAATCACTGAAATCATCCCAAACATTTTGCATAACACACTACACAAAAATAACCCTATTCTTCCTAATTTATCTGATATTGGATCTTCTCTCTTGCATGAGAATCAACATCGAAGGTTAGAATTGTGAATCAAGCTTTCTCAAACATCAAATCACCTAACTTTTCCACTGCAACCAAAATTGAGTTCTACTCAATATACTCATACACTATCACATACTATATTTGACCTTCCAGACTTAAGCAAAATGAATATCAAACTTCCAGTAGAGGAATTTAGCATATATTGGTTGTAATAGCTAATATGATTTGCCATCAATGACAACCTCGAAACATTCCCCATGAACTAATATCTATCGGTATAGTGTGTCTTGCCAACAATCCCTCTGGAATTGATGGTAACACTTGATAAAAAATGACATTGTCATACATTATAAATATTCAAAACTCTAGCAACTCAACAACTCAAGAAGCTCCCCTTGACAATATACACCATTTTTCATCCCTCCCTCTCCACCTTTTACATCAATGGAAAATATAGGTATACACCAAAATAAATATACAAGGGTATACTAAATAACTTATAGAAATCTAAAAATGTTTGCAAAAAAGGTCTTTAGGGATTGCAGGTGATCATCCCAACCTTTCTTAAGATTCTCCAAAATTTTTATAAGAGAACTAAACAAATGGGCATGCATCTTAGCTCCTCTAAGATTTGATGGACCACTCTTATTCATAAATTTCATAGCATCCTACTGACTATTAAGCAAAATTATCCTTAATCTCATAGCATTGAATTGGCTAAGAACATTTCCTTTGACAACTTTCTCTAAAGATAAAAAATGAGAATCTGCTGACTTAAGAATGCTCCTCATCTTACCAAAGGGTGAGTCTACTGTATCTTGCTTGAAAGATGGTAGAATTTTCTCCAACACACTTGTAGTCATGGATATGAGCTCTTTATCCTCAGAGTGATATTTCAATAAGTCTTCACTAGCTTTGGCATGTGCAAGTGTCATAAGCTTGTGTGCTTGGACAGGAGATACTGAGATGAGATCGATAGCCCATTGGTGAAATATATATCATTGATAATCTGCTTGCCCTTATTGATAGTGTCTCTTTCTATCGGAACCTATTCAACGTTGTCTCCACCCTTCTCCTTCTCTTCCTTCTCTGCATCCTCTCCTTTCTTTGCATCCTCTCTTTTTTCATTAACAACCACCTCAATTGCCTTCTCTAATTTAATATTTTTTACTAAAGGATTCTAATCATCTTAACTAGATTCTACAACCTTTTAAATATCAGCAGTACTATTTGCAATTGTAGCTTGTTCATTTGTCTGCTCATATGGAACAAAGGTATCATCTTGTGCATGCACTTCCATATGGGTGTCATCTTTTACTGGATTTATCTCATACTTGGTCTCTTCCAAAAATTGCTTCAAAATTAATTTTGTCTCCTTAGCTACTTCATCAACCTTTCCAAACATGACCTATTAACTCTAGTTTGGCTTCTAAATCTACTCTTTGCAATCTTAAGAAGGTTGTCAACTTCACTCTTAGAAATTACAAAAAACAAATTAACTAGTACATACTCTTTTATTCTATCATCTTATAGACTAGTTGTATGCCTTCTAGCATCCAAAATTTCATATAGACCATTCAAAATCACTGATTATAATTCTATCAAGGGTTTACTATATACATTCATATATTCTATAATTACTTCTTCTAGAGTTGATTTATCATTCTCATCATAATTCTCATACCATTATGATAAATGCTTCAAATTCCCTTCCTTTACTACTACATCAAATATGTGACTTAATGTAATGGGGGGCACAATAGTGTTGTTACCTTAAAGTTTCCCAGACATGAATGCTTCATCAAGCTCAAACTTGGGCTTCTTTTTGGGTCAAGGTCTTCTGGATTTCTCAACTACAACTCTTGTATTTTTGCTTGGATGACCTTCACCAGATGGTTGCTTCTTGACTAACCTGGTAGAAGTAGCTGTCTTCTTAACTTCCCTCACTTCTTCATCAAATCTGGTCTCTTCTTTTGCAGTGGCTACCACATAGACTCTTTCTAGATTTCTTTTTTTATTTTCTCCACTGAATGATTTCAATTGAGGCTTTGGTGGAGGAGAGGCTTTTGAGCACTCAAGAAAGGTGCTAAACTTGTTTGTCTTGTCTTAGGAGGAGTAGAGGCAAATTTGGTCCTCATGGGTTTCACCATCTCCTCTTTCAAGATATTCTACTCTCTAGTCCCTATGAACTACTTCCTTTGTGATTTTCATGTCTTCAACAAGATTCTCTACTTGTTTCCTCACTCTCTTCTTAATTCTAGGATTTGTGAATTTGGAGTGCAAGCTCAAACTTTTCTCCTTGTAAGTCCCAAATCTCTCTTCCTTTTCATTCACCGGCTTACTCAAAAGACGTTAAGTATACACATCAAGATTATTTGCATCAACTTCATACCCCATGGGAATGATCCACACTATCCTTGGTTAAACGACTTCCATTAGGCATTGGTCAATTTCCACCTTTAAGCATATGGTGTCCTCATACTTTTCTATAATCTCCTTTGGGATCCTTTCCCTTCTCTACATCATGCCTTGGAAGGATTTGAAGTAGCCCCATAGGATAGCTTTATGTCCTTATGCATCTCCTAATCCTTGTAAGGCTTCCTTGATCTGCACTACCACTGGTTTATGATATGCCCATTGTACTTTTCCTAGATTAGGGATCTCTCTCATGAAATAGAAGGATAAAAAGATAATAAAACTACCAAACTTAAAAAAATGCTTCCTGTTATGCTTTATCTTCTTTAGACTACTCATTAGTTAACTCAAAAGTACTCCACATAGATAATACAACTTGTCCTCAAGAATTTGATAAACTACATAAATTATCATACTAGATACTGAGTTTTCTCTGCTAGATTGATATACCTTATAGCTCATCACCCTGGATACAAATCTGACATCATATTCAACTATATCACTAATTGTCAACTATCTGCTATCATGTTGGGAACTAGCTACCTTTGTCACTATCATGTTCTTCCCATTTCTTAGACTAAGAATTTGACCAGTTTCACTAAAACATGTCACATCTTGGATTTCATTCTTGGTGATATTTTATGGTTTGTCAGGCCATATAAATCCATCATGGACCCTACTCAAAATGTACCTAACCCATTGGGGTTCATTGAAAACTGAAAAGTTCATAAACCTACAGAAACCATTATCCTATAGAGATGTGAATTCTAGTTTTAGTTTTCCCATACTATCCATCATCTGGTTGTTGTGCAGTGATAGAATTTCAACATTTCCAAGTTCCTCAATATTGGAATGGATGTATGCCTTAATATCTCCAATGTGCAATATGCCATACATAACAGATGAGAATGCTCCATTTGGATCATCTTCCATTGATTTGTATATATATTTTTTGAACATAGGCCTTCCCTTATCAGTATTTTGACAACCAATGCAATCGCCACACTAGAATCAGATGATACCATTATCAAATTTTAGGTTATGAACAAATACCTCAAACTCAGAAAATACTTTTTGGTCTTCAACTGAATACAAAAATTCTTCGCCCAATCCTTTCAAGCTCTAGTTTAGTTGCACAATCTTCTTCACCACAGACTTCTGCTCTTTTTCTTTAAAGGAAATGTGAGAAATGTGTTAGGATAACTGGTGGACTGTTAGGATTCCCAAAGATACTGAGAGGGGGGGTGAATCAGTATCTCACCGATAAAATAATTTACTTGAATTATAACATGAAAAGCATATCAAAACTGTGTATTGGTAAACCAAAAGTAATGCAGCAAATAAGAAAAACAACCACAACATAAGAGACACTCCATAACACAATACTTTTAACGAGGAAACCCGGTGTGGGAAAAACCTCAGTGGGATTTGTGACCCATAATATTCGCTTACTGGCCAATAAGAGAATATTACTGTTTACAATAGGGGCCTGCACATGTAGGAAGGCCAAGTGCCTAGAGCTCACTGCTCAGTTACAAATGAAGTCACATTGACTTACAAAAAATGGATTATCTAAATGCAATGTCTTGTACTATTTTAGATCAGAATCAATACAAGCTCTGCAATATACATAAACCTTTATCCCAAAAATTTGCACATTAGGTCTGCTATGTTCTTTTCATACTTTGGATTCTAAATGATCTACAATTATCTCATACTTATATATGACTCATATTACAATTCGTCAAGTCAGCTTACAAAATATTTTACAATTAAATACAAAATATATATACACAAAATTCCTATCGGTCATGGTGCTGGTAATCTTCCTTTTTGGTGCCGATGATCTATATACCAGTGTAGAGACTATCGTTGTTGGTGCCTATGTCTACCTACTAGTATCACATGATTGTAAGGTTGCCATCAATGACAATACCTTCAATTACCTACAATTTTTCATTGGAGTGTGCATTTACCAACAATCTCCCCCTTTGGCATTGATGGCAACAGTCATGAGAAAAATCTAAAAATGATTTGCCAAAATTGTCTTACCAAAACTATGTGCTCAAAATTCTGATTCAAAATTGAGTGCTCCCCCTGAGCAGATGATGTCCTTTCTTCTAATCATTTTTCTCATATCCACTACTCCCCCTTTGACATGAATGACAAAGGTTGTCATTCACTGTTAGTGGATTGTGGTTCCTGCCTAGATCCTTGTAACCGGTGGGTTACAATGTGGAAAAGGTCTACCAGTACCAATTTTAGACTATCACTGAACCTTTTTCTATCCTTTAATTCCACTTCTGTTCTCTAAATTGTACCAGTGAGTATGTGCATTTTCTCTTCCGGTGTCTTAAGTCCAGGAACCAGAGCCTCAAAAATTTCTTTTCTCAAAGAAACGAGGTAATCTAGTTTAGGACTTAGTTTGCATTTTAAATCTTTTAGTTTATCCCTTATCTTTTCTTTATCTTTTTCTAACTTCTCAATTTTCTCTTCAAGATCTATAATGTTCTTTTCAACTTCCAAAAATGAATCCGATGATCCTATTAAATTGTCAACAATATTGTTAATTTCTTCTTGAGCTTTGTTGATCTCTGAATCTATGTTCTCTCTCAGAATATTTGTTTTGCATGTGTCTCTGTACAGTTTCTTAAAATCCAAAATTATTTCTCCTAGTTCTGGTAATAAGGTTTCCATTTTCTTTTTATTCTCCTTCACTATTTCCTCAAAGAATTTTTCTTTTTCCCTATTCATTCTCTCTTTCAATGTGTCTTCAGTTTTTTGATCAATTGTCAAAATGTTGCAGGTGATGAATTTAGACAATGTGTGTAGTTGACCTAAAGAATCTCTATTATCCAAAATACACTTCGGTGCTATCAATTTGAGAATAGGAATTGTGTCATCAAAAGCCTTATAGGCTTGTGCATTACACTCTGTGATTTTTTTTATTGAGTCTAGTAAGACCTCTATCACATTTGTAGTCCGGAATTCTAACATTGAAGTACCAAATGTCTCCCCAACTGTTCTCACAATTTCCTTGTTGTCGGTTGTAGTAATAACCTTGCTTGTTTTGACCTCTGGTATGTTAGTCTGTGTTTTCATTTCTACTAGTAAAGGTTTTGGCTTTCATCTATTTCCGGTGGCACTGTTTCAGTTTGAACCTATATATCAACCTGTTTGTGTTCCTGTTTCTTGGTTTGTGCCTTAGTGGGTTTCTCTGTGCTCTCAACTATCGGTTTCTCTGTTGAGGTTTCAATATGCACTACCGGTTTCTCAGTATGCACCTCTACACTATCCATTGCCATTTTTCCTAATTGTTCCTTAGTTTTATCTACCGGTGCTTCTAATGGTTTCCTAGTGGTGTCCTCTTCCAATTTCTCTATCTTTGTAGGTTTTTCTGTGCTTATATTTACAGTATCACTAACTCCAATCTCAATAGCTGGTGGGTTAGTAGCCATATCTTTCTTCTTATCCTCAGTGGTTTCTTTATCTACCACAATATTCACCTCTTGGATGTCTATATTCATAGTGTACAGTATCTTTGACTCAGGATTTGTATCCTCTTGAGGAGTCTTTATACTCTCAGTAGCCAGTTGATTTTCAGAAGTATGGGTCGGTGGAGTATCAGAAGGAGGTGGGGGTACATTATCAGTTATTTTAAGGTTTGGAAGTCCACCTACCTTACCTTTCCCCTTATCCTTGTCCTTTTGGTATACCCTGATGGTCTTCGGTCTTTTGAGTTCTTCCTATTTTTCTTTTTCAACAAAGAATATGTCCCATGAATCTGATGTTTCTTTAGAAACTTCATTCACTCTTCCTGCCATTAGTGCTACATGCCAGTGAGTGGTTGAGAATACTGTCTGGTTAGCCTCACTGATTAATTGGTCTATTTCATCAGGTGAGTTTACTGGATGCACTGCAAGTAATTTTTCAATTTTTATCTTCTTGTTGAGCTCAACAATAGCTACCCTTCTAGCTTCTAGTCTTCTATACAAATCATTAGGTATCTCATCAACAATTTCCATCAAAAATTTCTTGTAAATATCCAAGTGTAAAATTACACTATTTTCTATGCTTTCTTTGTCATTAGCGGAAAGTGTCTTATATAGTTTGCTAATGTTTTTCAACTTTCCATCCTCTATTATTTCATTAAGCAGTTTTTCCAGTGGAGCAATATCTTGTTTTACCTTCTTCTTCTTCGTAGTCATCTTCTTAACTGGAGGCCTAACTACCTGTTGCTTTTGTGTTATTTTCCTGGGTGTAGGTGAGGGTGTCAGTGAGGGTTTTCTTTTCCTTTCTACCCATTTGAATACCGTCAGTATATCACTCTTAGAAGAAGTTCCAACTAGTGAAAGACGAGCTTCCAGTTGAAGTCCTTCCAACTCACTTTCCTTGATACCACTTTAAATTAATACATCTTCCTTAATTGCTTTAGCTTGTCTAGTTCCCTTCCTTATTGTTTGTTCAACTTTCTTAACTCTTTTCCTAGACAGAATTCCACTTTCAATTGTTTCTGCATTGCTGAAGACTTTCTTAGATGGTTCCTTTGGTGCTTCAAGGAGGGCTTTTGCATAAGTTTCAATGATGTTATCATCTGTTTCATATCCCATTTCAGTTACCTAGATAGTTCTAGGGACAACTGCCTCCATCCAGATTTCATCTTTCTTAAATACAAAATATATTTCCTTTTGATATTTGTCTACAATTGCCCGTGACACCCTTATTCTAGTCTTCATTCAACCCTTCAGTGCTTGAAAATGTTCATTTATTTCTTTCTCTCTATCTTCTCCCATGTTGTTTAATAAATCCAATAATTGTTTTCCTACCGGTATATCAAAGCCAAAATATTTCCTACCAATATCGGGTACTTGCTTTGTAATGTATAGCATTAAGCAAACAAGCGAATTTCCAAATCTAAAAGTTCCTTTCTTATCTCCTTTGATCTTCTTCAGATTGTCTATTAATTCATCTTTGTGCCATTCACATACATCTATTCTAGCATTATCATTAACCATGTCATATGCACTTTTAATACATAGGATAGAAACTGAGTTTAACCTATTTGCATGTGTAGCTTTGTAGCCTAAAATCATACTGCCAAATGTGACATTGATGTCCTTCACATCATTTACCCTTAGAGACCTTTTGTCAAATGTTGTGCCAGTTAGGTCCATCACTGTGTCATTTGAGACTCTTTTAGTTCTATCAGGTCTGCTACCAGTGGAAGGTAACCCTGTTACTGCCTTAATCACTTCTTTGGTGGTCTTATGGATGGATTCCAACCAAAATAATTTGCCATGGACTCTTCTTAGGATTATTCTTATCACATCTTCAAGAAAGTTAGGAATGCTAAGAATATCCACAAAACCTAGGGTTTCTCCTACCTTGTGTTCTGATTTGACATTACAATCTACATCACAAATCATAGTCCTATACATGTTCTTGATTTCATCATCTCCTAATTCCTCTATATGACAATGTATGTATATCCTAGGATCCTCTGCAGAAACTACTCCCTTAGATATTTTTGAAAATGCACCTATGGTATCATCCTTCTTCGCTATTTCGGGAACAAGTTTGAATACGGGTCTAGGGCACTTGATAACTTCAATCAAAGTAGGGTTTGTAATAAATTCAGGTGTGGATGAGGAAGCCATGGTTATAAATACCTCAATCTTTCTTAAGGATGAGTGCTTGGATGATCTGCTTTCGCTTGGGAATTTCAGTGCTCTCAAAGATTTGAATGCTCGGTGAATGAAAAGGAGCTCAAACACTTGCTTTATAATGTTATTTTCTCCAACTACCACATTTAATCCTTGTCAATTAAGTCACAACTTAACTCATCTTCCAGTATAGAAGTAATTCAACTTCTCACCATCAACTGAGGGTATAATAGCATGTTTTTCAATTTGTTGCTAAACCCTCAAATAATTTTCCTTCAGTTAGATGAAGAGTGTCCTACCGATGGAGTGATACTCAGTTTTGCCAGTGGAGGAGCATTCCCATCAACATTCTGATCCATTGATTTGAGAATTCTTGCTTTACCTCTTCAACTTTTTCTTTACCTTTCAAGTTGGGTCCTTTGTTATTTACCAATGATGCCTTACTTCTATAGAATTTTGCAATATGTCCAATCTTGTTACAATCATAACAAGTCACTTTGTTTTTCTGAATAGCTTTCCCGTATCCTATGCTGGTTTGTGTTCTGCATTGATTAGGTAGGTGTCCAAATCTTCCACAAACATAACATCTTACATTCATTCTGTAATTTTCTAAATTATGACCAACTTTGTTGCACTTAGAGCATTGACCGATGTGTATATTAGTGTTCTGATAATTTCTAGATCTACACTAATTTTCTCTATGACCATACTTGTTACAGTTAAAGAATTTCCCATTAAATTTGTAAGCATTAGGTTGTCTTATAGGTTTTCTATGATCATGATTGTTTGCAATACCAGAGCTTTCACTAATTTCAAAGCCAAGGTCATTTGTATCACCATTTGGTTTCTGATTCTTTAGCATGTCATCAATTTCTTCTGAACTTTTCTTGAATTTTTCTTTGTGTTGATTTGCAGCAGCCAGTTCTCTCTCCAAGATTCCTTTCTATCTCATGAGTTCATTTGTGTCATTTTGTGTATGCATCAAATCTGTCTTCAACATATCATTTTCATGACTAAGTCCTGTATTTTCATTTCCAGCATCATTTAGTCTTCTAACTAAGTCATCTTCATTCTTCTTTTGATTTTCAGTTTCTTTACAAAATCTCATATTCATATCTTGCATCTCATTCTTCATTCTATTTTCTAATCTTAGCTTGTTTATCAGATCATTTAGAGTTTCCTTTTCATCATCATTATTCTGCATCTTTTCACAAAGTTCTCTTCTCTTATTCCTTGCAATAGTGAGGTTTTCTTGAAGTCCTTGAATGATATCTAGCGTAGCCTTCATATCATCTTCAAGTTTTATATTCTTCACCTTTTCTACATCATAGTCTGAAAGAGTTGTTTCTAATTTCTTTCTCAAGTTTTCCATCTCTACCAATGTCAAGATCTTCCTCAAGCTACTAGGCTTTTGAAAATAGAGGACTAGGCTCTAATACTAATTGTTAGGATTCCCAAAGATACTGAGATGGGGGGATGAATCAGTATCTGACCGGTAAAATAATTTACTTGAATTACAACATGAAAAGCATATCAAAACTATGTATCGGTAAACCAAAATTAATTCAGCAAATAAGAATAACAACCACAACATAGGAGACACACCATAACACAATATTTTTAACGATGAAACCTGGTGTGGGAAAAACCTTGATGGGATTTGTGACCCATAATATTCTCTTACTGGCCAATAAGAGAATATTACTGTTTACAATAGGGGCCTACACATGCATGAAGGCCAAGTGCCTAGACCTCACTTCTCAGTTACAAATGAAGTCACACTGACTTACAAAAAATGGATTATCCAATTCCAATGTCTTGTACTGCTTCAAATTAGCATCTACTATGCCAGATTCAGTACCGGTTTAAGCTCTGCAATATACATAAACCTTTATCCCAATAATTCGCACATTAGGTCTGCTATTCTCTTTTCATACTCTACATTCTAAATGATCTACAATGATCTCATACTTATATATGAGTCATATTACAATCCATCAAGTCATCTTACAAAATATTTTATAATTAAATAAAAAATATATATACACAAAATTCTTGTCGGCCATGGTGCTGGTAATCTTCTTTTTTAGTGCCAGTGATCTGTATGCCGGTATAGAGTCTGTCGGTGTTGATGCCTGTGTCTGCTTGCCGGTATTACATGATTGTAAGGTTGCCATCAATGACAATACCTTCAATCACCTGCAATTTCTCATTGGACTGTGAATTTGCCAACATGGACAACTAAGATGGGAGGGATTGAATTAGTTGTCAATAGATTATGAAACTTTAATCACTTAAAACCTTTTATCTCAATGCATAAACTAAATACCAGAATAGTAGATATATCAATTAAGCACAAAAATAAATCATAAAATATTTACCATGCATCCACAACACATAACACAAAGATTTGTATGTGGAAAACTCAGTAAAGGGAAAACCCATGGTGGGAAACCCTACCCACAACCAGATGATACTTCTGTAGTATGTGATTATAATAAAGGGGCCTGCACATGCAGGAAAGCACATTAGCTAGAGCGCATTTCTCATCACTAAGGAGCCTTGGTGACTACAAGAAATCTTTGGACTACAATCTAGAAAGAATATTGAACTGTAAGAATAACATCTACTATCCTTGAGTACAATTATGGTTAAGCTCAATACCCGAGGTCTTAAACCTCTTACACAAATCCAATTCGATCACCTACTATTGACCAAAACCTCTACATATGATTACACCTTTATTTGCACATTGATAATCCCATAACCCATAACCATGATCTACAAAGAGATCTTACATAATATTTATACAAACCCTGGACCTAAACAATTAGGTCAACTACCCAAAAGATAATACAATAAATCCATTATATAAATCCACAATCCAATGATAACCCAAGTTGGTATGAGGCTAAAAAAATATTATCCAATTAATAAATCCAACCAGTAACACATTGGGAGCATCCACCAACATGTTACACAATTTGGTCCATAACCTAGGTGTCAATAACATAGAATAGCATCAGACCTAAAATAGGTCACCATAAGCCAAGTGAAACACCACCAATCAACTAGAACGTGAACATGATAACCATTAGCATCCTCAGAACCTTCTAGAAGCTGGACCAGCACAACTTTTGAAATCCATTAAAAGATCTTCAACAAAGCTCTTTCAGTAAAACCCTTACCGATACCAGAAGGCTTACTAGAAGATATGATAGCTTCTAGATCACCAAATCCTGAACCAACTGAATCACCAAACCAAACCATTTCCACCAATATGCACATACTAGAGACCAATCTCCTAATCATCATCAGAATCCAACCATTCTACCTGAACCTAATAGACAACCAAATAAGATAGTGTTGACATCAATGACCAATATCAATGCAACACATATTTAATTCCCTCATATTGCCAACAATATCCCCCTTTGGCATTGATGGCAACACTAGATGTGAAAAATATCCAAGTGCTTAGAAATGCCAACCAAGTCTCCCCCAATAGATGACACTCAACAATCTCCCACAAATGATATATCAATGAAGCTTTGAACCAATTATCTCTATACCGATTAACCATCCATAGACCTGAACCAATCTAAAAAAAATTTCTTCCCCTTTGACTGATATCTCTATTTTTCTCTGTTATTCACATGTATATCTCTCCCCCTTTGACATTAATGCCAAAAATATGAATTAAGCATCAAAGAAAAACTAGAGAATCTTTGAACCACATAGCTGACTACTCCCCCTGAGTAGTAGAACCATCTGATCAACCTGAAATGAATAATAGCTCTAATAATACATACCGAACTGATGCCAATTAGTATCACTTAAGTCCCTATCGGAGGGGCAGAGACCCCCAATCTATCTCTAAGGTACTCAAATGATTCCTTGGGAAACAGTTTAGTGAGGATATCTACAATTTTCTCTTTAGCGTTCACATAAACCAATATGAATTCCTTTGCTTCTACCTTTTCCTTCAAAAATTTATACTTGATTGATATATTCTTTGACTTTGAATGAAATATCGTATTCTTTGATATGTCAATAGTAGTAGAGTTATCACAGTGAATAACTATCGGTTCATCACAATATATCCTTATGTCTTTCAAGATTTTCTTCATCCATAGAATTTGTGTACAGTTAGTAGTAGTAGAAACATACTTAACTTTAGTAGTAGATAAAGTACATGACTGTTTCTTGCTGATCCAGGAAACAAATTTCTTTCCAAGAAAGAAAGCTCCACAAGATTTGCTTTTTCGAACATCTATATCTCCAGCCCAATCTACATATGTATATGCACATAATGTAAAGTCCTCATCTTTAGGATACCATAAACCATATTCAGTTGTTCCTTGTAAATATCTAAAAATCCTTTTCATTGCACTATCATGATTCTCTCTTGGATTACTCTGATATCTTGATACAATACAAACTACATTCACTATACCCTATCTAGTCTGAGTCAAATATAACAAACCTCCAATCATACATTTGTACCTTGTAGGATTTACCAAAGCTGATACATCTTTCTTTGTCAATTTCTCATTTGTAACCATAGGAGTACCAACCGATTTAGAATTTTCCATATCAAATTTCTTCAACAAATCTCTACCATACTTAGTTTGATAGATGAAAATACCTTTATCAGTCTGAGTAATCTGCAAACCTAAGAAAAATATCATTTCTCCAATCATAAACATTTCAAATTCATTCTTCATATTATCGAGAATTCCATAGATAACTTTTCCTCACCTCCAAAACTGATATCATCAATAAAGACCTCAATAATTGATATGTCATCATTAGTGATCTTATAATACAAGTTACTATCAGCATAACCTTTAGTGAAACCAAGCTTCAAAAGATATTTGTCCAATCTGGCATACCAACCTCTAGGGGCTTGCTTCTATCCATATAAAGCTTTTCTCAATCTGCAAACCATGTTTTTATCATTTGAAAGTGAAAATCCATTAGGCTTCTCAATGTAGACTTCCTCTTCAATATCTCCATTTAGAAATGCACACTTAACATACAACTGATAAACCTTGTAGTTCTTATGGGCATCATAGTGAAGAAATAATCTCACAACTTCAATCCTTTCTATTGAAGAAAAAATTTCTTCATAATCAATTCCTTCCTTCTGAGAATATCCTTTGTTAACCAATCTACCCTTCTTTCTCATAACTTGTCGATCTTCATTCAAATTTATTCCTAAAAACACATTTAGTTCCAATAACATTCTTATTTTTAGGCCGAGGAACTAAAGTCCATTTGTTATTATTTTTTATCTGATCCAATTCCTCTTTCATAGCTTTCATCCAACATTCATCCTTACATGCCTCAACTACTAATGTTGGTTCAATTTGAGAAATTAAGCATACCTCTTTAGCTACCAACCTTCTTCTTGTCATCACTCTTTTTCTCTTCTCTCAAATGATCTGATCTTCTGAATGATTCAACCTTACATACCTGGGAGTCTTCTAACTTTCTATTTCTCTTCTCTGATGTTCAGTTACTGTTGAATTTTCTGATAATGCTAGGGTAACTAGTTCAACATTTTGTTCTGGTATAGGTATTACAAGATCAGTTATGATCATTTCCACTTAGATTTCTCTATGATAAGTTTTGATTTGACCTCTATAATTCTCATCCACCTTGATATTAGTAATGTCCACAAGTCTGTGCAATCCTATTTTATAACATCTATATGCTTTTCTTTCAATTGAATAACCAAGAAATATCCCTTCATCACATCTAGGATCAAAATTTCCAATGGAATATTCTCTTTTGATATAACATTTATTACCAAATATTCTGAAGTACTTAATTGTAGATGTATGACCAAACCATAACTCTTAAGGTGTCTTACTAGTATCTCCTTTAATGTAAACTTTGTTGAATGTGTATACTGCCATGGTCATAGCTTCTCTCCAATAGATATGAGGCAATTGGCTTCCATAATCATAGTTCTAGTTGCATCCAAGATGGTTTTGTTCTTTCTTTCTGCAACACCATTCTACTAATTTTTTTGGGGTGTAGACAGTTGTCTCCTTATGCGATGTTTCTCATAATAACTGTTGAATTCATTGGATGTGAATTCACCACTCTGATTTGATCTTAAGCATTTTTTCTTTCTCTCTGTCTCTATCTCAACCATAGCTTTAAAGATCTTGAACTTTTCAAAGGATTCCTATTTCTCCCTTAGAAAGGTAACCCACATCATTCTAAAATAATCATCAACGATTAGCATGTAAAATCTATCACCTTGAAAGCTTCTTATTCTACCAAGACCATAGAAATTAGTATGAATAAGATCAAGAATATCATTATATTTGTCTTGTATACTATTAAAAGAAGTTCTGAATTTCTTACCCATTTGACATTCCTTACATATCAGATTATGAGGCTTCACAATCTTAGGTATATTTTTAACTGCCTTAGTTGAATTGATATTTACAATGCAATCAAAATTCACATGACACAACCTATTATGCGATAGCCATCTCATCAATATGTGCAATCAAACATGTCTTCTCATCAGAGTTCAAATGAAAGATGTTACCTCTAGTCTGAGTACCAATTGCAATCTCCAATCCAGATCTATTGATGATTTTGTATTTTCCATCCTTGAACTGTAATTGAAATTTCTTATCCACCAGCTATCCTACACTCAAAAGATTATTCCTTAAACCTTCTACATAATACACATTATCAGTGTTATTTTTACAATCCAATGATATAGTTCCTCTTCCTCTGATCATGCATGCTTTGTCATTTCCAAATCTGACCAGACCTTCATCAAATTATTGCAAAGATAGAAACTTCCTTTTATCTCCAGTCATGTGATGTGAACATCCAATGTTTGTCACCCATTCATCCTTGTCTTCAACTTGAGCAGCAAGGGCCTTCTCTTCATATTGAATGACAAGTTTTAGAGCATCTTCCTTGATAGTTATGAATATCCACTCCTTTCCATTGTTGGATCCACTAGCTACATCTTTTGTGGGTTCTTCATCAGAATCATGAGTTACACCTTCCTCATCAGTATTATAGCATGATTTGTGTTTGTTCCTCATGTACTTATGCTTTTTCTAATATTTAGGGTTAGGCTTAAAAGATCTTATAGATTTTTCTTCAAATGTTGAATTCCTTTCAGGACATGTAAAAGTAAAATGACCTATCTAGTTGCATGCAAAACATTTGAAAGGTTATTTTCCTTCATACTTACTTCCTAATAGACCTTTAGGCACCCTTCTAGGAAATAGGGCTTCAAGTTTCTCAAGTTCTTCATCTTCTTTCTTCATATCCTCTAGTTCCTTTGCTTATAATTCTTTCCAATCTTTCTTACTGGTTGATGATGTAGATGCCTTCAAAGCAGATTATGTCTTTGTATCTCCTTTAGGACCAAATTCTTCAAGCTCAAAAGGAGATATTTTTTGAACAAAAATGTCCCTATTGACAAAAGTTTTAAGCATTGTTCTCAGCTCGTTGATTGTAGTAGCCTTCATTTTTATGTCGGTGGAAAAACTCTTATTACTTTATAAACAACCTCATCTTCTCTTAGAGATCCACCATAGCATTGAATTCCCAAGACAATTTCATTCTTTCCATAAAAGCAACAATTCTTTCATATTCCTGCATTCTTAGGTTCTCATATCTCACCTGGTAACCATCAAGTTTAGCAACTTTAACAGTAGGGTCACCTTCATTCAGAGTCTCCAACTTATCCCATATAGATTTTGTAGATGATTTGTCCATTAATTCCATTATTTGCTAATATGTAAGGGCACTCAAAAGGGATTCTCTATCTCTACAGTCATTTTCAATGTTCTTATCAAAGTTTGTTGGTACAAGATTTACAAATGTCAGATCATGAGGAGTATAGCCTTTCTCAGTGATCTCCAAAATCTCTTTGCCAAGACCTTTCAGATGTGTCTACATCTGAAGCTTCCACACTCTGTAATTTATTCCATCAAGCATAGGGTTGTTCTTTTGGTAAATAGTTGAAGTTGAACTATTAGTTGCCATAGGATCTTCATCAAGCGGTTAAGCTTCAGTAGAGAGGACCAAGCTTTGATACCTATTTCTAGGATTGCAATAGGTAGCATATGATTACACATTTATTTTCACACTGATAATCCCATAACCCATAACCATGATCTATAAAGAGATCTTATATCATATTTATACAAACCCTGGACCTAAACAATTAGGTTGGCCACCTAAAAGATAATACAATAAATCCATTACATAAATCCACAATCCATTGATAACCCAATTTGGTCTGATGCTGAAATAACATTATCCAATCATTAAATCCAATCGGTAATGCATTGGGAGCATTAACCAGTATGTTACACAAAGCGGTCCATAACCTTGGTGTCAATAAGCCAAATGCAACACCACCAATCAATTGGAACATGAACATGATAACCATCAGCATCTTGAGAACCTTCTAGAAGCTGCACCTACACCACTTATCAAATCCATCAAAATATCTTCAACAAAACTATGTTGATAAAACCCTTACTGGTAACCAAAAGGCTTACTACAACATATGATAGCTTCTAGATCACCAAATCTTGAACCAACTAAATGACCGAACCAAACCATTTCCACCAATCTAAACATACCGAAGACTAATCTCCTGATCATCATCACAATCCAACCATTCTACTAGAACCCAATAGACAACCAAATAAGCTAGTGTTGATATCAATGACAAACATCAACGCAACACATAATCAATTCCTTCATATTGCCAACAAAATGTTTGTTAAAATGGCTTTGTATCTTTTGAATACCTAGTTTTAAGGTGCAATAAATGCTAAACCCTCTCCCAGATGCTCTGTATCTCAAGAATAGTTTACTAGAATTTCAGATTGGCATGAAATCTTTTGGAAATCTTTCAGGATGAACCACTCAACCATCAACAATTATTTGCAACCTTCCACAGCTGGTTAAAGATCTTAGAAAGGGGGTTTTAAGGATCTACATGAAAAGCATCCCCCTAAGGCCAAATGCCTTGGTTAAAAGATGAGGTTCCAACACTTGAATCAGGTGTGGACCCATTTTCTTTATTTGAATCATCCTTTTTAACCAACATCTTCTTGTGATGATCTTTAATCTCAATCTATGCTTTTCCCTTTTCATATGCTTCATTCTTTTCAATAGAAGCATTCTTTCTCACATTCTTGCTTCTACAAAATTTTGTAATATGAGCAAATTTATTGCAAGTATAACAAACAATGTTGTTTCTCTAATTAGGCCATAAATTAATTTGATTTCCCCTTGATCTATGTTGGTTAGCACTATGTCCAAATCTTCCACAAGCATAGCATCTTACATTTCTCCTATTTACAATACTTCTGCATTCAACTGACTTATGCTCATATTTTTCACAATTGAAACATTATCTCGAGATTGATGAATTATTCTGATTTGATCTATTTTTACATTGAATTTCCATATGACCAAATTTATTGCAAACAAAATGTTAACCATTGAATTTATAAGCATTAGGCTTCCTTAGTGAAGATTTCTTGTTCTTCTGATGATTTCTTTGCCAAATTTGAAGCTTTCACCTTTCTTAAATCCTCCCATATCACCTTTGTTCTTCTGACATTGCAACATTTCATCCATTAGCTGAGCTAGCTTTGAATTTTTTGTTGTACTTATTAGGAGTGGTAAGTTCATTTCTTAGAATTATTCTCTGTCTTTCAATTGCTTTCTCATTATTTTTGGATTGTATCAATTCAAGATTTAGGAGGCCGTTTTCACGATTTAGTCTACAACATTCATCAGATTTATCCTTCAATGATTTAGTTGGACTTTATTCATTCTTATTCCTATCTTCAATCTCCTTTTTTAGCTTCATCACAATGGATTGCATTTCATTCTTCAAGAATTCATTATCTCTAGCAAGTTTTTCATATTCATCTATCTTGTCTTGATTATCAATGAATTTCTCTTCTTTCTCTTTAAGTTTGTCCATTATCTCCTTTCTCTTCTCTCTTAATGTGTTCACTTGTTCTTTCAATGACTCAATGAAATTTTCAACATGACTCAAAATTCTTCTCAAGCTGCTTGCCTCTTTCCTTGTTGCATCTAGGTCTTCAAGTGCCACAATAAGTTGTTTCTAAAAACTATAGTCCAAGGATTCCCTCTCCTGGATCTTCCTCAAGCTATTAGGATTCCTTAGAGGAAATAGGATTTGATACCAATTGTTGGAATCACTAAACATTGAGAGTGGGGTGAATTAGTGTTCTATAATTAATAACTTTTTTAAACTGATTCTTAAAGCACCAGATGCAAATGAATAAAAGGAAAGTGTAGAACCTGAATACAAACAAGCCCAAAACCATAATATTAGAATTTTTACGTGGAAAGTAGGAAAGGGAAAAAACTTGGTGGGATTGACAGCCACACTATTATAATACTGTGATTAGGAGTATAATAATATTACAATAGGGGAATTCACATGCTTTCAAGAACACCACCTAGAGCTCACTATTCAATTACAAAAGAGGGCTACAACCCTAGAGGACTCACTATCTTACATATGGTTACAAATGATAACAAGAATTTCTAAACTACTAAATAGCATCTACAAATTTTAAAATGTAGTTCTGGTTAAGTGCAAAGTGACTATCTTTCACTTTTCTATTTTATTGCTTTGTTCTATTGCTCTATCATATACTAGAACACAATTCAAAGGATATTGCACATGAAACTATGCACCAACACTCATACAATCATTATACACTCACATTGATCACCAAAATACTCAAATAGATAGGTCTAATATATTTGCACCATAAAATTAAATTAGTTCCATGTTGGCCCAAACACTACATAATATGTAACATGAGACGTGTAATAATAAGTTGGCTCAATATGATTATAAATCCATATACAAGCCTAAAAAAATTTATAATATGCTTCATACATGTCTGCTCAACCAACTTGAACTCAATGCCAATCACCAAAATCATCCCAAAAATTCAGCATAACACACTACACCAAAATAACCATCTTCTTCTTGAAAAACTAGATACCAGATCTTCTATCTTGCACAAGAATCAATACCGAGGGCTATAATTGTGAATTAAGGTGTCTCAAATATCCAATCACTTAACTCTTCCACCACAACCACAACTATGCAACCAAAATTGAGTTCTTCACAATATACTCATACTCTACCACCTATTGTATTCCACCTTCCAAACTTAAGCAAAATGATTATCAAACTCCCAGTAGAATAATTCAGTATATACTAGATGTTATGTCTGATCAGAGTTGCCATCAATGACAACCCCGAAACATTCCTCATGCACTAATCTCTATCAGTATAGTGTCTCTTGCCAATAAAAAGAAAGAAGGGGACATTCTTGCCCCATATAAGCAGTTTTGCAAACTTCTATATTAGATCTAATGTTTTGGATAAATTGCAAGGGTATCTAAAAAAGACTATTCTTTGAAGTATGGCCAAGAAAGGATGTGTGACCCAAAAGACCATATTTACTCTTCTAATAAAATAATCTCTCATGAAGTATTAATACAAGAGAATTTGATCAGAAACTATATATCATTCTAGTAAATTGTGCAAAGAAGGAAGAAGTGGCTCATTTTAATGAAACTAGAAGAAGAAAAGAAGAAGAAGGTTCCCAATTTTCTTGTGTTTTTTGAGGAGGAAAACTAATGAATTAAATAAAATTGATCTGTATATAGATAACTTTGAGAGAATTTATGGAAAATAAATAGGCAATGGATCCCCACCAAAGAAGGGAAAAATGACACCAAGAAAAACCCTAAGGGGTTATTATTCATGATGTATCTATTGATGAGTCTTTGCAAAAATCATCACCCATATCACCTCCATCCAAAATGAAAAATATAAATGATCCAAATCTGATAGTGCCTTATGAAGAGTCAGAAGGAGAAGGTCAAACTAATAAGGCTATCAGTGCATCAAGGTATTTAAAGGGTGATGAAGGGGCAGATTAGTCACAAATGGCTCCACCAAGGTATTAAGAATAAATAGATGGCTATGAAGACCAAGTAGGAGAAGGGGTAGAGCCATTAAGTCATGTGGATGAGAGAGTAGTCATATTAATGAGGTTCATAGAATATGACAATTCATCCATACTCTCAAGTTCAAATATTTCTAGATGAAGGTAAAGATGAAGGAGTTTGAGGAGAGAAAACAAATGAACCTAATGGGCATGGATGAATTTAAATATGAGGAAGTGGTTTCCCAAACTTTTAAATAAATTAAATTTGATGAAATACATATTAATCCTGCAGAAGCAAGAGAAATGGTTATGGAGAGTAACATGTTAATTTTTCCAGGGATGACACTAAAACAAATGTTTTTCCTAGATAAAATGAGGCAACATGAAGACCACATGCTAGTAGAAGAATTCAATTCTAAAGGGGATAAGTTGTAAAGGTATAACCCAAAAACTAATATATGAGCTACATGGGTAAACTTTAAAAGCACTAACAAGCCAAGGCTAATAGATACGATGAAAGAAACAAAGGGAACAACCATTTTGAAGACCATGAAAGATACATTCCCATTGGAAGCAAGGACACTAACTATGCACTCTGCTAGGTTCACTTGGGATTTAGTGAAAGATATGCAACAAAAAGTAGTTGAACTTGAAAAGGGGTAAGTGGATATAAATGATGAAATCAACAAGTTGTATATTGAGAATGCTAAGTCGAAAGACAAAAAATAAAGAACAACCTTATAGTTAGACCAAGGTCATTGTCTTGCATAAGCATGCTACCTCTAAGCCAATAGAAAATACTAAGGAAAACAAGGGATGGAATTAAGAGAAGATAAATAATGAAAAGTAAATCAAGGAGTTGAATGCAATAATGATGAAATTTTGTAAAAGGTGCCACATAAAGCCTCAATACCTTTGATCAAATACTAACACATAAAGTGAAACTCATTATTGATAAGTTGGATGAGGTTTATAAGGGCTATGAGTCCTTAGTATAAATTTTGGACACATTTTAAGAAAATAAACCCAAATTAGAAGCTTTGTCAAAAAGGTGGCAACCAACATATCTTACTTTAGTGACTTTGTGCAAAGTAACACAAAGGGATCTTGATGTGTTTCCTATGATAAAAAAAACTAACAAAAAAATAAGCACAACTACTAAAGAGCTCAAGTATGTCTCCAATGAAGAAAAAATAGTAAGGGTCAAAATTTATTCCTTTCACACATTCCAACACTGGACCATACCTAAAATCATTGACAAGGGTAAGCACACCAGATATTTTAGTGATTGGACAAATTATTTTTGCCAAATGGTGCAAAACATTATGACACATATGAAATAGGAAAAGGACATAAGTATTTAAAGTTTCAGTTTGCTTCAAGACAGGATCATTAAAATAGAGGTTGGGTATAGAAATTGTCACTAAGGTGCAACCAATGATAGATAAGAAGTGGAGGGATAACCTTATGAACATGCCTAGTATCCAAAATTTCAAATGGCCAAGTGATTATGAAGTGTACTAATAAGAAACCATATCTTTGAAGGTCTTAGGAGACTAGTGCAATAGGAAGACCACCGATGAATATGAAAGATGCATTTACTAAAAGTGGAACCTTGCTAGACCCAAGGGTCACGAGTTTCCACTCAAAATGTGATAATAAAAGGCTTAGTTATGTTCATCGATTGAAAATGTATTATGTTTTATTTCATTCCATGTTATTAAGCACCTTGTTTAAATGAGAAAAACTCTATAATACTTTGGTTAAGTTTCATTATGTTGTTAAACTATATTGATTAGTTATTAATGGTTAAATTGTAATGATTTGAAGTTCATCGCGTCTCCCAATTTTTATATATAATGGAGAAACATGGACCGAATAAAGAATATAAATGATATAGATATAGAAATAGCAAGAAATTTTTGTATCTTCTCATAGTGACAAAATATAATACAAGAATCCAAATTTCTTGTGCTCAGTTATTTGTCGGTTGTGAATGATCAAATGTTTTTTTATTTATAAAGCAGTGAGAAATAGGGAACTGACCCTTTAGATAGCATG
Source organism: Cryptomeria japonica (assembly GCF_030272615.1). NCBI lineage: Eukaryota > Viridiplantae > Streptophyta > Pinopsida > Cupressales > Cupressaceae > Cryptomeria > Cryptomeria japonica. The sequence goes on along the minus strand of NC_081408.1, from coordinate 292,338,771 downwards.
AACTATCAACATAACCATTATAGCACAAGAACAACACAAAAATAGTTATAAGCTAAATTCTCTTAGAACCAAAAAACACCTAAGAGTTTGAACCAACAAAACATGAGGGGTACCTACCCAACCAAAGACTAGTAAAACAAGACCTAAGGAATTAACTTGCAAACCCCTTTCATATCTATGACCTTATTCCTTTCATTAAAGATGAACTTATACAATTCCCTACCCTACTCCTTATCAGCATCATTATCTAGAGTATGCTCTCTCAGGAGGGAGAGAGTCAAAGCCAAGCTATGAAGGAGCCGCAAACAAAATTTGTTAACACTGATAATCTAAGTATCATGAACCTCCATCAAATGTTTCAACTCTTTAACCTCATCAATGATGGCCTTGACATCCAAGAGTGGTACCAACCTATCATTATTCTTCAGGATCATCATGACCTTTGTACTGATACTCTAGAATTTCTACATGGTCCCTAGGGGATTTCATTCTCAACAACACAACCTGTTAGACAACTCAAATAAATAGTGGACAACTCAGAGTGGGGGGGGGGGTGAATCAGTTGTCAATAGATTATAGAACTTTAAGCATTAAAACCTTATTACCAAAATACATAAACCAAGTACCGGAATAGAAGATATAGCAATTAAACATAAATATAAACCACAAAACATTCACCAACCATCCAAAAAAGATATCACCAAGATTTGTATGTGGAAAACCCGATATAGGGAAAAACCACAGCAGGAAGCCTACCCACAATTAGATAATACTTCTACAGTAACTATGTGATTACAATAAGAGGGGCCTACACATGTAGAAAGGACAACAATCTAGAGTGCACTACTCATCACAAAAGGAGCCTCACTGACCATAAAAGATATCCAGACTGTAATTTGGAAAGAAGAATGAACTTCAAGAAAAGCATATCCTATACCTAAGTACAGTTATGGTTAAGCTCAGTACCAGAGGTCTTAAACCTCTTTTAATAACCCAATTCGATCACCTATGATTGACCAAAACCTCTGCATATGACTACAACATTATTCACACATTGATAATCACATAATCACATATCCCATGATCTACAAAGAGATCTTACATCATATATATACAAACCCATGACCTAAATAATTAGGTTGGCCACCTAAAAGATAATACAATAAATTCATAACATAAACCCACAATCCAATGATTATCCAAGTCAGCATGGGACCAAAACAATATAAACCAATCAATAGATCCAACCAGTAACGCATCAATATCATCCACCAACACATTACATAAACTGGTCCATAACCTAGCAGAATAAGACCAAACCCAAAATAGGTCGCCATAAACCAAATCCAACACAACCGATCAATAGGAATACAAAAAAAAAAACTAGCAACATCCCACGAGCCATCTAGAAGTTGCACCAACACCACTTATCAAGTGGATCACAGGATCTTCAACATAGCTCTACCTGTAAGACCCTTACCGATGACCAAAAGGCTTACTAGAGAAAATTATAGTGCATCTAAGTTATCAAATCCTAAAGCAACTGATCGTGATACACATTTGAATAGAATGAATGACAGATTGAAACCAATTCCATAAAACAAAGCATACTGAGCATACCAAATCAATATCATAATCCAACCACTCTACTGGAAATCGGTAAACAACCAAAACAGCTAGCGTTGACATTAATGACAAAACTTCAATGCAACACATAATTAATTCCTCCAAGTTTCCAATAATCGTCCCCTTTGGAATTGATGGCAACACTAAATATGAAAAACATCCAAGAGCTAAGAAATGTCAAACAAGTCTCCCCCAAAAGAAGATAGGCAACAATATCCCCAAGATGATATGACAATGAAGTTATGAACCAACAAACCAATATCCCCCTATGAATGATATCTTTGTTAAGGTTGGATCTCTCTCCTTTATAGTTAAGATTAGTTTTTCACATGTATATCTCTCCCCCTTGACATCAATGCCAAAAATCTGATATAAACATCAAAGATAAATCATAAATCCTTGAACCACACAGGTGACTACTCCTCATGAGTAGTAGCACCACCACATAAATCCAGAATAAATAATTGTTTTGATAATGCATACTAGACTGATGCCAAACAACATCACTCGAGTCTCTATGGGAGGGGAAGAAACCCCCAGTTTGTCTCTAAAGCACTCAAATGATTCCTTAGGCAAAGGTTTAGTGAAAATGTCTGCAATCTACTCTTTAGTGTTCACATAAACTAGTTTGACTTTATTTGCTTCCACCTTCTCCTTCAAAAAGTTGTATTTGATAGATATTGTTGGCCATTTGGTGGAATTGACTATTTGTTGTATTGATGTTTTGTCATTGATGCCACCACTAGTTGTTTGGATTCTTTACCAACACCCTTCTGGTCTCGGTAGGTTGAGTGGTTTCTGGTTGATATGGATCCGACATGATCCGATAGGCTCTAGTATAGTTTGTTGATGAAATTGGCTTGTTCATGATAATCTTGCTCATATTTGGTAAGTCGGATATGGTCTTGTGATCGGATGCTCTCCTGTTTGCTTAGAAGCTTAGTTTCTAGTTTCGACGAGGGTTTCACCGGCAGAGCATTTTGTAGAGATCTTTGATGAAATGCATAAGTGGTGTTGCTACAACTTCTAGTGGAGTTTTAGGATGCTATTGGTGATCATGTTTGAGACCTAGTGGATGGAGATCATTGTTGTAGCATGCAAACCTATATTGGTTCCCAGTTGATCTAAGTTATGGACTAGCTTTAATGTAACATGTGGATTGGACCTCTTGATGTATTTTCAGGATGTCTTATGTGTTGGATATTATTGTTTTGGTCTAATGTCGACATGGTTTGTAATTATATAATTGGTTTATCATCTGGTGGTCCACCTCATTGTTTATGGTTGAGGGTTTGTATATATAGATGTGAGATCTCATTATAGATCATCATGGTTATGCTAGAGGTCATGGTCAAGGAATGTAATGTGCAAATAATGTAATATCATTCAATCAGAGGAGTTAGTTGATCATTGGAGACTGAATTGGGTTTATGTAAGAGGATTTTGTTATCTGGTATTGAGCTTAACCGGAACTATACTCAGGCATAGGAGATGCTATCTTTTGTAGTTCAACACTTCTCTAGATTGTAGTCTAGATTTATATGTAGTCAGTGAGGCTTCTTTTGTGATGAGAAATGTGCTCTAGGTTGTTTGCCTTGCTAAAAGTGTAGGTTCCTCAATTGTAATTCACATACTTGCTATAGAAGTATTATCTAACTGTGGGTAGGCTTCCCACCATGGTTTTTCCCTTTACCGGGTTTTCCACGTATAAATCTTGGTGTCATGTGTGTGGTATTTATTTTATGATTATGGTTTAAGCTTGATTAGTTTAACTACTATTTCGATATTTATGTTTTGAGTTTCGGTATTAAAGTTTAAATTGCTAATGGTTCTGGTAATTTGTGACAATTGATTCACCCCCCCTCTTAGTTGTCTTCTAGTTATTTAAACTATTTCAGACTGGTATCAGAGCTTTGATCCTCTTTGCAAAAAGATTAACTGCTTAAGATAGATCCTATGGTGACTAACAGTTCAAGTTCATCCAGTTTTTCGGGAGCTATCTTTCGAAGGGATATTCTAAGGCTTGATGGAACAAATTATATAGTATGGAAGATTTATATGGATACTCATCTGAGATGTCTTGGTAAGGAGATTTGGGAGATCACACAAAATGGTGTCACACCTTATAATTTGGGATTTGGCAATCCTCCTCCAACAAAACTAGACAAGGAGCTTGAGAATGATTATAGAGCAAGAGAACCCCTCTTCTGTGTACTTTCTGATCAACAAATAATGGGATTAATCGTCAAATCATATGGAAAGGATATATGGGATAAATTGGAGACTCTTAATGAACGTGACCCTATAGTGAAGATTCCAAAACTTGATGGTTACCAGGTGAGATATGAAAACCTGAAGATGGAAGAAGATGAAAGGATTACTGCATTCATGGAAAGGGTAAATGAGATTGTTATGGGAATTCAATGTTGTGGTGGAACTCTAAGTGAAGATGAAATTGTTTCTAAAGTTTTGAGAGACCTACCACCAGCTTACAAAATCAAGGCTACTACTATGAATGAGATGAGAACAATGGGTAACACATCTGTCAAGAGACATACTTTGGTTGGGAAACTATCTTCTTTTGAGCTTGAATAATTTGTACCTTTTGGAGCTATGAAGACTGAACTTTCTTTTCATGCATCTACATCTACAATCGGTAAGGAAGACTAGAAAGATTTGTATGCAAAGGAATTAGAAGATATGAAGAGAGAAGATGATGAGTTTGAGAAACTTGAAGTACTATTTTCTATAAGAGTACCTAAAGTACTGGTAGGGATTAAGTATGAAGGAAAAACACCTTTTAAATTTTTTGCATGTAATAAGATTGGTCATTTTGCATCTAGATGTCCTAAAAGGAATTCAAGATTTGAAGAAAGAGTTAGAAGACTTTTTAAACCTAACCCTGGATATCAGAACAAGTAGAAATACAACAAAAACAAAGACAAATCATGCTACATAGCGGATGAGGAAGGCATTACTTATTCTAATGATGAACAGGCAGAAGCCTCTGCTAGTGGTTTTGATAATAGGAAGGAATGGGTGTTCCTCGCTATCAAGGAAGATGATCCGGTACTAGAAGAGAATGTACCTAAAGAGAAGGAACTTGCTACTAAAATTGAAGACAAAGATGAATGGGTAATTGGTAGCATTTGTTGACATCATATGACTGGAGATAAAGGAAAGTTTTTGTCTTTTCAAGAATTTGATGGCAATCTAGTTACATTTGGAGATGAAAAAGCATGTATGATCAAAGGAAAAGGAACTATATCATTGGATGGTAAGAACAATACTGACAATGTTTATTATGTTGAAGGTTTAAGGCATAATATTTTGAGTGTAGGACAATTGATCGATAAGGAATTTCAATTACAGTTTAAGGATGGAAAATACAAAATCATTACTAGATCTGACTTGTAGATTGCAACCGATACACATACAAAAGGTAATATATTTCATTTGAACTTTGGTGAGAAGACATGTTTGATTACAGAGATTGATGAGAGTTGGTTGTGACATAAAAGGTTGTGTCATGTGAATTTTGATTGCATTGTGAAGATCAGTTCAACTAAGTTAGTTAGGGATATACCTAAGATTATGAAGCCCTATAATCTGGTATGTAAAGAATGTCCAATGGGTAAATAGGTCAGAACCTCTTTTAGAAGTATACAAGATAAATCAAATGATATTCATGATCTTATTCATATTGATTTGTGTGGCCTTGCTAGAGTAAAAAGTTTTCATGGTGATATATATTTCATGCTAATGATTGATGATTATTCTAGAATGATGTGGGTTACTTTTCTAAAAGAAAAATTTGAAGCATTTGAAAAGTTTAAAATCTTTAAGGCTAAAGTGGAAACTGAGATAGGATTGAAGATTAAATGTTTGACGTTAGATCATGCTGGAGAATTCACATCCAGTGAGTTTAATAACTTTTGTGAGAAGCATGCTATAAGAAGATAATTTTTTGCTCCCTGAACACCTCAGTTGAATGGAGTTATGGAAATGAACAAAAAAACTATCTTAGATGCTACTATAACAATGATGATGGAATCTAGTCTACCTTATATCTACTGGAGAGAAGGAGTGAGCACAACGGTTTATTAATTCAACATAGTACATATCAAAGAAGAAACCAGTAAGACACCTTATAAATTATGGTTTGGCAATACACCTATAGTTAAGTATTTCAGAATTTTTGGTAGTAAATGCTATATTATGAGAGATGATATCATTGGGAAATTTTATCTTAGATGTGGAGAAGACATATTTCTTGATTATTCTAATGAAAGAAAAACATATAGATGTTATAACAAGAGATTGCAGAGAATTGTGAGGAGTGCTAATGTCAAAGTAGATGAGTTGAACATAAGTCAAATAAGAGTTTATGAGAAGGAACCGATAGTGGAAATGATTATATCTGAATCGGTAGCACCTTTACTAGAAAAAAGTGTTGAACCAATTACTCGGGCAGTATCAAAGAACTCTACAGTAACTAAAGAAAAGGGAAGAGGAAAAAAAAAGTCAGAAGACTCATAGGTATGTGAGATTGAATCATTCAGAAGATCAGATCATTGGGAATAAGAGCAATGGAGTGATGAAAAGAAGAAGACTGACAACTAATGAGGTATGTTTAATTTCACAAGTTGAACTAGTATCAATTATTGAGGAATGTAAAGATGAATATTGGTTGAAAGCTATGGAAGAAGAATTAGATCAGATTGAGAAAGATAACACATGGACCTTGGTTCCTTGGCCTAAAAATAAAAAATGTTATTGGAACTAAATGGTTTTTTAGGAATAAATTGAATGAGGATGGTCAATTTATAAGGAATAAGGCTAGATTGGTTTGTAAAGGATATTCTCAAAAGGAAGGTATTGATTATGGAGAAACTTTTGCACCTGTAGCTAGGATTGAAGCTGTAAGATTATTTCTTGCCTATCTTGTTTATAAAAACTACAAGGTTTATCAAATAGATGTTAAATGTGTATTTTTGAATGGGGACCTTGATGATGAAGTTTATATTGAGAAACTTGATGGGTTTTCACTATCAGATGATACAAATATGGTTTGTAGGTTAAGGAAAGCTTTATATGGATTGAATCAAGCACCTAGAACTTGGTATGCAAGGTTGGATAAATAACTTTTGAAGCTTGGTTTTACTAAGGGCAGTTCTAGCAGTAATTTATATTATAAAATCACCGATGATGATATATTGATTATTGAAGTATTTGTTGATAACATTAATTTTGGAGGTGAAGATAAATTATGCATAGAATTTTTTAAGAATGTGGAGAAAGAATTTGAGATGTCTATGATTGGTGAGATGAAATGTTTCTTAGGTTTGTATATTACTCAGAATGACAAAGGCATCTATCAAACTAAATATGCTAAGGAATTGTTGAAGAAATTTGGTATGGGAGATTCTAAACCGGTAAGTACTCTTATGGTTACAAGTGAGAAATTGATAAGAAAAGATGTTTTTGCACTGGTAAATCCTACAAGATACAAATCTATGATTGGAGGTCTACTTTATTTGACTCAAACTAGGCCTAGCATTATGAATATTGTTTGTATTGTTTCAAGATTTCAAAGTGATCCTAGAGAAAATCATGAGATGGTGGTGAAAAGGATTTTTAGATACTTACAAGGTACATCAGAATATGATTTGTGGTACCCTAAGGATGGTAACTTTACTTTATATGCATATATAGATGTTGATTGGGTTGGAGATGTTGATGATCGAAAAAGCACTTCCGGTGGAACTTTCTTTCTTGGAAAGAAGTCGGTTTCATGGATCAGAAAGAAATAATCATGTACTTCTTTATCTACTGCTGAAGCTAAGTATGTTGTTGTTGCTACTAACTATACACAAGTTTTATGGATGAAGAAAATGTTGAAGGATATAAAGGTGGATTGTGATGCACTGGTAGTTATTTGATATGATAACTCTGCTTCTATTGATATAGAAAAAAATCCAATATTTCATTCTAAAACAAAGCACATATCTATCAAGTATTAATTTTTAAGGAAAAGGTAGAAGCATATGAAGTTAGATAGGTTTATGTGAACATTAAAGAGCAGATTGTAGATATTTTCACTAAACCTTTGCCCAAGGAATCATTTGAGTACCTAAGAGATAGATTGGGAGTTTCTGCCCCTCCGGTAGAGACTTGATTGATGTTGTTTGGCATCAGTCCGACATGCATTATCAGAGATACTATTCATTCCGACACTGATGTGGGATGCTACTGCTCAGGGGGAGTAGTCATCTTTTTGATTCGGTACTTTATATTTTTTGCTTTGATATTTTTGTCAAATTTTTGGCATTGATGTCAATGGGAGAGAGATATTGATGTGAAAAAGACAAAGAAATAAAAAGAAAAATTCATAGGGGGAGAGATATGAATAAGAAAAAGTAAAGGGGGAGATATTAACATTCAGAGTTGTATGTGGGAGATTGTTGGCTATCATCCATTGGGGGAGACTTGTTTGGCATTTCTTGGTACTTATATATTTTTCACATATAGTGTTTCCATCAATGCCAAATAGGGAGATTATTGGCCATTTGGTGGAATTGACTATGTGTTGCATTGATGTTTTGTCATTGATGCCAACACTAGCTATTTGGATGCTTTATCAGCACCATTCTAGTCCCAGTAGGTTGAGTCATTTCTGGTTGATCTGGATCTGACATGATCCGGTAGGCTCTCATATAGTTTGGTGATGGAATTGACTTATTCATGATACCCATGCTCATATTTGGTCAGTTGGTTTTGGTATAGTGATCGGATGCGATCCTGTTTACTTAGAAGCTTAGTTTCTGGTTCTGGTGAGGGTTTCACTAGCAGAGCTTTTTGTGGAGATCTTTGATTAATTGCATAAGTGGTGTTGGTGCAGCTTTTGGTGGAGTTTCAAGATGTTTTTGGTGATCATTTTTGAGACTTCATGGATGGAGATCATTGTTGTAATGTGTGGACCTATATTGGGTCCCGGTTGATCTAGGTTATGGACTGACTTTAAGGTAATTTGTGGATTGGACCTCTTAATGTATTTCTAGGATGTCCTATGTGTTGGATATTATTTTTTTGGTCTAAGGCCAACATAATTTATAATTTTGTAATTGGTTTATTGTTTGGTGGCCAACCTGATTGTTTATAGTCAAGGGTTTCTATATATAGATGTATGATCTCATTGTAGATCATCATGTTTATGTTAGAGGTCATGGTCAAGGAATTTAATGTCCAAATAATCTAATATCATTCTATTAGAGTAGTTGGTCGATCATTGTAGATCGAATTGGGTTTATGTAAGAGGATTTAGTCCTCTGGTATTGAGATTAACAAACACTGTGCTCAGGCATAGGAGATGCTATCTTTTGTAGTTCAACACTTCTCCGGATTGTAGTCTAAATTTATATGTAGTTAGTGAGGCTCCTTTTTTGATGAGTAGTGTGCTCTAGGATATTGGCCTTCCTCCAAGTGTAGGACCCTCAATTATAATTCACATACTTAATGTAGAAGTATTATCTAACTATGGGTAGGATTCCCACTATGGATTTTCCCTTCACGGAGTTTTCCATGTACAAATATTGGTGTCATGTGGATGGTATTTATTCTATGATTATTGTTTATGCTTAATTGGTTTAATTTCTATTTCGGTATTAATGTTTTGGGTTCTAGTATTAAATTTTAAATTTCTCTTGGCTCTGGTAATATATGACAACCTATTCTCCCCCCCTCTCATTTGTCTTTCAGTTACTTGAACTGCGTAACAAATATGTGCCTTGTTTAAGAATGAAATACCAGATTCTTTGATATATCAATAGAAGTAGAGTTATCATAGTGAATAACTACCATTTCATTATATTCCATAGGACTTGTGTATAGTTAGTAGCAGTAGCAACATACTCAACTTCAACAGTAGACAAAGAAGTACAAGATTGCTTCTTGCTGATCCATGAAACAAGTTTCTTTTAAATAAAAAAAGCTCCATCGGATGTGCTCTTCCGGTCATCAACATCTCTAGCCCAATCTGCATCTATATATAAAAATTGTATAAAACCATCATCTTTAGGATACCACAAACCATATCCACTTGTACCCTGCAAGTACCAGAAAATCCTTTTTACTGCACTCTCATGATTCTCTCTAGGATCACTCTGATATATTGATACAATACAAACTACATTCATTATATCCAGTCTAGTGTAAGTCAACTATAACAAACCTCCAATCATGGACTTGTACCTTGTAGGATTTATAGGAGATGATACATCTTTCTTTGTCAGATTTTCACTTGTAACCATAGGAGTACCAAACGGTTTAGAATTTTCCATACCAAATTTATTCAACAACTCTCTAGCATACTTAGTTTGATAGGTGAAAATGATGAATACTAAGAGGGGGGGTGAATTAGTATGCCAAACATTACTGTACTTAAACACTTTAATAGTCTAATAGTAAACCGGTAAAATAGTTTAGCAAAAAAACCAGTTAGCACACATGCAAACCAAATAGAAAATAATGCATTTACCTACAGAAGCACAATCACCATAACACAAGATATTTTGACATGGAAACCCAAATAGGAAAAACCATGGTGAGATGAAACTCACAAGTTACTATCTGCAAAATAGGAACCAGATCGATTAAGGTCAGACCGATTAAGGTCATACAATGTTCTTTACCAAAATAGATCATGTTACGAATCTCAATCTATGTTAGGAGATAAGTCCGATTAAAGACTACCTTGCTAGAGGATTTTAGATCCATAGATGTGAACCACCTTGTTAGAGGATTTACAAAAGTTTTTTTGGGCCTACCCAGTTAAGAGCTTCAGACTTGTCGAAGATGTGAGTAATCAACAAGTGAGTGATCTAGCAAATAACACAAATTTCTTGGTTAGATCCTTGAGAGCTCATTCCTAATGCATTCCAACATTACTTAAGTCTTCAACACATTCACACTCTACCTTCTCTCGCAGATCTCAACTTCTCTTCTATGATCACACTTACAAAAACTCATCAACCACCTTAAACCCATCTGATTTCATGTCGGTCCAATAGGATTACAATACAAATTCCTAGGTTCAATGCATCTAGACACTTTCGGTAACACAACACAAATGCACCGCCAAAGTGTGGGCACCGCCAAACAATCGGTGGACAGTAACTCATCATAGAGTATTGCCGATTCAAACAAAATACCAGTTTAAGAAAAATACTGGTTGCCAGTTTGACAAAATGAAGACTGAGAAATATGAGTTATGCCACTTCGTTCCTTTGTACCACTTGCGATCCTCAAACCGCTTGGGGTCTTCATAATGCTTGAGACCGGTAAACACTTTCTGCAAAACACCGATAGTCTAAAGACTATAATACATCATACCAATTGGAATAAACACCAGTTGAGCTTTAACTCATACATACAAAAAGTGATCTCAAAGCAAGTGTGTCTCCATCGATGACAATAACAACATCAATCATTAAAAATGCCAACAATCTCCCCCTTTGGCATTGATGGCATTGATGGCAACACTATCCCTTTTGCAAAAAATACAATGTATACTACTCCTTAATAGAAATAACATGAAAGTATACATAGCATGCATCAAAATTTTAAATACCAGAATACTTCTCCCCCTTTGCCAACAATGACAAAGTATAGCTGAATAACCTCTATTCCTTTAGCATTAATAATTGATTTAAAGAGTTTATGACAATAAAGAGTGAAACTTGTCAAAAACTGATTTAAAGTCTTGCATAAATGTCTTCATGGACAAAGACCATGATTCAAGAAATGAAGTAGCAACCTCATGCTCCATTTGCATCTAATAAACCTGCTCCTCCATGGCATCCATGGTACTCATCTCTTGAGTAACCGTTAGGGCATCTATATTGAGGTAGCATTTTTGGAGAATTTGCAGTCTTGGCAGTACGACCAGTTGAAGTTCCTGCAAATTGCGTGTCTAGTTTCTTATCTCTACCTCAATTCTTGTAGACTAGAGTTGAAACCAGTGAGGGGTTTGTCCATATGTGGAGAAGGAGTCATATGGCATCTTGAAGGTGCTAATAAATGACTACATATCAGTTTGCAGTTTGTCCTTCTGAGTGAGCACATCATCAAAGAAATAAATGAGGTTGACAAATCTTGCCGAGTAGTAGATTTCCCTCTTTCATTGCATCTCTAATATTCGTATGTGCCTTCTGAAGATCAGATTGGAGCTCTATGACATTTCCCACCAAGGTAGTGTTTAGAGCCTTTTGATGTTCCTTCTTGGCAATTGCTTCTGCAACCTCTTCTAGGCTTTGCACCTGGTCTTCTACAACTATGCATAGGAGCTTCAATTGTGCAATTGAGGAATCGGTACTGGAAAGGTTCATACTAGGTATCAAACCGGTAAGAGTGTCCACTGCAGCTTGGATTACATCTTGCTCCTTTTTCCTTCTTATCACTTCCAGGCGTTCTTGAGCAACCTTAATTCTTTGGAGCAACTCTATTTCATTTGTAGATTGGAGGTCAATGGTACTAGCAATGTCAGCTAGTTTAGCCTAACTACCGGTTTCCATTGGGGTCTCCACCTATGTGCTCTTTGCCGCTGTTTCCTTGTCCTTGGCTTTTTGCTTATCTTCTTGAGCCTTCCTCTGCTCCTCTTCTTCTTTCTTTCTTTTCTCTTCTTCTTGTCTCTTCTCTTCATCTTTTCACTTCTTCTCTTCTTCATCCTTCTTCTTCTCCTCTTCCTTCTTCCTCTTCTCCTCTTCCTATTTCTTCTCTTCCTCTTTCCACTTCTCCTCTTCTTTCTTTTCCTTTTCCTTCTTCTTCTTCTCTTCCTTCTTCCTCTTCTCCTCTTCTTGTTTCTTCTCTTCCTCTTTCTACTTCTCCTCTTCTTTCTTTTCCTTTTCCTTCTTCTTCTTCTCTTCCTCTTGTTTCTTATTTTCCTCTTCTCTTCTCTTCTTCTCCTCTTCTTTCTTCTCCTCTTCCTTCTTCTTCTTCTCTTCCTCTTGTTTCTTATTTTCCTCTTCTCTTCTCTTATCCTCTTCCTCTTTCCTCTTTTCCTCCTCTTTTCTCTTTTCCTCTTCATCTGCCTATTTCTTCTTTTCTGCTTCTTGTTGCTTCTTTTCTTCTTTTGTCTGCTTCTCCTACCCTTTTCCTTCTGATGGTGTACCCTGAGTAACTTTTTCACCATCTAAGGCATCAATGTCAATGGGTTCCATTTGTTCAGTGACCGGTTCCCCTTCACTATCATATACTTCCTCCAGTTTATTGATTTTCAATTCTTGCTCGGCTTTTCGGTTGGCTTTCACCACATTGTGCAATCTCAGAGCAACCTTGGCATGAGAGTGGGTGTCTTTCACCACTTCAGGAACTTTTCCTTCTAGTAACAGGAGTCTCCTTCTTCGCATAAAGAAGAGACCTTTGTATTTTTCCATAACTTCAAAAAGTTCTGAATTAGACACATCAAGAAAATAGTGTGCAAATAATTCCTCTCTTATTTCATGTTCCTTCTCTATGGCAATGCGCCATTTGCTATCTAAAGAACTATACAAAGAATCAGGTGCCTCAGATCTAATTTCTGATGGCGACCGGTCATTAACACATAAATATTGAATAACTTCCTATTCTACTTCCTCTTTCTCATTGTCATTGAAATCATCAAAGTATTCTTTCAAATCACCAAGCAATTTTCTTCTAACATTCTTGATTGTCCTTTGGCAATGTGACAAAGGTTTGTAAGAAGAAATATCAATATTTACCGATGCAGATGTTTCTGGTTCATTCTTTGTCTTTTTCCTCATTTGCTTGGTCTTCTTAGGCAGTTCCTTAGAAATAGTGTCCTCAGAGTCTAGTGTGGTGTCTTTTGTCTTCTGCTTTCTCTCAAAGACTTTGGTGGGTGTAGCTTCTAGTATCTTCTTTGCTGGTGATTGCTTGGTCACTTTGGGACTTACACGAGTAACCGATGCTAATGCAGATGGTACTTCCTTTCCCTTCTTCACTGAGGGTTCTTCAACCAATGTAACCCTTTCCAAATAGGTGCTAGTTCTCTTTTCCTTACAATCAAGGGGTGAGGCGATTAGGGTAGAATCATACCCGTCCAACATATCATACATTACCTCATAGCCCATAGGCTCCACTTCTTCCTGTCTGGGATCAACTACCTCCATTATGCATTCATCCACTTTGATGGTGAAGTAGATGTCTTCCTCATACTTTTTGACTATATCACCGGATATTCTTACCCTTTGGTTCATTTTGCATCTGAACTCATCAAAGTATTTGTTCAGTACTTCCAGATAGCTGGTTTCAATGGCTTGTACACTTTCCTTGATTTGCTTTGTCACCGGCTAGTCGGTAGACCACTGAGTGTCACGTACACCTAGAAAGTAGCCTTGGAAGTAAAAGAACAACCCAACCAGTAGTTGTCTGAACTTAAATCTCAGTGCATTATCCTATTTGATTGAATTAAGATTCGATAGAAGTTGTCTTTGCATACAAGTGCACAGATTAAACAATGCATCTTCCTTGATCATCATGTAAGCAACATTTACCACTGCAGCAGAGAAAGAATTAATTCTACTAGCAGAGAACATCTGGTAACCTATCACTATGTAGGTATACTTGACCAGATCATCCTTGATTGAGCTGACAGGCATTCCATGTGAGTCGCTCACTAAACTGGTGAGCTTGGACATTATAGTCTTGCTGACCTTCCTTAGGGCTGGCACTTCCCCTATGTTACAGAAACCAATGATGGCATGAATTAATTCTGGTGTGATATCATGCATCCATTTTAAGTACATCTTATCACTGTGTACTCTACTTAGAATATTGCGAATGTGATCATCCGTGAAATCTTCAAGGAAATAGACTACATTGTGAAGCTTCTTCTTTTCCAAGATGCTATACTCTAGTTTGATCTTTTTATCCTTCTCGCAAAATAGACCTAGCTAAGTGTGGATTGTAAGAGATCCTAGGTCTTTAATCTTACAATCTATGTAATTGAAAATTCCTTCCTCCACTATAACTCTAGTGGGTACTAGGGATAGGGCATTGTATTTTTCCTTTTGTTTGATGAAATCTATAGAATCAACAGGTGCACTAGAACTAGCATGTGATGTGGAAGCCATGATAAACAAAGAATTTTGAAAAATACCTTCGTAAATCAAGATTTAGGGCTTCGCAACTTGAACTTTGCCACACACTCCTTTGATTGTCGAAATACCACTTTGCATTCTACACTTCTCCAACAGATGATTGCCTCAGTTCTTCTTCAGGATTTTGATAAATTCTTTGAATTGAAGTGTAAATCGCTTTTCTTCACTCTACACTTGAAGACTTCTTTGCCTTAAAAAATGATAGTGAGAAATGATTTGAAAATTCCTTTTAAACGTATTCCTCACCTACCGTAATAAATGCTCCACCATTAGGGTGTAAACCCTAATTTTCCTTTTACTATTTCTGCTCTTCTGCCAACTAACAGGTATCTCATGCTGGTTAAGGTCTTTTTTCGGTATCAACCGGGGGTTCAAGATATTTCACGTTTTTCTCTCACTAAGCTTTTTGTAGCTTAGTTTGTTGGTTCTGAAATTTCCACACTAGGTGCAGAAACCGGTTCTTCTTGCAACATTCTTGGTTTCTTTTTCTTGGTTTTGTCCATATCCACTTGAATAGTTTCAACATTAATATTTCCTTTCAGAGTGACTAGTATGTCATCTGATATGTTCTTTCTTGTTCTATAGAATCTGGCAATGTGACCCGATTTGTTGCAATGATAGCAGACCATTCTAGGTGCTCTCCATGATCTATTATTCATGTTACCATTCTTCCTCCTACATGTTGTAGCAGTGTGACCATGACAATGACAAATCAAACAGTTAGCTCTCCATTCTATTGTCGCTTGATAACCACTGCTACTTGACTGATGATTATAGGTATTAAACCGGTTGGGATTCTGGTTTACAAAAGGTTCCAAACCAACTCCTTGAGTCCTCTGAGGATATCTTCCAGTGTTGTTCATAACAAACCTACATTCGGATGCTCTATGCCCAAACTTGTTTCATGCATAACAATTACCATTAAACTTATTGGATCTAGGTACATTGTTTATGAAGTAAGGAAAATTATTGTATGCTTTGCTCCTACACACATTAGCAGTATGTGCTTCTTTAAGACAGTTAAAGCAAATAGGTTTGAAATTTCGCTTACCTTTATCTTTGAATGTTTGTTGCTTCTTCGATGCTTCAACATTTGCACCAAAGGTCTCACCTTCCTCATGACCGGAGTAACCAAGTCCATCAGTATTCTTGACAGGTTTGGCTAATTCAAGCTTTTTCTCTAGCTTAGTAAGTACTCTTGTTGAACTTATCAAGTATTTCCTTTGACTTAAAGAGTTCTTTGGAAATGGCAGCATTTGTTTCCATCAAGTTTGCATTCTCAAAGATGGCTATGTTCAGGTCTCCTTGCATGTCTTCCTTTTCCACTTTGCTCACATGGAGTTGAGCAGTTAGGGCACTGATTTCTTGTTTTAAATTGGAGATCTCATGATCTCTATCTTTTACAAGATCTTCAACTTTCCTCTAATTCTCAAGCTCTTGACACATTTGGATAGTCAGTCCTTCCAACTCCTTTCTTAGGTTGGAATTGGATTCATTCAGCTTTTCTACTTCTTGAATTAGGGCTTCCATGTCCGCTTCATCAGAGGAACTGTTTTCAGTTAGCTCCATCATTTTTTTAGCATGTTCTCTCCTTTTTTCCTAAGAGGCCTTATATTTGACCATAAGTTCATCATAGGCTTTCTTAGACTGAGTGAGCCAATGAATAAGTTCCCTCATAGTGTATTCCCCCATATCTCTTTCCAAGTGGTTAAACTTATAGAAAGGTTGGCTCTGATACCAATTGATGAATAATAAGATGGGGGTGAATTAGTATGCCAAAAATCACTATACTTAAACACTTTACTAGTCTAGCAGTAAACCAGTAAAATAGTTTAGCAAACAAACTGGTTAGGACACATGCAAACCAAATAGAAAATAATGCATTCACCCACAAAAGAACAATCACCATAACACAAGAGATTTTGATGTGGAAACCCAAATGGGAAAAACCACGATGAGATGAAACTCACAAGTTACTATCTGCAGAATAGGAACCAGACCGGTTAAGGTCGTACAATGTTCTTTACCAGAATATATCCTGTTAGGAAGCTCAATCTCTGTTAGGAGATAAGTCCAATTAAAGACTACCTTGCTAGCAGATTTTAGATCCATAGATGTGAACCACCTTGTTAGAGGATTTACAAAAGGCTGTTTGGGCCTACCCAGTTAAGGGCTTCAGACTTGTCGAAGATGTGAGTAATCAACAAGTGAGTGATCTAGCAAATAGCATAGATTGCTTGGTTAGATCCTTGATAGCTCATTCCTAATGCATTCCAACATTACTTAAGTCTTCAACACATTCACACTCTACCTTCTCTCGCAGATCTCAACTTCTCTTCTATGATCACACTTACAAAAACTCATCAACCACCTTAAACCCTAGCAACTCCCTAAAACCCTAGACATGATGTCCTTATAAAGGAATCTATTTTCATGTCAGTCCAATAGGATTACAATACAATTTCCTAGGTTCAATGCATCTGGACACTTTCGGCAACAAGACACAAATGCACCGCCAAAGTGTCGGCACCACCAAACAATCAGTTTATGGTAACTCATCACAAAATGTCGGTTGGTAATTCATCATAGAGTATTGTCGGTTCAAACAAAATATTGGTTTAAGCAAAATACCGATTGCCAATTTGACAAAATGAAGACTGGGAAATATGAGTTGTGTTGCTTCGTTCCTTTGTACTGCTTGAGATCCTCGAACTGCTTGGGGTCTTCATACCGCTTAAGACTGGTAAACACTTTCTACAAAACACCGATGGTCTAAAGACTATAATACATCATACCAATTGGAACAAATATGGGTTGAGCTTTAACTCATACATACAAAAAGTGATCTCAAAGCAAGGGTGTGTCCATCAATGACAATCACAACATCAATCATCAAAAATGCCAACAGAAAATACCTTTATCAGTTTGAGTAATCTAGAAACGTTTAGTGAAACTGAGCTTCAAAAGATGTTTATCGAATCTTGCGTACCAAGCTCTAGGAGTTTGTTTCAATCCATATAAAGCTTTTCTTAACTTGCAAACCATGTTTTTGTCATCTAAAGGTGAAAATCCATCAGGTTGCTTAAAAAAAAACTTCCTCATCAAGATCTCCATTTAGAAATGCACACTTAGCATCCATCTGATACACCTTGCAGTTCTTATGTGCAACATAGGCAAGAAATAATCTCAGAACTTCAATCCTAGCTACTGGAGCAAAGGATTCATCTTAATCAAATCCGTCCTTATGAGAATATCCTTTACAAATCAATCCAGCCTTATTCCTCACAACCTTTCCATATTCATTCAATTTATTCCTAAAAAACCATTTAGCTCCAAGAAAATTCTTATTTTTAGGTTAGAGAACTAAAGTCCATGTATTATTCTTTTCTATCTGATGTAATTCCTCTTCCATAGCTTTCATCCAATATTTATGTTTACATGCTTCAGTTACTGATGCTGATTCAACTTGAAAAATTAAACATACCTCATCAACTGCCAACCTTCTACTTGTCATCACTCTTTCATTCTTATCTCTAATGATCTGATCTTCTGAATGATTCAACCTTACATACTTAGGAGTCTTCTGATTTTGTGTTCCTTTTCTTTGATCTTCAGTTACTATTGAATTTTTGAATACTTCTCGAGTAACTAGTTAAACATTTTGTTCTGGTGTAGGTGCTACCAATTTAGTTACGATCATTTCCACTGTTGGTTCTCTCTCATAAGTTTTGATTTGACCTTTGTATTGCTCATCTACCTTGACATTAGTGCTCTACACGATTCTCTGCAATCTTTTGTTATAACATGTATATGCTTTGCTTTCATTAGAATAACCAAGAAATATTCTTTGATCACATCTAGGATCAAAATTTTCAATGGAATCATCTCTTTTGATATACAATTTACTACAAAAGATTCTAAAATACTTAATTGTAGGTGTATGACCAAACCATAACTCATAAGGTGTCTCCTTTGATATGAACCCTGTTGAATGTGTACACCATTTTGCTCACAACTTGTTGGGGCTTCAAATTTCCAAATAATTTCAAGCACCCTAATATTAAAAATGGTGGTCACTTCATGGAAATGACACATAATGGATGACTAATGATTTTAACAACTAGAGTAAAGGAGGATATGAATAAATGAATTCAAATGGACCCCATGAAAGGCTAGTGTTTTTGATCTATAGAAACGAAGATATGAATAGAGAATTAAAATGAATGAAACATGAAAATATAAGAAATACACATTTTTGAAAATCATGTTTTCAAGCTCCAGTAAAAATATTAGATCTGTACAATGAGTTTTTGGTTGTAGACCATATAGAAGACTGTAAGAAGGCTGAAAAGCCTATTACTTCAACATGCATGAAAAAAGATGTTGACTTGGAATGCAAATGTATGCAAATATCAAATCTGATGAAGAGCCATTTTAGCAGTGGATGTTTCCTACCACCAAAAAAAATTTCATATCCATATCTAAAGTTTAAGGCAACTGACCAAACAAAAATCTAAAAGATAGCTTTAAGCAAGGTTATTGACTAACTAGTTTGCATATTAATTTCAAAGGGTTTTGTTAATTTTAATGTAAAATAGTGACTTTACACCCCAAAAGGGATATGGTTCCCATTCAACCACATATATAAGTGGTTAAAAAATTTAGATATGGGAGAGTCATAAATCAACATAATTCTGTAAGGATTGAATATCATTTTGTATTAGAGAAGTCTGTAGGAAGAAGAAGTATCATTTTGTGCAAGCAATATGTAATGAAGTATTTACAAGTGCAGCTTATGTATGCAATTATTTCCTAAAGATTAATATACAAGGTTCACTATGTCTTTTTCCAAATATTGTGTACACTATTGTGTTGATGAGTTATCTTTGTCCTCTTGATAAATTTGTTTATAGATTTGCTATGATGTGAAACACATGCTGTTGCATTAAGTGAAAGATTCAGTTCTTATTATTTGTGTAACACATACTGAACCTTCATAGTTGATGAGAAATTGTCTCTTGAGTTGATAAGATATTTTGTCCACAAAGTGTCATATATATCCCTGGATAGAGGCACTGGTCTGTTATTGATTTTTCAAGGTCCTTGATAGAAAAACATGCTTCCCAAATGCTATATGAAATTATCTATGCATATTTCTTTTAGGTCCTAAAAGCCATCTCATTTTCAATATACATTCACAATCATTTCTTTTCCAAGGCATTTATTTAAAGCACATAATAAAACATAAATTATAGAACAACAATTTGCTAGGTTTTGTAATTTGCTAAAAGGCTTAAATGCACTTTAAATAATCTATTTTGTGCTTGAGAGGAAGAGGTATACCCACCTAGGTTCAGTGGAGCCTAAAGTGCAGAGGGATTTAGTCTTTGACTATCCCCATTCGTTGGCCAAGGCTGATTGGACTACTTAAGGATTTGGCAAGTCTTTGGGTTTCCCAATCTATGGTTTTGGGCACCAACATAGTTTCTCTCTAATAGATATGAGGTAGATTAGCTTCCATCATCATGTTTCTAGCTGCATCCAAGATAGTTATGTTCTTCCTTTCCACAACTCTATTCTACTGAGGTGTTTGGGGTGTACACAACTATCTCCTTATCCCATGCTTCTCACAATAACTGTTAAATTCTTCGGATTTGAATTTGCCACCCTGATCTAACCTTAAGCATTTAATATTCAATCATATCTCTCTCTCAAATTTAGCTTTAAATATTTTAAAATTTTTAAATGCTTCATATTTCTCCCTTAGAAAAGTAACCCACATAATTCTAGAATAGTCATCAATGATTAGCATAAAATATCTATTACCTTGAAAAACTTTTGATTCTAGTAGGACCACATAAATCAGTATGAATAAGATCAAGAACATCATTAGATTTGTCATGTATACTCTTAAAATAATTTTTGACATGCTTTCCTATTTGACATTCCTTACATACTAGATTATAAGGCTTCACAATCTTAGGTATGTCTATAACTGCCTTAGTGGAACTGGTCTTTACAATGCAATCAAAATTCACATGACACAACCTCTTATGCCATATACAACTTTCATCCAACATTTCTTCTCACCAGAGTTGAACTAAAAGATGTTACCTTTAGTTTGAGTACCAGTTGTAATCTCCAATCCAAATTTGTTCATAATTTTTCATTTTCCATCCTTGAACTATAACTGAAATCCCTTATCCACCAATTGTCCTACACTCAAAATATTATGCCTCAAACCTTCAATATAATAGACATTATCAGTATTATTATTACCATCCAATGATATAGTTCCTCTTCCCTTAATCATGCATGCTTTGTCATCTCTAAATCTAACCAGACCACCTTCAAATTCTTGCAAAGATAGAAACATCCTTTTATCTCCAGGCATGTGATGTGAGCATCCACTATCTATCACCAATTCATCCTTGTCTTTAATTTTAGTAGCAAGGGCCTTCTCTTCAAGTATGAGATCATATTCCATGATAGCCAATAATACCCATTCCTCTCCATTACTAGATCCACTAATAGAATATTGTGTTGGTTAATCATCAAAATCAGTCACATCTTCCTCATTAGCATAGTAGCATGATTTTTCTTTATTTCTCCTATACTTATGCTTGTTCTGATATTTATGATTAGGCTTAAAAGATCTTCTAGATCTTTCTTCACATCTTGAATTCCTTTCAGGATATCTAGATGCAAAATGACCTATCTTATTACATGCAAAACATTTCAAAGGTGTTTTTCCTTCAGACTTCCTTCCCGTCGCACCTTTAGGTACTCTTCAAGCAAATAAGGCTTAAAGTTTCTCAAAATCTTCATCTTCTTTCTTCATATCCTCTAGGTCCTTTGCATATAAATCTTTCCAATCAATTATGTCATTAGATGATGTAGATGCTTAAAAAGAAGGTTTAGATTTTACAGCTCCTGAAGATCCAAATTCCTCAAGCTCAAAAGCAGATAACTTTCCAACCACAGTATCCCTATTAACAGAGGTGTTTTCCATTGGTCTTAGCTCATTAATTGTAGTAGCCTTCATCTTATAAGTCTATGGAAAAGCTCTCAATACTTTAAAAACTATTTCATCTTCATTCAGAGATCCGCCAGAACACTAAATTCCCATGATAATTTCATTGACTCTTTCCATAAAAGCAATAATCCTTTTATCTTCTTCCATCTTCAGGTTCTTATATCTTACCTAATAACCATAAATTTTAGTAATTTTAATGGTAGGGTCACCTTCATTCAAAGTCTCCAATTTATTCCATATAGCCTTTGTAGTTGATTTGTCAGTGAGACCCATTAGTTTTTGATCAGAAAGTGCACACAAAAGGGCTTTTGTAGCTCTACAATCATTCTCAATGTCCTTATCCAAGCCTACCAAAGGAGGATTGTTAGATGCCAGATTATGAGGTGTATATCTTCTATTAGTGATTTCCCAAATCTCTTTCCCAAGACATCTCAAATGAGTCTCCAACCAAATATTCCATACCCTGTAATTTGTTCCATCCAGCGTAGGAATTTCTCTCTGAAAAATAGTTGTAGATAAACTTGAACTATTAGATGCCATAGGATCTTCCTCAAGAAGTTAAGCTTCTGTAGAGAGGACCAAGGTCTGATACCAATTGTTAGACAACTCAGATAACTGGTGGATAACTAAGAGGGGGGGTGAATTAGTTCAACAAATTATAGAACTTTAAGCATTAAAATCTTATTACTAGAATACATAAACCAAATACTGGAATAGAAGATATAGAATTTAAGTGCAAATATAAGCCACAAAACATTTACCAACCATTCACAAAAGATAAAACCAAGATTTGTACATGGAAAACCCGGTAAAGGTAAAAACCATGATGGGAAGCCTACCCACAGTCAAATAATACTTTTGCAGTAAGTATGTGATTGTAATAAGAGGGGTCTACACATCTAGGAAGACCAACATCCTAGAGCGCACTGCTCATCAAAAAAGGAGCCTCACTGACTACAAAAAAAATCCAGACTACAATACAAAAAGAAGAATGAATTGCAAGAATAACATCTCATATGCCTGAGTACAATTTTGGTTAAGCTCTGTACTGGAGGTCTTAAACCTCTTTTAATAACCCAATTCGAACTCCTATGCTCTACCAAAACCTCTTCATAAGATTACAACGTTATTTGCACATAGATAATCGCATAATCCCATATCTCATGATCTACAAAGAGATCTTACATCATATATATACCAACCCGGGAGCTAAACAATTAGGTTGGCCACCTAAAAGATAATAAAATAAATTTATAACATAAAACCACAATCTAATGATCATCCAAGTTGGCCTAGGACCAAAACAATATAAACCATTCAATAAATCCAACCATTAACACATCAGGATCATCCACCAACGCGTTACATAAATTGGTCCATAACCTAGCAGAATAAGACTAGACACAAAATAGGTTTCCATAAACCAAACCCAACACCACCGATTAATAGGAATACAAACAAAATAACAAATAGCATCCCACAAGCCATCTAGAAGTCACACCAACACCACTTATCAAGTGCATCACAAGATCTTCAACAAACCTCTGTTGGTAAAACCCTTACTAGTGACCAACAGGCTTACTAGAGAAAATGATAGCATCTGAGTCATCAAATCCTGAACCAACTAATCATGATATGCATCTGAATAGCATGAATGACAAATCGAAACCAATTCCACAAACCAAAGCATATTGGAGCATACTGGATTAATATCATAATCCAACCAATCTACCGGAACCTACCAAAAATCGGTAAACAACCAAAACAACTAGTATTGACATGAATGACAAAACATCAATGCAACACATAATCAATTCCTCCAAGTTTCCAACACCACCCTCCCTGTTCTACTCCTAGTAAAATTTCATATGGTTGTCATTAGTGCATTATTTTCCTACTTGTTTAATTAAAATGATCAAGGATGCTTCTAACTTATCAAAGCAACTTTTCATTGCGCTGTGTAATTTGATTAATAGGTTTCTATAAGGAAAAATTAAAATTCCATTTAATAGAATTACATCAAGCTGGAAGGAAATAAGTAGATTAAAAAAGAACCTACTAACATTACATTAATGCATGTTTATACAAGGTATAAACATATTTTATGGCAAGTAACTTGAATTGTAATCAGAAGTTGGATATATGTAAACTATGTAGCCTTGAAGGAAGGCACCGATCTTAAGTATTCTATAATAAATTTCATTTCAAGATTCCATTCTCTTTTCATTTCATTTTAGAAAATAGATAGAAGTAGGAGAAATAAGAAATATAACATTTATTGCAAACACCTATGCCACTTTCAAATATATTGAAGAGTAAATTAGTTAAAGGATTCGTAAAGAGATATAATTTTCTTGATCATTAAAAGAGGTACAACTGCCAAGGTTTAGTAGAGCCTAAAGAGTACAAGACATCTTCTGCTAGAATATTCTTGTTCATTGGCCAAGATCCATTGTTGAACCTAATCATAAGGTTTGGCATACCTTTAGGGTTTGACAACCTATGATTTTGAGAGCCAACACTCTCCTAGAACTCATTTTATTGTTTCCCACTACTCTATGCATTATAGGATCTTTTTTATCATTAAATTAATATTGAACGCGAGAATCCGAGTCCTTTCTTATTTTAAATCTCATCACTCTCTTCTTTGGGCCCTTATTTTAAAATGTTCCCTTTATCTTTATCATTTTAATTCTATATGAGTCTTACCCCATTTTAAATTTCAAAACACTTTTCCTCTAACTTAAATATTATTATTTTCATAGGCCCTATTATCTCACAACCTAAAAAATATAAAACTATTTTTTCAAGACTTTCTCAATTGTTGAATAGTGTTTGGTTCATTTTGATTAAAATTTGAAGAGGATAATGTGTCAACATTGGTATTTCCAAATCTATCCCTAATGCAAAACAAAAATTATGATTTTAAGTTAGCCTTTTATAAATTTAATTTTAGAATTTCATATCTAAGGAAGTTAATTTCCTATTTGTAATATCAATCAATTGAAGAGGGAAACTTTATGATATCCTTCACATTATATACCTAATGTAAAGTTTCGAATTTTTAAATTCAAGGAATAATCAGCAATATATATATATATATATATATATATATATATATATATATATATATATATATATATATATATATATATATATATATATATATATATATATATATATATATATATATATATATATATATATATATATATATAAGAACAAAATAGCTATGGAGGTGACAAATTAAGTCTTATCTTATGTCACATAAGTTGTAGCAGTTATGCATTTTCTAAAATTATTTCACTTAAGAATAAACATCCCAAAGTATCGTCTTAGAAATTTCAATATCAAAAGAGCCATTAAAAATATAACTTTGTCTTATATTCTTTTGATCAAGTTGGAAAGAGATAGGTCGATGGCCCAAACCTGAAGTCAAGGCTATTTTCCCAAAACCTCCTCCTCTCCCTTTCTCTTTCATTCAAAAACTTCACTCTTCTTTAAATTTTGTTTTTTCCTCTTCTTTTTTAGGACAAATAGAGGTGGTTCTAGTGTTTTAAAGCCTCTTCATTCCTAGCTAAGTTAGTTTTGTTCAAAGAAAAACAATGACCTAGGGGACCTTGTACATTGTAGGCTATAATATTATTATGCTATCAAACATATATGTTATGGTAGGGGAACAAAGGGGTGATGGTTGTGGTAAAAATCATAAGTGACACCTTAGAGAGGAGGACCTATTCTATTTATGAGGTCATGGCCTCCATAAGGAAATGGCCACAAAGTTGGGGCACACTATGGGGACCCACACATAAGGAAGATGATATACCAGATAGGACCATCACATTATCCTTCAATTATATTTTTTATTTTATTTATTTATTTATGTATTTAATATATATATATATATATATATATTTGGCAAAAGTAGACGAACCACAAATATATTTATTATAATAGTAAACTGGTTCAAGAGCTCCTAGGGGAAAGAACCGGTTACAAAAACCTCCATTCCTCGCTCAATATTGAAATGTATAAGAGAAGTCCACCTCTGAGGATGAAACCTACATACCTAGCTATATATAAATATAATACATCCCAAAAAACCTAAATGGTGTTAAAAAATTACCCAAAAAACACCAAACAATCAGTATCCAAGGGCTAACATAGTTCAAACATCACACTACAAAACTGCTTTGTCAGTAATAACTCCCCTTTATCAACAACGAAACATCAATGATTAAACACAGTTATCTTTTATGTTGTCAACCAAATTACCTCCTTCATAATTAACAAAATAAGGTTTCCGAACAAAGGGAGGAATAGAGAAAGGGGGCATATAGTATATTATCGCAAAATTATGTTTTAAATGAAACCAACTCCATTGATGGTGAGCCCGAATAGGAACATTCTCCAATAGTTAAAGCAACAAAAGAAATTAACAATCCTTTGATAGGTGATTGGTGAAGCTCATTGATATGGTTGAGAGAAAGTCTGTCAAGTGGAGAATCTCAGTTAACCTGCATCGCAACCTAATTATCCATTTGCAATGGTGAATAGAGAGAAAAGGATCCTGATTGCCCATGCTCATGGCCTAATATAGCTAAGATAGTATGTAGCTTTGAAAAGTTTCTTCTCTTCAAATCTTAACTCAAAACTCTTTCCACATTGCAGATAGTTAACTGAAAGAGTCTTGCATTTTGAAGAGACAGAGACCGCTTGATACTGTCAAACATTAGGGGAAATTCCTCATGATTCAAGAAGAAATGCCTATAAAATAGGCCTCCTACCTTAGCTTGACCATTACATAGATCATAGTGAAGAATAGCTTCTAGAAGTTAATTATCATCCAAAATATCTACCCTAATAGTTTTGTGGATAATATTTTTTAAAGGAACCCATGACTGCAACACATCAACTATGTTGGATAGGAAAATTGAAACCAGTTGGGAGGGAAAAATAAACCTCCTTTCCTACGGGAAAATGATTTCCTCACCAATTATCCTCTGATTGCTATGTTTGCAATGCTAGCAGGTGATGTTGAAGGCGATTCCCAAATGCTCAATTATGATATGATCCTCGAATGACATCTCCCAAGCACCAACCCTCAAGGGAATTTTGTAATTTCATAGGGAAAAGTCTATTATGCACCAAAACAAAGCAAGCAACAAATGAGATATGCAACTGAAGCAATGACACTTGGGCAATAAAATAGTCACTAGCTTTATATGAATGAAGGAAGAAATAAAAAAGTCATAATATTCCCCATCAAAAATCATTACCAAATCTTTCAATATGGTGTCAAATAATTAATCGCTCTGAACTACATGCATGAACTGAATCATGTAATTATAATACAAATTGGATAGGAGTGTCACATGTTTGAGATCATATGAGTAAGTAGTAACAATCTCATGGTACTCATAGGGAAGTAACTTAGGCCACCATCATATTGTCAACAAGGATGGAGAAATAATATATCAAGCAACCTAAGATAATATAATACGAGTATGACACTTATCTAATTTCTCACAAGAGGTGCAATGCAAACCGTCCAATCAACAAGTTGTAGATTGAAGGTAATTAAACTATCTAATCTCTTGAAAATAAAAGAAGAAGCTACTCCATCATGAAGAGACCTATGATAATGAGAATAAGGAATGTGACAGCCAATTATCAATTTTTTTTTTCAGAATTGATAATGTTTTCTAGTTGAGGAAAAAATTTTATATTAAAATGTGAAAGTGAAGAATCCACTTCCAACTTGTCATAACCCAGATTAGCCAAAGAATCTGCTTCTCTATTACCTTCCCTGAATACACGAGAGATGCAACATTCATCAAATGAGTCTAATAACATCCAGGTTTGATTTAAAATGTAATAAATTCTCTAATTAAATGAACATCTATATATGCAAGCTTTAACTATGACAGAAGAATCTCCTTCAACATGGATCTTAGAGAACCTTAATTTGTTTGCCAATGTCAATCCAGATAATAGGGCAAGAGATTCTACCAAATTATTTGTTCCAGGAGGAATAAGAGAAGATTTAATTGCCAAGAGATGACCTAAATGATCTTTATTACAATCTCCAATCCCTGAGTCACCCAGATTTCCTCTAGATGAACCATCAAAATTTAATTTCATAAAGCCAAGTTGAGGAGGTTGCCATTTAACTAGTTCTCTATTGATTGAATGATTTCCATGACCAAATGAAGCAAAAAAGGAGCAGATAGTTAAACCTTTCCAAACCTTTATAATGCAACCATCCCAAGAGGAAAAATTAAAGTTGCTATTTGTGTTCTTGATGTAAGCAATAACATGTTCTAAGGTATATTTCTCAATTCCCTCTAGAATCAATTGATTTGGAGAACCTACCTGTCTAAAAATTCTTCTATTCCTTTCCCATCAGATTGACCATATGACTCTTACTGGCATACTTTTCCAAATACTTGCAAATAAAGAACTAGAAAATAGATATGGCAATGATTGGAATAGCTCCCATAAAGTATAAGGGAGTGACATAGAAAGATTTAATTTTTCTGAAACATGAGTCCAACATTGATGAGTAAAGGGGCACCTTAGGAGTAAGTGATCCACAGTCTCAATCTTAGCTTTTCATAATACACAACTGAAAGAGTTAGCAATATGTAATCTTTCAAATTTATCACTCATTAAGATCCTCTTTCTCAAAGCTAACCAGGCAAAGTAGCCTACTTTAGGAAGAACTGCACTATTCCAACAAAATGAAAAGGCTCTACTATTAAATTGTTGATTTTCCATATGTCGGGCAGCCACATAACCATCTTTAGCTGAATATTTACCATCATGCATTGGATTCCAGATCAACTTATCTTCTTTATTAGAAATGTACACACTTTTTTTTATCAATAGCTCCTGAAACAAAATCACTTGATCATCTCTAATAGGTAAATCAGAAGGATCTTTCCAAATGACTTTCCCTGAAAATAGCTCCACTCCAAATAACTCATGTTGCCTTCTTGCATGTGTGATTGATGTGCTATTTTGATTAGATAATCTAGGATTGTTTAATCGAATGAGTTGCAAGGCAGTTTACGGGAATGTTTTAGGTTTTTCTCTAAAAATAAGGAAATTAGATATACTTAAAATCTTCTCATTGGTAATTAGTAATTCTACTTGAATTTGATGGTTGGGTCTAGCATAAGGTGAAAGTTTATATATGTCAAGCATATATAGATTTAGTAAAAACTGATATAATGATGTGTATGTGAGTTTCCTATTGAGAATTCTTACCTAATTCCAGGTGACTTTGAAGCCCAGATAAGGCATTGATATAGTTTGTTGAGTTTTATAGCCTTCTTGGAGATCAAAACTGAAAATGAACATGATTTTTTATTTTACGTTGAGTAATATTAAAGTGATAAGGTTTTCAGAATGTTGACACTGGTTTCCTGTGAATCTTCTGTCATAGTTGTGAAAATAATTCACAAAAGGTGCACCCACCTAATCTTATTATAAGTTTGAAGTGTAGAAGGTTTTTGTATAAACCTTGTTTAAATGTTGTCTTAGACTTCTATTTTCTTGTTGTTCTCTCCATATGTGAAAGAGGCTTAAAATTCTTACAGAGAAGATAAGGAAATCAGAAATCGAGAACAATAAAAATGATGACTCTGCTGGGGAGAGTCATAGTGTAAATGTATACTACAGATCAATGCTTGTATTTCCCAAATGTTTTTTTAGATTTGTGTGTACTTGGTCCTTGTAAAAGGTTGTTGTATCCTTGTGTTTTATTAATCTTCTCTTTAAAATATTTTCCCTGTCCTGTTGTTTCTAGTGAAGGATTTGTTGAGCTGAATAATTTCTTATTTTCCCATTTTGGGTGGTGGCTTTGTTAAACAACAACCAGTGTTCTAAAAAAGAGAGGCATACGTCATTTTAAGGAAACCCATATAATGCAGAGAGAGAAAAACATGAGGTCTTGCATGAGGAGGAATCCTCAAGAGAGATTGCAAGAGGAATTGTCTGAATAGGCCCGAAAAGGTCAAAGGAAAATAACTACACATGAACCAGCTAACACTGCATGGATACAGAAGAGCAATCACATGGGTAAGTCTTTTGAAAGACCCATATATGCAAATTCCAATTCTTCTTCCCCTAAATCTAAGCAAGATATCTTGGGTTTTCATACTGGTTTATTTGGTAATAATGAAGATGCTCAAATCTTACACCAAAGAATCTCTCATGCTAATTGTAGACACCTAAAATTGTCCTGTCTAATTAAATAAATATTTTATTCATTTAATTAATTTAGCCTAATTCTTCTATTAATTGAATAAATCTTTATTTGTTTAATTAATTCATTTATCCTCTTCTAGCCTTTTTTCTCATTTAAATAAATACATTTATTTATTTAAATTACCCTTTTCCTAAATTAAATAAATACTCTTATTTATTTAATTGATCCCACTTCTTCTATTAATTAATTAAATCTTTAGTTATTTAATTAATTCATTAACCTTTTCTACTCATGACACATGTCATTCATCTCTTAATTCCTACACTACCTACCCTCTCATTATTTTCTTATTTCTTCTACCTACCCTCTAATCCTAGCTGACCATTTATCTTTTACACCTCTCAATCTTATCCCTCCATTTTCTTATAGTGTCTTCTATATAAGGATATTCTTCCTTCATTATCAGCCCTAATCAATCTTTGAAGCCTTCTAGCTTTCGAACTTTCATATGCGATCAAGCCTACTTGCAACCACATTTACATTCTTTGTTGAGCTCTTGTGCACACATAAAATCTGAGAGCAAATATATCAAGCAAGATCAATGGAGATATGAAGAATCGAGATCCAAACCCTATTGGACATGTGATGGTATACTCTTTGTGATTTCATTTGATTTGCATTGTCTTAGGTAATCTTAATATGTTGTGGTGGATCTTTGTTGTTGTTAGGGTATGGTTTTGTGGTTGAATTCATTTAGTCTTTCAATATTGTTCCATTATCCACTTTCACCATAAATATTTTGGCACACCCCGTGGGACATGGATTGTTGTTAGATATATGTTTTTTTGCAGATTTTTCTAACCCTATATTGCAGTTTTGTAAAACAATTTGGAGAATAGCCTTGTGCAGCTAGGGTTTTGAACACAAAATCAAGATCTTGAAGAGATCTGATCCAATTTCACAAACGACTAGGAAGTTTTTCACCAAATTTTGTTGGAAGGTTGAATACACTATCAAGAGCTCTCAATCCAAAATTAGGAATTTTTGGAGCACATTGACATTTTCCATGAATATTTTATGAATTTTCATAAAAATTTAATTTTGAGAAAAATCGAATCTTTGAAAATTAGGGTTTTTCATTATTTTGATCAAATCTCCCAAATGGCTTCTTATTTTTGCATCAAATATTTTTTACAGCTCACTAAAAAAATTAGAGCTTTTGGAGAATATTTGAATTTTCTATGAATTTTTTATGTATTTTCATAAAAAATTAATTTTGAGAGAAAATTAGCGAATTTTTTGGATTTTCATACATTTTTGGAAATATCTCAGAATTATACAGAAGATTTGTTCTTTGTGATTTTAAATTTGATGCAAAATAATTCCTAGAAAATCGGATCTTTGAAAATTAGGGTTTTGCATTATTTTGCTCATATCTCACAAACTGCTTTGGATGTTTGTAGGAATTTTTTTATGCAGGTTTGAAAGGCTATCAGTAGTGTCCAGTAAAAATTTCAGATTTTTTGGATCAATTGTGCATTTTATATGATTTTTTTATGAGTTTTCATAAACAATTAATTTTTGGAGCAAATTAGAATTTTTTTTGGATTTTCTTACATTTCCAGAAATATCTTAAAATTTTACAGGTGTTATATTTTTTATGATGCAAAATAATGCATGGAAAATTAGATATTTGAATTTATCAAAAAAACGTCTTGTCAAAGGCCCCTATTTCACAAAGTATTTTTGGATCTAAAATTTACCTAACTTGTGTGCTTGCAGGAAGGGGTAATCATTTGAAACAACCCAAACTACTAACAAATCTTTGTTGCAGGACCTTGGCAAGGGTTTTTTGATCTTCATTTGTGTGCCTTGTTTTCATAGACTAGCAAACACTTCAATTGGTGCACTAAAATTGAACTAGTGTCTTTTGTGTCTTGAGAAATAGGCTCTTTTTGTTTATTCTTTAGAGGGCCTGTCTCCTCGTGTTGTCATTAGGATTACTAGTGAGTTGAGAATGACCCAAGTGGTAGTGAGGAAAACCAACCTCTTCTGAACTACTATAAATAACTGTATCCATGGTGAAAGCCATAGGTAACGTGTGGTGATTAGTTCATACTGACACTATGTCTCTCCATAAACACGTTTGATCAAATTTATTCGATCAGTTGTAGGGTGTAATCCCTACTAGCTGGGAGCCTTCTATATTTATAGAGCTCAAAGTGTCGCATGTATGGCCACACGAGTGGATGCCCTTAATAGCACCTTTTTGTTTTAAAAGGCCAAAAATCCTTCTAGTTGTTGGGGCAAGAGGTCAGACCTCTAGATTGGCCCACACACATAGGGTTCTTAGTAGAGATACAAGTTCACCACGGGGAGTTTTCGTGGGGACTGATGCTTGGCTTCCCCGGAGAAGTGAGTGCCGAGGGTGGAGCCAGTGGGGTCAAGCATCTAAATATCTACTCTAAATAGCATAGCCTCAGGAGAAACCCCATGTGGGATCAACAACTATTGTCCTAGCCAACTATAAGAATTGTGCTTGTCTTCTTTTGAACACTCAAACATTCAAGAACAAACATCAAAATATTGTGTCTTTTGTGTCTTCAAGTGTATGCAAAACAATTTTACATCAAACAACACACTTTCTTTGGAGTCATTTTTGAGTCTAAACACTTGCAAACATTGAGTCTTCATCAACATTGTGTCCTCTTGTCATGAAAAATTGTCAAAAATTCAGATTTGGTCACAACAAACAACTTCACAAATTGGAAAAATTCCAGAACCACGTCTGTGAAGGGTAGAAACATGTCTGTGTTCTCTTAAGAAAAATTACATTCACAAAATCTCATAAACATGTCTTTGTAGTGGTCAACCACGTCTGTGTCATTTAACCGTGTCTGTGAAGTATACAAGCTCGTCTGTGTTCAGAATTGGAAAAATTTACAGTCCAGCAAACAAGAGCAATTAGTTTCAAAATTCTTGAGCTTCCTAGGTTATTTCTCCACGTTTTCATCTAGCTATCAACCACATTTCCATTCTTTCTTGAGCTCTTGTGCACACATAAAATCTGAGAGCAAATATATCAAGAAAGATTAATGGAGATAGGAAGAATGGAGATCCAAACACTATTGGACATGTGATGGTATAATCTTTGTGATTTCATTTGATTTCCATTGTCTTAGGTAATCTTCATATGTTATGGTGGATCTTTGTTGTTGTCTTAGGGTTTTGTGGTTGAATTCATTTTGTATTTCAATATTGTTGTTTCCATTTTTACCATAAACACTAATAATTCAAGAAAGGCTAGGAGTAGTTCCAATGTTAGGATGAATTCGGTACGTAGGACTATAGATGGAAATATTAGTTTGATTGATATTGATCAAGTCCAAGTATCAGATTCAGAAGAGATCTTGCCAGATCAAGATGAAGTATCCCAAGAGATTGAGGTTCTTAATAGAAGAGTTCATCAATTGATCTCTTTAAGAACACAAAAGGGAAAAAAAAAAGAAAATGAGATCAAGGCTAAATTGATTGAGAGAGATAGGCTGTTGAGGCAGATCTCAGATCTTGAGCTATTTGCTCAAGAAAAACTGAAGAGTGATGAAGAAGGCCCCATTATCAGAGAGAATCTGACTGTTAACACCAATCCAACACATAAAATTATTGTTCAAGCTATTAGAGAGGTTCATAGTGACCCACAACCCACCAGAAATACTATTGACAAAGGGAAAAATAAGGTCATGGAAACTGGATCTGGGTCTAAAACTGCAGAAGAGATATCTCATAGATTATCTGCACATGATATAGAAATAGAAAGAGTGAGAAGAGAAAGGGAAGATCTGCAAAAGGATTTGGAGAAAGCTAAATTAGAAGCAACCAATAAAGAAGTTAAAAGAAAAAATGATTACCTAAAGGCTCCTCCCATAATCTTTCCTTCAACAAACCCAAATAAGCCACCACATCAGTATGTCTCACATCCTGCAGTCAAAATTCAGCCAGCCTTACATGTGAATATTATTTCAATTCAGAATTATCATGCCCCTAGTAGTCAAAGAAATTCTTCCCCTTTTCATGATATTGTCTTAGTAAATCAAGTTCCTATTACCAATCAAAATAACCAAGTCCCTCTAGCCTATGGTCCTAATATGAGAATGAACATGGGTAATAACCCTTCTGGTAACTAGTTCCAAAGAAGACCCATTAATCTGGAGTTGTATAGACAAATTTTATTTGATGGAATCCCAAGATACCCAAACCATGTTCCTATTGAACCGGGGGACATGCTTCAAAAATTTGCTGGCAACAATGCCATAAGTGAAGAGGAGCACTTAAAGTCTTCTAGTGACATGATAAATGATTATGAGATTGCCAACAAAGCTCTCATCATGAGATTGTTTGTGCAATGTCCAGTGGATGATGCAAGGTATTGGTACAAAGGCTTACCTATAAATAGAATCGGTTCTTGGGAAGAGTTTAAGAATTGCTTCTAAGAGAAATATGGTGATAAAACAAATGTGAGCTTTATGCTCAATGAATTCAATAATATTAGGAAGTCTGATAATGAGGCCGTCACAGATTTCAATGCAAGGTTTTAGAAGGCAATGCATAGACTTTTTCAAATAATGAGGCTAGATGATAATGTGTGTTTAAATACTTAATATAATGCTTTTGACCACAAAATAGCTTACATCCTTAGGGATAAAGACCCACGTAGTTTGAGAGATGCTTTTAGAATATCTATAAATGTAGAAAGTAATAGGATAGCATCGGGAAAGGTGGGAAGGAGGATTGATGGTAGACTATGGCAAGAGTCAAAGCCTCAACCAAATAAAGTTCCTAAACAAAAGGATAAAATTGAGAACCTTATGATTGCCATAAAAGATCTTATTGCCAAGGTGAGTAAAAATGACAAATCTCATCACAATTGGCAAGACAGGCCTCCTAGGTTACATGCCATATAACACCACTTGGAAGGATGGTAGACCTATGCAAGATAAGCCAAAAAACACACATAATCAAGATACCCCTAATCCTTTTAAGGGAGGAAATGTAAATAACATGGAAAATACCCCTTGGTGCATGGCATGTGATGGGTGGCATTCTCCCTATTAGTGTGTTGTGGACCAAGCTTTGAATGAATCCATGAGAAATGAGGGTGAACGTGATGTCAATATGTTTGAGACTATTGTTGAAAGTGATGATGAGTATTCAAAAAGTGAAGCAAGCGGGCATGATGCATTGAGCTACAATAAAATCTATCATGGGTAGCTAATGATTGACTGGCATCCCACTTTAAATGTGGTAACAATTGTGGATGAGGAAGTCCATCTCAGAAGGCCAAGTGAGGAAGAATTAAAAAATCTCACTAAAGCCACTATATCTAAAGCCAAGCATAACTATAATATGAGAGGTAACAAAAGGGATGGAGATCAGGGTGAGCTTGGTTCTATGTTCATGAAAGAAGTGTCTCAGAAAAAGATTGCAAGCAATATTACTCTACCCTAAGATTGCCATGCAAAAGGCGACCAATCAAAAGATTTGGAAAAAAATGTTGAGAACAGATCTACTGGCAATTCATTAGCGACTACTGCATCTAAAAAGGCAAGTTAGCCAAAAATAGAAAGGGTTAAAATCCATACCAAGTCAATTGTTAGTTCAGCATTTGATATGACTCAGGCTTTGACCCAAATGAAAGTTATAGTTCCATTAGTGGAACTACTAAAAATAAAGGAGCACAGAGAAGTAGCTCTTTCTTTATTTTCTAGTATATCAGACAACAATGCATCTTTACTAAAAGTACTGAGAAGGATAAGAAAGATAAAGAGCAACAAATCCCTGAAATTTATGTGGTAACTACAATTACTTAAGAACCCTCTTAGGTTGATCCTTTTTATGTAAACAATAGACAACAAAGAAGTACCTGTGGTAGGTACAATGAAGGATGTAGAGGTAAAAATAGTAGCATTCCCTGAAGCCACTTACAATATGGATGTCATAGTGACTGACACTAAACCTCATTATGGTATGCTATTATCTAGACAATGGGCTGTACTAGTTGGGGGAAATGTTCAATTATATCTTCCATATGCAACCATCCCAATGAATGGAAATCAGGTTAAGCTGTATAGGGAACCACGTGCCCCAAGGGTTGTTGAGAAAGTAGATCCTAACATGCTCAATTGCATGATTGATGTAGAGATAGATATTTTTAGAATGGAGCCCATTTAGCCTCAATTAAAAAATACTGATCCCATTGTTAATGAATTGAAATATCAACAGGAAGGCTTGTGGTGCACGTATTTTGATGGAGATTGCTCTAAAGAAGGGTGTGGAGTAGGGGTATTGTTTGTTTCCTCGTCAGGTATTACTTTCAGATACTCTTTTCTACTAGCTTTTTAGTTCACAAATAACACAACTGAATATGAGGCCTTATTATTGGGGCTATAGATTGCTAAGAAGCATGGAACTCAGTTATTAAGAGTTTTTGGGGATTCAGAATTAGTAGTATCCTAGGTTAGGTCAAGATATGCATCAATAAATGATTGTTTGAAAAGATACAAACATGCTGTTTGGGATGTAATTGAGCATTTTAATGTGTTTTCTATTGATTGGATTGAAACATCAAAGAACATCATGGTAGATTTCTTGGCCAATGTTGCATTAAAAAATGAAGATGTGACATTAACTAGTGTATCAATAGTTGAAGTTAAAGCTAGACCTGCTATTCCGAATAGTGTGTATAATTGGTTGGTATTTGCAGATGATGATGATATACTTAGATTTATACAATGCATTGATGATTATGATGGACAAAAAAAAGATTGTAATGCATTTGTGGAAGTAGTGGATGACAGAGAAATAATAGTCAGAAATGACATGGTTCAGTTAGAAACTAATGAAATACCCAGAGGATAGGTAGAACTGGAGGGTATGTTTAGTCATAGTGACAGTCATTTGCACCAAGAGTCAACCACTAAATTGGAATAATTGGAGGAGGTGAATTTATGGACAAAATCACTCCCTAAGTTGGTATATATTGTGAAGAGCCAACCTCCCCATGTAAGGACCAACCTCATTAATTTATTAAGAAGGTACAAACATGTTTTTGCTTGGTCCTATGAGGATATCAAGCATATAGGTAAGACTTATTTCAACATGAAATTCCTTTGCATCCAGATGCTAAGCCTTTTTGATAGAAGCAAAGACCTATCAACCCCCTTTTGGAGACTAATATGCAACAAGAACTAATCAAGCTGAGAGAAGTGGGGATTATCAAACCTATATGACATTCTTCATGGGTGTCCAATTTAGTCCCTGTCAAAAAAAAGAATGGGGACATAAGGCTTTGTGTTGATTTTAGAAATTTGAATGTTGCCTCTCTGAAAGACAATTATTCCTCCCCCAAGATGGAGGCTATGTTGCAAAGAGGAACCGGCTGTGATTTGTTGTCCATGATGGATGTGTTCTCAACATATAATTAGGTATTAGTAAAAGAACCTTAGCAGTTTAAGACTACTTTTACTACCCCTTGGGGGACATATGTTTATGTGAGAATGTCATTTGATCTGAACAATGTTGGTGCAACATTTTAGAGGGCTATGTATGTCACTTTTAAAGAATTTATCAATATTATAATGGTTTTTTATCAAGATGATTTAACATGTTTCTCCAAGAAAGCCAATGATCATTGCAAGCATTTGGAAAAGATTTTTAATAAGGCTCTTGCGTTTGGTGTGTCCTTGAACCCAAAGAAATGTCATTTTCCAGTCACTGAAGGGAAGTTACTAGGGCATATCATCTCCAAGGAAGCGGTAAGAATAGACCCTAAAAGGATTGAAGCTACAAATAATGTACCTGAGCCAAGGAATATCAAAAGAATTCAGTCTTTTTTGGGCAAGGTAAATTTTGTCAGAAGATTTATAGCTAACTTTGCTGAAATCATTAAGCCTATTGTCAGATTACTTAAAAAGGATGCAAAGTTTTCTTGGGATGAAGAAGTTGCACAAGCTTTTGACAAAGTTAAGAAGGCCATTCAGGAGGCACCAGTGTTGAAATCCCCTGATTATTGTAAGCCCTTCTCATTATTTTCTTTTGCTTCAAAAGGATGGTGAGGGATATGAACATCCAATTTCTTTTTATAGAAAATCTTTATAGGCTACTAAGTTGAAGTATGAAATCATGGAGAAGCAAGCATATGCTCTAGTTAAGGTTGTAAAAGCATTTAGGCCATATCTTGTAAATGCAAAGATAGTTGCTTATGTCCCACATGTGGTTGTTAAGGAAATTTTATCTTAGTCTGAGGTTACTACCAAACGGTGCAGGTGGATAACTCGAATGCACGAGTTTGACTTAGAAATCAAGATCACCAAACCGGTAAGAGGACAAGGCCTTGCTAAGTTGATGGCTGAATCAAATCTAGTTGATGTTGATGTTAATAATGTTGAAATCAAGGAAGTCCTGGTTACTAGTATTGAAAAACAACCTTGGTACTCAGAAGTAGTGCATTTCATGAGAGATGCAACTTATCCAAAGGGAATGACTCAAAATTAGAAAAGGAAATTGAAATTGAAATCTCAAAAGTATGTCCTTA
Organism: Cryptomeria japonica; assembly: GCF_030272615.1. Classification (NCBI taxonomy): domain Eukaryota; kingdom Viridiplantae; phylum Streptophyta; class Pinopsida; order Cupressales; family Cupressaceae; genus Cryptomeria; species Cryptomeria japonica. The sequence goes on along the minus strand of NC_081408.1, from coordinate 292,300,150 downwards.
TTCAACGGGATTTATATTGGTGAAACGGAGTGGGGCACTGTTGATGTGCCTAGATGATTCCCAAGCTCAAGGGATGCTAACACAAATGCACAATGGAGCATGTGGAGGTCATTACTCTACCAAAATGATAGATGGTAAAATATTTAGGGTAGGATACTATTGGCCCACTTTGTTTAAAGATTCCCATGAGTATTTTCATAAGTGTGATCCATGCCAAAAAGTTTCTTCTAAGTTAAAGTATGAAGGAGCTTTAGACATTAACCCAGTTATAGTGGAAGCCCCTTTTGTCTAGTGGGGCATTCATTTTATTGGGGATATAGTAGAAAAGTCAGGCAGAGGTCACAAGTGGATCATGGTGGCTACTGATTACTTCACTAAATGGATTGAGACCATACCTACTAAAAGGGCAACTAGTAAAGTTGTCATTGAATTTCTAATGAATAATGTGATAACACGGTTTGGTGTGCCTGTGAAAATGATAATGGATAATGTTATGAGCTTTAGATCAGATGAATTCACCAAATTCTGTGCAATAAAAGCCTCCTGAATATTATCAAGATAATTTTTGAGCAAAATAAAAGGTCTTGGGATCAGAAACTCAAGTTAGCCTTATGGGCAGACAGGATTACTATGAAGAAAACAATTGGTGTTTCACCATTTGAATTGGTTTATGTTACATAGACTAGGGTACCAGTTAATAATCTTCTCCCTATGTACAAATTCCTACAAGCCAAGGAATTGGAATTATTAGGACCCATGGAAGACAAAATGGTTAAGATGGTGTAAATGGAAGAAATCAGAACCATGGCTCATAAAAGAAACTTGAAGATCCAATTACAATCCAAGCATCCTTTTGACAAGAGAACCACATCAAGGAAATTTCAAATTGGTGACATGTTTCTTCAATGGAATGCAAGAGGAAAAGATAAGGTAAGCATAAGAAATTTGGATCACTATGGATAGGCCCTTTTATTGTCTCTGATATCAATGAAAAGGATTCATACTTCTTGCAAGGAATGAATGATGAAGTACAGGAATTTTCAGTGCATGGAGAATTCCTGAAGTATTACTTCTCTTGATTTTTGTTTAAGTCCATGCATAGTAGGTTGTAAGTTGTACATATTAGGTTTGCTTCTATTATTTTTGGGCTTGTTTCTTTTTGGTCTATTTTCTAGAGTTTTTCTATGTTCTTGTGTTGGTCTCGCATCCAACCATCCCCAATCAGAGCTGTTGTTGTCAATATTTTGATTATTGGGAGTTTTTCCTTGCAATCCATAAAAATTTTTCAGGTTTTCAAAGTTATATTCATTTCCAAGGGTTGGAGTTTTGAGGGTTCAGGGTTTTACAATTTCAAATTTTCATTATGCTAGCCTTTCATCTATCTTTCCTCGTTACCTTTTTCCACTTAAGTTGAGGGGTCGGTCCATCATTAGAAAGGGGGCCCCTTTTAAAGTCTTGGCCTAGGCAGGTTATAATATTTTATTGACTTGTCGCCTTTTCTCTAAGTTTTATTTCCCTTTTATTTGTCTGCTGGGTTTCGTAATGCTTGTGCAAGTTCTTGTTTATTTGATGGTTATCACTGATGCACTATTTGAAGGTGCATGAAGGTTACCCTTCATGAAACAGTGACAAAGCACATGTGGAAAAATAAAAAATAAAGATCAAGCATCTTAAAAATGATCGGACAACTGTCGCTGATTCGCAAGGCGAAGGTGCATGAAGGTTACCCTTGACGAAACAATGACCGATGAGTTACCTTTCCAGTGGTAGATGAAAGGGGCTATTATGTGGCAGGTTAGGTGGCAAGATATCTAGATGTGCAGATGAAGTAGAGGGTGATCTATCAACAGTACATGTGGCTCCAAATGGATTTTCAATTTTTCTGGTTAGTAAAGTAACAGTGTTGATGGAATTCTTGATTCGGTGAGACACGTGGCAGTTAGAATGTGGAGCTTGACAGATTTCTTGAGCAATTAAGTGATAGACAAGTGGAGACATCTGGCAAAAGTTTGCAGGCAAGTGGATCTACATAAGGGTCCCACTTTGAAGGCTGAGGTAGTTAATGACTGGGCACAATCAAAGATGATCGGCGGTTGTCGCTGATTTGCAATGCAAAGGTGCATGAAGGTTACCCTTCACGAAACAGTGACAAACCACTAGTCGTGGTGGTTAAAGTCAGTTGTAAAGGAAAATGGTTATGGTGGAGAATAAAGATCGAGTAGTTAGTTGATGATCTAATGGACATCATTGTGTCGCACAAGGAAGTAGCACAAAGGTTACCCTTTGTGAAACAACGACAAAGTGGTGGGACCCGTTCTAAAGAGGATGACTTAGGTAAGGTAAAGGGCATCCAAGTTTTACATGATCTCATAGCTTTCTCTGAATTGCTATGAGGAGAAGCTTGAATGTTAAGCATCGCGAACCAGCGACAAAAGGCAAAACACTTAGAGAAATTTTGCTGTCCGTTGGAGCCAATATTTGAATTTGCTTTATGAATTAATTGTCGAGGCTTGTGGCTTAATTGACTCTAATCAATGCTTATTTATCATAATAATCCTTAAATGAGTTGAATCTTTTTGCATGCATTCAAGGAATCTTGTAGAGGAGCCAGTGCACTAGACAAAATCTCTTAGGCAACAAGTAAGTTTGTTGCAATTGTTTACTAATTATAGTTTGCTTGGTGTCACTAGATGTTTGAATTTTCAAAGAGTCTGTTTGAAATTCCATTGAAATAAATATAATTTTGAGATGGCACTATGAAGAGAATTCAGAGGGAAGGTTGATTATCAGCAAAGAGCCATTTGTGATGATTTTCTAGAGCAATTAACTCAGTCCACTAATAGTTCAGCTAAAATAAAGGAATTGGTGCCTAAATCTCCCTGCCTGAGAATAGGCGATGGTCTATATGATAAAGGAAATTGGTTGAGAGATGCCTAGATAGGAATGATGGGCTTGGGACTCTTCAAAGTGGGGTTTTTCTAGCAAAATTCCCTTGCTCCAATTAATAGCATATGAGAGCTAGATGTTGGGAACCTTATAGTCCTTGGGGTTTTCGTGGACGTGGACTTGTTAACCCAAATTGTAAACAATTATGATCTTAATACCAAGACTATGAGGAATGTAAATGGTGGGTCTTTAATCAAAATAAATGATGATGAGTTCAGGAGAGTTTTCTGACTCAGTGAGGTGTCAAATTATTTGGAGCAGATCAATTTTGAAATGCTAGAGAAGGTCTATCAGGCACAACGAGATCACCTTAGAAATGGCCCCTTGAAAGAATTATTTTCCAAAATAGATGGACTGATAGTAGTAGGCCCAAGCACCATGGAACCTTTCTCCTTAAACTTATTTACTTTGAGGGTTAAGGGAATGTATTGGTCCTTATGTCAGATTCTTGGGGAAGATTAGGAAACTACCATGCCAACCCACTATATGCTCATGATAGCATAGATTTTGAACCCATCTTTGGCAGTGACTTTTAATTGTACACCTTATCTCACTGATGCCATTCATGAGGGATTGATACAGATAAAGAATGCTAAGGTGAATAGATGTTTTGGATGGTATTCTCTCATCATGCACATGTTTTTATTCAAAGGTGCTGAATATTTTGATAATGAAATGGACCTACTCATGTTTGTTTAGTTATGGAGCAAAATTTTGTCTTGGGATAGAGAGGATGAAAGTTACTTAAATTTTGATAGATGTTTTGCATCTAGGCTTAGAATCCTTTTGTTCCCACAAAACTCTAGGATTCCTAAAGGTCTCCTTGAATTCCTTAGGCCTAAAGAATTTGCTCAAGACATCAAAATTGTACACAACTGGGGTGATATATATTTGTACCCATTCTCCACTATGTTCAGAGTCTATGGTTTTAGAGGAACTCCATATCTGCTACCCTACCAAGTCCCTTTGAAGATAGGAATTGTTGAGGTCTTGAGACAAATTGGAGGCCCGCGGGAAGTAGAATTGACAAATAAGGGAAAGGGAATAATTTTACCAACTATTACCCTAGCACATCAGTTTTTAATCACCAAGGGTGGTTGGACAGATTTTGATGATTTCTTTCAGCCATATAGGTTATCTACTATAGTGGCGAGGTTTGTTGATTCAGAGGATTTCTTTAATAGTATGTTTAAGAAGAGGGCCAGATGTGTAGGTAAGGCCCACCAGTTTCACTTCCCTAAGGAATTAATAAGGAATAAGTTCAATTTAGATGAGCAAGAAGTCAGGAAGGAAAAATGGATAGCCTTGAAGAAGGAAAAATGGATAGCCTTCAAGAAAACCTTGGATTTCATTCACCATTTTGATAGCAGTTATGATCCCTTAGTTAGCTTTCATCCTTTTGAAGAAAAGATCATGTTTTTGGTAGTTTATTTTGAGGATTTAATGTAAACCTTGAAAGAGAAGAAGAAGGTTGTGATGAAAGCTAATCCTAAAAAGGATAAATTGGTTTTAGCCAAGCCTGCCTATGCTAAGGTGATTCCCCCAGGTGAATATGTAATGCATAAAAGGTTGAAATATAGTGTACTAATGCCAATAAGAGGTGAGCCTTCTACTTCAGAAGGAAAAAGGGCACTAGAAGATGCGATTGAGATCCAAGATTCCCCTAAAAGGCAGAGGGTAGGGAAGGAAGTGCAAACAAGTGAGCTTTTGTATTCTCCTTCCCAATCCCCAATACATGTAGGATATGAGCAAGCAGTAGCAGAGCAACTATTGCAATTAGGAAGTATTGGGGAAGTTGCTTATACATATGAAGAGTTGCAAGAAGGATTGTCGAAGGAACCAACAAGTGCCCAAATGGACTTGATTGTAGAGGAATTTACAGGTAAAGAACAAAACCCTGTCATTAAGCAGGCCAGTGAGGAGTTTCTGACAGATGATAGTTTTGTCAAAACAACATCCTTTTTGCTGTTTGTTTGGAGAAAAAATATAGAACAATTCAAGGCAAGATGTGAGAAGAGGAAAAATGAATGTCCTCACAAAGATACATCTGTAGTTGAGGCAAATGTAAAGAAAGAAATGTTGGCAGAACTTGAGACCATTACCCCAGAGAAAGGAAGGAAGATGATTGCAGAAGCTGGAGTTTTGATTCTCCCTGAATGGGACATAGCAGATGCATTAATTCTTGAAGCAATCTAAAAGGAAACAAAGCCCATAGAGGGAGTGACCTATAGTAATGATCATGCTTACTTAGTCATGTGGTCATTAAGAAGGGAGGAGAGAAAAAAGAGGAAAGACTCCGCAGAGTCCAACTATTCAGGATGCATGATTGTGAAGAGAGTGAAGGACAAAGGGGTGGTGGAGGCTGCTAGCACAATTTTGGAATCTGCAAAATTCAGTATGGCTATAGCTGAGAAAGAGGCCAAGGAAAATGATGATCTCTAGGTAAATTTGGAGTTAATCCTAAAAGCCTATAATGAATCTAAAATTGAAATATCTCCAAAGGATAGTACAATTGCAAAATTGAAGAATAAAATAGCGAGGGCAACAACAAAAAGGTGAATCTTCTACATCGATGATTGCCTCCTCTCAAGCGAGACCTCCATCTACTATTCCAATCATTGAGTGTCTCCCTTCCCCTATGACTCCCAGTTTCCAATCTACTGAGACTATCCAGGATGAAATGGAAAAATTGAAGCCAGATCTGACCATGTTTGCACGTAAATATGAGAAGAAGATCAAGGGAACAATTTTGAAGTTTGCTCACACAGTCGGGGCTTCTATTTGTTGGTATTTTGGATATGTTGATATAGTTTTGTCATTGATGTCAACACCTATCATCACTTGTCAACCCTTATCAACACTTGGAGATCTTTGGTTATGTTCACCAGCAAGTCAGAGACTTATGCACAGTCACCAGTATTTGGTTCACCACTAGATTATATTGTTCACCGAAACTTGGAAAGACTTGGAAACTAGTTGGTTATGTCAAAGACATCATTCAGACACTTTGTCTTAGTGATTTGTTTATTGGTACATTCAAGTTTTCATATTTGTTGTTACTGGCAAATAGGTCCAGGTTATGCATCGGCAGGCACATCTAATCCAGATCAGCACGACACATTATGGAGATGAATTATTATTATTGTAAATACACTGAGTAGACATCATGCATCAAACATTGATTTATTTGTAATTGATTGTATTGTAATATCTTTTAGTGAGATGACCTATTCAATTGGTCTTAGGTTATGGTATAAATGTAAGATCTCATTTGTGAGATTGGTATGTGATTGGAAAAATGAACTATAATAAGGTATATGCGAAAATAAGTAGAGCTATACATGCAGACATCATTTGAAGGTTGAAGGAAGGTTTTTGTGAAGGCAATAAGAACTAAACTGGTATTGAATCTAGCATATGAAGATTCTATTTTATGCAATACATTATCATTGGATCTAACCATCCAATTGTAGTCAGTGAGACTCTCATCTTGTGATTGAGCAGTGAGCTCTAAGCAGCTGGCCTTTCTACATGTGTAGAATCCATATTGTACACATATACTATCTGCAGTAGTATTATTTGATTGTGGGTAAGGCTTCCCACCATGGTTTTTCCCCTTACTAGGTTTCCACATACAAATATTTGTGTTATGTGTTGTGGATGTTGTTGTCTTTCTGTTTCATGCATTAATCTTTACTAGTACTATAATTAACTGATAAACTATCTACTGACATAAAGTTTGGTTTATCGGTATTGAGCATTAAGTTTTGGTTAAGTTAATTTTGATTGAATTTATTGGACAACTGATTCACCCCCCCCTCTCAGTTGTCTTCGAGACCTAACAATTGGTATTAGAGCCTAGTCCTCATTTTGCAAAAGTTTAATAGCTTGAGGAGATCTAGTGTCTTCTAACAATTTTAGGAAGGACAGTCTAAAACTTGATAGAACTAACTATGGCTTATGGAAGATTAGGATGGAGCCACATTTGAATTTCATTAGAAAGGACATATTGGATGTTACAAAGAATGGCTATACTACTCCTACTCAAGGTCAATCTAATCCATCCAACTTGGCTAAAGATGAAGAAAATGATTGCAAACCAAGAGAAGCACTTTTGAGTGCATTGTCAAATCAACAAGTCATGGGATTGTCAGACAGATCTACTGCTAAAGCTATTTGGGACAAACTAGAAACATTGAATGAAGGAGATTCCACAGTCAAAATTGCAAAACTTGAATGCTTCCGGGTCAGGTGTGAAACTCTAAAAATGGAAGAAGATGAAAGAATTTTTTCTTTTATGGAAAGAGTAAATGAAATTGTTTTGGGTATACAATGTTGTGGAGGAACCTTAAGTGAAGATGAGATTGTTTCTAAAGTTTTAAGAATTTTTCCACGAGCATATAAAATGAAAGTTATTTTTATAAATTAACTGAGAAGAATACCTAATGCATCAGTATCTAGAGACACTTTGGTTGGAAAACTATCAGCTTTTGAACTTGAGGAATTTGGTCCTGTTACTACTATTAAGACAGATCTAGCTTTCAAGGCATCATCATCAAATACATCATCATCATCATCATCTGATAAATCTAATTGGAAAGCCTTCTATGCAAGAGATCTTGAAGAAAGAAAGAGAGAAAATGAAGAAGTTGAAAAACTTGAAGCACTATTTGCAAGAAAAATGCCTAAAGGTCCATTTGGAAGTAAGTATGAAGGTAAAGCACCCTTTAAATGTTATAACTATAATAAGATTGGTCATATGGCTTCTAGATGTCCTAATAGACATGCAAGATTAAGAGAAGAAGCTAAGAGAACATATAAGCCTAACCCTGATTATCTGAAATACAAGTTTAAGAAGAATAGAGACAAATCTTGTTATTATGCTGATGAAGGAGATACTGATGATTCTAATGAGGATCCGACAAACAATGGATGGGCTTTTGTTGCTATAATAGAAGATCATCTAGCACCTACTGTTCAATTGGTAGAGCAGGCCCTGGCAGCTAAAGTTGAAGATAAGGATGAATGGATTATTGATTCAGGATGTTCACATCATATGACTGGTGATAAGAATAAATTCTTAACCTTTCAAGAATACAATGGAGGTCTAGTAAGATTTGGAGATGATAAAGATTGTTTAATCAAAGGAAAAGACACTATATCTTTTGATGGTAAGCACAATACTGATAATGTTTACTATGTTGAAGGTTTGAAGCATAATCTTTTGAGTGTTGGTCAATTAGTTGAGAAAGGATTTTAGTTACAATTCAAGAATGGTAAATGCAAAATCTTAAATAGAATTGGTTTGGAAATTGCAACCGGTAATTAGACTAGAGGTAATATCTTTCATTTGAACAAAAATGAGAAAGCATGTTTGATTGCACATATTGATGAAAGTTGGTTATTGCATAAGAGACATTTTCATGTAAATTTTGATTGCATTGTGAAAATCAATACAACTAAGGTGGTAAGAGATTTACCTAAGATTGTTAAACCTCACAATCCTGTATGTAAGGAATGTCAATTTGGAAAGCAAGTTAGAGAAACTTTCAAGAGTATTCCAGAGAAGTCTAACAATATTATTTATTTGATTCACACTAATTAATGTGGTCCAACAAGAACTAGAAGTATACAAAGAGATAGGTATTTTATGCTAATCATTGATGACTATTCTAGAATGTGTTGGGTTACTTTTCTCAGGGAGAAATCTGAAGCATTTGGGAAATTCAAACTATTCAAGGTGATGGTAGAAAATTAAACCGATAAGAAAATCAAATGTTTGAGATCAGATCAAGGAGGTGAATTCACATCTAAGGAACTTAATACATTCTGTGAAGTGAATGGGATCAGAAGACAGTTATGAGCACCCCAGACACCCCAACAGAATGGAGTTGTAGAAAGGAAAAATAGAACTATCTTGGATGTAGCCAAAAGTATGATATCAAAAGCAAATCTACCTCATATATACTAGAGAGAAGTGGCCAATACAACAGTTTATACATTCAACAAAGTTCACATCAGAGGTGAAACCGGTAAGACCCCTCATGAACTATGGTTTGGTAATACTCCTACTCTTAAATATTTCAGAATATTTGGAAGCAAATGTTATATTAGAAGAGATGAGTATATTGGCAAATTTGATCTTAGAAGTGATGAAGGAATATTTCTTGGTTATTCATCTAAGAGCAAGGCATATAGATGTTTTAACAAGATATTGCAGAAAATTGTTGAGAATGCAAATGTGAAGATTGATGAATAGTTTAGAGGAAATTCAAGGTACACAGACTCTGAACTGGCAATAGAGATAATCACAAATGAACCTACCATGAATACACTAGTACAAAATGGTGATCCAGTTACACCAGCATCATCTGAGGAATAGTAGCAAGTAAAAACACCCTGGTATGTAAGACTGAATCATTTTGAAGATTAGATAATTGGAAACAAATTTTAAGGATTTATGACCAGAGGAAGATTGGAAAATGAAGAGGTATGTCTTATTTCTCAAATTGAACCTACATTAATTAATGAGGCATGTGAAGATAAATATTGGATTAAATCTATGGAAGATATGTAGTACCCCTACTCATTTGAACTCATTAGACTCATATTTTATTATTGTTTGTTTTCAGAGGATACATTATAGTGATGTGTTATAAAGATTTTTATGACATTATATTATTCTTTATCTGGATATGAGATGCACAATTTATTTGCAGTATTTCAATACATGTAATTTATGGCATTTTATGGATTATGCTATGTACTGACATTTTACTTTATTTATGCAATGTGTAATTATATGTTGTGTGTCTACGAGTGTATTGGATGCAAGGGGATGATTTTTCTTCACTCATTTCAGTGAGACAGGGAACATCGCGATTCTCCTTCATCAGTGTGTATGTCGTGTTTTCTATATTGTATATATGCATGTGTGGTTTGGTGATGCATGATATTGCAGGTACAAGTATCAGGTAGGTATGGGGTATCGTCTCCACCTGGCTTCATAGGTTTGAGCTTGCCTTATATTTTCTGATGGAAGTGGAGGAGATAGTAGTTGACCCCATTTTACTCATTTACAATCGTGTGAGTGTTGTCATTTGGTCATCCAGTCAGTTAGTTCAGCCTTCGTATTTAGTCATTTGATCCTTTTATGAGTATTTGCTTGAGGTTTGTTCAATTGTGTCTGTTTAGTGGATTTAATTAATTAATTAAATTTATGGATTTATCTCATAGTTGGTATTCTTATGAATTATGTATTTTATGCATTGAGATTATAAATTTAGTTAATTAAAAGAAATTAGTAAATTAAGTTGTAAGCTGCATGATGTTAGAAATATATTTTATTTAAATTCTATTGGAAAAAATAAATTAGATTAATTGCATTTATTGTTTCCTAGAATTTTAAATAAATTAAAGAATAAAAGAATAAAAAAGTAAATGAATAAAAGAATTAATTAGAATTAAAATATTGCTTTAATTTCTTTATTTAGAAAATTAATTAATTTGCATGAGAAAAGAAAAGAAAGAAAAATAATTTTTAATTATTGCATGTTAACTTATCCCTTTGTTAGAAAATTTGAAAAGAAAAGAAAATTGCTTTTATTATGAAATTTAGGTTTTTGGGAAAAAGATATTCAACCTAGAATTTTAGTTTAAAAAGAGGAATAGGTCATTACTTTAGGTGAAGAAATTTATTTGGAAGCTTGTAGAAAAGATTAGGGCTCTTCTACAGATTTCTTCCAGGAAAGCTATACTAGGTTGGGCGGCTTCTTTTGATTGTTGTTTTAAGAAAATATTTCTCTTTTTTCTATCTACTGAATGATGTGTGTGTTAAGATGATTGTCATATCTTGTTTGATTAATTTTGTTCTTAGCTAAAGTCCATACCTGAAATTAATTTCTAGTTTAATGGAAAGAAGTTATTTCTGGGTGTTTGTGGATTAAATTTTGAGAAAATTGGGAAAATTATTATGGCAAATTTCACCAAGAATTTTGTTGTGCATGGAAATTGCAAGATTTTGGGGGGGGGGGTTTATGGGATTTATCAGAGAAATCATTCCCTCTTGTTTGTTTTATTCCGATATTGGCTATGACAGTCTTTTAATTGTATCACTGGGAAATTGTTAATTACTTTAGGAATAAATTTAATTATAAATTAAATTTATTGGGTTATTTACGTTTTGGGAAAATATTTTACTATTAAAAAATATATTGTAAAAGATTAAATTCTGTAAAAATGAATTTATTAGAAAATTATTGTTTTATTTATGTTATTGAATTTACTGAAATGAAATTAACTAAAAAAAAAATATAAATAAATTAACCCTCGGTAGCACTACCGATGGTAGTATGGCTACCGTATGGTGGCAGTACTATCGATGGTAGTATGCTACCTATGGTAGCATCTACTACCAGTGGTAGCAGTGGTACCGGCAGTAGCATGGGCTACCATGCATAACATATGATATCATGCATAGTGGCAGAGATTAAATGTTTTTTTTTCTTTTCCCCTGTGCGTACTATGACATGGCACTTTCAGGTTTTGTGCCCGGGGGTTGGGTATTTTGAGTGATTTATTAATATATATATATATATATGAATCTATATATATGTATTTATATATATATTGATATATAAGTTGTTTTTTATTATTATTATGGGTATTATATTATTTTAGCTTTTTTTTAATACTATGGAAATTAAATTCTGAGTTGTTAAATATATATTCTGTAATATAATTATAAGTGAATTATTCGTAGGTATTCATATAATTATATTATATGAATATAATTTAATTTATAGTTATATTTATATTTTATGAATGTAATTAGATTATAGTTTGGGTGTTTTCAGAAAAAATTGTAAATTTGGAGATTTTACATTTATGCTTGAAAACATTAGGAGATTAATTTTTGTGTGATTGATTTAACCTTATTGGACAAATGCCAAAATTGATTTATTTGTATTAAAATAGTTGTAAATTCTTATTGCCTATAAATTCCTTATTTGCAAGTTATTTATGCTTTTGGCTGTTGTAAGAAAAGATTGCCTATATTAGGGTCTTGTGTAAATGGTGTTTGCAGTCAAGCTTAATTTCATTGCAATTCTAGTTGAGCTATCATTTTGTCCTATGTTATTATATCTCCTTGGTCAGGTGTTGTTGTATAACCTTATTGATGTGAGCCATTGTGTGTTTTGTTTAAATGGTTAATCTTGGGTTAGTGATTGTGTATCTTTCATCTATGGTTTGTCAGAATTAGTTATGGTTGTCTGTTTTGTCATAGATTTCTCATAGAGATACCTTTCCTGTTAGTGTCCTATGAGAGAGAGTGGCTTTCAAGCAGGGGTCGTGCCTGAAGTGGATGAAAGGATAACCTGTCGGAAGTTAGTTAAAAAGTGATAACCTAATAATATATTGGGGGGGAGTGAAATAAATATTAATTAAGATAATGTACCTCGTGCATAGGTCTAGTGCCTGAATAGGGCTCATAATGTTACGAGAAGGCCTAGAATGGAAAACTTACCACCATGTCTTCACAAAAGGATTGGTAGGGTCTGCATGAGACTTAGTTAGAGCCGAAAGGTAGGAGAGGTTACCAAGACAGAGAGTCAGGTCCTAGGAGGCCTACCATGGTAACCATCAAGCTATGTGATGACACTCTCTCCTTAGAGTCACTAGTGTTTGTAAGTTGAGTCACATGGATGTTTGTGGAGTCATGTAGTTCTTTCGTACTTGTTTTACTTTGCTTGCTTGAGGGTTTTCTACTATCTCCTAGCACAATGGGGTGGTTCCATTTCGGGATCACATGGTCAGGTGGTAGTGCCACCTCCCATCGGATGTTCTGGATTGTATCTTCAGGCAAGGAAAGGCTTCACTAGTGTTTCTTGGTCCGTGGTTCATGTACCAACTCATGTCTGTGATCATTGTTCAGTTGAGACCTTGTGGTCATTGTATCAAACTTTTATGTAACCTTGATATTGTAATTTTGTAATCCGTGGTATTATTGGAAGCCATGTATTTATGGATATTGTAATATTATGTCAGTGGAATGTATGTTAATTCAGTTGTTTTGATCTTATGTATAAAAGATTTATGAAAAATTGAATGTATTGGTATACTTGAATCTTTCATTATGGAATTTATATGTATGTGTAGTTTTGAACTTAAGCATTTACTTTATCTAATTTAAATGGACAATTGGATTAACCATGGTATTAATATAATCTACAATTAATCTTTTTTGGTAACCCTTAGGAAATCATGTGTTAGTCTTCCACTGTGTTATTAGACGTGTAATGGTTATAGTTAATGCACTTAATCTTGAAAAAAATTTATTTCACCCTTTAGTTGCCTAGTTGTGTTTTTTTCCTTTAGGGTTCCTAGCTAGGCATTACAAGATGAATTGGAACAAATTGAAAGGAATAACACTTGGTCATTAGTTCCCCGGCCTAAAGACAAAAATGTAATTTGAACTAAATGGGATTTTCAGAAATAAACTTAATGAAGATGGTAAGGTAATCAGAAACAAAGAAAGATTAGTGTGTAAGGGATATTCACAGAAAGAAGGAATTGATTACAATGAAACCTTTGCACCGGTAGCTAGAATTGAGGCAGACAAAATTTTATTGGCTTTTGCAACACACAAGAACTATAAAGTATATCAAATGGATGTTAAATGTGCATTTTTGAATGGAGACCTTGAAGAATAAGTTTATATTAAACAACTTGATGGATTTTCTTTGATAGATAACAAAGACATGGTTTGCAGGTTAAGGAAAGCTTTATATGGATTGAAACAAGCTCCTAGAGCTTGGTATGCTAGATTGGACAAATATCTTTTGAAGCTTGGATACACTAAAGGTAACGTTGAAAGCAATATGTACTACAAAGTGACTAATGATGACATCTTGGTTATTGAAGTTTTTTTTTGATGATATAATCTTTGGAGGAGAAGATGGATTGTGTAAAGACTTTTCTAACAAAATGCAGCAAGAATTTGAAATGTCTATGATTGGAGAGATAAAATTCTTTTTAGGATTGCAGATTTCACATACTGATAAAGGTATACTCCTATGTCAATCTAAGTACTTGAAGGAATTACTAAAGAAATTTTGCATGGAAAACTGTGAATAGGTAAGCACATCTATGACTACAACTGATAAATTATCTTTGAAGGATGAATCAATACCCGTTAATCCGACTAGATACAATTCTATGATAGGAGGTTTACTATATTTGACACAAAAAAGACCTGATATTATGAATGCAATATGTATTGTTTCAAGATTTCAGAGTAATCCTAAAGAAAATCATGAATCAACAGTGAAAATGATTTTTCGGTACTTAGAAGGCACTACAAATCTTGATTTATGGTATCCTAGAGATGAAAATTTTGATTTATGTGCATACACAGATGCTAATTGGATAGGAGATGTGGATGACAGAAAAGGCACCACCAGCAGAGCATTTTTTGTTGGTAGCAAACTAATTTCATGGTTGAGCAAGAAATAGAGTTGTACAAGTCTATCAACAATAGAATTAGAATATGTTGCAGTAGCAACTAACTATACACAGGTATTATGGATCAAACAAATGTTGAAGGACATAAAGGTAAAATGCAAGGAACCTATAACTATTTACTATGATAATATGGCAGCAATTGATATATCAAAGAACCCGGTATTTCACTCTAAGACTAAACATGTTTCTATCAAATTCAATCTTCTAAAAGAGAATGTTGAAGCAAAATAAGTGAAATTGGTTTATGTGAATACTAAAGAGAAAATTGCAGATATTTTTACAAAGCCTTTGCCTAAGAAAACTTTTGAATATCTCAAAGAGAAACTTAAAGTCCTACCCCCACTGGTAGAGACTTAGACAGTTGATGTTTGTCACAAACCAATAGAATTAACAGAGAAATCTTTTATTCCAGCTTTGATGAGGAGATCTACTTCTCAGGGGGAGTAGTTGGTATATTGAATGAGTTGGTATTTTGTATTTAATCTAGTTTTTGTAAAACTTTGGCATTTGATGTCAAAGGGGGAGAGAATGATATGGAAAAACACATTATCCCTTAGGGGAGAGATTGTTACTTTGGGGAGAGATTGTTGGAGAGATTGATTACTCTCTGTATCTATATTTTTATTTCTGGTTAACGATCTTTTGGGGAGATAGTTGGTTTTTGGTTTTTGGAATTTGTTTTTTAGCAGTTTGATTGTTTTCCCATCTTGTGTTGCCATCAATGCCAAAGGGGGAGATTGTTGGTATTTTGGATATGTTGATATGGTTTTGTCATTGATGTCAACGCCTATCATCACTTGTCAACACTTATCAACACTTGGAGATCTTTGGCTATGTTCATCAACAAGTTAGAGACTTATGCACAATCATTGGTATTTGGTTCACCGATAGATTATATTGTTCACCGACACATGGAATGACTTGGAAACTACTTGTTTATGTCAAAGACATTGTTTGGAAACTTTTTCTTTGTGATTTGTTCATTGGTACATTTGAGTTTGCATATTTGTTGTTACCGGCAAATAGGTCCAGGTTATGCACCGAGAGGCACATCTATTCCAAATCAGCATGACACGTTATGGAGATGAATTATTATTATTGTAAATACATTGATCCGACATCATGCATCAGACATTGATTTATTTGTAATTGATTTAATTGTAATATATTTTAGTGAGCCAACCTATTCAATTGTTCTTAGGTTATAGTATAAATGTAAGTTCTCATTTGTGAGATTGGTATGTGATTGGAAAAAGGAATTGTAATAAGGTATATGTGAAAATAAGTAGAGCTATACATGCAAACATCATTTGAAGGTTGAAGGAAGGTTTTTATGAAGGCAATCAGAACTAAACTAGTACTAAATCTAGCATATGAAGATGCTATTCTATGCAATACATTATCATTGGATTTAACCATCCAATTGTAGTCAGTGAGACTCTCATCTTGTGATTGAGCATTGAGCTCTAGGCAACTGGCCTTTCTGCATGTGCAGAATCCATATTGTACACACATACTATCTGCAGTAGTATCATTTGATTTTGGGTAGGGCTTCCCACCATGGTTTTTCCCCTTACAGGGTTTCCACGTACAAATATTTGTTTTATGTGTTGTCGATGTTGTTGTATTTTTGTTTCATGGATTAATCTTTACCAGTAGTGCAATTAACTGATAAACTGTCTACTAGCATAAAGTTTGGTTTACCGGTATTGAGCATTAAGTTTTGGTTGAGTTTATTGGAAAACTAATTCACCCCTCCCCCCTCTTAGTTGTCTTTGGGACCTAACACTATTGTGTATATATATATGAAAAGAGTTTTGAGCATGTTGACAACTTTGAAGGAGGACAAGGCTATTCTAGAGCCAATTTTGAATAAATGGATGGCTAGGGATGTTGATTTAGAACTCATGTACTTATCCCAAGAAGACGTTGATGCTACTGTTAAATCCATCCATGAATTAGTAAAAGGTATGTTCAGATTGGTAGAAGAATGAGCTAGCCTAGAATAGAGAGCAAACCTGTATAGAAAAAATATGCTAACCAAAAGTTTGAACTTTTCCTGAGAGGTTTTGTTAGGGCCAGGAAGTTAAAAGATGAAGAAGTATGCCTTGGCAAGTTAGGCCACAAATTATCTCAATGGATAATAGATGTCATCAATTCAGATGATACATCTGTATTCATTCAAACAATTGAGGAAATTGGAAAGATAAAGTCACATTATGGTTTTTTGGAAACTGAAGTTAAGCAGTTAAGGAATACATGGAAAAGAGTAAATAAGTTGAAAAAGATAATTGTTAACTTTTCTTTGCCTAATGATGACACTTTTAAAGAATGGGAAACCAAATATGTGATGAAAGGAGTATAAGAAGTAAAGGAATCAACTGATACTCAGATAGATGGTGATCTAAAAGTAATTGAAAGCAGTTAGTTGTTGCAAAACGTTTATTCGGGGATTATTGGTTTTAAAGAAATCAAGGACACTAGGCATCAATTTTGTAATGTATTGAGAAATTTAATTGGCTTGTTTCCAGCTTGCTACTTTGGTTGTTAGATTTCTCTTTCTCAAATCTTTGAGAAATGTAAAATTTTAGAGGGAAATGGTGGTTACCGATAAAGATATTGTTTTCTAGGGAAGTTTGAAGCTTGTTGCATCCATATCTTTATAAATGGATACCAGGACTACTTAGAAGGTGATCACAATAATTTGAAAAGAAACTCTGGCAAAAAATATATTGAGGGTTTTCTGGTATTTTTGGAAAATCACTCAGAGTTATGTAAAATTTGATGAAGAATATTAATATACATACTAGAAAATGTTGAGCCTTGACTCGTGTTGTCTTCTTGCATGTGTGATTGATGTACTAGTTTGATTAGATAATCTAGGATTGTTTAATAGAATGCATTGCAAGGAAATTTATGGGAATGTTTTAGGTTTTTCTCTAAAAATGGGGAAATTAGATATACTTAAAATCATCTTATTGGTAATCAGGAATTTTGCTTGAATTTGATGGTTGGGTCTAGTATGAGGTGAAAGTTTATATATGTTAGGCATATATAGATTTATTGAAAATTGATATAATGATGTGTATGTGAGTTTCCTATTGACAATTGTTACCTAATTCTAGGTGAGTCTGAAGCCCAGATAAGGCACTGATATAGTTTGTTGAGTTTTATAGCCTTCTTGGAGATCAAGACTAAAAATGATCATGAGTTTTTATTTTATGTTCAGTAATGTTAAAGTGATAAGGTTTGCAGAATGTTGAGACTAGTTTCCTATGAATCTTCTGTCATAGTTGTGAAAAGCATTCACAAAAGGTGCACCCGCCTAAGCTTAGTATAAGTTTGAAGTGTAGAAGGTTTTTGTATAAACCTTGTTTAAATGTTGTCTTAGCTTCTATTTTCTTGTGGTTTTCTCCATACGCGACAGAGGCTTAAAATTCTTACAGAGAAGATAAGGAAATCAGAAATTGAGAACAACAAGATGTTCCTTCAATATGAGCTCCCATCAAAATCCCTTGATCATATTTAGACTTAATAATTTTGCTGAAAGCTTCTACCATGATTATAAATAAAGACGGGGATAAAGGATCTCCTTGTCTCACACCTTGTGAGGTAGCAAAAATGCTAGTAGGAGCACCATTAATTAAAATTGAAAAGTAAGCTCTTGAGACACATGCCCTATTCCACTTACACCATTTCTCAGCAAAGGCAAATTTGCACAAGACTTTAAATAGAAAAGACCAATTAAGTTTTTCGTAAGGTTTCATCATATCCAATTTCTCTACAAACAAAGAAGAATTTCTAGAATGGATAGAATGAAACACTTCATGAGCCACCAATGCACCTTTCGTAGTCTCTTTCCCCGACACAAAACCACCCTATTCAGGAGATATGATTTTAATGATCAATTTCTTTAGTCTCAAATAAATGGCTTTGGTAAGAATCTTATATATTGTATTGCACAAGGAAATGGGCCTAAAATTTGTAAAAGTTTTAGGCTCCTTAATTTTGGGATTAATAGAAATGTTAGTGGCGTTGGAGTTTCTAAGAATCGATGAACTTTTTCTCGATTCCTCCAACACTCCCAATAACACAAAACCCAAAACATCTCAATAGTTTTCGAACAAAAGAGCAGTAAACCCATCTGGACCAGGAGCCTTATCAGGAGGGAAAGAAAATACTACTTTACAAATCTCTTCAATTTTGAAAGGAGACAATAATTTTTTATTATCAAGGGGACCAACAATATGGGGGATAGCATCCATTATCTCTTGTTCTTGAACATCAAGTGGAAGAGATGAAGAAGTAGGGGCAAGTAAGTTCTTAACATAACTTACTCTTTCATCCTGAATTTCTTGTGCACCTCGAAGTATTTTACCTGAGGAAGATTGCTCAATGGAAAAAATAGTATTGCCTGCTCTCTTTTGTTTAGCTGACATATGAATTTCTTTTCTATTTTTACCCCCTTCTCTTAGCCATATCTCACAAGATTTCCATCTCCAATATTCCTCCTCTCTCTTACAAATTTCTTCACATTCCTCCTGAAATTGCTTCTTCTTAATGAACAAATCTGAGTCAAGCCCTTCATAGATGATCTTCTCATTAATCTGTTGCAACTCATTTTCAACAAATTCTTTTTGAGAAAATATGTTTTTGAAGACTTCCTTATTCCATAGTTTAATTTGAGCTTTAACATGCTACAATTTTTTATGGAACCTAAACATTTTGGTTCTCAACACCTAAGGAGCACTTACCCAACATTGTCTAATCAAGGAATGAAAGTGGGGGTGATAGAGCCACATCCTTTCAAACTTGAAAGAATGTCTATGGTTATATTTTGGCAAGGCTTCCACTTTATCAATGCTCAAAAGGATGGGGAAATGGTTTGAGCCTGATAAAGGTAGAATCTAAGATTACAATGAATAGTTTTGAGCCCTCCACTCATGTGAAAAAAGGAACCTATCTAGTCTTTTCCACAATTTGTAAGAAGTCGAGCCTTCTATTAGTCCATGTAAAAAAACTATTTTGTGGAAGAATATCAAACAAGTCATTATCATTTATATTTTTTTTGAAATCTTCAATAGTCCTAATAGGGGGAAATACCATCTTTCTTCTCCTCTAGCAAAGTAATTGCATTAAAATCCACCCCCCCCCAAAAAAATAAAAATTACATTCTACCTTGCAGCTTGTTGAATAATCAAAGTGAGTAAGGACCATAATTTTTTTTATCCTGAGCAGATGTTGGGCCATAAACATTTATCAAATTGAAGCACATATCATAATACTTTATACTAATAAGCTGCTAGTTAGTTCCTTGCTTATTAAGTTGTGCAACTACTGATTTTGGATTATAAAGCACAACGAGACCTCTTGAAGCTCCTAAACTCTGGTTGTGAGCTGATTTCCAATTTGACCATTTAGCTACTAAATTCTGAAAAAACCTCATTGGACATTTTGGTTTCTTGAAGCAAAACTATATCTACCTGAGAAGAATCAAGTTGTTGCTTGATTCTCTTCCTTTTGTCAAAGGCATTTATGCCCCTGACATTCAAAGATAAAACTTTCATATTTGTTGAGGAGAACTACACTTAGTCCTCCTCATAACTCTCTTTGTAGCTAAGGATTTCTGGTCAATGGTAGATTGGACAACAGCCTCAATTTCCTCTTTTGTTTTAACAGATTTTGACTTTCTCCCTCTTTTTTTAGGAGTACTCAAATCTGATTTGTTTAAAGTAGGACTTTGGGAGATGGATAAGGTTTGAGAGAAATAAAAGCTTTTGTTGATTGTTCCTCTTCCAAGGATGAATTGCAAGTGGCAAAAGCTATGTTTTCTTCCTCTAATAGAACCTCTTTTCCATCTATTTTTGATATATTTATTGGAAACTCAACAAGTGATAACTGGTGAATGATCTCAATATCATCTAGACTAGAGTCAAATGGATCAACATAATGCAAATTTTCCATAGTGGCATAATCCATAGGCAAACCTTGATCATTTGTAATATCATGAATTTGAACTGCTTTCTTTTGATTTCCAACAATCTAGTTTTCAAATTGAAATTGTGAAGATATCTTAGGTCCATCGAACTTAGTTAACTAGGACACAATATCAACTTTACCTCTCAAGGTAGACCCAACCTTATTAACATAACCTAGTGGGTGCATATAATTAGCATAATTCCCAAACATTTCCTCTTGAGCAATTTAACCAAAACTTTGGGAAGCCACATTCAAAATCATCTCATCCATCATTCTTTGAAGCTCTTCTTCTGATTTTTTTTTACATTTGGAAAGGTGCAAGGGGGGAGAGATTAACTCTTTATAAACAACATCAATTGGGCCACTTTGGAAGATCAAGTTTTGGATTGTGTTTTCCAATTTAAATTAAGCTCGGAGTCCATCATGTGAAATATTAAACATAGTTTGACTAGGACCCAATAATTTATGTAGCCAGAATGGTCCATCCAGAGAAAAACCAAAGTAGAAAGATTTACCAAAATTCCATCTCCTATCAAAAGCTAATAACTTGTGATTCCTTTAAATAGATGGATGGAAAGCCTTAACAAGTGCATCAAAAAGGGCAGTACAAACCAACTTAAAATTTAATTCATTTAGGCCCTTCTAAGTAGGAGACATAGATGAACAATCTGGATGAAAAGCCTTAAAAAGTGACTCAAAAAGAACATTACAAATCAATTGATCCTGTAACTTAAGTGGCGGGGATGAAAGTTCACCACCCAGTTCCTCAACCTCATACTGATCTTTGTACTCCTCCAAATGAAAAGAACACTAGAAGGGATATGAAGTGTGATCTTTACACACATAAATCATTTTCTGACCAACACTCTGGCATTGAGTATTATGGTGGCCTAGATTTTTTTGATGTTGATCTACATAGGTAGCATCTTGGATTTCTATTTTTTGATCCCAAATACCCCAATGGGATTGAATAGAAATTGAGGAAGGGAATGCCTTTGAGACATTAAGAAGGCGCACTCTAGCTAGCGAAAGGATATACTCAAATGGAATTAGATCATTCTTTATAAAAATACCAAGCTTATTTGCCAAAATTTCAATAATATCAGGATCTCTATATTCTAAGGTAAGGTTGAGAAAGATATCCAAAATGGCATAAATTGACATAGATTTGAATCAGGATTAAAATTTGGAACCCAAGATAAAGTAAAAAGCCCTAATCCCTTACAAAACCAACCCTTATGTTTATGGATTGCATCTATGTTATCTCTGGAATCAAACCAAACAATAAAAAAATTTGATCCTGAATCTATGGAAGAAATAGGCTTAACTCCTATCCACATTTTCTTTCCCCATTCCATAGTATCAGAAAGATGAAGTGTTTGGTCCTAAAATTTACATATGAGTGTCATCTCCCTTAAAAAATAGACTTGAAAAGAGAATAAAATGTCTGCCAAGGCAATCTTATATTCGTAGTTAATGGATCTTTCAAAAACATCTCTTTATATGGGATAATTTGTGGGCCTATCATTTTCAGTTTGCGGCACCTTCTTTCTCCGGGATTTGCTATATTTATTTGGTATGAAGGGAGCACTATTATTTCGTATGATCTATAATTTTCCTCCCACTGAAGACCCCTTTTGGAGAAAAATGTTGTTAGGACTGGAAAGAAATTTAGGGTTATTGACAAATATGTTATTTGGCCATGAAACAAAAGATGGGAGATGCTAGAAAGTGTCTGCATGCTTATTGGATTCAAACCTAGCTATACCATGTTCATTAGAACCCTGACTTTGCCACAATCTCTCATCAAGACTTTTAAAATGAGCCCTATTTACCGACCGAGGAGATCCATCACATATGTCAAAAACAATCCTAGGACCTAACCTTGGTACAAACCTATCCTTTCTGCACCTCGACTGCGACCGAGAGAGTTTTTCTACCCATTACCCAGTTCAAAATTTGGGTAACACCTGCTCCTCCCCATCTTCCATTTTTTCCCTTATGTATTTTCTATTTATGTTGGTCTATTTTATCTAATTCTCTAACTAAATATACCTATATTTTACTGTATTCTTTATATTATACAAGATTTATAGGGTTTTTACTCCAATTAAGCATAAAGGTTACATGTATATCTACACTTTAGAGAGGAAGACAACACATACTCTCTTCAAACTAAAGTTTCCTCTTTTTAATGGATGTTATATCTCATTTTTTTTAATTTTTAGAAGCCCAAATATATCTGTCTAATAATCATTGTAGAATACTCATGCAATATCCATATATTAATAAAAAACCCTAGTAGACTAGGGTTCCAATAGTTTTTTTTCTTTTATTTTTCTTTTCTTTTTATTATTAGCTTTAATGTAAGTAAGTCTCTCTTTTCGTACTTTTTTGTTAACAAATTTATTTATAAATAATAGTATAAAAGTTTTACTTTAAACAATATTCAAAGGGGTGTAGGAATAGATCATAAAGATTGTCAAAGTCTTACTTTAAACAATTAATGAACATTATAAACCATTTATCAGAGGACAATATAAATAGCATAGAGAAAGATAAACCATGAAAGTACAAAACACACAACACAATTATTTTTGATGCGGAAAACTCAGTAAAGGGAAAACCACGATGGGAAACCCTACCCACAATCAGATAATACTTCTGCAACAGTGTGTGAAATAATTACAATGGGGATTGCACTTGAAATCAGGCCAACCACCTAGAGCTCACTGCTCATCACCATAAAATGTCACACTGACTTACATAAACATCAGACTACAATCCAAAGAAAATGAACTATAAAAATAGCATCTCCTAATGCTTCATATAGCTCTGGTTAAGCATAGATGTCTGCCATGCAACTCTAAATCCTTCACACCCTTTGTTGAATGATATATCTCTGTTTGCATAATTAATTCTCTTTGATAATTAAGAAATAACCATACATACCCAAATTACATGAATGAGTTCCATATAAATATATATCCTCAACCTTGATAACAAGGGTGACTAAACCCTAAACCCATAAACCATAATTATAAAAATTACATCACATGATACCACCAGACCAATATTATGGTTTACATTACATAGCATGGACCTAATACAAAGTCCCAATGAATTATATGTGTTAAAAAATTTTCTAAGAACAATATTAACACGTTTCACCAAGTGGTAGAAACCCTCAATGTAATAACACAAAATAACCAACTGGATCTGAATAGGATCACCAAATAATCACACCAACCAATGTGAAGCCACCAAACAATTAAGACACAATCAATAACACCTTCAACACATTAAGAACCATTTCAGTAAGCTGGACCAAAATCACTTAACCATTTCAACGAATATCACTAACTGGTAAAGCCAACCAGTACTAAGAATATCAACCGATAATCTATAACATAAGTGATAGCTTTCAGAGAAAGAAATCATGAACAAACTCGACATGAGAAGAATATTATCATCCTGAATAACCATCTAAAACCAAATCCAATGATCTGATCATATTGGATCAAAATCAAGCCAAAACTAAGTCCAACCGGAACAGGAACCAACTAGGGTAGGTCCAACCGAGATAGCAACAACCAACCAAGAAAGAACCATATATAGCTGGAGCATAGTGTTGACATCAATGAAAACACATGATCACTATTACCAGCAATCTCCCCCTTTGGAAATGATGGAAACACTGAATTTGAAAAACAATCCAAGTGCCAAGGAATGCCAACAATCTCCCCAAAACTCCAAAACTGATATGAAATACCTCTCCCACTAAGATTTTTTTTTTCACATGAACACTATCTCCCCCTTTGACATCAAGACAAAGAGCTGATGCCAAACCAAATAATTGACTACTCCCCCTGAGCAACAATATCATCCCATCAAACTAAATCAGAACATGTTTTTGATAAGCCCACTGGATTGATGCATCCCTACATCTCTAAGTCTCTACCGGAGGGGTGGTGACCCCTAACTGATCTCTGAGATATTCAAAACTATCATTAGGCAATGGTTTTATTACAATATCTGCAAGTTGTTCCCTAGTAGGTACATAAACTAGTATGACTTCCTTTGCTTCAACCTTTTCCTTCGAGAAATTATACGTTATAGAAATGTGTTTTGATTTGGAATGAAATACCAGATTCTTTCACATATCAATAGCAACAGTATTATCACAGTGAATAACAATAGGCTCATCATAAATTACCCTTATATCCTTCAACATTTTCTTCATCCATAAGATGTGAGTGCAATTTATTGTAGTAGCTACATATTTAGCTTCAACAATAGACAATTAAGTGTATTATTGTTTCTTGGTAAGCCATGAAACCAACTTCTTCCCAAAAAATAATGCACCACCTGTAGTGCTCTTCCTATCATCAATATCTAATAGTAGGAGTATGATCGAACCATAATTAATAAGGAGTCTTACTGGTATCACCTTTTATGTGTACTCTTTTGAAAGTGATATTGATAACTTCTCGCCAATAGATATCAAGAAATTTGGCTTCCATCATCATTGACCTTGCAACATCTAAGATAGTTTTGTTCTTCCTTTTCACTATTTCATTCTGATGTGCAGTTCTAGGTGAAGAAAATTATCTTCTGATTCCATTCATCTCGCAAAATTTGTTGAACTCACCAGACGTAAATTCACCACCTTGATCCGATCTTAAACATTTTATCTTCAATCCTATTTCTATCTCAACCATAGCTTTGAAAATTTTGAATTTCTCAATTGGTTCTGATTTTTCTTTCAAAAATACAACCCACATCATTTTGGAATAATCATCAATAAGCAACATAAACTATGTATCACCTTGAAAACTTTTAGTTCTTGTCGGTCCACATGGATCAGTATTAATAAGATCAAGAGTTTTGTTAGATCTATCATGTATGCTTATAAAATAATATCTGACTTGCTTACCCATTCTACATTCTCTACATACCAGATCATGAGGGTTGATAATTTTGGGCAAATCTTAGACAGCTTGTGTTGAAGTGGTCTTCACTATGCAATCAAAATTCATGTGAGACATCCTCTTATGCCATAGCCAACTTTCATCAATTTGAGAAATCAAGCAAGCCTTCTCGCCAAAGTTCAAATGAAAGATATTTCTTTTTGTTTAAATTTTGGATGCAATTTCCAATCCAGATCTATTGATAATCTTGCACTTTTCATCTTTGAATTGTAAATGAAATACTCTATCCACCATCTAACCTACACTCAAAATATTATGCTTCAAACCCTCAACATAGTAAACATTGTCAGTATTAGTCTTACCATCCAAGGATATTGTTCCTTTGCCTTTGATCCTGCATGCCTTGTTGTCACCAAATATGACTAGTCTACAATAAAATTCTTGCAGAGAGGAATTTCCTCTTATCATCAATCATGTGATGTGAGAATCCACTATCTATAACCCATTCATCCTTCTCTTGAATTTAATAAGCTAGAGCCTTCTCCTTAATATGATTTGCATCAATGATAGGTTCTGGAGAATCATCCTTGATAGAAATAAAGACCCAATGTTTACCGAAGCTTCCATTACCAGATTCACTCACAAGTTCAACATCATCATCATTAGTACTGCCAAAATCAACATCACTGGCATAGTAACATAATTTATCCTTATTCCTTCTAAATCTAGGTCTGCTCTGAGATTCTGGGTTTAGGTTTATAATTCGTCATAAATATTTCTTGATTCCTAATAGCTCTTTTAGATCATCTAGAAGTAAAATGACCAATATTATTGCATGAAAAACATTTAAAAGGAACTTTTCCTTCATACTTACTTCCAACTGGTCCTTTAGGGACTCTTCTGGCAATTAAGGCTTCCAACTCTTCAAGTTCTCTATCTTATCTCTCAATGTCTTCCAAATCTTTAGCATATAACTCCTTCTAGTCTATCTTCTTCTTACCAGAGGTAGATGCTCTAATTGTAGTCTTAGTTTTAGTAGCACTCCAATCTCCAAGTTCAAAAGTTCAAAAGTAGTCAACTTACCAAGTAATGTATCTCTCATAATAGGGGTATTTGACATTGTCCAGGGTTCATTTGTTACAGTAGCCTTCATTTTGTAATACAAAGGTATAACTCTCATAATATTTGACACAACCTCATCCTGATTAACATTTCCACCGCATCTTATGATTCCCATGACAATCTCATTCACTCTATCCATGAAATAATTTATCTTCTCATCTTCTTCCATCTTCAAAGTTTCATATCTCACCAGGTAACCTTCAAGTTTTGCAATCTTTACTGCTTGGTCACCGTCATAAAGAGTTTCAAGCTTCAAACAGATCTCCTTTGCATTTTCCAACTCTATGACGTTCAATAGCTTCCCATCTGATAAGGTACTTAACAATGCTTGTTTTTCTCTGAAATCATTATTAGCTCTCTTATGCTCATCAGGAGGTGCCAGAATTCCAAAATTAGGATCATGAGGTGTATACACTTTCTTTGTTATCTCCAAAACTTCAACTCCAAGACATCTCAGATGAATCTTCATTCACTCCTATATATTGTAATTTGTACCATCAAATCTAGAACTCTCTTCTAATAGGGATTAAATGTAGAAGTTGATGTCATCAGATCTCCTCAAGTGGTTAATATTATGTAGAGAGGACCTTTCTCTGATACCAATTCTTACAATCTCTTATACCAATAATGAACCTAAGGAAAACAGAGAGGGGGGGTGAATTAGTTTTCCATAAGTTAAACAATTAATGCAAATTATAAACCATTTACCGGAGCACAATATAAAAAACACAGAGAAAGATAAACCATGAAAGCACAAAACACACAACACCAAAGTTTTTGATGTGGAAAATTGGGTATAGGGAAAAACCATGGTGGCAAACCCTACCCATAGTCAGATAATAATTCTGTAGCAGTATATGAAATAATTACAATGGGGATTGGACTTGCAATCAGGACAACCACCTAGAGCTCACTACTCATCACAAAAAGAAGTCTCACTGACTTACATAAACATTGGACTATATTCTAAAGAAATTGAACTATGAAAATAAAATCTCCTAATGCTTGATATAGTTCTAGTTAAGAACAGATGTCTACCCTACAATTATAAATCCTTCACCCCTTCGCTAAATTATATATCTCTATTCACACAATTAACTCTCTCTGATTATGCAGACATAACCAAACATACCTAAATTACATGATGAAGTCACCTATAAATACAGATCATCAACCATGATAACAAGGTCAGCTAAACCCTAAACCCATAAACAATAATTACAAAATTTACAACACACGATGCCACTAGATCAATATTATGATTTATATTACATAGCATGCACCTAATAGAAATTCCCAATCAATTATATGCATAAAAAATTCTGCTCAGACCACTATCAATATGTTTCACCAATCGGTAGAAACCCTCAGTGCAATAACACAAAATAACCAACTAGATCCAAATAGGATCACCAAACCATCACCCTAGCCAATGCAAAGCCACCAAATAATTAGGACATGATCAAGAACACCTTTAGCACATTAGGAACCATTTTAGTAAGCCAAACAAAAATTACTTAACCATTTCATTGAATATCACCAACCGGTAATCTAGAACATAAGCAATAGCTTTCAGATCACCAAATCATGAACCAGCTGGATATGACAAGCATGTAATCATCTTGAATAACCATCCAAAATGGAATCCAATGATCTGATCATATCGGATCAAAATCAAGACAAAACCAATTCCAACTAGAATAGGAACCAACCGGGACAGGTCCAACCATGATAGTAGCAACCAATCACGAAAGAACCATATCCAATTGGAGCACAGTGTTGACATCAATGACAAGACATGATCACTATTTCCAATAGTATGGACCTAAACCATCACCGTAAATATGAAAAAACTCCAATAATTGCGTCTCAAACATCCATAACACCCTACAATTAATAATATCACATAACACGAACATGAACACCACAGAACTGAAGATAATCAAGAATAAAATGCACGGCGATCAATGTGTATTAGCAACAAAAATAGAACATGATCTAGAAACATACATGTAGTGTCATAAAATTGCTACCCTTGTAATTTTTTACCACATTAGGATCCCCACATTGGTGAATTCAATCCCCAAGCCTGATTGGAGACCCGAGAGCTGCTCATCCCTAAAACTGCACCTGCTTTTGCCCAGCGCACTGCTCAAACTTGCTTCCCATCCTAGGAAAAGGAGTGGACAGGGGTGTGGCACCACTGTCCCTGCCCTATTTCAGGGCCCCATCTTCCAAACATTGCCTTGGTCTTTGCATTTTGAGCGCAAAAAAATCCCTGATGTCGGCCTGTGATGAAAAATCAGTCAATTAAGCCTAATTGATGAATATATAAGTTGCATTTATCTTCCCATTTGCATAAGCTAGAAGATCAATTGATCATAAGTTCAAGCAATCAAGCATTCAAGAGCATTCAATAATTCAAGTATTCCTTTCAAGCATTGAGCATTCTCAAGTCTCCCTTCAAGGCTAGGTGTTGCATTCAAGTCAAGGATTCAACAATTGAAGAGGACATCCCTTTCAACATTTAATTACACACAATTAATTCTATCTGCATTCCTATTGCAACCTCCCTTGAGGTGATTTACATTTCAGTCTTTCATTTACATTTACTTGCAAGTAATTTTTTTAATCATTTGGTTAATTCCAAAAATGGGGTTTGACCTGAAGGCAAACCCCCAATCCCAACCCCTTTTCTTCTCTTTTCTGTGTATAAGTTGCAGGTGCGAAGTTGTATTTGCAGATTTGGACTCCATTTGTAGAGGTAGAAAAACCTTTTTTGTTTTGTGGATTTTTAGGAGGACCGTGTACACTTTCAACACAGTCCCGATAAATTTTCCTCAAATTGGTAGGGTGGCTTCGTCTCGAATTATTATATCCAGATCTAGGTGCCCAACTTCCCATGCTTCTATATCAAGTTATAATTAGTTCTTTGTCACACTTAGTCTCAAAATATACATAATTCAACCATTTTCCATTCTAAAAGAGGGGTTAACTTATCAATTCATTTAGTATTCAATCCCTTTCCTCAAAGATTGGATCTAATGAATTCTCCCCCCTCTTTTAAATGTAACGTGGATAAAGTGTTTGAGGAGAAATCCATAGGTAAACTTTCCTCTGTCCTTGGAGGGAAAAAATGATTTCCTCTTGATCTTCTCATCATTCAATTTCTCCCCATTACATTTTGGTGAACCTGACGTCTTACATGCTTTACTTTGAAAATCATTTCATATTTTTTATTTACAACTTTAATTTTTCTGCAAACTTAGTGGTTAATTCATTCAAAATCCTAGTTTTTAAAATTGAAATTGAACTTGTTTTTGGTAAAAATTGCTTTCTATTATCTTAGATCTAAAAAATTGGATAATTTGTCAAATTCAATTTCTTCATTATCTTGTTCAATTTTCAAATCAAATTCACCAAATTAAGAGGTTAATTGTCAAAACCTTTAATTTTCAAAAATCATATTGAACTTGTGCAAAAATTGAATTTCCATTTAATTTTCAAATTTGTGACTATTTTAAGACTTATCTTCTATCCTAAAATTCAAATTTTCAATTTCCCTCCTTTTCCAAAATTCAAATTTTCAATTTCCCTAATTTTTTAATTTAATTAGATTTTGTGCAAATCTCAATCAACATTAGTTTTCTAAGCATTTTTCAAGGTGTCCCTGCTCATTAGGTTTGACCCTTTTCAAATTTGCAATTCAATTCCTCTTTTTTCTTGAAACCGTAATAGGGTCCTATTTTCAGCTCCAAACCTTAATTTCGTCTATCTAGAGATCATAAAGTCCACCAATTTTGGGGGGTTAGCTT
This sequence comes from Cryptomeria japonica, assembly GCF_030272615.1. NCBI lineage: Eukaryota > Viridiplantae > Streptophyta > Pinopsida > Cupressales > Cupressaceae > Cryptomeria > Cryptomeria japonica. The sequence goes on along the minus strand of NC_081408.1, from coordinate 292,269,834 downwards.
TAAAATCATTGTAACTTTCATCCATCAAAATTTCAAAAAAAGTTGGTTGGACCATGTGCACTTTCAACACGGCCCTTGGGTTTTTTCAAGAAATTTCAAGAGACTGTTATGACTATATTTAATAGCCTAATCTAGTAAATTGGCCGATTTTGTCAATTTTTTATTCCTCTAAAATATAAAATACCTCCAATATTCAACATTTCAAATTTCAAGGAAAAATTTAAAATTAAGTGGTTAACTTTAGTTTGCCCTGATTTTAAAAATTCTGATTTTGTCAATTTTAAAATTAAGTGGTATCCCTTTGGCCCTAATTTTAAAATTCCAATTTCTTTTCATTTATCATAAAATTATTATTTGAAATTGTGTCATTTTTTTCCCTTCAACAAAATTTAAATTGTTTAATTATTATTTTCTCAAATTTTGCATTATTCAATTTTGAGAACTTTGTTCCTATAATTCAAAATTCAAAATTCAAATTTTCCCTCTAGTGTATGAGTTTTACCACTATTAGTCATACCTATACTATCCCCATTAGACAAAGCATTATAATTAAGGCTTCCCAAGGTTTAATTTCCAAGGAGATGGAGCCTAATTTGGCTGCCTTCTTTAATGAGGATAATGTGAATTCTTCCCATCCTAGTGATGTCCCTATCTATCCAATTGATGAATCCCATGATGAAGAAGAAGTTTTGACTAGAGTTTCCATAGATCAACTTTCAAAATTGGACAATCAATTTGACAACTTTCAACAATGGTTGTCCCAAGAATACCCTAATAGTGAAGCTCTTCCTTTAGTTGAAGGCCTTGAGCGTATGATTAAAAGTGATAAGAATAGAATTGATATATTGTGTGGAATAATTCATATTATTGATTCTAATGTCATGCCTATAAAGAGTTGTTCTGAAACCCTAGCTTATTCACAACCTCCTACACAAATAAATCCCTCTATTCTTTTGACTACTCCTATGGCTAATGTTCCTACTTTTACCTCAAACATCATGGCTACATCAACTCAAAATATCATTCCTACAAAAATTAGTCATGGGGAAAATCCCTCTTCTTCATTTAATCCTCCATACTTACATATGTCTCCAATAAACATTTATATTATCCCTCAACCAATCAATGTGACACAAGGGGGAATTCTTTCAACAATTTTATTCTTCCTTTAAGTGTATTGTTTCCTACTCAATCTTCACCTATGCCTACCTATCATAATGTCCCACCACCTTATTTCGTTCCTTCCTTCAATAATATATCATCTTCTCAATCAAACATGTCTAATATCAATTCCTCTACCAAAGCGACCATTAACAATCTTGCTCAAACCATGTCTTACAACATAAAATTTCTTCCATGAGTCAATCCAAGTTTAGTGTGCCCACATTTGATGTTGTGAGCCCACTTTCTCTTGATATTGTTAAAGTTGTGCCAACTAAACATGTTGAGGTCCCTCAATTGGAACTCTATAATAGAGAAGGTGATCCTTTAATGCATATTAAAACACTTCAAACCTTGTGTATTGATTTTGCTTATGATCAAAGACTACTTGCAAAACTATTTACAAGAACACTAAGAGATAAGGCTTTACAATGGTATTTCTCTTTGCCTTCTTATTCTATCACTTCTTTTCAACAATTAGCAAATTTTTTCATTCAACAATTTCAAAACAACATTGGTCCTAAAATCACTTTGACTAATTTAATGCATTGTAAACTGTTGGTATATGATGAACTGGTATGATGATATGATGATACTATATATTGTCATTGATCTCAATAAGTGCAAGTGAACTGGTATGAATATTGGAAGAAGTTGGAGAACCAGTATGAAGAGATGAAGTGAACCGCTGTCAGGGTTTCACTATGTGTGACTACCGGTTGGTAGTCTCAGCTCTAGGGTTTCTAGTTTGGCAATCTAGCTTGTGCGATGCAACCAGTGACATTATGTGATGAGTTAGATAAGAGATAAGAATGAGATCGAGATGCCATGTCATTTTTGTGCATGTGAAGGATTTCCTTGAGGATCTTGCATGTAAAGATTGATTTCCTTAAATGTCTACCTTGGGAATGAACATTTTTCTTAGTGGCATATGAAGAGAGCGTGATGTGTTACTAATTCCCATATGTGGCAGAGAATGGACAATGCCGAATGACTTATGATCTGTTTGAGATTGTTTTATTCTATGTAAAGTGTTTGGACGGTTAGGATTGGACCGCTTATAATTGTAAACCTAAAATGCTTAGGGTTTAGGGTTTATGTTACATACCTAATTATTGTCTATAAGGTCAATGATGTTTGTTATTGTAAATTGTTGGCAAATGTTGTGTTTGTATCCGAGTGATGAGATACTTGCCAGACCAGTCAGTAGAAAGCTACAGAGTATGATTGCAGAGTAGAGGAGCTAAAAAGGATCTGCATTAGCATGTGGTGCTGTTATCAAATCAGAGCTTTACCTGTTGTCTTCTAACCATTTCAATAGTAGGAAAATCCCTATGTTGGGTAGCTTTAACAAACTTATTGTAAAACGTCTAACTAGGTGACTCAAGTTCATCGAGTTCTTCAAATCCTCTAGCAAGGTAACCTTTAACATGGTTTCAACCTTTAACAAGCTATATAGCCATCCCTTAACTAGGTGATTTTTAACAGGATTGGTTCCTCGTAGAACCTTATTGTAAAGTCTTTTACCAGACTAGGCTCCTAACAAAGAGAGCTTCAAAAGAGTTCAAAAACAATCTTGTGGGTATTCATCCCCACCGTGGTTTTTCCCATTTAGGTTTCCACGTGAAAACTTTGTGTGTTATGAGTTGTGCATTTTTCATGTGATGATTGTGCAGTCTTTGTTTAACTGATTATGCATGCAAACCTAGTGGTTATGGTATTATTGATATAATAGATGCATATGTATATTGGTGAAGCAGTTATCAAGTGTTGAATGATATTTGAAGTATTTAGTTTTACTGGTTTAAGTTGTTTGAAGTCTTACTGTGTTCAACTGGTATTGCCATGGTTAAGTTTTGTGATGGAGACAACCGGTTAGCATTGTTTAAATTTGATAAGTTGTGGAGAAGTTTTTGTATGCACTGATTTACCCCCCCCCCCTCTCAGTACCAGTTAGAGTATTTTTCATCATTATTCATCAATTGGTATTAGAGAAACTCTAGGTCCTCGGTGATATAAGATTAACTGCTTGAGGTAAAAGATCCTACTTTAATGATGAAGAGGGAAGGTTCTAAGTTCAATAGAGATAACTTCAAAATATGGAAGGACAGAATGAAGATCTATATCAAGAGTTTGGGTGCTCAACACTAGAGCTATGTTGAGAATGCCTATGTAATCCCCACTGGCACTCTAATTGATGATCAGAAAAGAGAGATTCAAGAAAATGGGCAAGTCATGGAAGCCCTTATTACCAGTCTATCCGATATTGAGTTCATTGATGTACAAGAAAAGGAAAATCCTAAGGATGTATGGGACACATTGGAAACTATTTATGGTGGTGATGAGCATATCAAGCAAGCTATGAAAGAAATCCTTAGAGGAAAATTTGAGGACATGAGGATGGTTGAAGGGGAGACCATTCAGCAATATGGCATAAGGATCAAGACTATGGTTGGAGATATCAAGAGCACTGGTGGAACAATTGATGATGCCACGGTTGTCAGTAAAGTTTTGAGATCATTATTACCGATTTGTGCAATTAAAGTTGCTACTATTCAGGAACTAAGGTATACCGACAAACCAAGGTATCCTTAGACTCTATCATTGCAAAGTTGACTGCATATGAGTTGAATAGCTATGATGGTAGTGTTCAGAAGACTAAGTTAGCCTTTGGAGAATCTGTTGCACCAACCAGAAAATGAAAAGAAGTACCAGTTATGAATCCATGCAAATTAGAGGTATGGATGATGAAGAGATTCTGATGGGGTTTGAAGCTCTTCTTGCCAAGAGACTGTAGGTCTTGGGGACAACTAAGGGGGGGGGGGGGGGGTGAATCAGTTGTCTAATAAATTCAAACCAAAATCTTACTAACCAACTTATTGCTTAATACCAGTAAGACAGTTAATTGTGCCGATAAACAATGTTAATAGGAAATGTTGTACTGGTAAGAATTAATGCATGAAACATAAGCACAAAGTCAACCACAACACATGACACAAATATTTGTACGTGGAAACCCTATAAGGGGAAAAACCACGGTGGGAAACCTTACCCACAATCAGATGATACTATTGCAGATAGTAAGTGTACAAAGAGGGGCTTGCACATGCAGAAAGGCCAATAGCCTAGAGCTCACTGCTCAAACACAAATGGGAGTCACACTCACTACAATTGGATGGTTAAATCCAATGAGAATGTACTGCACAAAATAGCATCTTCATATGCTGGATTCAGTACCGGTGTAATGTTGATATGCTTCTACATAAACCTAACTTCACCTTCAAATGATGTCTTCGTGTATATCTCTACTTGATCTCACATATATCCTTCCTTAAATCTTTTTCACATTCCACATTTGATCTTACAAATAAGATCTTACATTTATACCATACCCTAAGACCAATTTTAGTAGGTCGGCTCTACAAGATATTACAATAAAACATTTTACAAATAATACAATATCTGATGCAATAACCGATTGAACATGTCGGTTTAATTCTTTTATAACAATAATAAATCATCTCCATAGTGTGCCATGCTGATCTAGAAAAGATAAACCTATCAGTGTAACCCTAGATAACCTGGACCTATTTGCCAGTAAAAGCAAATATGCAAATAAGAATATACCAATGATATTACTTCAAGGAAAAGTGTCCACATGATGTCTTCAACATTACCAAGTGTCTTCCATGTCATTGTAGGTACCAGTGAACATTATATCCTGCCGGTTAACCATATACTGATGATTGTTTGAACAATTTATTGATTGCTGGTGAATGTTGTTGGATCTCCAAAGTAGGTGTTGACATCAATGACAAAACCATACCAAAATACCAACAGAGACTTCCAAAAAGCACTGGAAAATACAGAGGTAAGCTTCCTTTAAAATGTTTTTCCTACAATAAGATAGGACATATAGCTGTTAACTGTCCTAACAATGACAATAAAGATAAACCAAAAAGGTTTAGAAAGTATAAAGGAGGAAACAAAAGTATTGTCTTGTTGTAGTGGAAGAAGGTGTTATAGATGAAGAATTTGAGGATGAAGAGAATGAGGACCTACTGTTTGTAGCTGTAAAGTAAGAAGTGTCTGACAAGAAAGCACTTGTCTCTCACATTGACAAATCTAATGAGTGGATTATTGATAGTGGTTGTTCTCACCACATGAATGGTGATCGAGGAAAGTTTTTGTCTCTAGAATAATATGATGGAGGTGTTATCAAGTTTGGCAATGATGCACTATGCTCGGTAAAAGATAAAGGATCCATCTCACTCAATGGAAAGAGAAGTATGGATGATGTCTACTTGGTAGAAGGTCATAAGCACAACCTTGAGTGTTGCCTAGCTAAATGAAAAAGAACTCATTTTGGAGTTCAAACATGGAGTCTGCAATATAATTGGAAAGAGTGGTGAACTTATGGCCATCGGTAAGCAGACCAGAGGTAACTTGTTTCAGTTGAATGCTAAGATTAGTTAGTGGTTGATGGAGAAGTTTGATGATAGTTGGATATGGCATAGAAGACTTTGTCTTATGAACTTTGATAATATTGTAAAAGCTAGTAAGATCAAGGTAGTAAGAGGATTTCCTTTGCTGAACAAATTGGAGAATTCTTTGTGTAGAGAATGCCAACTTGGGAAGATGTCTTCCTCAACTTTCAAAGGTAAGTCTTTTTCAGCAGAGAAATTACTTGATCTTGTGCATACTGATCTATGTGATCCAATGAAAACTAGAAGTATTTAGGGAGATAGGTATTTCATGATTCTTACTAATGATTGCTCAAGAATGATGTGGGTCACATTCTTGAAAGACAAGTCTAAGGCATTTGGAAAGTTCAAAGTGTTTAGAGCATTGGTAGAGATGGAAAGTGGTCAAAGGATAAAATGCCTAAGAACTGATCAAGGAGGTGAATTCACTTCTGATGAATTCAACAAGTACTATGAAGAGAATGGTACCAAGAGGTAGTTGTTTGCACCAAGGACACCACAACAAAATGGTATAGTAAAAAGGAATAATAGGACTGTAGTTGAAGTGGCCAGAACAATGTTGATCCGAGGAAAGGTTGCTCACACTTTTTGGAGAGAAGCGGTGAGCACTATAGTCTATACTATGAACCGAGTACTCATCAAGAAAGGTAAAGTTAAAACACCTTATGAGTACTGGACCGGGAAGACTCCCACTATGATTTATTTTAAAGTATTTGGCAGTAAGTGTTACATCAAGAGAGGTGAGCATCTGAGCAAGTTTGATGCTAAATGTGACAAACGAATATTTCTGGGATATTCCACTAAGAACAAAGCTCTCAAGTGCTGCAACAATAGGACATAGAAAATTGTTGAGAGTATCAATGTCAGGGTTGATGAATCCCCTGAGAAGCCTGAGGAAACCTGCAGCGAGCAAGTGGAAGATGAAGTAGGTGTAGCCTTCTAGGAACCAGTTAAGAAAGAAACAAGCAAAGACCTCATTGTTCTTGTACCGGTAGAAGCTACAGTAGGTGAAGAAGAATATGGAGATGAAGAAAAAGAGGAAAAGCAATCAGAACTAGCTAGAGTCATTCCTAAATATGTGAAACTACATCATGATCTAAAGCAGATCATAGCAGATAAAGATGTAGGGATACTCACAAGAAGAAAGGTGAAAGAGAACTCTTGCATGATTTCTAAATTTGAGCCTAAGACTACTAGAGAGGCACTTATAGATGAAGACTGGATTAAGGCAATGGAAGAGGAGCTAAAACAAATAGAAAAGAATGCAACATGGTCTTTGGTACCTAGACCGGAACACAAGAATGTCATAGGTACCAAATGGGTCTTCAATAATAAGGTAAATGAAGAAGGAATAGTTGTAAGGAACAAGGAAAGACTTGTATGCAAGGGATATGCTCAAGAAGAGGGAGGAGACTATGGAGAAACCTTTGCCCCAGTGGCTAGACTAGAAGGTGTTCAAATGCTACTTGCATTTGTAGCATTTAAGGTATTCAAGGTATACCAGATGGATGTGAAGTTTGTGTTCTTGAATAGAATCCTAGAAGAGGAAGTGTATATTGAGCAACCAGATGGGTTTGCCTTATCACAAGATAGTAACATGGTGTGTAGATTACACAAGGCCCTGTATGATTGAAACAAGCACCAAGGGCATGGTATGAATGATTACACTCTCATCTTGTGAATATGGGATTTCAGAGAACAAGTGAGGATAGCAACATCTACCTGAAATCTAATGGTAATCAGATTCTGATCTGTGAAGTGTTTGTAGATGACATAATCTTTGGAGGAGATGATGAAATGAGCCATGCATTTGCAGATGAAATGAAGAAAGAGTTTGACATGTCTCCCATTGGAGAGATAAAGTTCTTCATTGGCCTATAGATTCAACAGATGAAAGATGGAATCTTTATTACCCAGTCCAAATATGTCAAAGAGGTATTGAAGACCTCTGGCATGGAAGAGAGCAAACTAGTTGGTACACCAATGGTGACTGGCTATAAATTGACCAAGGAAGATGATTCAACATTAGTGAATGAGAAGGAGTACCGGTCAATGATTAGTAAGCTGCACTATGTGGTACATAGCAGACCAGATATTGCTCATGCAATGAGCATTGTGGGCCGTTTTTAGAAAAGTCCAAGAGAATCCCACTTGGTAGCAGTAAAGAGGATTGTTAGATACCTAAAAGGGACAGTTGATTATAGATTGTGGTATCCATACAATGGTGATTTTAATCTCAAGGTATTTACTGATGCAGATTGGGTAGGTAATGTGGAAGACCGAAAGAGCACAACTAGTGGAGCATTCTTTCTTGGTGGAAGACTAGTCTCATGGATGAGTAACAAGCAAACTTGTACTTCCCAGTCTACAACTGAAGTGGAGTATGTGGCAGCATTTATGAACTGCACTTAAGTGATTTGGATGAAACATGTATTGGACGGTTTCAAAGTAACTATATCTTAACCGGTGAGTATATTTTGTGACAACACAAGTAAAATAAATATTTCCAATAATCTTGTATTGCATGCTAGAAATAAGCACATTGAGCTCAAGTATCATTTCTTGAGAGAGAAGGTTCAAAACAAAGGGGTTGTATTAGAATATGTTTCCAGTAAGGAATAGATAGCAGACATATTCACTAAGCCCTTACCGAAGACTACATTAATGTATTTGAGAGGTGAATAAGGGGTTCTGCTCCTTCATGAAGTAAATTAAAAATGTGTGATCCACATAAGTTAGGTATTACAAAGACAAATCTTTCAAGATTGATGTGTTGAAGGATGCTACTCCATAGGGGGAGCAACATAGTGGAGTAAGGGAGCTTGTGCCTCCACTTTGGCATTATTGTCAAAGGGGGAGAAGATATCTAATGATGTATGATATGGGAGAAGATATTTGATGATGAAGATATATGTTATAGTCGCACTGGTCTATGATGTTTATAATTGCAATGTTACACTGATTATTGCCATTAATGCCAAAGGGGGAGATTGTTGGCATATGATGAACCGATATGATGATATGATGATATGATGATATGATGATAATGTAATGTGTCATTGATGTCAATAAGTACAAGTGAACCGGTATGAATATTGGAAGAAGTTGGAGAACCGGTATGAAGAGATGAACTAAACCAATGTCAGGGTTTCACTAAGTGTGACTATCGATTGGTAGTCTCAGCTCTAGGGTTTCTAGTTTGGCAATCTAGCTTATGTGATGCAACCGGTGATATTCTATCATCAGTTAGCTAAGAGATAAGGATGAGACCAAGATGCCACATCAATTTTGTGCACATGAAGGATTTCCTTGAGGATCTTGCATGTAAAGATCGATTGCATTAAATGTCTACCTCGGTAATGAACATTTTTCTTAGTGGTATGTGAAGAGAGCATGATGGGTTATTGAATCCCATGTGTGGTGGAGAATGGACAATGCAGAATGACTTGTGATCTATTTGATATTGTTTTATTCTATGAAAATTGTTTGGACAATCAGGATTGCATTGCTTATAATTGTAAACCTAAAATGCTTAGAGTTTAGGGTTTATGTTACCGACCTAATTATTGTCTATAAGGTCGATGATGTTTGTTATTGTAAATTTTTGGCAAATGTTATGTTTGTATTTGAGTGATGAGATACTTGCTAGACCAGTGAGTGGAAAACTACAAAGTGTGATTGCAAAGTAGAGGAGCTAAAAAAGGATCTGCATTGGCATGTAGTGTTGTTATCAGATCAGAGCTTTACCTGTTGTCTTCTAACCATTTCAACAATAGGAAAATCCCTTTGCCGAGTAGCTTTAACAAGCTTATTGTAAAACCTCTAACCAAGTGACTCAAGCTCATTAAGTTCTTCAAATCCTCTAGCAAGGTAACCTTTAATAGGGTATATAGCCATCTCTTAACTGGGTGATCTTTAACAAGATCGGTTCCTAGCAGAACCTTATTGTAAAGTCTTTAACCAGACTATGCTCCTAATAGAGAAGGCTTCAAAAGAGTGCAAAAACAAACTTGTGGGTATTCATCTCCACCATGGTTTTTCCCATTTGGGTTTCCACCTGAAAAATCTGTGTGTTATGAGTTGTGCATTTTTCATGTGATGATTGTCCAGTCTTTGTTTAAGTGGTTATGCATGCAAAGCTAATGGTTAAGGTATTACTGATATAACACATGCATATGTATACTGGTGAAGTAGTTATCAAGTGTTGAATGGTATTTCAAGTATTCAGTTTTACAGGTTTAAGCTATCTAAAGTCTTACTGTGTTTAACCGGTATTGCCATGGTTAAGTTCAGTGATGAAGACAACCGGCTAGCAGTGTTTTAACTTGATAAGTTGCAAAGAAGTTTTTGTATGTACTGATTCACTCCCCTCCCATTCTCAGTACGAGTTAGGGTATTTGTTGTTCATCATTATTCATCATAAACAAGGTGTTAAAGAAAATGTGATTGATTTCATTGATAGATATAAGCATTTGAAAATGTGATTGATTTCATTTACAAAAAGATATTAGGGAAAAGCTTCTTTTGGCTGAGTTTACTTCCTTTCCATAGTTGTGCGCAACACTCCACAATTATCAACTAGTTGTGAGTCAAATGGAGAAATCTATTCCCGTGGCTCCGAGTAATAAGGCGGAGATTGTTCAACAACTATTTGCGAAGTTCAAACCAACAAAAAGCTTCATGCAATTCAAAGATACAATCAACAACAACAATGTGAATGCTACAACAGGTGTGCCTCCTATTTATAAATTTTTCAAAAGAGAAAGAGAATTTACTCCTTTGAATGAACCTTTACATAGTATTATGTATCAGTTGTTACAAAGAAATGTTATCAAATTTCCTCCTATAAAACTAGTTGATCCTTCTAATCTTGCATCCCCTTATTTTGATAACAATTCCTTTTGTCAATTTCATCATCAACCTAGTCACGATACTGAGAAATGTTTTTCATTGAAAAGTAAGATTAAAGATTTTGTTGATAATAATACTATATATGTGGCAGGTGTGAATGATAAGGGAAACCAATCAGTGGCTCCTCCTAATCAAAATCTTAAGATTTTCACTGATCCTTTTCCTTCTCATACCTCTAACATGATTGAGACTGAACATACCTGTTTTTCTACTGATGACTTCATCTCTACAACTCCGAATTTGGTGAACATGGTTGAGAAACAAGAGACACCTAAGGATCCTTTTATTACATTTGACCCTAGTGAGACCATTAGAGCACTCGATTGCCCTTTATACATAGTTGTGAAGGTTAATGATATCCCTTGCCATGACGCTCTTGTTGATCCCTCTTGTATGGTTAATATGATTACTGAGAATTATCTTTTTATTTTACAATTGCGTAAACCAATTTATGATGATGTTGATGTGGTTGTCAAGTTATTTGATGGATTCTCTTGTCCTACCATTGGTTCTCTTACCCTTCATGTTGAAGTTCATACTAAATCTATGAATGTCAATTTTGTTATCATTCCTTCTTCTGAGCAATTCTGTGTGAAGTTGGGCTACCCTTAGCTATCTTCCATGAAGGCTATTGCTTCTCCAGGCCATAAGTGTTTGAAATCTCCTCACAATGGAGAAATCATAACTGGAAACCATAGCTTATTTAAACCTTCTGAAAGAAGCCCCGGTGTTCCTATTGATCTCTTTTGGCCTAAACAATTTCAATCTCTTCAATCAAGAAGTGATGGTCTTTTCCAATCTTATAAAAAATAGAAGAAAGATATGATCTTATCCTTAACTCAACTTACATCCTCAACACTTCACACTCTTATTCTTCTTGAAGATGAAGTTCTTCCCCTCATGGATAGAACTAATCTTCCTCCTAAGGAAAATCCTCAACCTATTCCTATGGATGTGACTATGCCTTCTCCTAAGAAGAACAACAATATTCCTCCTAAGTTGAGACTTGTGCCTCCTCATGATGGACCCGATCTCCTTCCTACACCTGATATCCCTCCTTTATATGGCACAGTTCCACCTCCTTCCTCTTATAGAGAGAAGATGCCAACCTATCCTCTTGTTCGACCTAAAACACCTCAACCTAAACCTTCAACTATCAAAGAGGAGAATATTCCTCCTTCAATAAATGTTTGTCTTTCTTCACAGCCTTTCGTTAAGACTCAATGAAATCATTGTATGTGAGAATGCCACTGAAAATGTCATGCTCGAGCTCATGAAGTTTTTCTTTAGAATACTCAATCTTATAGAACTCCAGCGGTTGCTATGATTCCCTTTTCTCCTAAGCAAGATGTTGAACCTAAATCTTCGAATCATAAATTGCAAAAAATATACGATGGTTTTACTTCTATTCATGTGCGAGCTCCTCTTTCTATATATATTGATGAGGAAATAGGTGAAAATGTTATTCATGATGGTAATACAACACCTAATGCTTTTGATAGTGACTATGAATATGTTGATGTTGATAAGCATTTATCAGCTGAATTCTCAAAATATTTAATCCTATCTTCTAGAGCCGAACAAAGTGACTTACCACATGAGCATAGTCCTTGTTTGGATCTTGTGATAGCTCCATTTTTTGTGCTCAATGTTGCTACCCTAGCATGTTTCCCACCTTCCCGAAATAGTAATCAACAAGATCGGGAGATGAATGTCATGCTAGATTAGCAACATTAGCACCATAGATCTTCTCCCTCTCTTCTTTGTTGCTCTTTTGTGATTATTCTTCTGTGTGTATCCCTATTCTTCTATTTTTTCCTTAATGTCTATTTGAGGATGATGCAAAGCATTGAGATCTATTTTGTTCTCTTTCATGTTGAATCAAAAGACTTTTGTGTTCTCTTTCTTCCAAGGAAGTTTCCTTTCTTTGGGGAATGACGATTATTATATGCATATACATATATGATATACATGAGTTATCATATAGCATACTACCCCAAGGAAAGCGAAACTACCTTGTGTTTTGTGTTCATTATCCTTGGGTTTATTGCTCGACTAGGGGCTAAATCCTTGCGATACCATTTTCCCTATCTTTCTCTCTCTTAGGTGTATCCTACCTTAAAGAAATCTCTCTCGATGAGGAGTGTGCGATCGCTTTAACATGGGGGCATGCACTCCACTCATATTTTCCTTCCTAATACTTGGAGTCACTTAGTAAACTTAGAGTTTCTTTGTAATTCTTGGTATCCTTGCTTTTCATGACTCATAGTGAGGGGAACCTTGCTACTTATAGTCATGGTTTTCCACTTCTCAATCTTCCCTTTTACTTTTTCAATTGAAGTCATAAGATCCTTAGTCCACTTGGGGTTTGGTGTATCTTGCCTCCTTGACATGGTAGAAGTCTTTCAATCTTGTTTTGTTATACTTTACTGGTAGTATTGGCTTATGCTTATACTCCCGCTAAAGTGGGGGCTAAATGTAGTGTCATAAAATGGCTACCCCTGCAATTTTTGACCATATTAGGATCTCCATGTTGGTGAATCGAATCCCCAAGCCAGATCGTAGGCTCGAGAGTTGCTAATCCCTGAAATTGCACCTATTTTTTCCCTTCACACTTCTCAAACCTGCTTCCTGTCTTGAGAAAACCTCCCCAATGTCGGCCTATGACAACAAATATGTCAATTAACTCTAATTGATGAATATATAAGTTACATTTATCTTCCCATTTTCATAGGCTAGAAGTTCAATTGATCATAGGTTCAAGCAATCAAGCATTCAAGAGCACTCAAGCATTCAAGCATTCCTTTCAAGCATTGAGAATTATCAAGACTCCCTTCAAGGCTAGGTGTTGCATTCAAGTCAAGGATTTAACCATTGAAGAGGAGGCCCCTTTCAACATTCGATTACACACAAGCAAATCTATGTACATTCCTATTGCAACCTCCCTAAAGGTGATTTACATTTCACTTTTTCATTTACATTTACTTGCAAGTATTTTCTTTCATCATTTGGTTAATTCCAAAACTAGGGTTTGACCTAAAGGCAAACCCCCAATCCCAACCCCTTTTCTTCTCTTTTATGTGTTTAGGTTGCAGGTGGGTAGCTATATTTGTAGATTTGGACTCCATTTGTAGAGGCGGAAAAACCCTTTCATTTCGTGGATTTTTCAAAGGACCGTGTGCACTTTCAGCACAATCTCGACAAATTTTCCTCAAATTTGCAAGGTAGCTCCATCTCGACTTATTATATCCAGATCCAGGTGCACAACTTCACCCCACACTTCTATCTCAAGTTATAATTAGTTATTTGCCACTTTTAAACTTTGTCTCAAAATATAACTAATTCAACTATCTTCCATTCTAAAAGAGGGGTTAACTTATCAATTCATTTAGTATTCAATCCCTTTCCTTAGAGATTGGATCTGGTGAAATCTCCCCCCTCTTTTAAATGTAATGTGGATAAATTGTTTGAGGGGAAATTAGCACTAAAACTTTCCTCTCTCCTTGGAGGGTAGAAAAGCATTCCACTTGATCTCCTCATCATTCAATTTTTTCCCATTACAATACACAAGCAATGTGAATCACACTGCAACAATCACACCAACTCAAAATACAAGAATCATCATCATCATTATACCAGAGCAGAAGAACACCAACACAACTGACTATGAAACAAAATATATTACAATTCAAGAGCAATGCAAATCAAAATCTTGAACACTATTAATACTAAACACTAAAAAACCAACTACAATACCAGAACTTATATATTGATCAAATCAACATGGCGACCTCTGAAACTTCTGCTGAAACAACAACATATACCATCTCAAAACCCATTAATCTGCATCATCTCATCTACAACACATTGGCCAGACTAACTCACTCAATCTGACTGCAACACTAAAACACAAAGAGGAATATGTTGACATCGATGACAACACATCACTCAATCAAACTTCTAAACAATATTCAATAGTAAAGTAATCCTGTAAAGGTATTTTTTCTTCAAACATATATATACTTTTCTTTAATAACAAAATACATTCAAACAAAGGGTGCATGAGATCTCTCCAAGGACATATAAGGTTCTATTCTTTTTGGATCTACATAGGAACACATACTTCTTCCAAGCCAACAAGAAGCTCACCTCTCAATTGTTGGCTTTCTTGCAAGCCACCCTCAAGTTAGGATGCCTTTAATAAAATTTATTTTTTTTACAATATAAACTATAACAATTCAAAAAAAACATCATAATAGGGTTCCCCAAACATGTTCATTCCATTGGCCATGGAATCAACATACACACTTGATTTTATGCCTTAATATATCCATGAAATAACATTTGAAGCAACATACATTAAAAACATATACAACCATTCACATGATATTTGATCAATTTCATTTGGCAAATTATGGAACCTTCACACAACACTTAATCATTATATGATTTAAATTAATAGAATTTTTAAATATAGTAGTTATTTGAAGTCATTCAATAAGTAATCACTTGATAGATAATACTTAGAATAAGAACTATCTCATCATAGAAAATCAAAGTGTTTAATTGAACAATTTTATGTTAATACCCTACGAACTGAGATATGAAATAACCTTCATTCGAATATGATCAATAGTCTATTAAAATTATTCTATATGTGTAAATCATCATGAATGCATTATATAATGTTGCAACTAATTTCCAATCATCATAAAATGAAAAATAATACAAATTATCAAGTGAATAACAATATATACCGAGAACACCTAGGCCACCCAGAGGTGGCCTTGCATGCAATATGTCATAGCCAACTCTTAGTAATATCATTGTCATCTTTTGCAATAATCTAAATTGTTTTAATCCATGCGTCATTGTCTGATTTAATTTATATCCTTAGGGTAATATATCTCTACTCAAATGACCAAAGACTTAGTGAATCAATAATTATTCATCCAATAGCAACTATAACCTTGGCATGCTATGGAGGACCTCACAATGTTTAAAGGTCACTATCATATTTGTAAATGACTATTCTTAAACACTACCAAATTATATGATCAAAGGTAAATTTTGACTAACAAAAATAAGATAAATATTTATCAAATTTTAACTTTAAATTAAACCTTCATTTTACATTTGATAAAAATAAAAAATAATATTAATTATTTAGTAAAAAAATACTTACTGGTACAACAACTTCTATGTTTCGATTAGATAAAATATGAATAGGCCCAAATCATTGCAGAATTGTCATGCTACCATGCAAAAGGGAAACTCACCAGTAGTGAGACCACCAAGACACAAAAACCATAAAAGACAAACCCTTTCTTGAACAAATGCTTTTTATTAGACCACCAAACTAGTGGGAACAAAGCCTCCTACCAAACAAAATAACCTCATTAGAATATACGGGTTTAGGAAATAACTCCAAACCATCCTACAACAAACACCACTTGCACTTGAACTAAAACAGTCAATGGAGTAGACAACAAACAATGGATTTTGAAAGGCTTTCTGCAAACTTTTACCTAAAGAGCCACCTTAAGCAAAGAATTTCTTGGACAAAGAAGAAACCCACAAACAGCTATAGGTGGCCACAAATGGAGGACTAAACCAACCCACAATATGAACCATAAGAGGATGATGGGCTACATGGAAGGAAGCACAAGCCCAAGAAGGAAACAACATCTCTTGAAGGAGGTCCAACACCACCAAAGAAGTTGGTAAGAAGGGAGTAGATCCCTCTCTAGTTAAACATTCATAGGGTAACCAGTCTTCAACATGCATCCACAACCCACCCACAACTGATAGCACCAAACCCACTTCAAAATGAAGACCATCGTCCCTTGACAAGTGCATAGATCACAAAACTCTAAGGACCTCAACCAACCCACACATCAAATCCCACCAAAGGTATAGAGGAGTCCACCAAATACCCCTAAAAATAAAAATAGGGAAACTCACCTTAGAAGCCCCTTTAGAAAGGAGATCCCAAATACTTGCCATCTTCAACCATAGACAACCAACTTTGGAGGTGTATAGGAGAATACGAGCACCAATCTGAAGGGTCTACCACATTCTACCAGAAGGGGTGTCAAACACCTCCACAACACAAACTGTAGCCAAAACAATCCAAAGTCAACTCAAACAAAATATAGGATACGTAGAAAGATGAGTCCAAAACAAGGTAAGAAACAATAAAAAACAAGGCCTTAGATCTAGGAGTAGACAACAAATAGTAGGCAAAGAAACAAAGCCCATAAGCGGTAACCACCACAAGAATTGATAAACAATGTAGAAACTAGGGACCCTATATTAAAAACATGACCAAACAAAGGCTATAGAAGCAATAAGCTTAACATTGAGACAAAACACAACAAAACATAGACCCACAACTCACAGGTACTGAAGCTAGGCCCCATGCTAGCCAATGTACACCCTATTAGTAGCATGAAATAGAACTAGCATTTCATGACCCCAAACAAGGCATCCTAAAGAAGGCCTCCAACACCCCCTATCAATTGGATTACGAAATAAAGAGAGAAAGAACCCACTAGCTAGAAGTAGAAATAGCACCCAAGAAACCAAGCATGAGAAACCACTTCTATGCTGAATGAGAACCCTATGAGAGTCATCTAATAACCCAAGAGAAAAGGGCACCAGAGCACAACTACAAGAGCCCATCTCGAGAAAGAGGCATGTTTGAAAGGAAGCCATCTTAGATCTGATCAATTGTAAGTAAAAACTGTCATAGGGGGGCCTCAATGAAAGAAAAACAAGCTAAATGTAACCTGTGATGAAATAATGAATACTTCCCATGCCTACTTAATTGCGCCATCATTTGGGTCACCATCATCGCTTTCTCCTTCCCCATCTGCTGAAACCCTAATGCCTCCTCCTAGACTACTCTCCTTCTCCATCTTAAAACCTTCTAGTTTACAAACGATAAATATTTTCTAAGCTAAAAACATTTTCCAAGCTAACAAATATAAACAATAACTTTATTCTTGGTCAAACACATGTAGCTACAATAATAGAATTGTTGTTTGCCAATACGATATGTAAATAATAACTTACTTTCCATGATCCTTCCAAAATAGACAAACCCAAATTAAGATTGACGAAATCTACTGACATAAAATAACCTCTTTCCTTCCTATTCTTAAACCACCCAACTAGTGAAGTTCATCTTTAAAACAGTGTGATGATGATAAATGCAAGAGTGATTATAAAAATAATATTGCAAATATGCTTTGATTATGTCTATACGCATTCTGGAAAAGAGAGATTATTTAAATCGAAATGTGGGCCGACCATTGTCGGAGTGGAGAAGAAAAGAAAGGGAAATCGTCCATTGTAGAGATGCCATAAAGCAAGAAAGTAGGGAATGTCAGGTTCGGTAGAAAATACGTTCAAGGAAGAAAGATCCATGGTTGATCTTCAGACAGGCACAGGAGGACGTGCTTGATTATAATCTACAGTTATAAAACAGTGCTTCGATCAGTTCTCGTTATTTCCTTTTGCATTAAGAGTGTTTGCTTTGGCCAAATGGATTCCATTACTGGAAGAGTGAAAGAGATTATAAGCAGTCGGTTGCAGGCAATTGTGAAAGAGATTAAGCACCTAACTAGTGTGCCCAACGATGCCGAGCGCCTCCGTGCGGAGATAGATCATGTGAAGGGCATAGTCGATCATATTAACAGAGGGCTAAATTGGAAAGGTCGACAGCCTTTGGCAGTAGTGAGGCATTGGGTGACGACGCAAGAGCAAATCGTTAAATCTGCTGAAAAGGTGTTTCTCCAGTACGAAGAAAATAAGCACCGTCGCTTGTGTTGCTGCTGCCCTCACTGTTTGCTTGTCATAAGATCCAGTCGAAAGATCCGTAATGCTCTTGCCGAGATAGATGATGTTCTGAAGATGAAAGATTCAGAATTTCCCAAGAATGGAGACCTTGAAGAGCCTCCGGAGACGCCGGTGCAGCCCATGGGGAAAGAGCTAGTTGGCGCATTTGTTCGGGAGAAGCTGTCGGAGCTTGAGACGTGGGTGCTGGAAGATGACTCTGTTCGTGTCGTTGGCGTCTATGGAATGCCCGGCTTGGGAAAGACGTCCCTGCTCAAACAAATCAACAACAATGAAAAGGTACTCAATTTCTTTAAGCTTGTGATTTGGGTTACTGTGTCCAGAGAATCCGATATCTCTGCTCTCCAGAGGCGTATTTTTGAGACAATTGAGTTACCTTGGCAATCCAATTTGAGCATTGACGAAGCTGCAGGGGTGTTGCATTCGGTTTTCAAGGACAGGCGACTGCTGCTCATTTTGGACGATGCACGGACAAGCATAGATGTTTCCAATTTGGGAATTTCTCTTTCTGAGGATACTATAAAAGTTGTAGTGACTTCCAGGGATAAAGAGGTGTGCAGAAGCATGAGAGCAGACAAGATGATCGCAATGAAGCATATGTCGGAGGAAGAAGGTTGGGAGCTTTTCTGCAGAGGAGCCTTCGTAGCTGGTGAGGATCAGAGTAC
The DNA here is from genome assembly GCF_030272615.1 of Cryptomeria japonica. Lineage (NCBI taxonomy): Eukaryota > Viridiplantae > Streptophyta > Pinopsida > Cupressales > Cupressaceae > Cryptomeria > Cryptomeria japonica. The sequence continues at coordinate 292,250,753 of NC_081408.1, read as the reverse complement.
GGATAGGGAGATAGAGAGCTTGGCCAGAACCATTGCAAAGGAGTGTAAAGGGCATCCCCTGACTATTAAAACGCTTGCTCGGACAATGCCACAGCTTCACAGCAGTACCAGGTCGGAATGGGAATACATTCTGAAGGAGATAAAGGCGATTGATCCCCAGTTTTATCGAATTGATGAAGAAATTCTGAGGGAAGTATTCGCGCCGCTAAAGCACAGCTACGATGCTCTGGAAACAGATGAGCTCAGGCTTTGTTTCCTGTACTTGGCAGCTTATAGAGAAGACGAGGAGGTCGACGCGGATCAATTGATACAATTGTGGTTGGTAGAGGGCCTAGTGAGAACCAGATTTGAAGGGCGCTACGTTTTTCTCAAGATCTTGGCGGACCGATGTTTGATCGACATTGAGGTAAAAGAGGAAAATGGCCTAGATATCTGGAAACTGAAAATCCATGATTTGCTCAGAGGTATGGCGATACGCGTTGCTGAGATCGACCATAATAGCTCGTTCCGTGCAGGTCAAAGTTTAACATGGTTTCCATCCTTTGCAAGGGCAATATCTGTGAGGATATCAGTGATGCATAACCGTATAACATGTCTGCCTGAAAATTTTGACTGCACGAAGCTGGTGACTCTGTTGTTGAGCTGGAATACGATTGAAGAGGTTCCGGAGGGCTTTCTGGAGTACTTGTATATGTTAACGGTGCTTGATCTCAGCAACACGCCCATCAAATTCTTGCCAAAGTCCATCCAGTATTTGAACGAGCTCCTGTATCTCCAGCTTTCCAATACCCAGATTAGGGTACTCCATGATCAAACATTTAAGCTGAGTAGAGTACAGTTTTTAGATCTTTCTTTCTCCCCTATCATCAGTATTCCATCCATGATAAAGAAGATGAAAAGACTCCAAATTCTCAAGTTAGCCCACTGTTATGATTTGGAATTTGTTTCACCCGACATATCACAGCTCTCGGTTTTGGAAGAGCTTGACATGTGGAAGACGCTGTTTGCATTTTCATGGGAGTTCGAAACAGCTGAAGAATTAAAGAAGGCTTCTTTGCAAGATGTATGCAAACTCTATCATCTCAAGCGTCTGCGTCTAACCCTGAAATCCCCAATTAAAGAGAGAACAGTGGGGAATCTAGTGGAGCTTCAAGAACTTTGGCTACTTTGGATGCCCCAAGTCCGTCAAACACATCTACCCACTGACATGCGAACCATGCACAACTTGGAGAGGCTCCACCTCTTTGACTGTCACATTGAGGGAACCCCTGATTTATTCTCAGAATTAAAAAATCTCAACTACTTAAAGCTGAAATCTTCTCAATTATTGATCACTCTTTCCGGATTAGGGTTGGGCAGATTATCCCATTTGAAGGAAATAGAGATTGTGGAATGCCTTCTGCTCACGGAGTTGGGAGAAGAATTTGCGAGGAAAGGCTGCTTTCCAAGGCTGCGCAAGCTCAAACTGTGGATGTTATCTTCTCTGGATAGTCTGTCTAGTTCTGTCGAAGAGGGGGCTCTCCCCATGTTGCACACTTTGGCTATATTCCATTGCATGAAGGTTAAAGTACTGCCATGGGGACTTGATAATCTCAAGTCTCTGGAACAGATCAGAGGAGACAAGAAATGGTGGAATGAAATTAGCTGGGAAGATGAAGAGATGAAGAACCATCTTCATCCTAAGTATGTGGAAATCGTGGAAATCCATGATAATTGTCATGTTTAACCCACAGTTTTCCCTTAATTAAGAGCATGAAATAATAGCTTTATATGAACGATACGCTGTTTATTTTGCAAGTATTGCTTGTTTGTAATTATCAAATGACATTTAAAATAAACTTTTTCGAGTTTCAGCTGTTTAGCGTAGATACAGCTGTTTATCGCTCCTAAGAATGATAGGATGTTGTATTTTACAAAATATTGCCTTGGTTGAAATGAATGAATGATTGACCAGTTTCCTTTTTCATGTCTCCTAAGAGGGATTTCTAAGCGATTTCATTCATATCACTGTTTTTAATTCTTTTTATTTTTTTTCTCTGCTGTCATATATATTAATCAGCTGGTTTAAGTGGAAGGGCTGCTTTCTCATATTACATTTGGTATAAAAAGAGTAGCTTTCCTGCGGGTTAAAAAATTAACTCGTTGATTTTTTACAAAAGTTTATCATTTCAAATTCGAACTTCCTATTTATTCTAAAATTTATAGGAAATGATTATAATTATTAGTGCATCAAGATGATAACTTTTTTGACCAGGAAATAGTTGTGAGAGATTGTTTATCAGATTATGTAGAGTTTGTGAGAGATTGTTTATCAGATTATGTAGAGTTAGTGATGCAGGCACAAACAACCTTGCCCTCAAACTTCACTTACAAATCAGCAAACAAACATCGTTAACAAGGCAAAGACTCTCTGCTATTAACATAATCAGAATGCAACATAGAGCAAATATATCCATAAATTCTCAAATTAAAACAATTGAATAATCACATTACAAGAATGGTCTTCATGGCCTCTCATATTTCAATCTCTCCTCTCTTACTTTTTTTCCTCCTCCATTATACTTCCTCTGCTTTTCCAAAATCTGAAAATTGTTCCTTTCTCTTCTCATAAACCTTACACCAAAAATAGAAAATCAAACTCCAAAATTGTTTAACTCCGCGCCTCCTCTTCCTTCAATTCTCCAAGCCACACTCCCTTCTTCATTTCTCCTCACCACTACCCCCCTTACACCAATCCTCGAAGCCTCCTTAAATTGCCTTCAATTGCTGTCTCCCTAACTGCAGCAACACGTGGCCAATCAATCAGTGCTTGGGAAGATTCTATGAATTCAATGGGCATTGCCAATAATATATGTCCCATTAATACGTACCCCAAAGCAGAGTGTTTTACATAATGCCTAAATTGTTTTAGAAATCTTTGGAGCATGGTAATAATGTCTCTTTTAAGGATAGTGTATTCCTTCAAATTATAACTTTTTCAAATAGAATCAATAGACATGTAGTTATTCTATATTCGCATTATATTTTCACGTTTTGGTTTCTAACTTTTCATTTCCAGCTGTCAAAGAACTACCCCTCACATTAATATTCAATGGATGGATGTCCATACCTTCTTTTTGGATGCTCCCATTTTTCCATGGTCTGACATGATGCTCTTGCATCAGACGCAGCGTATAAAATATTTGTGAGCATATGCTCACAAAAGTGGAGTTGAGTGATAGAGTCACCCTTTGAGATTATGAATAATTTGCAGTGAACTCCATCGTTGTGACAACTGCACATAAAATTATTTATTTTTTCTCTTCTTCCAACATCTCGTCATAACAACTATCACCCTCCTCTTGCAATTTTGCTTATCACTCTTCGCTCCCCTCATGGAGTGGTATTCATGATGTCATGTCCTCCTCTGTGAATAGCGCTATTTTCTCTTCTTCTCCTTCATGGGATCCAACCCACTATCAACCAACCTCCTCCACCAAATATCTTCTCCACTCTTCCTCTCTTTTGTGGATTTCAATCCACCCCAAACTGACCACCTCCACCAAGTTTCACCTACACGATCTTTCACAACTTCAACACATAGACATGCAACATTTGTACACCACCTTGTCATTTCACTATCCTCCTTTTTACTTACTTCAACACATAGATCCATCTCAAATTCTTTATAATAAAATTTATAAAAATCTACCTCCTCATCAAGCTTCTCAAATTTGACATCAACAAAGTCATCAACTACTGTAATTATGTCCTCTACCTTTTTACTCTCATTCACATGAATGAAATCAATAAGGTTTGATTCAACCTCACCTTATGTGGCAGCCTTTGTCCCACTTGAAATCAATTCATCCCTTTCTCTATCCGCTACTTCAATACACATCAATCCATCTTGTTCAACTTCTTAATGGTTAGCTTTTGCAAAACCAACATATTCCTCTTTTACTGCAATATCTTCCTTCTTCTCAAGTTCATGTTCCAAGAAGTTATTGATGTGTCAAATCTCCTCTTTCAAGATCACATCCTCATCATCATTAATCTTCTCATCGAAAAAGGGACCCTTGAAGTGCACCTTTTTAGCTTCTACATCTTGAGTATCTTCTTGTCACAAAAACTATTGTGTGTTCCATACCTTTACCTTTTTCTCGCATTACTTCCATCACACCTTCATCTTCAAACCTATGACTAAGCATGATGTCATTATCGCTCTCCATTGCACTCCTCAAATCTGCAACACTTGATGTTGTCACCTCTTCAAGATAACTCTCACATCCCTCTCTAGTTTCTTCTAAATTGAACTCTAAAATTCTATTCTTATTTCTTATTAGCTCAGTCAATATGGACACTCTGTTCATGAGATCCTTCATCCTATTTTGCACCATCTCCTTCATATCTGCAATCTTATTCTTTTAATTGATCTTCTCCACCACTTTTCCAGCACCACTATGTCCATTAATCAAAATTCTAAAAGTCTCTCCCATTGTTTCTTCTATCTCATCAATCATACATGCTATTGTTCTTATCTCTATTATCTGTTTCTGAAGTTTATAGAAATTGATTCTTTCTTCTAAGACCAAAATCAAGACTCTTGGTCTCGCATCTATTCTCTTCATTGTGTAACAGGAAATACTTACTTTACCTCCATCATCTATTTTTTTACTCAAATCTTCAAACCCTCAGTCTCACACATTTAAATTGCCTCACATTTGGTGATCTATTTACACCTACAGGATCTTCAACTCCTCAAACCCTCTAAAAGATTCATCTTGTAAGTTGCATATACACATGCAACAAATCTCTCACACAATCCAATCCTTAGCTCCTGGTGCAAATTGTCTCACTCCATTGAATTTCTTTGCATGCTCAGAATCTATCTACATGCTCAGAATCTTCTAGCTTTGATACCACTGATGTAGGGCAAAAACAACTCTACCCTCAGGGTTCACTTAAAAATTAGCACATAGACATTATTAACAAGGCAAAGACTCTCTGCTACTAACAAAATCAAAATACAACATAAATTAAATATATCCATAAACTCTTAAAGTAAAACAACTGAATAATCATATTACAAGAATGGTATTCATGGCCTCTCATATTTCAATCTCTCCTCTTTTACTATTTTCTCTTCCATTATACTTCCTCTCCTTTTCCAAAGTTTGAAAATTGTTCCTTTCTATTCTCATAAACCTTACACCAAAAACAAAAAATCAAAGTCCAAAACTATTGGACTCCACACCCCCTCTTGCTTCCATTCTCCAAGCCACATCCCCTTATTCATTTCTCCTCACCACTACCACCTTTACACCAATCCTTGATACCTCCTTAAATTGCCTTCAATTCTACCTAACTGGAATAGCATGTGCCTAGTCAATCAGTGCTTGGGAAGATTCTATGAATTCAATGGGCATGACAATGATATATATCCCTTTAATAGATATCCCCCCCAAAAAACTACCAAAGTGTTTTGCATAACGCCTGAATTGTCTTAGAAATCTTTGGAGCATGGCAATAATGTCTCTTTAAAAGACAATGCATTCCTTCAAATTATAACTTTGCCAACAAAAAATCAATAGACACGTAGTTTTTCCATATTTGCATTACATTTTCATGGCTCCATTTTTAACTCTCCATTTCTAGCTATCAGCGAAAGAGCCCTCACATTAACATTCAATGGATGTCCATATCTTGTTTTTGGATGCTCTCATTTTTTTGATGGTCAGGCATGCTTTTCCTGCATCAATTAGTTGATTGAAATACATTTATAGAAAATAGTAGAGTAGTTAGGGAGGGTAACAAGAAGAATTCTTTGAAAACCTTGTTTTATATTCAAAAAACACTAGATAAGAGTCTATTTGGAGGAGTTGTGAAGGATAATTGGAAGACTATACAAGAAGCTTTCCAATTTAATGATCAAGTTAAATTTGTAAAGCTATAGACATTGAAAAGACAATTCAATAATTTGAAGATGCATGAAGTTGTAACTGTGAGTGACTATTGTGTGAGATTAAAAGATGTGGTCAATAAGATGGCTACTCTTGAAGAAGCCATGAACAATGAGGTTGTGATAAAAAGGTGTTCAAAATTATGGCACCAAGGTGGAAACATACTACCATAATCATTAAAAAAGGTTAAGTTTTTTACTCTTCAATTTGATCACCTAGTTGGATCTCTAATGTATCACGAAAAAAGATTGAGAAATTCATTTGGAGAAAGTGACCAAAAATCTTTTTCTTCAAAATTACAAGACCAAGTCCAAGGTAGAGGTCAAAATCAAAATGGTGCAAGAGGAAGATGTAGAGGAAACTTTGAAAATAAATATTTAGTGTAAGGATTCTAATGGGTAAGGAAACTTTGAAATGGATTGTAGACTAAAAGAAGGTAATACAAGTGCTCATTGTGTTCAAGAAGGTGATGAAACTCCTCATAATAATTTTATCTTATGAAAAAGACTAAAATGTTAATAAAGATTTTTATTATTTAGATAAATGTTCTAACAAGATATTAGCATATGAGAATTTGTTATCTAAAATTGATGTAAGTTTCAAATACAAGGTCAAGCTTGGAGATCAAGCTTGGTGAAAACAAAAGATTGGAGATAGCTACAAAAGGAGCTATGGAAGTCCATACAAAAGATAGTATGAGGAATGTAAAGACATTTATTACACTTCATATGTAAAACATAATTTGTTGAGTCTTGGAGAAATGTATGAGACGAATTATGAAGTGGTATTTGAAAATTAAAGTGTACAATTATGATAAGAATCCAAGCGATATGTTTGTTACAGTTGTACCTATGCCAAATAATAGGATATTCCCAATGAGGTTTAGGGAGCACAACAATAGCCTTGCCAATATGACACAAGAGGACGAAATTTGGTTTTGTCATCTTAGGTATGTGCATCTTAATTTTCATGATTTAAAGTTTTTAGCAGAAAAAATATCAGTCTTTGGTTTGTCGAAGGTTGAAGAATAGAAGGTGATTATTAAAGGATTTGTTAAAGGAAAACATGCAAGAGATAAATTTCCAAAAGATAATGCATGAAGGGATAACTATCCATTTTAAATAGTTAACTCAAACATTTGTTGTCCTATCCAAAGAAAGAGTCTGGGCAAGTCAACTTATTCCACTTCTTTATTGATTAGTACTAAAAAAAGTATTGTTTTTTTTTTCTTAAAACCAAGGATGAAGCTTTTGATAGATTAAAGAAGTTTAAAGGCCATGTGGAAAATGAAAAAGGGTCTAAAATCAAATTCTTAAAGAATGATCATGAAATAGAATTTTATTCAAGATATTTTCAAAATTAGAGTAATATGAATGGCATCAAAAGACAACTCAATATTGCTAACACACCTCAATGAATGGAGTAGCTGAAAGGAAAAATCATATAGTGGTGGAAATGACAAGGAGTATTTAATAACCAAGCGATTAAAAAATTATTTTTGGGGTGATGAAATTGCTACAACAATGTACTTTCTCAATTGAAGTTTTATTAGTACACTTAACATGGTGACTCCTTATGAAGTGTGGTATGAGAATAAGTGTGATATTAATTATTTCAAGTTTTTTGGTTGTTTAGCCTATGTTCATGTATGATCATGCATTTTTTTCCCTCTTAAATACAATGTAAGGCTTGTATGTTATATAATCATTTCACTAATAGGCTTAATGTGTCAAGAGATGTGATTTTTTAATGAAGGTGGAGTTTATGGTGATCGAAAAGGCCATATTGAGATGGAAAAATATAGTTTGGATAGTGATATTATTGATGACATTTATGAAGAGAAAACCACTAATATTTTTATTTCAAATGTTACAAATCAACCACATAACCCATCATCTAGTTCTTTAATTCCAGGGATAAGTACATGGGGGCTTCACTGGCTAGGCAATATTATATCACACGCATTCATATTGGGGGGTTTAATATCCCAAAAATGAGGGTGCAATATTTTGCTTATCGGTGAAAATAGAGGGGTTTTAAATTTCAAGTATGAAAAAAATACAATATTTGGTGAAAATAGGGAGGCTTTAATTTGGGCTCTGTATTGCGAGGGTGTGACAGAAAAAAGAGTTTAGGGCAATATTTTTAAAAATAGGGAAATTCTTTAGTATGCCATGAAGGAACGTGCTATAACCCAAGTTCACTAAGTGAAGCCCCCGTGGATAAGTCGAGCTTCAAGTCCAAGTTCTACAAGGAAGGTAAAAAAATTGAGTTACATTTATCAGAGGCAAACAAGAAAATACATGAATAGAATCCACTTGGTGAGATGATAATTTTTTCTTTACATTCATAAATTGAATTTGGGCCATCTTTTTTTTAAGATGCTTGCACTAATGAGGTTTCTAGGGAAATAAAGAAAAAAAAGTTTTTATTTATAAGAATGATACTTGGGAAATAGAAAGCTTTCACATGTCAATGAAAAAAATGGCGATAAATGGGTTTACAAGACTAAGTAAAACAATGATAGTAGTGTTTAGAAACCACAAGTACAAACATTGAGTTTATCTAACCTTTGAGATCAAACTATGAGCACTCTTTGCATAGAGGGGAAATATGTTGATAGTTGATACCTAATTCCAAGTCTTACTAAATGGAAATTGTCATATTGTTGCCATACATGTATTTTTTTATTGTTATACATAATATCTCATGTTTATACTAATGGTTTTAAATAAATTTTATATTAATTTATTTTTAAATATCAATGATTGATCTATCAATTTCAAGATATGGACAATGCATGCATGATTTTTGCATGCTATGAACTATTGTTTTTGATAAAGATAAACAAGTTTTACAATGACTCATAACCAGAAGTTTTATAGACCAAGGCCAACAACAAACAAACATTAAATAGAAGCAAAACAGGGGATAGACCCCACAAAAATCCCCAAAAAACATGAGAAAGCACTCAATTGAGAGAGCGCACTAGTTTAGAATTCTTCTGAATAATCTTCTTATTGATTTTCTCTAGATCCTCCTTGATGAATCTGGAGGTACCCTGCTCTTGGTTGTGGTTCCTGCTCCTAGTATAGGGACCTGAGATAATCTTCCCTCCAATACCACTCTCGCCACCCTCTGAAGCATTCTTTTTTCTATTTTTCGCCCACGGCAGGATCACTGGCTATGGACCTAGTTCTATTGTTTGCAATCATGGAATTGATTTTTTTAAAACCCTCAACATTGTTACTCATCACCTCCCTATTGATTTCCGTAAGATTATTCATGTTGTCTTTGATGTCCACCAAATACTCTTGAAGCTTATCAATTCTGCACTTGTGGTTGAACTTCATAGTTTCTAAGTCAAGCTCATGAGCTTCTCTATTTTACTAGGCCTACGGGAATCCGTTAAAGTGTCAATGCAGGCCTTAATCCCATCTTTCAGGGCTCCAATTTCCTTACCAACCCACCTCTAGTAGCTCTCCTGACCCCTAGTGACCTCCAAAACGAGGTCTTCTACCACCTTCTCCCCCTTTTGACCATATTAATTTTCTTTATTCATGGTCCTTTGGTCCTCATTATCCATATTGATGGTGATGTCTAACATAATCTTGTGGTCCTTGTCTTTGGACACACTTGATTTGGTCAATTTTATTTTCTTTCTAATGAGTGGCTCCAGGTTTTGCATTTTCCAGTTGTTGAACTTAAACTTTCTTGCTGCCCACCTTAGAGGATTGTTTTTCCTACTATTCTTAGTTCCAGGGGTCACCATAGGCTCCCCTTCTTTCTTCATTCTATACTTAGGGTCCTCTAAATCCTTGATATCACACTAATCAAGGGTAGTTCCCCTATCCTCCTCATCCATCTTCTTATCAGAAACAAACTGCACCTCAAGGTTAGAGAATGAAATGTGGGTTCTATCCATTGGGGAAGGTTTTACTTCATGAGCTTTGCAATACTCCATGATGAAAATTATAAGCCCCTCATGAAGCACTAGATTATCCTAGTTCTTAGCATGTTTGGATAAACTACATTCCAAGGAGGAAACCAAGTAGAAAGTGATGGAGATAATTTTACCATGCCTAAAATGGTTTAAAATTGTAAAATGATATGAGAAAATACTAGAAAATATGACATCAAGAGTGATATACCTCATGATGAATTCTGCCATGTTAGCCTAGAGGGAATTCAGGTCTTTCCTGCTATAGCCACCATCCACCATTTTAGTCACCCTCCATCGTTCCTTTTTCTTGTCCAAAAAAGAAGTGATGACCTCCCTACCAAATTTTCTCTCTCTATAAAATTTCTTGCTTTGAAGTATTGTTATGTTTGTTTAATTGTAGAATTATGTTGCTAGATTGTGGGCTATGAACTTTATTAATAATCAACCGCATTATTTTTTGTACAAGATGCAATAAAATTATTGTATATAAAAAATATATTTTAGTAATATAAATAGAATTTCTTTCCTTTGTTGAAATGAATAAATGATCAATTTCTTTTTTAGTGTTAGATAAGAGGGATAAATGATTTGATATTTGTTGGCAATTGACACTCAATTGGTTGGTTTCACTATATTGTCATTGATGGCAACATGGTATTATGCTTTGACTTCATATTTTGGTTTAGTTGTGCACCAATAAGCACTTCACATATACTACATCGGCACTAGCACTAACACAGGTAGGACAAAAGGATTTCTTTGGTAACCGACAATGCAGGCCGACATAGTTTAGTAAAGGTTATCATTATTGGAGGCCGACATATTTTGGATCCGGCATCAACAATTGGTTTTAATATTTAAGCATTTATGTTATCTGGTCGACCTGTAATTTGATATTGTATATATCTTTGTAAGACAACATAAGGCATGTAATTTTGTATAGGATATATAGGTTAGTTTGATAGATCATTTTGAGATAGACATGTGATAGGAGACTATGGATATGCGGATGTAATATGATGCAAAATATATCAGAGAGATCATGTATGTAAGGAAATTCATGTAACGGTTATTACGATAAAGGGTTTAGGGTTTCAGACCAAAATAGATAGAGCTTAAACCGGAGCTATATTCTGGCATAGAAAATGCTATCTTAGCAGTTCACACTTCTCTGGATTGTAGTCTGGAATTTTATGTAGTCAGTGAGGCTCTTTTTGTGATTGAGCAGTGTGCTCTAGGCTGTAAGCCTTCCTGCAAGTGTTGGCCCCTCATATTTTGTAATATCTCTTCATATGGCCAGTGGATTGATATTGTGAGTAACAAATCCCCGCGTGGTTTTTCCTCTTTGAGGCTTTCCATGTATAAAGTTTTGTGTTATGGTTTTCATTTATGTGATTGGCTTATTGGTTGCTTTACTTCTTTCAATTCTATAGGTACCGGTGTACCGATTGGTGTATCCATGTTTTAATAAGGCTAAAATTAATTATTCCGGTATAACACTGATTCACACCCCCCTCTCATTGTTGTTGGACTCTAACAATTGGTATCAGAGCCTTGTGCCTTGGAGGAAGTTTAACAGCTTGAGGAGGATCCTGAAACTAGAATCCTTGGATATGGCTTTGGAGAAGAAACTTGAGATGACTCTTCAAGATTATGATGTTGAAAGGTTGAAGAACTTAAAGATACAAGATGAATTGAATTCTAATAATGAATTCATTGTTGTCCTTCAAGAGGGGCTATCATCTATTCAAGCTAGGATGAAGGAACTTTTGCAAAGTTAGGATGATGAAGAAAAATATGCACTTAAGGAACAATGTCAGAAATTGAGTCAGGAGAACATGGTTATGAAAAATGAAATTTAAGTTATAACTATGAGGATGTCTAAGGAGATTGAGGACAGAGAGAAGAAGGAAGAAAATATTATTGTATCCATGAAGAACAAATTCAAAGAATGTGGTAGGTTGGTTCATGAGAATGATATATTGAGAACTGATTTGGTACAATCCCATAGTAATGAACAAGAGCTTGAGAGACAAATGATAATTATAAGAGAAGATATAACTACTACAAGTGAGTACAAACAAAAATTCAATATTATCTCAGCACAACTAGATGAATTATTGAAGAGACAAAGGCAGATTGGAGATTCTAGTGGACATGGATTTGAGCAAGGATAGAGTTCCAGTACTGCTAATGAAGATCAAAACCATAAGGCACCAGTAAGGAAATTTAATGCTTATAAATTCAATGGTAGATGTTTTGTTTGCAATAGATTTGGTCACATGGCTAGGTAATGTAGAAATAGTGCAAATCAGAACCCTGATTCTGCTCTCGGTTAATATTCTAAATGTAACAAGTATGGTCATAAAATAGAAGATTACAAAATGAATGTTAAATGCTATGTTTGAGGAAAATTTGGACATATATCTAATCAGTGCAAGTAAAGCAATTTCACTAGTTTTAGCAAAGCAATTCAAAGGAACAATGTTACATGTTATGCATGTAATGAGATTGGACATATTGCTAAATTTTGTACAAGCACAAATCCGTTGGTTGGTAATGCAGGATCAAATGAGAAAGGAAAAGAGAAGATTAGTGAAATCTGACAAGATCATACTCAGAGATGGGTTAGAAAGACTGAATAACAATCATTAGATGGGAATGCACCAGTTACTTATCCGATAGAGGAGGCTTCTCTTGCATCGACAAGGAGCTCATCCGATAATTGAGGCAAATGGCTTAGGGGTTGGAAAATTCATGAAGATTCTACATATGCCCTCAGAAGAGGTTCTGGAAGATGTTCCAGATATTGGAGGTGATTATCTAACATGGATGTGTTCCATGTGAGATCTGGTATCCTTCACCGACACTCATTTATGTCAATGGAAGATTAAGTTTTTTCTTGAAGGTTAAAAGGTTGAATTCAATTCATTGTGATCACCTTGCATTCAGAGTGATTTCAGAGCAATTTAGAGCGACTAAGAGAAATCCAAGGAAATTCAGAGCAATTAGATTTCTTCTTGAGCGATTTCACTAGCGGTTGGAAGAATTTGTTGGAGGTTTTCACTAAGAGAAATAAAAAGGTATTTATCCTTAAACATCAAAATGGGATCATCATCTATTCCTATTTTTGTTGCAAACCCAACTATGGTAGAGGTAAAGGACCACCCCAGGCCAATTTTTAAGCGTTATCCACATGTGGCTATTCTGAAAGATTCGGGTGGAGCATTTTCTCATGTTCTGGAGGGAGTTGTCTATGTAGAGGATGTTAGGGCATATACTCATTGTCACATCAAGGACTTGGGAACTTCTAAAATTAAAGGCATCTATATGAGTGAGTTGATGGGAGAATCTAGAAAGATCAAACCGACATACAAGCATATTGAAGACCTAGGGTTTACCGACATTCTAGATATTTCAAAATTTGAGGATGAGATAATTAGATATGTTTTGAGCAGAGCACATGGGGAATTTATATGGTTAAACAGACCTTACAAAATCACTAAGGAAGCCATCCGAGCAACCATTGGTTTATCATCGGTTGGGAAACATCCAAACAAGAAGGTTTCAAATGATTTGATGAAAAAGATCACCGATGTGACATCTGATAAAAGATCGATGAAAGTGAGCACTATCACTGACAAAGAAATCAAATTTGGTAGCATGATCATCAGGCATAAGGTAACTCATTTAAACCGACTGAATTTTGTTTCCAGCTCATGCATTTTGGTTGCACACAAAATGATGAGAGAGAATGTGAAATTAGATCTATGTGGTTGGATGCTAGATGATTTGTTAATAAACTTAGGAAAAATTAAGGGTGAAAAGAAGGGTACATTTCGGTATGGCAACTTGATAGTTTCCTTGATGTTATATTTCATGACTGATATACCCAATTTTGGTAAGAGGCAATGGGCATTTGATATCCCGGTAGGGAGATAATTGAAACAATCAATTGCCACTTTAGGAAGTCAAAGAGATGATAAGGTACGGAGAATTTCAAAATATTCTAGAAATCTATGAGGTCTAGGGTAAGCATACCTAAGCATATTGTAGAAAAATATTCAACCGCATATGCTTCATGGTAAAGAAGGATGAGACACTTATGGAAGCAGTTAAGCCCCGAAAGATTTGGATTGAAGAAATGGGCTATGAGGTTGATGCACAAATTCTTGATGCCTATGCAAAAATGTTGATGGATGCACCAAGTGATGAGGAACAAAAACCCTATGGTACTACATAACAGAAAACACAAGAGGTTGAAACAGAGTTCAATCAAAAGAAAAGAGAGAAGCGGGAAGGGAAAGCAAGAAATTTTTGGAGGTCTCAAAGGACATCAAAGCATTAATCGATGATATCCCAGAGAAAGGTAGAAAGAGGAAGGATCTTGAAGTACATATTGAGCCTACTACTGTAGAATGAGAATCTGAGGATGATACACCGTTGGCATTTAAGAGGGTTGTTAGGAAGAAAACAGAGGAAAGAAAGGGTAGAAGCTAAGAAGAAAACGGTTAGGAAGATTACAATCAAAATACCAGCACAAAAGTAAGCACCAAAGGAAACACCTTCAGCTACATCTAGTACTGCAAAGAAGAAGAAGAAGAGTGATATCAACTTAGCAATTGAATCTGGCAATGTGACTATCATACCACCTAAAACTCATGCAGAATTAGTAGATGAAATCACTAAGGATTACATGTTGAAGAATGTTTAATATTATTATGAACACTTAGAGGATGATGAACAAAGAGAGGTAGAGGAAGTACTCTTATTATACTTGGATATTTATAAGAAAGTCTTAATAGAAATAGAAAATCAAATATCGATTATAATGTATAATATGTTAGATGCTAGAAGACTGTCAGCTATGAAAGAAGATAAACATATTAAAATTCAAGAGCTATTATCTATTTGTTTTACTATTGCTCCAGATGAAATGGAAAAGACACTTGAGGTGGCAGACAGAAAATTTTTCAATAGTAAACATAGGATAACTAGTCTAATGCTAGGAAGAGTAAATGAAATAATAAAGGAGACTCAAAAAGCATGGGTTAAATTTCTTGGAGAAAACAAGGGATTCTTTACTTCACTGGAAACCAAGACAAACACTGTAGATACCCCAGTTCAAGGAAAAGGAAAGTGGATTATGGGTACTTCACCCTCAGTTTTGAAAAATATTTAGTGGAAATTGAGCCCCTAGTAAATACAGATGTAAAGACAAATATTGAGATACCGGTTAATAGAGAGAGTGAACAAGTTAATATTGTACAAGATATTAATATTGAGGATAATAGTCCTACGAATACAAATGTACAGGTTGAGGTTACAGTTCCTATAGAGGAACCGATAGTTACAAAGACTACACAATGTGGCGAAGCCACCGATGCAAGTGAGGAGGTTATAAAGGATAAATATTTAGATGAGAAGAAATATGAATCTGGCAGGGAACTGGTAGTTGGTCCATCATTGTTGTTAATTGACACCTCACAAGTCGAGAAGAAAAACATCATAGAGATGAGTCCTACTGACCTCATGATGATGGAAGCACATAATGAAGGAGGGGTCCACAGATAAAGGAATTATTGATCAATCAATCATTGGTTTACACAGAATGGTCCCAAAGTGTAAGATTGAAAATGAAGCGAGCCCATCTGGCAAGCTTAAGATAATCACTGAGAATATTTCAAAGGATTTTCAATCCTTACAACAAATCTCAAACCGACAAGCAATAGAGAGGTGTACTCGAGCTAAGAGAGCTAAATTTGATAAGGTAATTGAATCAGAGAAGATGAAGACTGATGAGAAGCTGAAACTAATAAAAATTCCTTTGAAGCAATGTATAAATATTTATAGGGTATGTTGTAACCCTGAAATACTTACAGCTAATGTGGATAAAAAGATAAAAGAAATTTAAGAGAAAATTGCAAGTATAGCTAATTATTTTGATGGATTGATTTCATTGACTACATCAATTGATGGTCAAATTTTGATTTTGAAGAACCAAATTTCTGTTATTGAGAAGGAAATATACAAAATAATAAGATGAGTCAAAAGTCTGAGAGGCTTGGTGAGTCCCCGATTGGATTCACTCAGTGTACACAAGAAATAATGTGTGGATATGGTGGGAAAGCCCACACCGATAGAGGTAAATGAGAAAGAGCCTTTTGCACATATATCGAGTGGACTTGTATCTATTTCCGGCACACTCAAAACTGGCTGGGAGACTTATCTGGAGTTATTGGAGAAGGCTTATCCGAAAATTTTGAAATTTGTCAAGCTTCGGTAAGACATTTTGGGATATTTATTGTACATTTCTTTTTCTTTGACATTCTTTTGAGAAGTTTTGATGGCATTGATGTCAAAGGGGGAATGATATAGATGTGAAAAAGAGTAAAAGGAGTTGTATAAATTAGGGGGAGTTATGGAGTTATGGATTCATGGAGATATGGAGTATTTTGCATATTCAGCTCATGGGGAGCAGGGTAGGATGAAACCGGCAAATGAAACCTTGACCATTTTTCACATGAGTGTTTCCATCAATGCCAAAGGGCGAGATTGTTGGCAATTGACACTTAATTGGTTTGTTTCACTATGTTGTCATTGATGGCAACACGGTATTGTGTTTCTGCTTCATGTTTTGGTTCAGTTGTGTACTAGCAGGCACTTCATAAATACTACACTGGCACCGACACCGACACCGACACTGGCAGAATAGAAGGATTTCTTTGGTTACCGACAAAGTAGGCCGACATGGTTTAGTAAAGGTTATCGGTATTGGAGGCTGGCATATCTTGGATCTGGCATCGGTAATTGGTTTTAATATTTATGCATTTATGTTATCTGGCCGACATATAATTTGATACTGTATATATCTTTGTAAGCCAACATAAGGCATGTAATTTTGTATAGGGTATATAGGTCAGTTTGATAGATCATTTTGAGATAGATATGTGATAGGAGATTATTAATATGTGAATATAATATGATGTGAAATATATCAGAGAGATCATGTATGTGAGGAAATTCAAGTAAGGGTTATTTTGGTAAAGGGTTTAGGGTTTCAGATCGAAACAGACAGAGCTTAAACCAAAACTGTAGTCTGGCATAGAAGATGCTATCTTAGCAGTTCACACTTCTCTGGATTTTAGTCTAGAATTTTATGTAGTCAGTGAGGCTTTTTTTGTGATTTAGCAGTGTGCTCTAGGCTGTAAGCCTTCTTGCAAGTGGAGGCCCCTCATATTTTGTAATATCTCTTCATATGGCCAGTGAATTGATATTGTGGGTCACAAATCCCACTGTGGTTTTTCGTCTTTGAGGTTTTCCACGTATAAATTTGTGTGTTAGGGTTCTCATTTATGTGATTGGTTTATTGGTTGCTTTACTTCTTTCAAGTCTATATGTAACGGTGTACTGGTTGGTGTATGCATGTTTTAATAAGGCAAAAATTAATCATTCTAGTATAACACTAATTCACCCCCCCTCTTAGTGTTATTGGATTCCAACAATATTATGATGGTTTTTTGTTATTGTAATATTTTTTCTCAATGGTCTCTTTCATTTAATCAGTTGGTATAAGGGTGAGGGATGCTATAAGAAATAGTAATTATATGTTTGCATGCTTGATTTCCTAAAATTGTGGATGATATAGAGTGATCTTATATCAATATACAAAATTATTTAGATACCTTAAATTATATTTTTTAACATGAAAGGTTCTACTAGTTTATCTTTATTTTAAATTAATTTATTTTTACTAGGAATTAAAATAATTTATGAAAAAGAATGGCTATGAGCCCAATACAAGTAGACATCAAGACAAACAAACAAGACACTAGAGAAGAAGAAAAAATGGTTCCTATTCATGATTAGAATCTTCCTTCTATTAGAGATTTTTGTTAATCTTGTAAATGTTAAATTCAATTAACACTATTGTGACGTTGAAAATGGATTTTGTTAAAAGGAAAAAAGTAGAAAACAAGAAAAAGAATAAATGAACAAACTGGGGAACAAAAAGATATATATATATATATATATATAAAGAGAGAGAGAGAGAGAGAGAGAGAGAGAGAGAGAGAGAGAGAGAGAGAGAGAGCTTCAACTCCTTACTATGAATGCACTAACTATGAGAAAAATAACAAGTGCATAAAATTTGCAAAGAAGAACAATAACACATAACACATAGATTTACGTGGAAAAACCTGGTAAAAATATACCAGTAAAAAACCATGGGCAAATTTTGTCTTTCGTATTGATTCTTAGGAATTCTAGAGTTACAACAATCTCAAAGCTACTTAGGCATTATTTTCAAAGGAGGAAGAGCTACTATATATATATATATATATAAAATTGAGAAACTTAAACAACAATTAAGTTCTCAAATTTGCCACCTCTAACTCTTTGAATGCCACATACGAAAGATGAGTCCTAATTGACTTCACATTCCAACATTCTCCAACTTAAAGTCAAATGTTAAACTCTTGAATAATTCCTCTACTGAAACACCATTGACAATGTTTCCTATCATCACACAATCTGTAGACCAAGAGAAGTTCTATACCAAATGAACTTCTCTCTACTAATAGGTTTCATTATAATATCTACAGGGTTTACATCAGTGTGAATCTTGGCTAAAGAGATTTGTCCTCCTTCCACCACTTCACGAACAAAGTGAAATTGAATATAAATATGCTTTGTTCTGGAATGGTAAGTTGAGTTTCATGCTAAATGTAAAGCACTTTGACTGTCACAATGCAGTACCATGTTATCTTGCTTCACTTATAATTCACCCAAAACTCTATGAAGCCAATTCACCTCCTTGCTAGCCTGTGTTGCTGCCATATATTCTTCCTCAATAGTAGACAGTGCCACCACTTCCTGCAACTTTGACACTCAACTAACAACACCTCCAACTAAAGAGAAAACATAACATGTTGTAGAATTTCTCTTATCTCTATCTCCACCAAAATCTGCATTCACTTACCCATTAACTTGAAGACCACTCCCACTGTAACATATAGCAGCATCTCAAGTGCCTCTCAAATATCTGAGAATCCACTTCACAGTTGTCCAATGATCAGTACCAGAATTTTTCATGTTCCTACTAACAACTCCCACTGCTTGTGCAATGTCTAGTCTGGTGCACACCATGGCGAACATAAGACTTCCTACTGCTGATGAGTATGGTACATGAGACATCTATGTCTTCTCTTCTTCTGTGCTAGGGCATTTTTTAGAAGACAATTTAATATGAATAGAAAATGGAGTACTAACTGGTTGTGCTTTCTATATATTGAAGCATTGCAGAACCTTCTCCACATAAGTTTTCTGTGACAACCATAATTTCCTATTGTTTATGTCTCTATGTATCCTCATTCCAAGAAAATGATTTGCACTACCTAAGTCCTTCATTTCAAACTCCCTAGAAAGCTAAGTTTTCAAATGGATGATTTTATACATGCTGGGACATGCTACCAACATATCATCAACATATAGTAGTAGAATAATAAAACTACCATCATCATACCTTTGAAAATAGGCACAATGATTAGCCTCACATCTACTAAAATCCAAACTCAACATGAAGGAATCAAACCGCTTGTACCAACACTTTGGCACTTATTTCAAACCATACAATGATTTTATTAGCCTATAAACAAGATTCTCATTGCCTCTTTCATCAACACCTTCTGGTTGTTGCATATAAATCTCCTCAGAGAGATCATCATGCAGGACGGTTGATTTTACATCGATCTATTCTAACTCCGAATCAAGACTATCAACAAGAGCTAAAATAACTCTAATAGTACTTAACCATACAATAGGTGAAAAATTTCATCAAAATCAATACCAAATTTCTGTGCATAACCCTTGTCCACCAACTGAGCTTTACATCTCTCCAAATTATCATTTAAATCTCTCTTCAACTTGATGACCCACTTTTCCCCAATAGATTTTCTCCCCTTAGGAAATGGCACAATCTACCATGTTTTATTCTTATGCAAAGCTTCCATCTCCTCTTCTATAGAACCTCTCCATTTTCTTGCACATTCAGCTTCACAAGCCTCTTGATATCAACTGGGTTCATCAACATCAATAAGTAATGCATAAAAAAAAATACAAGTAAGAGAATACCTTATAGGTGGTTTGATTACTCTACTGGATCTTCTTAAATCAGGTAATGATTCACCCTGTGGCTCAACTGGTTGTTGTTCTTGAGGTTGATCTTCATCTAGTTTCTCTGCATCTGGTTGTTCTTCATCAAACACATGTAGATGATCATCACGTTTTTCAACCTCTACTAGAATAAATTCCATACCTTGTTGTTATTTACCTCTTTGCATTGAATTTTCATTAAAATACACATCTCGACTAACAATAATCTTGTGGGTAGTAGTATCTCACAACCTGTAGCACTTTGTACCTTCTACATAGGCAAGAAAAATACATTTTGTGGACTTCTTGTCCAGCTTATTTCTATTCTCTTTGGGAATATGTACATAAGCATTGAAACCAAAAATACGATGGAATGAGTAATCAACTAGTTTACCTTTCCATATTTCTTCTTGAATTTTATTATCAAGAGTAGTAGTGGGAGATTTATTGATCAGGAAACAAGCTGTATTTATAGCCTCACCCAAAATTTATTCTCCAAACTAGTAGTTCTCAACATGCATCTGGCTCACTCCATGATTTTATGGTTCATGTGTTTAGCAACACCATTTTGTTGTGGTGTCCTATCAACTGTCAACTGCGTTGCAATTCCATGCTCATTGCAAAATTGATTAAATTTCGTTGAACAAAACTCACCTCCATTATCAGTTCTAAGACATTTTATTTTCTTATCTTGTTGATTCTCTACCAGAGCTCAAAACCTCTTAAAACAAGAAAGCACTTCAGATTTCTTCTTGAGAAGATAAATTCACACCTTATGGGAATAATCATCTATAAATGAAACAAAATATGATGAACCTCCAATAAATGTTACAGGATCTTCAAAAGTATCTGAATGAATTAGATTTAATACATCTTTGCTTCTGGTAGTACTTCTAGAAAAACTCTGTCTATTCTATTTTCCAAACAGACAATGTTCATTAAAACTTAAATCCTTAGATTTTGCACCTGGGAGAAGATTTCTATGTAGTAGTACCTTGAGACCTCATTCACTCATATGGCCTAGCGTTTGATGCCAAGTTGATAATGAGTCCATCTCTATATCAGATACTCCCTTTGTTACCTTGAGGCAACTATTTTCACCACTAAATCTATAACCTTTTTCATCAAACACTCCAAGTGAAAGTAAATTTTTCTTTAAACCAGGTACATGCCTAACATGTTGAATAGTTCTAACTACTTCATCAAACATCTTGACTCTTACCTCTCCTTCACAAACAACTTCACATGGGTTGTCCTTACCCATGTAGACCATACCACCATCACAAGACCAATAAGAAGTAAACCACTCTTTGTGTGGTGTCATATGAAAGGAAGAACGAGAATCAAGATTCCAAACACAAAGTAAAGAACTTCTCAAATTAGCAGTTAATAGCTCCCCATCTTCCAATAGTGTCTGAACTTTAGCAGTGTTTTCCTCAGATGTAGATGTACTACTAGGATTCTCCTTAGTTGCTTTTGGCAGTCTGCAATCCTTCTTGACATGTCCATTCTTGCCATAGTTCTAGCATTTCCACCTTTCTTGCCCCTTTGATCTGGACCTGGTTTGTCCATGCTCAGTATTTGCTACTTCCTGAGTTCTGCCTCTTGCAGCAAGGGATTCATTAGAAGAAGATCCTTGAAATATGTTTTGCCTTGAATCTTCATAGATTAAAGTAGCCACCACATCCTCAAAGACCAGCTTCCCACTCAGTGCCGAATTACTAAGAGCCATAACCAACTGATCCCAACTATCTGGCAAGGAGCAAAGTAATATTGTTGCCTTATCTTCTTCATCAATTTTCACACCCACTGAAGCTAATTTTTTGGTCAGTGTGTTGAAATCATTTAGATGATATGTGACACATCACGCATCCTCAAATTGTACAATTATCTCCTTAAAAGAATTTTGTTTGCTAATGACTTTGTCTCATACAACTTTGCAAGCTTATTCCACAAGTCATGAGAAGATTTCTCCTCTCCAACATTGAATAAAACTAAATCTTCTAGAGAAACTAGCTTGTTTCTCTAGCCATGCTATACATGGTAGTCCAATCTCATGTGCTTATATTTGCAGGTTTTGATGATACTCCTTTAAGAGCTCTGTCACATCCATCCTTCACCAACAAAGCATGAATCTTAAGCTTCCATAGATAAAAATTCGAACCATCAAACTTATGTACCACAAATCTAGTAACACTATTTCCAGCCATTGCTCACTTCTAAAAACAAACAACTTCTACACAAATAACCTATGCTCTGATAACAATTGTGCAAAAAATAACAAGTGCAGAAAATTTGCAAAGAAGAACGGTAGCACATAACACACAGATTTACAAGGAAATCTTGGTAAAAATATACTAGTAAACAACCATGGGTAAAGTTTGTCTTTCGTATTGGTTCTCAGGAATTACAGAGTTACAACAATCTCAAATTCATTTAGGCCTTATTTTCAAAGGAGGAAGAGCTACTCTATATATATACAAATTTGATAAACTTAATGCAATAATTAAGTTCTCAATTTGCCACCTGTAACTCTTCGAATGCCACCACTATAGTCATATTATTGAATAAGCCTATATGTGGCACTCAATCATCTACACGGTTGATACATATAGAGTCCAACATGATTATACTATGAATCACTTAATTATTTACTAAGTCAATACAACCGAGTTGTAGAATCCTAGCTGGAGACAACTTACTAAATATAGTAAGTATGACTCACACAATTACATGTACGACACATACGGGATGAGAGTCCTAATTGATGACAATTTGTATGACACATATGAAAGATGAGTCCTAATTGACTTCACATTCCAACACTAACAAGATAGAGTATTATTTTGTTTTACAAAATCACTTTCATTAGAGTTTTGAATCATTCTTTTCAGAAAATAGAGTCATCTTTCTTTTCTTATGAAATTACCCACATTAGAAACTACAAAATAGCTTTATGAATTATATACGAAATCAATCACGAATATAAAAGTTCTATAGGATTATATAAAATACAGGACAGTGAAATCAATTTAAATCTAATCGATGACAAAGATAGACCATACTCAAGAACAATGATTCCCGCACAAGAAAAGGAAAAAGAAAATAGAGAAATTAATTAGAGATTTTATTGAAAGATAATAAACATGGATTAATATATTTACTTGTTTGTTTATGGATAGTTGAGAATTTGAGTTATATTCATAAATCCATATATATAATAATATATTTTAAGAATATAAATGAAAATGAATATAATGGAATAACCTTTAAGTTTGATATATTCTCTATTATGTATTATGTATTATGTTTATTTATTTTTTTCTTTATTGTTTGCATATTTCTTTTATGGGATCAAATAGCAGATTGAAAGGTCCTATAGAAGATATAAGATTAGATTGCTATTGAAGTTTTTGAAGATTGGAGAATGAAAGGATCCAGATTAAAAATAAGGAAAATCAATTGGTGGAGATTACAGAGAGGATCACTAGTTTCCAAGGATGAAGGAAAAACCATTGTAAAATTAGAATGGTCCTGCTGATTATTGCCACAGAAGAGCTGGGTCAGTGTTTATTTCTCTGGACATTGCTCTCTGAAGACATTAACCGCGACAAAGAAGAAGTTTCAATCATTGCTGCTTCATTGGTAAGAAGAAGCCAATTTCAATAGAATGCTTGCACAAATTAAAAAATATTGATTCTATATGGAAAAAAAAGTTACGAGATTAGAGGCCAAATAAAAATTGCTGCCATGGAGCTGGTGTACTAATAAAAATTGTTGCAGACAAAGGAGATTATTGGTATGCAGAAACCCTAATCGTTGGCAGGAGGAGGAATAGCTAAATTAAACACGAAGCCACCATTATATAGGGTAAATATTTAATTAGAAAAAAAAAGATGCCAAAGAAAATGAAATTTTTGAATAGATCACAAGTTTGAAAGAAAGTTGCCATTAGAAGAGATCATGTCATTACAAAGGAAATTGGGGTCAACGATAGGAGAGAGGTGCATATCACATATTGTACATTATAATCCATATTACTGAAGCCATCCCTTCTAGAGAAGTACCCATTGTTGTCATAGGGAGATTGATTGTGTTCGTTGGAAAGCTTGCAGTAAAGTTTGTTGTCAGCAAAGGTCAAAATATAGTTGCCCAAATAAAAGGAATTTTCTTGTGTTTTTGTAAACCGCCAAGGAAGGAAGGTTACAACCCTTTGGAAAAATAAATTGATGTTTTAATTTTTTAATTCCTGCCAATTGTTGTAGTGATGATTGGTCAAAAGAAGAAGATTGAGTGTTTGAAATGATGTCTCTAATGTCAAAGAAGAGATATGGAGAAAATCTAAACGTCAAGTGTGAAGTAGATTCGATAATGTTTTTTTTCTAGCATTTTGTATATAATCTTCATGAAGTGTTTGAGAAATATTTAGTTTTATGAAAATAAATATTAGTTGAAGAAAAATATAGTTATTAAAGTCATCATAGATCTGTGTCATTAGTGTTTTGATTGGGATAAGATTCAGAATATATCGGAATGAGGAATTATATTGTTGTAATAAAATCAAGGAAATGCAAGGTGAATTAAAATCATTTGTTTCAATGGGAAAAATAGGGAAAATGGTCAAAAAAGAAAAGAAAAATGAGGAGGTATATTGTTGTAATAAAATCAAGGAAATGCAAGGTGAATTAAAATCATTTGTTTCAATGGGAAAGATAGGGAAAATGGTCAAAAAAGAAAAGAAAAATTTAATTTGTCAAATGAATATTTTAAAAGAAGAATCAACTGAAATGAGGAAAAATAATTCAGAAATGATATCAACTATAAATGAGAGAGTGAAAGAAAAATTTTAATTTATAAGTGAAATAATAATTCCCATAGAAAAAAATTTAACAAGAAAAGTAAAAAGTTAGAAAAAAGGGTAAAAGTATTTGATGAGGTCAAGGAAAATAATAATGATTTGGAAGAAAAGTTACAGAGATTTGAAGAGGAAAATAGTTTACAAATGAAGTAAACATAAAAATGGAAAGAAGAGAATGAACAATTAGTAGTATGCAATAAATGTCCAAGGTCAAAATCATTGGTTTGTGATGTTTCATGTGACATGGAAGATTTATCTTCCTCATTTGATAATTGTGATTTTGTACATCTATTTTGCAAGTAGGATGATAATATCTTTGAGTTTTCAAATCTTCATAGATGTGATTATGTAAAATTTGGTAGTTGTTATAAAAACAATGTTGGTTTGAATATTATGAAAAGAATGGAATACAAAGGTCAATTATTAGGAAATCATGGACATAGAATGAAAAGAGAAAATTGAGATAAAATTGAGGCCAAAGTGTTAAAGCTTGGGTATATTAGAGGTAAGGAAATAATGATATAGATGCAAATTAATTTAAGAAATGCAATGCTCTCAATGTAACAAGAAAATACATATAAAGGATAAATGTTAGGATTTGCATTATTGTATCCTATGTGGATTGAAAAACCATTGTGAAAAGACATCTTGGAACCAAGATTTGAAGAATGAATCTATATCGAGATACATAAAAATGAATTGTGGATTGAGTTATAGATTGAGTTGTCACAAGATACTTAAGAAGTATGCTTAAAAAATTATTCAAGCATAATTGTTCCTATACATATGAAAATAAAATCATTGTACTATTATATGCCTATAAAAAATGAAATTGGAGGAAGCAATTTCTATGGTTTGTTTTGATGGTGTTGATGTCGTTATTTGAAATGGGGATCCTTATTGCCATGCATATAATTGATACCTATGCACATTTCATAGAGATGGTTTATAATATGATGTTGTTTGTTTATTTGAGATTTTGTATAAGCTATTAGCACTTATAGATTTGGAAAAAAAAATTCCCTCATTATTGTTTGTTTATGGGATGTAGATTTTAAGATCATTAGTTCTAGAGTTTTGGGAATTGTAGAAAAGGAAGAGATGGCCATATATAATCATTATTGGAGTGAGCAACAAAAGAGTGACTCCTAATGTGGTTTCATTGATGATTTAAAAATGTAGATTCACAATTATTTGGAGATGGCCAAGGAGAGAACGTAAGTAAAAATAGTACTATAGCACATATTTTAGAGAATTTCTTCAATATATTCTTGATGGAGTAGAAAAGATAGAACAATCACAATTTTTTATCAATGTTTGTTTGACACGCCTTGATGCTGAGAGTTGTTTGAACCAACATAAAAGAAAAGTTAACCATCCATTTCAAATTTAAACATTAAATCAAATATGCCAAAATAAAGAATAGAAGAAAAACATGCATCACACAAGAACACTAATATTTTTACATGGAAACCCCAATAAGGGAAAAAAAACAATCAGAGTTAAAAGTCACACAATATGAAATAGATATCACAATATTCACTTTAAGGATCACTACCTAGGGATGCTCGCTACTCCCTAATGGACTTGAGAAAAATACAATGAAACAGGGACATATTGAAGAGACTTACTATCTAGTAGTAGGATACATGAAGGATACAATGAAAACATGAACATGAACTTCTATACAAGAATCATCTAACAAATGATGGTTTTTATTATAGTAAAAATAGGTTTTGAAGGGACCCGAAACCCTTAAACAATAAGTCTTAAACTAAGATAAGCATTAAACAATATAAATGCATATCAAAAATTTGTTCTAAATATAACCATGTAAGTGGCAGCCAAAAGTCATCAAGAAACCATAAGACAACATAAAGCTTTAAAAATAGTAGAGGAGACTAAGCCAAATTATTCAGAATATCTACAACCACCACCTCTAGCTGATTCATATTTAGCAAAAACTTCTTCAAATCCTTAAGGTCATGAGGAGGCCTTTTAGCTTTTCTCTTCAAATTTTCTCTCATTCTCTTGCTTGGACTAGAAGAATCATTTTTTCCTTTATCTTTTTCCTCCTCCAACTCTGCAACTTGATTGCCTTGAATATCATTCTTCAAGTTAAGAACCATAATGCTCATGCTTTCAGTAATTTTTTTAACAACTTTGTGGCTAATTTTCATAATAGTTTGGAGGGAAGCCTTAATATTGATCAACTTTTCCTTAAAACTAGAAACTTTCCTTTCATAATCCTTCTTCAAATTTTTAATTGCTTCAACAGTCTTCTTCAAACAATCAGCCATTAAGTTTTTCTCTTCTTTGGTCCAGCTTGTTGTCACGCCAAGATCCTTGCTAATGTCTAATCTAGAAGCCTCCATCACCTCTAATTTAATTCTACTAGCCCTTTGTTTAAACTATAAATATTTGATTTCATCGAAGACTTTGTTGAGGAGACTAAAAAAATCAATAACATTGTTTTTTCACCATACCCATAACATTAGATAAATAGTCACGATCAGGTTTTAGATGTTGAGAATCAACATTCATCTCTAAAGGTGACAAGAATCTATCTTGAGCTTGTGAGGCCGAGTGGGGTGAAAAAGAGCCACTCAAAATAGAGGAACTAACATTAATCTTAACCAACCCACAAAGGGGCTCACCCAGCTCCTCATCATTTCCTTTACCTACTAGAGAACTATCATTTCTTTACACAACTTTTCTTTTGTCCTCATTAGGAGAAGGGTCAAAGGAACTCCTAACTTTCTTTATTTTTTTAGGCTCAACCTTAGGGTGAGCAATCACCTTCCCCTTCCCCTTACCTTTCCCCACAGATATAGGTTTTTGCTTACTTTGGGATAATTTTTTGTCTTCTTAAGGGGCACAAAATCATCTTTCTCCAACTTAGTATCCCAATATTCCTCCTTAGAATGACTGCAATTAGTCTCATCCTCCTCCGAGATAGAAATAACAATGGAGGGAGTAGGCAAAGCCTTAGCATGGTCATGAATTAAAAGAAGAAAACCTTCATGAAGAACCATATTTTTGATAGGGTTCTTCTTATGATCCTTAATGTTGGAACTTAGAGATGACAACAAGAAGAATGGGATGGAAACCCTTACCTGATGCTTGAAATGATTGAGCAACACAAAATGATGGTGGAAGGCTCTGGTAAACCACCCATTTAAAGTGATGTATTACATTAAAGGACTTTCAAAAGGTCCCTCTAGATTTGCTTAATCTATGAGGTATCATAGCTTCCCTAGGGAGACCTAACTAGTTTCTCCCTTTCCTTTTCAAATTTAGGAAATGTTTTCAGCTAGGTCAAATAATTTTCTATTTATGTATAATTTCATGCCCTCCATTAGAAAACCCGTAACATCAGAAATAAGCTTCTCATCAACCACTAAATTTCTACCACACATAGAAATGTTATTATTTTTCCAACCCTTGGCAAAGATCTTGGTGATACTCAGATCCCACCCATGAAGCTTCTCGACGTATGTAGTGAGCCCACCCCTCACCAAAAGCTACCACAAAGTCAGATCTTCCTCAACCCATCATAGTCAACTAGCTCTTCACAATGTATATTGCCCTCAATTATGATAGCTACAATGTAGAAATGCTTGAAATTGTAGCGAAGAAAAGAAAACCAACCAATCCACCAAAATTCCCAAAAAGTATGTGGGTAAAAAAGACTTAATCCAGCAATAACTCCACTCATAAGAATGAAATCATTAGGAATTATGTCATACCACATGAAGGAAATCATCACATGATAATAGAGATGTGGCATTAAATTATTGGAAAAGGTGGGATTTATTTTCTCTTCCATGAATCCCATCATGCTTAAGCAATGTGAGAACATCCTCTTCCATCTTGTCATTAAAGTTCCTTGTCATCCTTTCTCTAGTGACAACCCCTTTATTATAAAATAAATCCACCAGCATATTAGCTTCCCAGTAGGCATGGGAAATCACACATTTTTCAAAAGTTCCAATGATTTCCTTGGATAAATTAATCCATCCCTCTATAGTCCAAGAGGTCTTATAGATACCTCTGAGGCATTGGATGATATTACTAGAGTCTCCTTCAATTCAGATACATTTGTACTTGAGTTGACAAGCCAAATTAAAAACTCGGTAGGCTCTGATGGCTTCAACAAGGTGGCTGGTCTGACATCCCTAGGGGAGTGCCACTGCTGCAATAAATCTTTCATTATCATCTCTTATCACTCTCCCACACCCAGCTGGCCTAGGATTACCTTTGCCTACTTCATGAAAAATAATTTTCACCCATCTCGATGGAGGGAAATTCCAAAAACATCCATCCATACCTTTCTTAATAGGTTTTAAGGCATAAGTTATATCCATCTTAATGGACCATGCTTTGGCCACACTATTTTCATAGTCTTGGGATATCAAATTATCTTTGGACGTAGGGTTGGAATTAAGACAATGCAAAATTTCCCCAATATCCTTGAAATTTTTTCCAAAGACATTCTTTCTGAAGAGCTTGGTCTTTGAATATTTTGTTGTTGTTTTCCTTCCAAATTGCCCAGGCCACATGCAAGAAAATATAAGACCAAAGAATTTTTAAAATTTGGCTAGCAGAGGGAGCCTTCCACTGAGAAAAAAGTCCAAGATAGACTCGTGGAAAAACCAAACTAAGGTTCCAGAGAGCTGTAAGATCCGACTCCAAATGGCTGAAGTAAAAGGACAATGGAGGAATAAATGGTAGATGGATTTGACCTTATCTTTATAGAGATAGCATCTATTTGGTATAGAGAAGCCCCTATTACATAAGTAACAAATGTTGATGTTGTATTCCCTTTGTAGCACAATTAATTCATCAATTGAATTCACACACTTTGTACCAACTGATTTCTTTCTTTCAAAAATTCTAACATTTATAAATGATATGCAATTCTATAAATAACCCATGTAGTACCTAAAACATAAAAATTAGGCTAGTGGAAGCTAGATGGCGGAAGCAGAAAAGAGCAACATTCAAATTTCAAATTCCTTGCAAGACGGGAACTTTGGTTCCAATGGCGAAAGTGGCTAGAATGATGGAGCTTTTCCTATGGGGGAGAAGGACAAGCCTCTGGATATTCCGAAGGCTGATGGTATTCCGTAGGTTGTTGGTACTCTTCCAGAGAAGAAAGTGGCTTTTGAAATCATGGGGGGGGCAGTCCAGTGGAGGGTCCAACCCACATGAAGAGGCTTTGGAGATTGGAATCGAATCTAGAAAATGGTCATCCCTTTTTGGAACAAGACCAAATGGAAAATCCTCTTGACCTCCTGTCAAGAACATATCCAACCCTACTAGTGGTAAGTTTGCTATATCTATCCCTGACTCGGTTCTGGATCATAATATTAGTAGTATGGTGAACTCCTTGGTAGGGAAGTGTATGGGTCCACATCCAAACATTGAAGTTGTAAGGGCTTTTGTTAAAAGGAAATGGACTTTGAAAGGAAATGTTGAAATATCGGCCCTACCCAAAGGTCTTCTTACATTTTATTTCTCATGTGAAGAAGATTAAACAAGGATTCTCTATGGTAGTCCTTGGATGGTTGGAAGGACAACATTGGTCCTTCGAAAATGGCATCCAAACCTAAACATGAATGATTATCTTCTGGCGTAGGTCCCATTTCAGGTAAAGTTACCAGGTTTGCCTCTTGAGTATTGGGCAGAAAGCATTTTCTCTGGAATAGGAAGCTCCTTTGGTGAGCTCCTCTCAATAGACCCAATCACTACCTCAAAAAGGAGGCTTACTTATGCTAGATTTTTTGTAGGGATAGCTCATGATGTAGATATACCGGAAGAGATAGACATTGTGTCAAAGTTGGGAACGTGAAAGCAACTGATAGAGTATGAATCTATCCCCTTTGCTTGTTTTCATTGCAAGAAAGCAGGTCACTGGGCTAAATCCTATACCCTTAAGCCTAAAGGGGAGCTCAAGCAAGCCAAACTTTTGGTTGAAAGCAAAAAGGCACAAGGAAATAAAGTATGACAAGCCAAGAACTCAGAGAATAAGGAAGTTGACTTTGTTGATAATAACTTCTTTGGACTTTTGGGGGAAAATAAGGAAGTGGCATCCTCAATAATACAAATAAACAACCCCATGGAAGGGTAGATTCGAATAGAGGAACCTAAAGTACAGTCTGAATCCTTAAAAGAACTAGTTGAGATGGTAGTTGCTAATACTCTGGCTAGCAAGGAAGTGCATAATAGAGAGCAACAACCTAAGGAATGGGAGATCACTAGCTCTCAAGAAGAAAAGACTGACTCTTCCCCACTTCTAACCATCTCTAAAATGCAAGAAGCCCAGAAATGTGCGATATTGGTAATGAATCTCTTGGATTCAGATCAAATTTCCAAAACAGTCAATAGTACTTCACAGGACTCCAGATGTCCTAACTGGGGTAATGAAGAAGAAATTTCCAGAATTCTGAGTAATCCTGAAGTCGTTCTTGAGAAAGAAGCTGACTAGAAAATACCAAAATACAGGAATAAGAAAGGATCCACTCCCTCGGCATCTCAAGTAAGGAAGTCTAGAAAAATTGCTCAAGTCGATGTAGGGTATGTTTCCTCTTCTCTAGGATGACCTACAAACCACAAAGCCAGAGACAAGGAGGCTAGCAAGAACATAGCAGATGGGACTCAGAAGACTCTAAAGGAGTTAGGAATTGGTAAGTAACTATGAAGATCATCTCTTGGAATATTCGGGGACTAAACAATCCCTAAAAGCATGATATAATTAGGAATATGATAAGGGATAGCAAACCTGATATTTTTCTTATTCAAGAAACTAAGATGAGAAGAGAAAATGTCAAATCTTTGAGGTTCTTTAAATCTGGAAGCATAAGTGGTGGTAGCTCGGAAGGTGCCTCGGGAGGCATTGCAACCATTTGGAATCTTAATAGTGTTAAAGGTCATGTTCTTATCCAATATAACAATTTCTCTTGCATAAAATTTGAGCATTTAAAAGATGGAACAAATTGGATCCTCACCAATATTTATGCTCCTAATACCTTGAAAGCCAAAAGCAATGTTTGGAAAAAAATAATGGGGATAAGGGATAGCTCTAAGAATCTAAGTTGGCTGGTCATGGGAGACTTCAACACCCCCCTGAGAGAGTAGGGAAAATTTGGAGGAAGCCCCCTTCAGTTGGAAACTAGATTAGCTCTCATGGAATTTACAAACTCTCAGGCTCTCAATGATGTGGATATTCATAGATGCAATTATACTTGGACTAATAGGAGGACTGGAAACGACCTTATCCAAGTTTGCCTTGATAGGACTCTTATTTTTTATGACTGGTACAGTCATTATTTCTGTTTACTGTTTGCCCACATCCAGGCTAGGTCAGACCATTATCCCATTACTTTTCATGATGATTCTATAAATTGAAGAAAGCATCTCCCCTTTAGATTTGAAAAAATGTGGACTCTTCATCCTGACCTCAATATCAAAATTCAAGAATGGTGGACCATCAAAGTTGAGGGCATTGCTATGTATAGAGTTGTTAAGAAACTCAAAAGTATCAAAGACAATATAAGGTTATGGAACAAAACCAACTTTGGGAATATTTTTGAGGCCAAAGGAAAAATTCAGGAAGACCTCAATTAAATACAAGTTTAAATTCAGAAGGCCGCTTTCTCTACTATGTCTATTACTGAAGAAAATGAAATCCTTAAAAAATATCATGAAATCATTGCTAAAGAAGAAACATTTTTGAAGCAGAGATCAAGATGTACATGGTTGAAGGAAGGAGACAAAAACACAAGATTCTTTCATATGTCGGCTATTAAACATAAAGTGGCAAATAGGGTCACTAAACTGGTTGTGGATAATGGGGAGCTAGTTTTAGAGGATGAGATAAGAAATGAGGCCAAAATATTCTTTTCTTATCTCCTTGGTAGGGATCATAGACTGGACGTTGATGCTCAAATCTCTTTCCTAAACAATATTCCTTTCCTCATTGATGAGCAAATGA
This sequence comes from Cryptomeria japonica, assembly GCF_030272615.1. Taxonomy (NCBI): domain Eukaryota; kingdom Viridiplantae; phylum Streptophyta; class Pinopsida; order Cupressales; family Cupressaceae; genus Cryptomeria; species Cryptomeria japonica. The sequence goes on along the minus strand of NC_081408.1, from coordinate 292,217,862 downwards.
ATGCCTCCCTTTATTTTATACCTTTGAGCTAGGAGATCAGGAATGTTGTCTTTTCTTTTGATGGTAACAAAGCCCCCGGACCTGAAGGCTTTCCCATGTTCTTCTTCCAAGATTTCTAGGATATTGTTGGGAAAGATGTTTCCAATGGAGTCAAAGAATTCTTTGGGGCTAGAAGACTTTTTAAAGAGATTAATGGTACTTTCATTGCTTTAATCCCCAAAATCCAAGGAGTTGACTCCATGGATAAGTTCAGGCCAATTAGCTTATGCAATTCTTGTTTTAAAATAATTTCTATGATCCTCACCTCCAGACTCTTGACTATTCTTCCTCCTGAGATTAATCACCAGCAAAATGGTTTTGTGCCAGGAAGACAAATCCTCCATTTCATTATAACAGTTCATGAGAATATCCATTCTCTCATTACAGCTAAGAAATAAGGTTTCATCCTCGAGTTAGATCTCTCTAAGGCCTATGACCGGGTAGATTGGTCTTTCCTCGTGAAGAATCTTCTAGCTTATGGATTCTCTACTAAATGTGTGGATCTTTTCAAACAATTGATTACCTCTACCTCCTTTACTATTATTATCAATGGGTCTCCCTCCACCTTCTTTCAAGCTTCTAGAGGACTGAGGCAAGGGGATCCCATCTCTCTTATCCTCTTCATAATTATGCTTGAATGTTTCGATAGATCTATGGAAAATATGGTGAGGAGAGGAATTTTCAAGGGGCTTCAACCTTCTTCAACTGATTATATTTTCTCCCACCAACAATTTGTGGATGATACTATTATCATGCGGAACTCAAGCATTTCAGAAGCCAAAACCCTCAAGGATACCTTGTGTAAGTTTTCTATTGCTTCTGGTCAACTTATCAATTGGGTTAAAAGTGAAGTGTTCTTCATCAACACACTAGAGAGGAGACAATATAGAATCAGTAGAATTTTGGAGTGCTGGATTGCTGTCTTTCCAGTCACTTATCTTGTTCTCCCTATAGGCATTGCTCCATTTGATTCCTTTTGGAGTTCTCTGGTGGACAAATTCCAAAAAAAACTTGCTGGATGGGAAGGTGCCCTTTTAAGTTAGGCTGGAAAACTTCAACTTCTAAAAGCTTCTCTTCAAAGCATTCCTGTTTATGCCCTTAGTCTCTTCAGAATTCCTACTAAGTATGTTGAAGCTATTGAGAAAATTCAGAAAAAATTCCTTTGGTCAGGGGTTGAGGCAAAGAAAACAATGTCTCTTGTGGCTTGGGATAAGGTGTACAGACCGAAAAGTAATGGAGGCCTGGGTCTAAGAAAAATCCAGACCCTCAATGAAGGTCTCTTGTCTGAACAGGTTTGGAGATTGTTCCACTCTAACAGCGAATGGTACAAAATCTAGATAAGTAAGTACTCTCTTTTGTCTTCTTCTCTTCCAGCTTTTATCAATTCTGATTTTAGTATGAATGGGTCCCATGTCTGGAATCATGCCTCTAAGTGTAAAGACAACATTCCCAAAGGGGTGAAGTTGAATGTTTGCAATGGTAGGAAAGTTATATTCTAGGAAGATACCTGTCTTTTCGATAAACCTTCGGTTAATATCCATGAATGGGCCCCTTCTTCTCCCTCCTGTATTAGAATCTCTGGCTCTTTGGTTGAGGGGTATTGGGTAGGGGATAAATGGAAGAACATTGAAAGTATTCACCTGGGCCTTTCTAATCTTAAGAATCATCTTTCTTATATTTGGTTGAATCAAGAGAAAGACTCCCTTATTTGGAAATTTGAACCTAAAGACAATATCACTATCTCTTCAATTTATGGTGTTCTTTCGCCTACCCCCTTTGTGAATCCTTTTTGTTGTAAATCTTGGATAAAGGGTCTAGTCCCTAAAATCAACTTTTTCTATCGGACAATCCTTCAGAATAAAATCTTGACTTTAGATAATCTTAAGGGTAGAGGTTTTTCCTTTCCTAATAGATGTGCTCTCTATCTTGAGGAGGAAGAATCCATGGACCATTTGGCTATCCACTGCTCCTTTACTTCTTCAATTTGGGAAAGACTTCTTAAGAATTTTTGCATTGATTGGGTTTTTCCTAATACTATCAGTGATTTATTCCATTCTTGGAATTATTACTTGGCTAACCCCTTTTTGAGATCTTTGTGGAAGCTTTATCTTCCTCATATTCTTTAGGGGATATGGAAAGAAAGGAACAACTGCATCTTCAGGGACACTTCTCTTACCCAGGATGTCATTTTCCTAAAAATTCAATGGGATATTGTGGAGAACATTAGGATCACTGGGAATCCTTGCATGCCTACCAACCCTATGAAAACTCACATTTTAAGTTCCTGGAATCTAAAGAATGTTGGTAGTCCTAATCCCACTCGAAACAAAATATTAGAAGCTAGATGGTATACTCCCCCTCATGGTTGGCTCAAAGTCAACTTTGACGATGCTGCAAAAGGCAATCTTGGTCTTGCAGGATGTGGTGCAATTATCAAACATGAAAATAATAACTATAAGGAAATGATTGTTGTTCCTATAGGGAGTCAAACAAACCACAAGGAAAAAGTAATGGAAGCTCTCCAAGGTATTCTCCTCTAGAGCCAAAAGATGGAATTGTCCCCATCTATGGATAGAAGGGGATTCTAATAACATAATCAAATGCCTTAAGAGAGCCTCAAAGCCTTCATGGACAATCAACAACATTATAAACGCTACTAGAGATATCATCAACACTTTTTGGAAATGCTTCATATCTCATATCTATCGTGAAGCTAATGGTTCTGTTGACTAGGCTGCCATGTGGCAGTTATCCAATATAAAATGATCACATGGCAAGGTGAAGAGCACTTCCCTAATGACATTAGATCAATCATTTTTAAAGAGCAATTCAATAGTATCCCAAAGATCATAAACGAACAAAGTAATGATGAAATGGATAAATAGAAGTGCAATGAGAAATTATAATAATGTCAGTACCATTTATTGCATGATTTATGATATCGTTTCCCATGCTTTCTGGGTTTATTTGGTAGTTCCAAGAGCCTTCTTGATTAAAGTTCTCTGCAATTCTCGACCTGGTGTTCTGAATAGTGAAAAAATGGGGGGAAATCAGCACCGCTGTGAACGTAGCAATTGCAAGGAGTGGAAGCAAAAGGAGGTTGTTTGGAACATTTTGCAGAAGGGCGGGTTTTGAAAGTTTATGGAGTGGCTCCATGGGTGTGATGCCACAGTTACCAACTTCTTCTATAAAAACTGGAGAAAGGGCACTCTGAAGATGGGAGACCAAATGATGTCTATCGATGAATACCTAATTGCTCAGGTCATGGGTCTCCGCAGGGAAGGAAGTGTTATCACTGTTTAAGAAATGGGTTTTCTTTTCCCATAATTGGCTAAGTTTTTTGAAATTTTGAGTCAAGCACACTATTAGCTGCTTCAAATTTGTGTTAAGTCTTTAAGGGTTTAGGGTTTTTGGTTTTAAATCACTTAAATGTCTGATTAAAACACTCTATTTCTATTCATGTGTTACTTTAATTCACTTAAGTAATGGGTCTTGGGGTCGTATGAAGTGTTCCCCCTTGTCATTTACCTAGGTGGTCATTAAATAATCATAAAAAATTTATGCCTCATGTCTTTTTTCTTCTAATGTTGTCGGGCCCAGTAAGTGTCATGCAGCTCTCAGATGGATCTATGGCTTTTGCCATTTCGTTAGGCAAAGTTGCGAGTGCTTTAAGTCTTGCGAAATGGCGAAAGGAAAAAGAATGTTCAACTGTATGCATTCGGTTTGGTTTAACGGGACTCCATCTCGCTCAAGATCTAATGGCTAGCATGGATTCAAAGCCAGAAATAGCAAGTGAAATACCTTTCACGAAATGGCGAAATGGCTTGGCGGGACCAGGTGGTGAAGACTTTTCAAATGGCTAAATGGTGATCAAGTTCAAGAAAAATCGACGGTTCGCATTGTTTCGTGGCTGACAGATGCAAGCATGTTATGCCCTGCAAAGCAGCGAAAGGTTTTTTGGCTCAGGCAAAATAGGTTTAATAAAAGCATAACAGATGCGCAGGTTCCCAAAGATCCAATGGTTAGCGCAGTTTTGCATAAGAGAGATGCTCAAAAGATAGCTTTCGCAAAACAGTGAAATGACATGGCATTCTAGGCAAGCAGTCCAGTTGGTTGAGATGGCAAGTAAGATAATAGCACGTGGCAGAAAGTCAAAGTGGTCAGCATGTCAGATCTAAGGATTAAAAGGTGAGTCCAAGAGGATGAGTCATGTCGCGGGGTGTGAAGTGACTTGGTAGATCCACATAGCAAGGATGAAGTGGAATCCGGTGTTTTCTCTCAGCGAATAAAAGGATGACATGTCAGTTTGGGAATGATTAGACACCAGGTGGATAGAGCTGAGTCAGAGGGCCCACATCTGCTGAACCTTAGTAGGTTGTTAAGCATCGAGCAAGTCAGCTTTAATCTAGCAGTTCACATGAGTTTGCGAAGGTAAAGTGTTCATGCTTTAAAGCCTGTGAAATAGCAAAAGTTTTTTGGGGCCCAAAGAACAGATCAAGCGTGAAGGTAAAAGGGGATTAGCTCTGAAAAGATCCAAGGGCCCACGTTGTTTCATGGTTGTGAATTAACTAAGCGTTAAAGCCTGTGAAATGGTGAAAGAGAAAAGAAGGTTCTTCCTGGTGTAAAGCTCGATGGTGACGTGTCGATTGACATGTGGTTTCTAAAGGGATTGAGGGCACCAAGGTGTAACCGGCAGTTATAAGGGAAATACAACACATGGCTGACTCTGAACTAAACTTGAAGAGTTTTCCAAGGCTAATGGCTTAGTGCCACATGGTATTTGGTAACCAGTGGAAGAGTGGGGTAAGCGATGCAAGCATAAAGGTCTTTCTTAAAGGATGGTCATCTCAGGATTACTCCAACGCTTCACGTTGTTTTGTGGCCCAAAGATGAAAGTGGGTTAAGCTATGCGAAATAGTGAAAAATTGTTAGCTGTCAGGATGAGGCACGGTTAGTGAAAAAGCTGATGGTCCCGGTAAGAGTTAAAGGCCAGGCGGTTAGAGTCCCATCTAATTCCTGGCATAGCTTCACGAAAGAAAAGTGCTTGAGGGATAAAGCCCATGAAATAGCAAAAAGGAAGTTGGGCCCGATGCCAAGACAAAGGCGTTAAGTTAGTGTAAAGACCGATCAAGTTCCATTTGATCGGATAGTTGGACTGATTTCGTTGAGCAAAATTGCTAGGACGTTATGCTCTGCAAAGTGACGAAAGAGCGAAAAGGAAAATACACAGGCATGTTCTGACCCGTTGGAGAGAAATTTTTGAATTCTTCTATGAATTCATTTCTAAAGGGATGGTCGAAGCATGCGGTATCAATATCGTAGTTAAGAGCCCGACTACCGTATATGATCTCATATCAATTGAATGAAGGTATCATTCTAAAGAATAGTTCCAGAGAAGCGGTTGCAGGGCTAATTTCTTCAGTCGCAGAGCAAGTTTCTTTGAGCAAAAAATAGGTTCTCTTATACTCTTGTTTGGCAATCACTTAACAGTGTGTTTAAATTAAGGTCTTGATTTGTCACAGAATAGTTGGGGGTAATAGTTAGATTGCTTGCATAATTTTAAAGATGGTACCTAAGAGAGAATTCTTAGGAAAGGTTAATTACTAGGAGAGGGCTATCTGTGATGACTTCCTTCAATAGTTGACATTGTCAACTAATGTGGCTGCAAAGATAAAAGAACTTGTGCCAAGAGCTCCTCACCTAAAAATAGGAGAGGGATTATATGATAAGGGTAACTGGCTAAGAGACCCTCGAATTGGGTTGTCTGGGTTGGGATTGTTTAAAGTTGGATTTGGCATGAGAAACTCCTCAGCCCCACAAAACAGTATCTAGGAGTTGGATGTAGGAAAATTGGTAGTCCATGGAGTATTCATGGATGTGGATCTCCTAACCTAGATTGCACACAACTATGACCCAATTACAAGAAGTGTCAAGGATATAAGTGGGAAAACCCTCATTGAAATAAATAGTGAGGAATTCAAAAATGCTTTTGGGCTTAGTCAATTCACCAATTTCCTAGAGCCTATTAATTTTAAATCACTAGCTCAGGTATATAATGTGCAGAGGAACCACCTTAGAAATGGGTCTCTCAAAGAATTCTTTGTGAAGATAGGTGGGCTAATAGTTGTAGGACCCAATACTGAGGAACCTTTCTCTTTAAATTTGTTTACCCTTAGGGCCAAGGGATTATATTGGTCACTTTGCCAAATTTTAGGAGAGGATGCTGAGGCAAATATGCACACCCATTACATGCTGATGGTTGCTCAGATTTTGAATCCTTCTCTTGCAGTGACCTTTGATTATGCTTCCTTTATGAATGATGCTATCCATGAAGGATTGATAGGAATAAAGAATGGGAAAGTGGATAGGCCTTTTTGGTGGTATTCCCTCCTCATGCATTTGTTTTTATTCAAGGGTGGTGACTATTTTGCAAGTGGGATGGATACTGTCAAAGAGAAGAATGGAGAGAAGATGCCAGTGCAGTTACGAAGTACAGTGCTATCATGGGACAGAGAAGATGCAAGCTTCTTAAAGTTTGATAAGTGTTTTGCATCTAAGATTAGGACTCTTATCTATTCAGAGAATCCAAGAGTCCCTAAGGTTCTTTTGGAATTCATTAGGCCAAAAGAGTTTGCAGAAAATATAAAAATTGTCCACAATTGGGGTGATATTTACTTATACTCTCTCTCCATAGTTTTCAGAGTATATGGTTTCATAGGCACTCCATTTTTGTTACCCTATTAGGTCCCTCTTAAAGTGTGAATTGCAGAGATCCTCAGGCAGATTGGTGGTGTGGAGGAGGCAGAGTTAACAGGTAGAGGTAAAGGGACCATTTTCCCTATAGTTATCATAGCACACCAATTTGTGATAATTAAAGGAGGTTGGAAGTGTTTTGAAGATTTCCTTCAACTGTATTGTTTGTCAACTACAGTATCCCAGTGTGCTGACCCTCAAGACTTCTTCAACGACATGTTCAAAAAGATGGCAATATGCAGAGGTAAACCCCACCAATTTTAGTTTCCTGAAGACCTCATTAGGAATGAGTTTGATTTAGATGAGAAAAAGATGAAGAAGGAAAAGTGGGTGGCTTATAAAAAGGCCTTAGACTTTGTACACTAATTTGATACCAGCTATGACCCATTGTCTAGCTTCCACCCTTTTGAGGAGAAGATAAAGTTCCTAATTCTTTGTTTTGAGGATGTGATGCAGACTTTAAAAGAAAAGAGGGAAGTTGTAATTAAAAACAACCCTAAGAAAGCAAGACTGGTTCTAAGTAGGTCTGCATCCACTAGAGCAATCCCTCCTGGTGACTACATGTTGCATAAGAAGTCCAATTACAGTGTGTTGATGCCTACAATAGGGGAGCCCTCTACCTCTAAAGGAAAGAGGAAGATACAAGATGTCATTGACATTCAAGATAGCCCAAAGAAACAAAGAGTGGGAAAAGAAATAAAATCTAATGAACCTTTGTACTCTCCATCTCAATCCCCTATCCATATAGGAGATGAACAGGCAGTAGTTGAGCAACTGTTGTAGCTAGGCAGCCTTGGAGAGATAGCTTATACATATGATCAAGTAGAAGAGGGAATGCCAGAAGAGCCCCTTACTACTGAAATGAACATCACTGATAATGAGTTCAAAGGGCAGGAGTGGGATCCTGAGATTAAGCAGGCCAGTGAAGATTTCTTGGCTGACAATAAGTTTGTCACATCAGGAGCATTCATGCAATTTGTGTGGAAGCAGAACATTGACAAATATAATGCAAGGTGTGAAAAGAGAAAAGGTGAGAAGCCTCACAAAGATCCAGCTGTGGTGGAGGAAGAGATAAAGAAAGAAATGGATGATGAGTTTAAGACCATCACTGCTGAGCAGGGAAGAGACATGGTAGCATAGGCTGGGATACTCATTCTCCTCGAATGGGACATAGCAGATGCCTTGGTATTAGAGGCAGTAAGAAAAGAGACTAAACCTATGGAGGGAGTCACTTTCAGTAAAGACAATGCTGCACTGGTCATGTGGTCTGTTAAAAGAGTTGAAATTAAGAGAAATAATAACACTCCAGGGTCAAGTTACCCTGGTGGAATGATAGTAAAAAGAGTTCAGAGCACTGGGATAGTGGAAACTACTAGTACTATGCTAGAGACTACAAAGTTTAGTGTTGCAGTGTCAGAAAGGGAGGCTAAGGAAAAGGCAAATCTCCAGGTTAAGATGGAGATAGTTTTAAAATCCTATAATAGTGCCAAGGAAGACGTAAGGAGTAAAGACAACATCATTTCCAAGCTACAAAGCCAGTTGGCAGGATAGTACCATCAAGGTGAGTCTTCAACACTGATGATCTCCTCTTCTCCTGCAAGACCTCCACCTACAAGCCCCATTATTGAGTTCCCACCATCTCCAACACCTTCTAGCTCTCAATTGGTTGAGATCACTCTTCATGAGTTGGAGGATTTAAAATAGGCTCAAACCTCGTATGCAAAGAAATATGAAGAAAAAGGGCTACAATTTCAAGTTTTTTTGACTCCATGGGGGCCTCATTATTGTATAACAACATGAGAAAGATTTTAGATATGTGGAATGAACTTAATGGAGATAAGGCTGTCTTAATGCCTATTTTTGACAAGCAGAAGCCTAGAGAGCAGGATTTGGAGCTTATTTGTGTATCCTATGATGAAGCAAGGGCTGATCCTATTATCAAATCCATTTGTGATACCACAAAGGACCTAGTAAAATTAGCAAAAGGAATAGATAATGCAGATAGGAAGATCAATTTGTACAAGAAAGAGTACACTGATCAAGTATTTGAATTAATTCCAGGGGGTTTTGCTAGCCCAGTTCAATTGAAGGACAAACAACTATGGCTTAAGAAATTAGAAGCCAAATTGTCAGTTAGAATAAAAGGAATTAATAACTCAGAAGATACTTCCTTTTTTGTCATAACAATTGAGGAGATAGAGAATTAAATCTCATTATGGTTTTCTCAATTCAGAGGTTAACAAAATGAGGAATCCTTGGAAAAGGTTAGACAAGGTAAAAGAAAAAGTGATTAACTTTGCGTGGCCAGCTAATGATGTGTACAATGAGGACAAGAAAATATGCCATACAGGATGTAGAGTAGCTAGAAGAGGTTGCAACTAGACAACAAGTAGAAGAAGCTGCAGAGGTTGAAAAGGACTTGTAACCGCATTTGTAAAAGATTTTGTAATTTCTTCTTGAAAAGTAATAATTGTAACAAACTCTCCTAGGAAAGTCCAAAGCTTTGTATGCATCCATATTGTTATAAATGGATACCAAGACTAGTAGAGAAGGGATTGCAAAGAATTGTAAGAAAACGCTGCAAAAATTTATCTGAGCTTTTCCAAGTTTTGATGGAGAATATTCGAAGGTTTCTTGTAATACTTTTTTGTAGAAAATGTTAATATACAGTCCATTGGTTTTGAGTTAGAACTTTGTGTTGTCTTCAAATGTGTTTGCAAGTGTTTACTGTTTCATTCTAAATAATCCAGGGTTATTTCATTTGAATAGGGGTTGTAAGGCAACTTTCAGTAGATGTGTTTCTTAGGTTTTCTCTTTAGGAGGGGAATTAAATATGCAGGAATCACTTCTACCAGTAAATTCCTTGTGAGATATTTTGAATCTTGATGAGCATAGTTTAATTTGGTATGAATAAATTCTTATGTCTGTCAGGCATGTATAGGGATCTACAGAAGCCAAACTAATGGGATATGTAGAGATATTTGATTGTGGGAGTATTGTTTGAACTCAAATGACTCTGTGACCTTGGATAAGGCACTGGTATAGATCAAGGTTGTCTATTACATATTTTGTAGGTCAATACTGAACTTGAGTATAATTTTCATTCCTTTGTTTTAGTTAGTTTTAAGGTGATTAGATCCACTAGTTTTTTGGATTGGTTTGTTGTGGATTTATCGTTTAAAAGTCTGAATTTAGTTCACAAAGGTATACCCGCCTGGATTTTGAATAAGTCCAAAGTGTAGAAGGTTAATCAAACCTTGTCATATGTTGTCCTAGAAGTTTCCTTCTCTTTAATATCTTTTCTACATACAGAGTTATCATTTCATTACAAGTATGTTAAAGTGAGTCAGATTTTGAAGACAACAAAAGTGGCGACTCTACTGGGGAGAGTCACAATAAGGATCCAGATGCAGACTTGTGTTTACATTTATAAAGAAAATCATTGTGTGTTTGTGGATTAGATCAGTGCGTTAGTGAATATAGAAGTAGCGCTTGGAGGTCTCTATATGAAAGTTCCCTCTATTTTCCTTTGATATATGATTTTGGTTTGAAGATTTTTGACATTTTTTCAAAGCTTGTTTTCATAATTCCCATAGTCTTGTGGGTGGCGATTCCGTTATCTTAGAACCAATCCTTGTGAAATACAAAAAGAAAGGAAGACAAGCACAATGCAAGGAGGAAAAAACACAAGATCATTCATGAAGAAATGCCCTCATGAAACTTTACACGAAGGTTTGCTAGAACAATCACAAAGAGGTCAGAAGAGATCAATGCTTCATGAACCATTAGATGTTGCTTGGGTGCAAAAGAATAACAACACGGGTAAGATACCTGATCGACCTGTTTATGCAAAGTCTAATTCTTCTTCCAGAGAATCTAAACATGATATATTAGGTTTCCATTCTAGATTGTTTGGAAATATAGATAATTCTCATGTTGTAAATCAAGATATATCTCATATTATTGTGTCTGCGAGAGATAGGACTAGTTCAAATGCAATTAAACATTTTGTTCCTAGGATAATTGATGGAAACATCAGCTTGATTGATATAGATCAAGTCAATTTATTTGACTTTGAGGAGAATTTCCCTGATGAAGATGAAGTGTCAGAAGAGATAGAGAATTTAAATAGGAGAGTTCATCACTTAATCTCCTTAAGAGCCCAAAAGGAAGAAAATAAGGAGAAGGAGGTTAAAGAAAAACTAATGAGAGAGATACGCTTCTTAGACAGATAGCTAATCTTGAAGTATTGGCCAAAGAAAAGGAAAAGAGTGATGAGGAAGGCCTTGTGATCAGAGAAATTCTAATCCCCAAGGCTAAGCCAGTATGTAGGTCAGTAGTCCAACCGAACAAGGAAATCCTCAGTGATTCACAGCCTCCTAGGAATAATGTTGATAAAGGAAAGTAGAAATGGGTGGATGATCGAACTGGATCTAAAAACACTGAAGAGATTTCTCATAGGTTATCAGCACATGAGAGAGAGATGGAAAGAATGAGCAAAGAAAAAGAGGATCTCCAAATGGAACTAGAGAAAGCTAAGTTGGAAGTAGCAAATCAGGAAGTCAAAAGAAAAATTAGCAACTTAAAAGCTCCCCCTATCATGTTTCCATCAGAAGATCTTAGTAAGCCTGATCCTCTACCAATTTCCCTTCCCCTAGTTAAAATTTAACCTACTATGCCTACTAATATAACAACAGTTAGTCAAATCCCTATGAGCAATCAGCATAGCCAAATATCTCAGTCCCCCATTCCAAAAGTAAGGATGAACATGGGAAACAATAATGTTGCTAACCCTTTTCAAAGGAGGCCTATCAATTTGGAGCAATATAGACAACTGCTCTTTGATGGGATCCCAGGATATCCCAACCATGTTCCTACTGAGTTAAGGGACAAACTCCATAAGTTTGCTGGAAATAATGCAATTAGTGCTGAGGAACATTTGAAATATTTTGGTGACCTAATAAATGATTATGAGATAGTGGATGAAGATGTTATAATTAAACTATTTATTTAGTCCCTAGTTGATGATGCAAGAGATTGGTACAGAGGTCTTTCAGTTAATAGCATCGGGTCATGGGAGGATTTTAAGAATTGTTTTCAAGAACAATACGGTGATAAAACAAATGTGAGCTTCATGCTCAATGAATTTAACAATATCAGAAAGTCTGATAATGAAATGGTCACTAATTTCAATGCTAGATTTCAAAAGGCCATGCATAGATTATATCAGGTGATGACGTTGGATGATAACATGTGTTTGAATACCTACTATAATGCATTTGATTCTAAGATGGACTATATCTTGAGGGATAAAAATCCACATAACTTGAGGGATGCATTTAGGATTTCCATTAATGTGGAGAGTAATAGAAAAGCATCTAGGAAGTTAGGAAGGAGAAGAGATGGTAGGTTATGGCAAGAAACAAAACATCAACCAAGCAATGCTGCTAAGGAGGAAGACAAGATAGAGAAGTTGCTCATTGCTATGAAGGAACTGACTGCCAAAGTAAACAAAAATGACAAGCCTCATTATAACTGGCAAGATAGACACCCTAGATTGCATGACATGTCTTATAATACCAACTGGAAAGATGGTAAACCCCAAAATGAGAAGCCTAAAATTGCTCAAAATTAGGACACTCCAGATCCCTTAAAAGGGAAAAATGTCCATAATATATAAAATACTCCTTGGTGTATTTCTTGTGATGGGCCACATTCTCCTCATCAATGTGCAGTAGCTCAAGCTCTTGAGGAATCCATGAGACAAGAAGCTAAGCCTAACATTAACATGTTTGAGACTATTATAGAAAGTGATGAGGAATCTATACAAAGTGAATACATTGATGTGTTGGATAATGAAAAGTTTGTTCAAGGAAAACTAACCTTGGATTGGCATCCTACATTGAATGTGGTAACAATTGAGGATGAAGAAGTTCATCTTAGAAGGCCTAGTGAGGAAGAAGTTAAAAGTCTCACTAAAGTTTCTATTGCTAAAGCAAAACATAATTATAACTTAAGGAGCACCAAGAAGGACACTGATCAGGGTGAACCTGGTTCCATGTTCATAAAAGAGATTACCCAAAAAGGGGCAACAAGTAGTGCTACTACTATCCCTAAAATTGGTCAAGAAAAGAAGGAACAGGTTAAAGATGTACCCAAGAGTACAGATGATAAAAATACCAGTGATATACAAGGAGCTGCCACAACAAAAAGGGCAAGTCAATTCAAGGGAGAAAGAGTTAGGGCTACTACTGATTTAAGAAGTAGTCCCACATTTGACATGGCTCAAGCTCTTACACAAATGAAGGTCACTGTCCCATTAGTAGAATTACTGAAAATAAAAGAGCATAGGGATGCAGCTTTGTCTTTGTTTTCTAATATATCTAACAATGACACAGTCCTACCCATTGGTTCAGCTAAAACTGGAAAGGATCAGGAACTTCCAACCCCAGAGGTTTATGTTGGAGCCACTATCACTCAAGAGCCTTCACAGGTAGATCCTTTTTATGTTACTTTGTTAGTAAATAACTGGTTGATAAAAAACTGCATGATAGATTCAGGAGTTGCTGCTAATGTGATGCCCTATGGTGTCATGAAAGAATTAGGACTGTTAATGACCACTGTATATGGAAAGTGTTATGCTATGGATAATAGGGAAGTACCTGTGATAGGAACAATGAGAGATGTTGAAGTAAAAATAACAACATTCCCTGAGGCAACTTATAAAATGGATGTTATTGTTACTGACACTAAACCCCATTATGGTATGTTGTTGTCCAGGAAGTGGGCAGTAGCTGTAGGAGGAAATGTCCAACTAGATTTGTCTTATGCCACCATTCCAATAAATGGGAATCAGGTCAAGTTGTATAGAGAACCACGTGCTCCCAGAGTAATTGAGAGTGTAGATCCTAATATGCTCAATTGTATGATTGATGTGGATCTTGATAATTTCAGATTACAACCAATTTTACCCCAATTGAAGAATACTGACCCCATTGTGGTTGAATTAGAATCACAACAGTATGGTTTATGGAAGATGTATTTTGATGGAGCTTGTTCCAAAGAAGGATCTGGAGCAGGAGGTTCTTTTTGTATCCCCATCAGGTATAACTTTTAAGTATTCTTTCTTATTGGCTTTCCAATGCACAAATAATACTACAGAGTATGAAGCCCTATTATTGGGACTTGAGGTTGCAAAAAGGCATGGGATCTAGCTATTGAAAGTGTTGGGGGATTCAGAATTGGTTGTATCTCAGGTAAGATCCAATGTGCATCCAAAAATGATGGATTAAAGAGATATAAACATGTCGTTTGGGATGTTATTGAGCATTTTAGTGCATTTTCTATTAATTGGATAGAGCGATCAAAGAATATTATGGCAGATTTTCTAGCTAATGTTGCATTGAAAAATGATGATGCAACACTAACCGGCATCTCCACTGTGGAGATAAAATCTAGGCCTACCATCCCTGATAATGTGTATAATTGGCAAGTTTTTGCTGATGATGAAGATATTCTTAGGTTCATCTAGTGTGTTGATGATTATGATGGACAGAAGATTGATTGCAATGCACTGGTGGAGGTGGTTGACAACAAGGAAACAGTGTTTGGAAATGACTTGGTTTAGTTGGAAACAAATGAGATACCTAATGGGTTAGTAGAGCTAGAGAGCATGTTCAGTTATAATGACAGTCACTTACATCAGCAGTCTACCACTAAGTTGGAAGAATTGGAGGAGGTAAACCTGGGAACTGAGTCATCCCCTAAGTTAGTATACATTGGAAAGAAATTACCCCCTCATGTTAGAATTAATCTTATTAATTTATTAAAAAGATATAAGCATGTTTTTTCTTGGTCTTATGAAGACTTAAAGGCGTATAGACAATACCTTTTTCAGCATGAAGTTCCTTTACTTCCAGATGCTAAGCCTTTCAGACAGAAGCAGAGACCTATTAATTCCCTGTTAGAAACTAAGATGCAGCAAGAGTTGACTAAGTTAAGAGAAGGGGGGATTATCAAACCTATAAGACATTCTTCATGGGTCTCCAATCTGGTCCTAGTAAGAAAGAAAAATGGGGACATTAGATTGTGTGTGGATTTTAGAATTTGAATGTTGCCTCTTTAAAAGATAACTACTCTTCCCCAAATATGGAAGCCATGCTTCAAAGAGTAACAGGTTGTGATCTTTTATCCATGATGGATGGTTTTTCAGGATACAATCAAGTGTTAGTGAGAGAATCTGAACAATTTGAAACTGCTTTCACTACTCCATGGGGAACATATGTCTCTGTAAGAATTCCATTCAGATTGAAAAATGTTGGAGCTACATTTCAGAGAGCCATGGATGTAGCTTTCAAAGAATTCATTAATATCATCATGGTGGTTTATCAAGATGATCTAACTTGCTTCTCCAAAAGGGCTGATGATCATTGTGGACATTTGGAAAAGGTTTTCAACAAAGCTTTGGAATTTGGTGTGTCATTAGATCCCAAAAAATGTAATTTTGGGGTCACTGAAGGAAAATTATTAGGGCACATTGTCTCCAAGGAGGGGGTAAGAATAGACCCTGAAAGAATTGAAGCAATAAACAAAGTATCTAAACTAAAGAACATTAAAGGTATTCAATCCTTTTTAGGCAAAGTAAATTTTGTTAGAAGATTCATTGCAAACTTTGCAGAGATAGTGAAACCCATTGTCAAGTTACTCAAGAAGGATACCAAATTTTGTTGGGATCAAGAAGCCTCAAAGGCTTTTGATGATATTAAAAAGGCCATTCAGGAAGCACCAGTGCTGAAATCTCTTGATTATAGTAAGCCCTTTTGTCTATTCTCTTTTGCTTCATACCACACAGTAGCTACAGTATTGTTACAAAAAGATAATGAGGGATATGAACATCCAATAGCTTTCTATAGAAAGTCTTTGCAAGTAGCAGAATTAAAGTATGAAACCATGGAGAAACAGGCTTATGCTTTAGTTAAAGCTGTCAAAGCTTTCAGGCCATACCTTGTGAATGCAAAAATCACTGCTTATGTCCCACATGCTACAGTTAAGGATATTTTGTCCCAGTCTGAGGTTATAGGAAAAAGATGCAAATGGATCAATAGAATCCAAGAATTTGACTTGGAAATAAAGATCACCAAATTGGTGAGAGGCCTAGGTCTGGCCAAGCTCATGACTGAATCTAATCTTCTGAATGTTGAGGTAAATAATGTTGAAATCAAAAGTACTTCAGTCACTACTATTGAAAGGCAACCTTAGTATTCAGAGATAGTCCGATTTCTAAAAGATGCTACATTTTCAGAAGGAATGACACATAATCAAAGAAGAACTCTAAAATTGAAGTCTCAGAAGTATGTTCTCATTCAAGGTGACTTGTTTTGGAGAAACAAAGATGGAGGGTTACTCATGTGTTTAGATGAATTCCAAGCAAAGAAAATGATGATTGAAATGCATGATGGAATGTGCGGAGGTCACTATTCTGCTAAGACAACTGCTAGGAAGATAGTCTGAGCTAGGTATTATTGGCCTACCCTGTTCAAGGATGCTCATGAATATGTCAAGAGATGTAACCCATGTCAAAGGTTTTCATCCAAATTAAAATATGAAGGAGCTCTACTCTTGAACCTAGGTATAGTGGAAGCACCTTTTGTCCAATGGGGGATAGATTTCATTGGAGAGATTGTTGAGAGATCAGGAAGAGGTCATAGATGGATCATAGTAGCCACTGATTATTTTACTAAATGGATTGAAGTCGTTCCCACCAAAAGAGCTACAAGTAAAATTGTTATTGATTTCTTGATGGATTGTATCATAAATAGATTTGGAGTTCCTATGAAATTAGTAATGGACAATGCTATGAGTTTCAGATCAGAAGAGTTTGTCAATTTTTGTACTAGTCATGAGATACTCATGTCTTACTCTTCACCTTATCATCCTCAAGGAAATGGGCAAGTAGAATCCAGCAATAAAAGCCTCTTGAATATTATCAAGAAAATCTTAGAAGAAAACAAGAGGTCATGGGATCAAAAGTTGAAACTAGCTTTGTGGGTAGACAGAATCACTGTCAAGAAAGCCATTGGGATGTCACCATTTGAATTGGTATATGGTACATAAGTGAGAGTGCCTATAAACAATCTTCTTCCAGTGTATAGGTTCTTGCAAGCTGAGGACATGGATTTATTAGAGCCTATGGAGGACCAAATGATCTAGATGGTCGAAGTGGAAGAGATTAGAGCTCTAGCTCATAAGAGAAATTTGAAGATCCAAATACAGTCCAAGTACCTTTTTGATAAAAGGACATCATTAAGAAAGTTTCAAATTGATGATATTGTTCTTCAATGGAATCCAAGAGGACAGGACAAGGGAAAGCACAAGAAATTTGAGTCATTATGGATTGGCCCTTTTGTGGTCTGTGATCTAAATGGATAGGATTCTTATTTTGTGAAAAGTATGAATGATGAAGTATAGGAATTCCTAGTGCATGGACAATTCCTGAAACATTATTTCTCTTGAAGTCCATGCACAGTAGGTCCTTTGTTTGTATATATTTTTCTTGTTTCCTGTTGTTTTGTTTGGGTCTGTGTTTTGGTCTGTTCTCCAGAGTTTTCTGAGTTTCTTGTGTTGACCTTGCGATCAACCATCGCCAGTCAGAGCCATTGTTATCACTGTTTAAGAAATGGGTTTTCTTTTCCCATAATTGGCTACGTTTTTTTAAATTTTGAGTCAAGCACACTATTAGCTGCTTCAAATTTGTGTTAAGTCTTTAAGGGTTTAGGGTTTTTGGTTTTAAATCGCTCAAATGTCTGATTAAAACCCTCTGTTTCTATTCATGTGTTACTTTAATTCACTTAAGTAATGGGTCCTGGGGTTGTATGAAGTGTTCCCCCTTGTGATTTACCTAGGCGGTCGTTAAATAATCGTAAACAATTTATGCCTTATGTCTTTTTCCTTCTAATGTTGTCGGGCCCAATAAGTGTCATGCAGCTCTCATATGGATCTATGACTTTCACCATTTCATTAGGAGAAGTTGCGAGTGCTTTAAGTCTTGCGAAATGGTGAAAGGAAAAAACATGTTCAGCTATATGCATTTGGTCTAGTTTAACGGGACTCCATCTCGCTCAAGATCTAACAGCTGGCATTGATTCGCAGCCAAAAATAGCGAGTGAAATACCTTTTGTGAAATGGCGAAATGGCTTGCGAGACCTGGCGGTGAAGACTTTTCAAACAGCTAAAAGGTGATCAAGTTCAAGAAAAATCGACGATTCATGTTGTTTCATGGCTGACAGATGCAAGCGTGTTATGCCCTGCGAAGTAGCGAAAGATTTTTTGGCTCGGGTAAAATAGGTTTAATAAAAGCATAACGGATGCGCAGGTTCCCAAAGATCCAATGGTTAGTGTAGTTTCACATAAGAGAGATGCTCAAAAGATAGCTTTTGTGAAGCAGCAAAATGACATGGCGTTCTAGGCAAGTAGTCCAGTTGGTTGAGATGGCGAGTAAGATAATGGCACGTGGCAGAAAGTCAAAGTAGTCAACATGTCAGATCTAAGGATTAAAAGGTGGGTCCAAGAGGATGAGTCATGTCACGGGGTGTGAAGTTACTTGGCAGATCCACATGGCAAGGATGAAGTGGAATCCGGTGTTTTCTCTTAGCGAATAAAATGACGACATGTCAGTTCAGGAATGACTAGACACCAGGTGGATAGAGCTAAGTTAGAGGGCCCACATCTATCGAACCTTAGTATGTTGTTAAGCATCGAGCAAGTCAGCTCTAATCTAGTTGTTCGCATGAGTTCGCAAAGGTAAAGTGATTTTTCTTTAAAGCCTATGAAATAGCAAAAGGTTTTTGGGGCCCAAAGAATAGATAAAGCATGAAGGTAAAAGGGGATCAACTCCGAAAAGATCCAAGGGCCTGCATTGTTTCATGGCCCACATTGTTTCATGGCTACGAATTAACTAAGTGTTAAAGCCTGCGAAATGGCGAAAGAGAAAAGAAGGTTCTTCCTGCCGTAAAGCTCAATGGTGACATGTCGATTGACATGTGGTTTCCAAAGGGATTAAGGGCACCAAGGTGTAACCGGTAGTTATAAGGAAAATACGACACGTGGCTGACTCTGAACTAAACTCGAAGAATTTTCCAAGGCTAATGGCTGAGTGCCACGTGGTATTTGGTAACTAGTGGAAGAGCGGGGTAAGCGATGCAAGCATAAAGTTCTCTCTTAAAGGATGGTCATCTTAGGATTGATCCAACACTTCGAGTTGTTTCATGGCCCAAAGTTGAAAGTGGGCTAAGCTATGCGAAATAGCGAAAAACCGTTAGCCGTCAGGATGAGGCACAGTTAGTGAAAAAGTTGATGGTCCCGGTAAGAGTTAAAGGTTGGGCGGTTAGAGTCCCATCTAATGCCTGGCATAGCTTCGTGAAAGAAAAGTCCTCAAGGGATAAAGCCTGTGAAATGGAAAAAAGGAAGTAGGGCCTGATGCCAAGACAAAGGCATTAAGTCAGTGTAAAGAATGATCAAGTTCCATTTGATTGGATGGCTGGCGTGATTTCATTAAGCAAAATCGCTAGGATGTTATGCTTTGTGAATTGGCAAAAGAGAAAAAAGGAAAACACATAGGCATTTTGTGACCCGTTGGAGCGAAATTTTTGAATTCTTCTATGAATTCAATTCTGAAGGGATGGTCGAAGCATGCGGTATCAATGTCGCAGCTAAGAGCCTGACTACCGTATATGATCTCGTATCAATTGAATGAAGGTATTATTCTAAAGAATAGTTGAAGAGAAGCGGTTGCAGAGCTAATTTCTTCAGTCACAGAGGAAGTTTCTTTGAGCAAAAAATAGGTTCTCTTATACTCTTGTTTGGCAATCACTTAACAGTGTGTTTAAATTAAGGTCTTCATTTGTCACAGAATACTCGGGGGTAATAGTTAGATTGCTTGCATTATTTTAAAGATGGCACCTAAGATAGAATTCTGAGGAAAGGTCAATTACCACGGGAGGGCTATTTGTGATGACTTCCTTGAACAGTTGACATTGTCAACTAATGTGGCCGCAAAGATAAAAAGAACTTGTGCCAAGAGCTCCTCGCCTAAAAATAGGAGAGGGATTATATGATAAGGGTAACTAGCTAGGAGGCCCTCGAATTGGGTTATTTGGGTTGGGATTGTTCAAAGATGGATTTGGAATGAGAAACTCCTCAGCCCCGCAAAACCATATCTGGGATTTGGATGTAGGAAAATTGGTAGTCCCTAGAGTATTCATGGATGTGGATCTCCTAACCCAAATTGCACACAACTATGACCCAATTACAAGAAGTGTCAAGGATATAAGTGGGAAAACCCTCATTGAAATAAATAATGAGGAATTCAGAAATGCTTTTGGGCTTAGTGAATTCACCAATTTCCTAGAGCCTATTAGTTTTAAATCACTAGCTCGGGTATATAATGTGCAGAGGAACCACCTTAGAAATGGGCCTCTCAAAGAATTCTTTGTGAAGATAGGTGGGCTAACAGTTGTAGGACCCAATACTGAGGATCCTTTCTCTTTAAATTTGTTTACCCTTAGGGCCAAGGGATTATACTGGTCACTTTGCCAAATTTTAGGAGAGGATGTTGAGGCAAATATGCCCACCCATTACATGCTGATGGTTGTTCAGATTTTGAATCCTTCTCTTGCAGTGACCTTTGATTATGCCTAATTTATGAATGATGCTAGCCATGAAGGATTGATAGGAATAAAGAATGGGAAAGTGGATAGGCCTTTTGGGTGGTATTCCCTCCTCATGCATTTGTTTTTATTCAAGGGTGGTGACTATTTTGCAAGTGGGATGGATATTGTGAAAGAGAACAATGGAGAGAAGATGCCAGTGTAGTTATGGAGTACAATGTTATTATGGGACAGAGAAGATGCAAGCTTCTTAAATTTTGATAAGTGTTTTGCATCTAAGATTAGAACTCTTATCTATTCAGAGAATCCAAGAGTCCCTAAGGTTCTTTTTGAATTCATTAGGCCAAAAGAGTTTGCAGAAAATATAAAAATTGTCCACAATTGGGGTGATATTTACTTATACCCTCTCTCTATAGTTTATAGAGTATATTGTTTCATAGGCACTCCATTTTTGTTACCCTATCAGGTCCCTCTTAAAGTGGGAATTGCAAAGATCCTCAGGTAGATTGGTGTTGTGCAGGAGGCAAAGGTAACAGGCAGAGGTAAAGGGACCATTTTCCCTACAGTTACCATAGCACACCAATTTGTGATAATTAAAGGAGGTTGGAAGTGTTTTGAAGATTTCCTTCAACCGTATCATTTGTCAACTGCAGTATCCTGGTGTGCTGACCTTGAAGACTTCTTCAATGACATGTTCAGAAAGAGGGCAATATGCAGAGGTAAACCCCACCAATTCCAGTTTCTTGAAGACCTCATTAGGAATGAGTTTGATTTAGATGAGCAGGAACTGAGGAAGGAAAAGTGGGTGGATTATAAAAAGGCCTTAGACTTTGTACACCAATTTGATACTAGCTATGACCCATTGTCTAGCTTCCACCCTTTTGAGGAGAAGATAAAGTTCCTAATTCTTTGTTTTGAGGATGTGATGCAGACTTTAAAAGAAAAGAGGGAAGTTGTAATAAAAAACAACCCTAAGAAAGCAAGACTAGTTCTAAGTAGGTCTGCATCCACTAGAGCAATCCCTCCTGGTGACTACATGTTGCATAAGAAGTCCAATTATAGTGTGTTGATGCCTACAATAGGGAAGCCCTCTACCTCTAAAGGAAAGTGGAAGATACAAGATGTCATTGACATTCAATATAGCCCAAAGAAACAAAGAATGGGAAAAGAAATACAATCTAATGAACCTTTGTACTCTCCATCTCAATCCCCTATCCATATAGGAGATGAATAGGTAGTAGTTGAGCAACTGTTGTAGGTAGGTAGCCTTGGAGAGATAGCATATACATATGACAAAGTGGAAGAGGGAATGCCAGAAGAGCCCCTTACTACTGAAATGAACATCACTGATAATGAGTTCAAATGCCAGGAGTGGGATCCTAAGATTAAGCAGGCCAGTGAAGATTTCTTGGCTGACAATAATTTTGTCACATCAAGAGAATTCATGCAATTTGTATGGAAGCAGAACATTGACAAATATAATGCAAGGTGTGAAAAGAGAAAAGGTGAGCATCCTCACAGAGATCTAGCTGTGGTGGAGGAAGAGATAAAGCAAGAAATGGCTGATGAGTTTAAGACCATCACTCCTGAGCAGGGAAGAGACATGGTAGCACAGGCTGGGGTACTCATTCTCCCCTAATGGGACATAGCAGATGCCTTGGTATTAGAGGCAGTAAGAAAAGAGACTAAACCTATGGAGGAGTCACTTTCAGTAAAGACAATGCTGCACTGGTCATGTGGTCTCTTAAAAGAAATGAAAATAAGAGAAATAAGAACACCCCAGGGTCAATTTACCTTGGTGGAATGATAGTAAAAAGAGTTCAGAGCACTGTTATAGTGGAAGCCACTAGCACTTTACTAGAGACTGCAAAGTTTAGTGTTGCAGTGGCAAAAAGGGAGGCTAAGGAAAAGGCAGATCTCTAGGTTAAGCTGGAGACAGTTTTAAAAGCCTATAATAGTGCCAAGGAAGAGGTAAGAAGTAAATACAACATCATTGCCAAGCTACAAAGCCAGTTGGCAGGATAGTACAATCAAGGTGAGTCTTTAACATTGATGATCTCCTCTTCTCCTGGAAGACCTCCACCTACTAGCCCCATTATTGAGTTCCCACCATCTCCAGCACCTTCTAGCTCTCAATTGGTTGAGATCACTCTTCATGAGTTGGAGGATTTAAAACAACCTCAAGCCTCGTATGCAAATAAAAATAAAGAAAGAGTAAGGGCTACAATTTCAAGTTTTGCCGACTCCATGGGGGCTCATTATTGTATAACAACATGAGCAAGATTTTAGATATGTGGAATGAACTTAATGGAGATAAGGTTGTCTTAATGCCTATTTTTGACAAGCGGAAGCCTAGAGAGCAGGATTTGGAGCTTATTTGTGTATCCTATGATGAAGTAGGGACTGATCCTATTATCAAATCCACTTTTAATACCACAAAGGACCTAGTAAAATTAGCAGAAGGAATAGATAGTGCAGATAGGATGATCAATTTGTACAAGAAAGAGTACACTGATCAAGTATTTGAATTAATTCCAAGGGGTTTTGCTAGCCCAGTTCAATTGAAGGACAAACAAGTATGGCTTAAGGAATTAGAATCCAAATTGTCTGTTAGAATAAAAGGAATTATTAACTTAGAAGATGCTTCCTTTTTTGTCATAACAATTGAGGAGATAGAGAGAATCAAATCTCATTATGGTTTTCTCAATTCAGAGGTTAACAAAATAAGGAATTCTTGGAAAAGCTTAGCCAAGGTAAAAGCAAAAGTGATTAACTTCACGTGGCCAGCTGATGATGTGTACAATGAGTGGACAAGAAAATATGCCATATAGGATGTAGAGCAGTTAGAAGAGGTTGCAACTGGACAACAAGTAGAAGAAGTCACGGAGGTTGAAAAGGACTTGCAACTGCATTTGTAAAAGATTTTGTGATTTCTTCTTGAAAAGTAATGATTGTAACAAACTCTCCTAGGAAAGTCCAAAGCTTTGTATGCATCCATATTGTTATAAATGGATACCAGGACTAGTAGAGAAGGGATCGCAAAGAATTGTAAGAAAACGCTGCAGAAATTTATCTGAGCTTTTCCAAGTTTTAATGGAGAATATTCAAAGGTTTCTAGTAATGCTTTTTGGAAGAAAATTTCAATATACAGACCTTTGGTTTTGAGTTAGAACTTTGTGTTGTCTTCAAATGTGCTTGCAAGTCTTACTGTTTCATTCTAAATAATCCAGGGTTATTTCATTTGAATAGGGGTTGTATGGAAACTTTCAGTAGATATGTTTCTTAGCTTTTCTCTTTAGGAGGGGAATTAAATATGCAGGAATCACTTCTACCAGTAAATTACTTGTGAGATATTTTGACTCTTGCTCAAGATAGTTTAATTTGGTATGAATAAATTCTTATGTGTGCCAGGCATGTATAGGGATCTACAAAAGCCAAACTAATGGGATATGTAGAGATATTTGATTGTGGGACTATTGTTTGAACTCAAATGACTATGTGACCTTGGATAAGGCATTGGTATAGATCAAGGTTGTCTATTACATATTTTGTAAGTCAATACTGAACCTGAGTACAATTTTCAATCCTTTGTTTCAGTTAGTTTTAACTTGATTAGATCCACTGGTTTTTTGGACTGGTTTGCTGTGGATTTATTGTTTAAAAGTCTGAATTTAGTTCACAAAGGTATACCCGCCTGGATTTTGAATAAGTCTAAAGTGTAGAAGGTTAATCAAACCTTGTCATATGTTGTCCTAGAAGTTTCCTTCTCTTTAATATATTTTCTGCATACAGAGTTATCATGTCATTACAAGGATGTTAAAGTGAATCAGATTTTTAAGACAACAGGAAACAATTATTATAGAGATGGGAAATTGAGCAAGGAGGTCATTGAAAGATATCCTAAAACACCGAAGGAGAAAAAGTGCTTGGTTAAGCTAAGTAAAACTTACTATCCTCCTAGGGATTTTGTTAAACCATGGAGGGAGGTTTTATTTGCTATAATGCACTATGTAACTTTGGATGGTATATTCACAAAAGTGTATGGTTACCATTTTGTTCTGCTGAATCATTTTAGGTATGATGAAAAAGTTAATATACCTTATTTTTTACTGTGCTCTATGAATGCAACCAATAAGGCCCATAAAGAGAACCCTAAGGGGGATACTGCAATGCATCAAGGTCTCATGGTTTTAATTTATGACCACCTAAAAGACAACCAAATTGCCCACCCCTAGTCCTCTATCTCCGAGTCTGAGGAGGATAGGTCGGCTTCTATTTTTTTTGTGGGTGAGGAGTCAAATATTGACTTGATGAGTGAGTCTGAAGAGAGTCTGGATGACTCTGAAGTGGAAATTGACAAGAAAAGAAAACATGTGCGAACCAAGCCTTCCTCCTTGAAGGGTAAGAACAAATCTAAAGATAAAGTTCTCAAAATTAGCTCCTCCTTAGAGGAAGAGGTCTCACAGGATTCTGAGAAGGAACTCCAGTCCCCTCAGAATAAGAAAAACAAAACTTCTACCCAGACAAGCAACAAATAGAAGAAATAGGATGCCAAAATTGAGGAGCTTAAGGAACAGGGGCAGACAAAGGATCTGGACTTCAACCAGAATTTGGAGGAGGAGACCACTGGGGAAGGTCTTGAACAGAGAATTGTAAAAGTTGGTAAAATCACTATTGGAGACACTTCCAACAAGGAAAAAGACATCTCTAGTGAGAAATTACCCTCCTCAAGTCCTCCTACTGAGGGTTTGAAAGGCTTTGTTGACACCATTGACTGGCTAATTTCTAGTTACAAGAAAGTTGTGGAGGATATTAAGAAGCTCAATCATAGAGTCAAAATCCTAGAGACTATCAGTTTTGGTGGAGGCAAATCAATGGTAGAACAAGTTGAGGATTTGACAAAGACTGTTGCCAAAGCTGAAGAGATCAGAGACTCCTTCAATCCCAGGTTTGAGAAAATCAAGAAAGACATAACTGAGAGGAAAAATAATGAGACTGACATGGATCAAAGAATGGAGGAAACTAATAAAAAAGTCACTAAAATAGAAGAAAGCCTTAAAAGCATTGCAGAACAAAGCTTAAATATCCTGAAGGCTTTAGCTGGCAATACAAATATCTTCATTAGCAAAATGGAAGAGGAGAAGGACTCCCTGGAGATTGAACTTGACATAGATGGCTCGGGAGAAGTGCAAGGACCCAAAACAAGGACCAGAGGCAAAAAGAAGGAGAAAAAGCCAAACAAGGACATGTAAGAATTCAAAGTTGTCACGACTAACTATGATTAGTTGGTGAAAAAGGCGGAGGAGCTCCTTAAGTCTTTTTATTTTGTTGTGTTTTCCTTGGTTTTATCTTCTTTACTGTTCCTTTCTTTTGTTGTCCTTTTGGTTGACTAGTTTTAGCCAGTCATTTTGTAAGTTGTTCCTAGGAGTTCTGGATGCTTTTTGTTGATCTATCTTTTTCTCCAATGTAAAAGGTTTTGGGTCCTTAAAATGTTCTTTTCCAATTAATCAGAACAATTAGGTTAGTTCCAAGAAGACCTTTCAAATGAAATGTGTCATACAATGTGGGTCAGATTCAAACACATGTAACATAAACAAAAATAAGTTTCAGATCAACACAATGCATAAATGACCCCGAAAAAATAATTTCAATAGATACTCCAAAGAAAATAAGATAGGTCAAGGTCAACCATGAATGATAGAACTCAATTTGATGACCCAAACATTCATCAACATCATCAAAATTGTTAAATTATTTACTTTTACACCAGTAGGGAGAAACCCAAATCATCATGTGAATGAAGATTAAAGCAATGAAGACCATCTAAAACATTCCTTCAACCTTATCTTCAAGTAGTTAATCATTCGGAGCTAGAAAAAATGAAGAAACCCACTAAATTGATTGAAAGAGGGTAATCTATTCTTATTTGTACACTTCAACACATTCAATATAACACTATGAAGCATCAAAACATCTAAAACTCATATTGTTGAATTCTTATACCTTCCTAAATAGACTCCCAAGTCTACATAATAGAAACTATCCAATTGGAATAATGCAGTGCATTTCAATAGACTCTACTAATTGTCTAACAATACCACAACATTGTCTAGTACAAATTAACTTATATCTTATATAGTTAAAATAGAAATCACTTGGCACTCTAGAAATAATATTTTTGAAATATATCAACTTAATTCTACAATCTCTTCAAGAAATTTTATTGTGTGGAGAAATACGAACAAAAATACTAGAGACTCTGCCTTAGAGAAATCCCTGTGGATACCTTAACCAATAATTTTGAACCTTCCTTTGCATGTGGAGCATCAAGATAACATAGTATCTTCATAGGAAACTAGAACACATCATTGAACATGTATTTCCTTATTCATGTTATACTTGAGTATACAAGAGTTGAAAATCATTTATGTCATCATCATTCATATGAAATTCAACATCTTTGTCAAACCATCTCTCTCAAATCTTCCACTATCTTACCAATCTATATGCAACCATCTCTCAATCTCTTTAACTCCACCAACAAACTCAAGTTGACATAAATGACAACACATATTGCCAATAATCTCCCCTTTTTTCATTGATGGAAACTGATGCTCTGCAAAAAAGGATTAGAAAATCTGTTTGATGGCAACACACACAAGAGCACAAGAAACAAACATTAGTGTTAGCAACAAAAGATTATCCTAAACAGGCATATCAAGAGAGATATTAAGCACGAAATAGAAAGCATATAAACATAGAATGAAATAGCTAATCAAGATGCTCATAGTTGCTCCTCCCTTGTTCCTCTCCTCTCCAAGTCCCAAATGAGTGTAGCTCTCAGCTTTTAGCACTAGCCATGGATGCCATATGGAGATTCAAGATAGTTGAATATGATAAGCAAATACTATGCAAGAGTAGATAGTGATGCTATGAAAAAGCTCTATGCTAATGCCAGTATAACAACAATACTCTAAAATGCTTCTCTTGCTTGAGGAGAAGGGTTCTATTTATAGAAGAAATAGGGAAATGAAGGGTTAAGATTGAATGGTTTAATCAAGGGCCAAGTTTGAAAGTTGGGGATCCATGTGCACAATTGGCACCAATAAAATGGTGACAAGTGTCAACATAGGATTGGGTTGAGAGAAGAGGTTGGAGGCATTAAAGGCCTAAGAAGACCTCATGGTTATCTAGAAGGCAAGGGTCAAGTCTAAATTAAGATTACCCACTGGATTAAGAGTTAATCCAAGGATAAACCTTTGTGCAAATGTTTAAGAGATAATCATGGTCAAAGCATTAATGGCCTGATGAGACCTTTGGGTTGGGTAGAGGTTGAGTCAAAACAAATGTTTTAACCATGTGGGAGGGTTGAATTAACCATTAATGGTTATTGGAGACTTTGGGGATTAAGTGGTTGAAGGTTGAAAGCTTTCAAAGGTTATCCAAGACTTTGAGGGTTAATTTGTTGAACACACAAAGCATTAATTGTTTTTCAAAGACTTTGGAGTCTTTGAGAAGTGACTCCAATTTGCTTAGGAATGTGACAATAATTAAGGGATGGATTAGGCTAATTAGGAAGGGGTTAGAAGAATCTAGAAGGGGATTAGATTTTGCAAGTGGATTTGGTGGGTGAGGGAAAATAGGATTTTATTAAAATAAAAATTCATTTATTTCAATAAATGTGTGCAAGTTGTATTTGGATAAATATTCAAATAAATATTAATTTATTTAAATGAGAAAAAGGAAGATAAATCATTAAAATGCTTGAAGACTTTGAGGGGAACCATTAAAGGCTTGAAGACTTTAAGGAAAACCATTAAAGTCTTAAGAAGACTATAGAAGGAAGCCATCAAGTTTGAAGACTTTAAAGCCATCAAGTTTGAATACTTTAAGGGAAACCATTAAAGGTTTCAAGTGGGTGAGGATAAATAGGATTTTAAATAAATAATTTATTTAAAATAGTTGTGCAACTTGCTTTTGTAGGAAAATACAAGTGGGTGGAGGATAAAGGTGATTTTAAATAAATTATTTATTTAAAATAATTGTGCAACTTTCTTTTGTAGGAAAATACAAGTGGGTGGAGGATAAAGGTGATTTTAAATAAATTATTTATTTAAAATAATTGTGCAACTTGCTTTTGTAGGAAAATACAAGTGGGTGGAGGATAAAGGTGATTTAAATAAATGTTAATTTATTTAAATGTGAGAGGTGGGATTTTGGGGGATTTAAATAAATATTAATTTATTTAAATGTGAGAGAATATTTTAATTAAATAAATATGATTTATTTATTTAATTAATGGTCTGAATTTGGTTAAGTGAATTAAATCAAATAAATTGAATAATTTA
The DNA here is from genome assembly GCF_030272615.1 of Cryptomeria japonica. Taxonomy (NCBI): domain Eukaryota; kingdom Viridiplantae; phylum Streptophyta; class Pinopsida; order Cupressales; family Cupressaceae; genus Cryptomeria; species Cryptomeria japonica. Next base: position 292,189,058 of record NC_081408.1, on the reverse strand, counting down.
TTTAATTAATAGGAGAAGAGGGTTAAGATGAATTAATTAAATATATTAATTTAATTAATTATTAATTGATGGTTAAATAATCAAATAAATATTAAATATTCATTTAATTAAGTGGACAGATTTATGTGACTACATTTGCCCCTCTTTGAGACGGTGCAGTTTATCGCGTCGTTTCAAAGAAAGAAAAATAGGTGTGAAGAAATGCCCCATAAAATGTAAATTTAATGGGTGGTATGCCCCCTCGAGAGATGGGCCGAATTTTTTTTTTGAAAAATCAAGCGATCTCTCGAAAAAGAATGAAAAGTGGAGGGGAGGTAGAATAGAAGAAATTAGAACTAATGATGAAATAATGGGAGAAAATGGAGTGAATATGAAGAAACAACAAGCCAGCGAGTACCCTGAGGTCATGCAAGAGATACATAGCAGATGTAGTGTGGGGTTTGGATTGATGCTATACAATTGATCAAAATTGGTTGGACAATCTGGTGCAATCTGTTTAATTGCCCCGGTCAAGTCAAAGCGTGACAGTTGATGTCAGTTGGTCGCTTGAACATGATAAAGTCTGAGTAAGTGAATCAAAGTGACCTGATGGTGACTTAGACAATTGATGTAATTGCCCGATGAAGTCAAGGTATATGAAGCAAAATACTCGTTGAGACGTAGACAATTGATGTAATTGTCCGTTGGATTGTGTTTGATTGGTTGATCAATTGATATGTATGTGCATGTGATGGATGGCTGTGGGGAATCATGGCAGCCCCGTTGAGACTAGGTCATTATGATAAATGCCTGTTGTAGTCTAGGTTTGCCATAATCGATTACCTGTTGAGACCCGAAGATACTTGATCAGAGTATCTGTTGATAGTCTAGGTGTGTGGGAGTCGATGTATTTGTGCAGACAGAGTAACTTTCTTGACTTATTGGATGACTTAGGATAGGAAACACAATCCCTCCTATTTAGAGATGGATGGTGATGAACGTGGCTTGATTAGGTTGATTGGGACATGATGTAGGGTATGTGATGGTGATTATCGAGATGGGGAGGGTGAGGGGGGATTCGATGTTAGATAGAAGATATGGAGGACTAGGACCGAGTCCTATGGAAGAAGATGAGTAAAATAGAGTATGCATTATTATGACTATGTATGCATGATATGCAGCTATTATGAATGTATGGATGGGTGGAATGCAATGAAATGAAATATATACAAATGAGATGGAATGACGATCCATGGTGCTTTATTTTTCATCATTGAGCTTTAAAATGTTGTAAGAAAATACAAGCAACTTGACATAAAGATTCAAGATGACCAGAGTATTTCTTACATGGATTTTTATATAGCAAGTTAATACAAGCAACTTGATATAATGGATCAAGTTGACCTGAGTATTGCTTGCGGAACAGACAAGGATTATCTCCGTTCATGCATGACTTGGATCGTCCTCCTTGATCTTAGGCTGATCATACCCTGAGACAAGTGCATACCGTATTAAGAAATAAAAACCTTTATCCAAATTGGATGAGGAGGAACCAAAGAATGAGCATTGTACCTGCAAACAAACAATATATACATAAAGAATAAAGAATATGGATCCTTGGTAATGGTTCATGCTCATATGGTCGAGATATACGCTGTAGTCAGCAAGCCGTAGTGATCTATGACTGCATTTGGCATAAGATCACGTAGCTTGGTGAACTTCCCACGTAGACACCATTAGTACATGCCCCAGAACTTCATCGGAAATAATGCGCAAACGATACAAAACAATGCTGAAAGATCCCGATACAGATAAACAAATGATTGTACTCATAAATCAACCAAGTATTTGATAGCTTAACATAATTTTCTTGTCAAAGAAAATGTCATCTTGTCTTTGTTTTGATAAGGAAGGATGCATCCTTGTTTAAGACAGTTTGGATTGTTGATGTTGATTGTGTTGGTCGAGTGATAAGTGGTCATTTTTTGTCAATGTTTGTTTGGTATCTGCATGGACGAGTATGTACAATGTGTTGCCATGTTTTTGTGTGATTTTTCGATGGTTTTTTGATGTTTTTGGATTTTGTGTAATAGTTTTTGAATGTTTGTGGATTTTGTGAGTCATTTTTGAATGTTTTTGGATTTTTGATGATTGTTTGAATGAAGAACTTAATGAATCATAAGACAATGTAGAATCCACTTCCATCAATAGGTTAAAGGCATTGCCCCCAGTTTTAGACATGACTATGAAAAAGCGGGATGCAAGATGTATGGAGTACTATCATAATTGCAGAGGAATAACAAGCCATGGTTGATGGATGGATGGATGTATGTATGAAGTAGATGTGATCGCCACAAGTCTGAAAGATAATGGAGCCATAGCCTTTACGAGTGGCGCCTGTTTGCCAGGTTTTCGCCATCGTACTTACCCAAGGTGCCACCGGAGTGGTTGTTCACCATTTGGATGCATGATTTTTCTTTACTTTTTTGAATGTTTTTGTATTTTCTTCAGGACATTTTCTGAATGTTTTTGGTATTTTTCTGATATGTAGGGGAGCCTGATGCTCTGTACACCTTAGGTATAAAACCGTTTGAGGTGCATGCTGTTAATTGGATCTGCAAGTGGTTCTCCTTCTGATGTAGCCAACTGATATGCCCCGGACCCAAATACAGCAGTGACAACATATGGGCCCAGCCAGTTTGATTCAAACTTGCCTTGATGTTCTCTGTTTGGTTGGTTGCGAGGATTCTCTCGAAGAACAAGATCACCTACCTCAAATGTACGAGGTCTAACTCGGTGATTGTAGCTTCTACTCATGCGCTGCTGATAGGCTTTGAGGTGATTGTATGCAGCTTGTCGCTTCTCATCAAGTAACTCTAAGTCCTGAAGACGGGATACTCTGTAGGCTTCATCATCGATGAGATTATGCAAGGAAACTCGTAAGGATGGTATCTCGACCTCAATAGGTAAGATAGCTTCAGCACCATAGACCAATGAATAAGGAGTTGCACCTGTAGGGGTTCGAATGCTAGTTCGATATGCCCATAATGCTGGATTCAATTGAACATGCCAATCACGACCGGCATCATTAACTGTCTTCTTTAGGATTCTCAATATGTTTTTATTGGATGCTTCGGCCTGACCATTGCCTTGTGGGTAATAGGGAGTGGAAAAGCGGTGTTGGATATGAAATTTCTCACAAAGCTCACGAACATCCTGATTTTTGAAAGGAAGACCATTATCTGTGACAATGGACATGGGCACACCATACCGGCAGATGATGTAATTGAGGATGAATGAGGCGATCTGCTTGCCGGTGACTTGGGTAAGTGGAACAGCTTCGATCCACTTGGTGAAATATTCGGTGGCGGTAATAATGAATTTATGGCCGTTGGATGAAGATGGATGAATCTTACCCACAAGGTCAAGGCCCCATTGACAAAAAGGCCATGGTGTTGTGATTGGTTGTAGTTCTTGTGCTGGTGCATGTATCAGGTCACCGTGAACTTGACATTTCTTGCACTTCCTAACAAAGTAGTAGGAATCCTTTTCCATAGAGGGCCAATAGTATCCAGCTCGCATGATCTTCTTGGCTAGTGATGGACCACTTGAGTGAGTCCCGCAAATTCCTTCATGTACCTCTTCCAAAGCCTTTGTTATCTCATCTTGTTCCAGACATCGAAGGAGAGTACCATCAAGACTACGTCGGTATAGGGTTTCAGCAATAATGGTATATCGAGCAGTTTGGCGAATGAAGGTTTTTCGTTGGTTATTTGATTGGTCGGGAGGAAGGGTGTGATCGCGGAGATAGGTGTAGAACTCACCATACCATGGGGATTCAGAACCGACAAGGTGACATATCATTTCAGATTCCGGGATATCATAAGCGGGAATCCAAAGCTGTTCTACCAAGAACTCGTAGCGTGTTGAATTCTGTGGAAGATCTAGTAAAGATGCGATGGTAGCCATGGCGTCAGCAGCTCGATTCTGCTCTCTTGGTATCTGCTCAAAAGTGATAGTAGTAAATGATGTCTTTATATTGTCCACCATTTGCTTATATGGCATGAGTTTATCATCTTTGGTCTGATACTCATCTGTTGCTTGTCGAATGACTAGTTGGGAATCGCCATATACTTGCAGTTCTTTTAATTTCCATTGTATGGCTAATCTGAGTCCTGTGATCAAGGCCTCATACTCTGCTATGTTGTTTGTGCATGGAAATGTGAGCCTGTAAGACTTCGGGATGCTATCACCTTGAGGTGTGATAAACAGAATGCCTGCCCCCGAGCCGTGCCTAGTGTATGAACCATCAAAGTATAATTTCCATGACTGTGCTTCTGTAATCATGAATATCTCTTCATCTGGAAAATTGGAAATGAGAGGATGATCGCCTATGAGTGGTGCATCGGCCAATTGATCTGCAATGACCTGACCTTTGATAGCTTTACGGTCCACATACTCGATGTCAAATTCACTTAGAATCATCACCCATTTGGCCAAGCGGCCTGTTAATGCTGCTTTGCTAAGTAAATACTTGAGTGGATCAATCTTTGCAATGAGTTGTACCTTGTGTGTTAATAGAGAGTGCCGCAATTTAGTGGCTGCCAAGATTACTGCTAGGCAAGCTCGCTCAATAGGTGTGTAATTGAGTTCATAGCCCACCAGTGTGCGAGAGATGTAGTAAATAGCACACTCTTTTCCTTCTGCATTATGTTGTGCCAGTAATACACCTAATGCTGTACTTGTCGCTGAGATATAAAGTAACAACGGTCTACTTGGATTTGGTGGCATCAGCAATGGTGGATTTATGAGATAGTCTTTAAGCGCCTGAAATGCTTGCTGGCATCTGTCATCCCACTGAAAGCAGATGTTCTTGTGTAGCAGGTGTGTGAATGGGTGACACTTATCAGCCAATTGTGCAATGAATCTGCGGATAGATTGAAGCCGTCCTTGTAGTGTTCTTAGCTGACTGATATTCCTTGGAGGTGGCATGTCCATGATTGCCTTAACCTTTGCTGGATCGACCTCAATACCTTTGCTTGAGACAATGTATCCTAGAAGCTTCCCGGAGGTCACTCCGAAGACACATTTCTTTGGGTTGAGTCGAACATGGTATTGTTCCAGTCTATCAAAGATTTTATCTAAGATGTGAAGATGTCCTTCTCTAGTAAGTGATTTTGCTAGTAAATCATCCACATAATCTTCCATCATAGTATGCACCATGTCATGGAAGATGGTGGTCATTGCTCTTTGATAGGTCGCTCCTGCATTCTTTAGACCAAAAGGCATTACATTCCAGCAGTATGTGCCCCATGGACATGTGAAGGCTGTCTTATGTTGGTCCTCTGGTGCGATCTTTATTTGATTGTATCCTGAAAAGCCATCCATGAGTGAAAGCATGGCATGTCCTGCTGTCAAATCTACTATGATGTCAATATTTGGTAGAGGGAAGTCATCCTTAGGACATGCTTTATTTAGATCTCTGAAGTCTGTACAAATGCGGATGCCCCCTTTTGGTTTGCCAACTGGCACAATATTGGAGATCCATTCTGCATAATCAATTGGTCTAATGAAACCAACATCCAGGAGTTTCTTGAGTTCTGTTTTGACTAGCACGGCAATCTGAGGATGCATCTTACGAAGCTTCTGCTTGACAGGTTTGGCTCCTTTTGCTACTGTGAGATGATGCATGACTAAATCAAGATCAAGCCCAGGCATGTCTGCATATGACCATGCAAAGTTGATCTGACGCTGTTGGAAGAACTCTATAAATTGAGGTTGTTCCTCTGGAGTGAGAAGAGATGCCAGATGTATGATATGAGGGTTTTCAGGAGTCCCCACATTGTATTCTTTGGTCTCCTCAATGAGGATCGTTGATCGTTCCTGTTGTGTATTAGCAGGGAGAATGTCAAACCCTTGATCCTCAGGCGCCTCAGAGAGGTTTTCACCGTTGGATACGCTCTTTCTTTTTACTTTTGTTGGATCAAACAGTGCCACAGTGTGGTTTTCACTAGAAGATCCATGTTTTAATGTTATATTTTTGCAGCTGAAGGATTTGGCATCCGCCCCGAAGTATGCTGCGCTATTAAGTTCAATGGCGAATCCAGCTTTGTGATCCCCACTTGGTAGATTATCCCTTAATTCCAAAAAGTCAATGATAGCCTCATCGTTCTGGAAGAGGTCAAGACATGGGGGATTTGGTTGGTTCCATTCAATGAGTTCAGGGTGGATAATGGGCATTACTTCATCGATTAAGTTAAGTGCGGGAGATGTATCAGTGAGGGTTAAAACGGTGTGGTGAAGGTCGTTGATGGTACTCTCCCTGTCAGAATCAGGCATAGGATGAGACGTAGGGTCTGTGGAAGATGTTTCCAGCTCAGGTACCCAAGTGGTCTTTATCTGTGCTTCTCCGTAAACAGGGATGTCTTTGCGGGGTGGAGGTGGTGATGTGTCTTCCTCATCTGAAGTGTTAAGTTGCACTGAATCGAATTCCCACTCATGTGAGTCGGTCTCTGAATCACTTTCCAGCATCCGATTGCTATACCATACTGGGATGTCTTTGGAGTTAAATACTGCAGGCGTGATTGGTTTATGTACTTTTGTGGTGATCAATGCTGCAGGAACCGTGATGGGGTTTAAAGGATTTGTTACTGGAAGTATTGGTAATGGTGACTCAGTGGCTTCTGCTAGAACTACTGGCGCCATAGATGTTGCTGTAGGTTTCCATACAGTTGTTGCTACAAATGGTGTTGTTGATGGGATTACTGGTTCGTTTGGTGGGATGAATGATATTGATGACGGTTGAGGTGGGGTTGTGAGCCTCGATGGGGCAGTGCGGATAATGTTTGATGGTGCTTTGATTATGAAAGGTGTCCTCTTTACAGTAGGTGGGCAAAATGGTTTGCTAGGTTTTCCTTTAAATCTGAGTTTAGGAAGGATCTCTTTTTCAAAGCCTAGGCCTGTATTACCTTTGGGCTTGAATTCTGGTAGTAGAGGTTCGTGTCGTCCTTGTTTGCAGTATCCCAAAGCACTCTGACCATCATATCCCATTCTTTGCATAATGAGGAGGCCTTTGCCATATTGTTCCATAGGAAGTGTAACTTGCGGTTTGTCAGTGGTGATGGGATCTTTATAGATCCAGTCCGCTAGGTCCTCATCTTGTGTTTCTTCCTCTTGACTCTTTCCAAGGATGAAAGGCGTTAAGGCACATGCTGGCGTGATTAGTGGTTGCTGGAGCAACTGCTGTGGTTTACCATGTGTTCTAGGAGAAGTAGGCATTTGTCCCACACAAAAGAGCTGACTCAAGTTGTATTCTCCAGGACCTTCCTCTGCGACTTTCATCTTAAGCTTTTCTTGCTTGGGTATAGGAGTGTTTGAACTGGCAAGAGAGGCGGGATTTACATATGATGTGGAGGAAATGGCTTCCCTATTATTAGGAACAGTAATCTCTGGTTGATGGCTGATATTATGGCAAAATGCAAAGGGATTTGCGTCGCCCAGGATTGTGATCTCTGCACCGTTATGTGGGAACTTGATACATTGATGGTAGGTAGATGGAACGGCTTGCATGGCATGTATCCAAGGTCTCCCTAATAATAGATTATATGGCAGAGGAAGGTCCAGAACCTGACAAATTATGTGTTTTACCACAGGGCCCACTCGGATTGGTAGCACCACCGCTCCTTTGGATGAACGCTCTGCATCATCATAGGCCTTGATGGTGATCTTCTTGCGAGGATCCACTGATTCTATTGCATATCCCAATGCTGTGACCAACTGTAGTGTACAAATGTTTAGGCCTGCTCCATTATCTATCAAGACTCGCTTGATCCTGTGTTGGTTGACAAAGCCTTCAATTTGTAGCGAAGCATTATGAGGTTGTTGGAAAGAAGAGTTGTCACTTTCGGAAAAAGTGAGACAAGGTGATGACTTTAGATTTCCAACCATGGCTTGAAACTGGTCCGTATTCAAGTTTGCAGGGACTGACGCCTCTTGGAGTGCTTGATCCAAGATAGTTTTATGAGATGGTGATAGGCGCAGTAGTTCTAAAATGGATATGAGCGCAGGGGTTTTGTCTAATTGTTCCACAAGATTGTACTGCTTTGGGATGGAGGTGGTGCCTTGTGGAGCTGCCTTGATGGTAACTTTGCCGCGACGCGTAACAACATTGCAATTTGAGGTGGGATTTTTGAAGGTGATAGTTGCAATTTGTTCACTGGCATCATACAGGTGATTGACAGTGTAATTATACGCAGCTTGCGTATAATCAGTGGTATCAGGACCTCGTCTAGACGTGGAAGGACCCCTTTGATCTTGCGATGGAAGTGGATTTTTGAACATCTGATGATCATTATTGGTTGTTTTTGGGTCATGCCCTTCAATTTCAATTTCTCCTCGGTCAATAAGATCCTGAATGAGATCTTTCAATCGGTGACAATTACTTGTCTTGTGTCCTCTTCCTTGATGGAACTCACAGTGTTCAGTATCTTTCCACCATGCTGGTTTGACTTGAGGCTCATAGTTTGATAGCTTAGGTAGAGTGACCAAATTTTGAGAGAGGAGTTGTCGCAACACTGTTTCAATGGGTTCCCCTAAGGGAGTGTATGTGCGTTTTTGTTTTTGTGGACGAGGTCTTGGTTCATCATGAGATGTGATGCGACCTTGATTAAGAGGAACATTTGTGTTATTTTGAGGTGGAGGATTTTGTCCTGCAAACCGAACCACAGGTTGTGCATTTTGGATAGTTCGAGCATCCACAACCCCATCATTGACGATATTCTTATTCTTGTTCCAGAAGTTTGGTTTATCGCTATTGAAGCGCGGGCGAGGAGCATCTTTTGGTTCATTAAAGATTTTGATGAGTCCTTTTTTGATGAGTGCCCTTTCACATTTTATACCCTTGGTGATCATATCGTTAAAAGAGTCTGTGTCTTTGACATCCAGGTGAAATTCCATTTCTTCGTTTAAGTTGGAAATGAAAATTTCCACTAGTTCTCGTTCAGGTAACTGAAGAGAACGTCTGCTAGACATTTGGCGCCATCGTTGCAGGAATACTGAGAATAATTCACCTGGTTTTTGTTTGGTGTTGCATAGATCAGCCATGGTGATGTCGCGTTCAATGTTATGAGAGTAATGAGATAGGAACTTCTGGATGAGTTCCTCAAATGTTCTAATGCCACCTGGTAGTCGGGAAAACCATGATGTGGTGGTTCCTCCCAAGCTTTGGGGAAAAAGGCGCATTAGGTATGTGTCCTCATAAGCGACTTCAAGACAAGCAGAATGAAATTCTCGGACATGATCACGGGGATCCCCCTTTCCTCTATATTTTTCAAATTTGGGTGTTTCAAACCCGTGTGGAAAGGGTGGCATATAAAGATTCCTATCAAACGGATAGGGACAGATGTCGTTAAGTGAGAATTGATTGGTCCTAACACCACTATGAAGTTGTTGGGCGAGATTCTCGACTTGTTGCCGCAACATCTCCATTTCATTTGGAGGAGGAGGTGGTGGGTTACCTCGAGGGATGTTATATCTGATGTGATTTCTACCTCTTTCCTCCTCATGGCGACTTTGTCTTTCTGATGCTTGTCTTATTTGGGCAAGATCAAAGTCTGAGGGGAGTTTGGCTCCTTCTTGAGCGAGTCTTAAAAAGTGAGCATCCGCATTACTCCTGAGTATTTCGTCAAACAGTCTGTTAAAGAGAGGGTTATGCTGGGCCCTCTCTATTGTTGCAGGAGTGGGAGTACTTGGGTTTTCATCATTCACATTTCCTCCAAGTGCTTCTTGAAATTCATTGAGGTTGTCCTCTTCTTCCTCAATTTCTATTTCTCGTTGCCTTGATCGGGATCGAGTTTGAGCCATTTTGTTTACAAGTTTGGTTTTGAAGTTGATTGAAGATGATGATGAGTTGTTGATGAAATGAAAGATTGATGGTTGGTGATTTGTGTTTGTATGTAGATCTCTAGAACTTTGAGATAGATGTAACCGAAATTCCTTCTTTGAATTGCTTGCTTGTTTTGATAGATTTTGGATGTGATAAGGTGTAGAGAAATCTGAGATGTGTTACAGATTTTGACTACCTAGTAATGAGAGGATTCACTCATGAACTAGTTTTAACCTGCGTAGATGTGTCTCTTAGGATGAGCTTATCCTAGATGTAGAAACAATCTAAAAGTGATGTGATGTGTTTGATTTCAAGCAATATCTAAAAAGGAATCGTGGGACAAGAACCTCTTAATGTTTTGAGAGTTGGGATGGATTGATGATGAAGTGATGATGTATGAGTGGGATGATGGATGAAAATGTTTTCAACTTTCAATAAAAACTTTGTGTCACAAATGGGACAAACTCTTCTTCTTCCCTTTCAGACGTTGGTGGCACTTCTCGAGCTGTGTTGTAGGTTATACAGATGTTTGGGAAGAAATTGGGATTAATCTTTCCTCCTTGATTTTTGTGATAACTCAGAGCTCTATATTGCATAAAAGCTCTGTGGTTCAATGATTCTGAATCAAACTCGTTTGTTTTACCTTGAAGGTATAGACGCATGCGATGTAGAAAGACTCTATGGGAGACAAAGATTTGTCGATTGATATAGAAGAATTTCCTCCTTTTGATTAAAGCCTTTGAGCTTAGTGGTCTCCTTTTCAAGGTGATACTCTGATGACACTTCTTCTTTCGCAAGATGTGAAGAATGGTCATAAATTTTTGACTCTTTGTTTGTTTGCACTTTGTTTTTGGTATTTTTGGTTGTGTTGACAGATGTTGGATGAATACTTTGTTTTTGGGATTGATTTTCTGATTTTTCTTTGACAAGAAAACAAAGCAAGCACACAAACACAAGATTGTAGCCTCAAAGGCACAAATGAGTATGGGTCTAGATCAACCCAATTCTTGGACTTGTTTTTGACCCTTCCTTTAGATGTATTTTAAGGTGTATTTCCAAAGCCTGAAGTCGGCTCAATTCGCACTAGGTCTGTAAAACGAACACACTTCAAACACTTTTTATCCCTAAGGTCAAATGGCCAGTTGTGATAAATTTAGCCCACATCTTGATATTTCTTCGACTTTGGTACTACATACCTTATGAATCCCGCCGTGGCAGGTAAGGATGTGATATACTAAGTCTTGCATGAGCATAACAAATAGATGATCCCTATGATGGGGGAGTCACCACTTTTATCAAGCCACAAGTGACTTTTCAAAAAGCTATGTTTCTACTCAAGGAAATATGTATGGTGAGTATCTTGGGAGCAAAACCATCTATGCTCTTGCACTAAATTATATCGCAAATATCCTCAATCAATAGAACAGGTGGGCTACTACTTAAAGGTGTTTAGTCATGTTCGATGTTTTTGGACATAAGTTCATTCTGCAGTGACTCACTTAAGAGCCTTGTAACTGGTGGTGGGGCCCATTTGTCCTTTCGGCCAGTTACACTGTAGGAACAGCTATACCCAAGGCTACAGCTTTCGCTCTCACCTGATTTCTATAGCGGCTCGAAGGATTTACCGCTCGAGGTCGTTCCCAAGAGTATCGATCCCTTGGCAGGCCTCTCTTAAAAAGATAAAATTTGAGTGTTACTAACACTTTTCTCTTGCACCTAGGACCACGAGAGCCAAGGGAGAGGATAGTGTGTGTTAGAGGTAGGACCACTCGACCAACTCTTTGCACAAGTGTGCCAAGCACGAAAAACACTTGTTCTTTTTAATCTATCATTGCAATGTGATCTAACTATTTGGAGATGTTGCTCCAACAATCATGGTGTTCTTTTTAATTTTCAAAGGCAATTGTTTGAGTAAACTAGAATTTGAAAATCCTGGTCAACTTAATGAAAAACACGTTTGCATGAAGTAAAATTGCTTTGAAAATGAGACAAGTTGATTGTGAATTTTATTTGCACCAAAAATGGAAGTGTGGATTGTGAGTTTTATCTTGATGCAAGAAATAAAATTTGCCTTGTTGATTTTAAGCACCAAAACGAAGTTTGTTTTCTAACTTGCAAAAAAAATAAAGTTGTTTTTGTATAAGTTTGTGGTTCTTTTTACCTTTGAACAATGAAATTCTTTTTAATAGCCCCAAACAAATGTGTGATTCTTTTTCAAAAGCCCAAATTTGAAATGTGAAGTTAATTTTAAACCAAAATAAAAAGTGAACTCATTTTTAAAACCAACTTCAAAAACAAGTTAGTAAAAAAATATAAATCTACTCTTTAATCTAATTTAAATCTGCACAAAAGAGAAAAATAGTTAGTAAAATCCGCTAATTTGGTGGGCTTCTACAAGCCTAAATTTTTTTTTAATTTTTTTTTTTGGTTTTTTTTTTTTTTTTTGGTTACAAAGTGATTTGTACAACGTTTTGTTACAATAGCGCTAGTCTGCGTTTGAACAGAGGCACTATTTAACACAAACGTATTAAAAGAAAGGGAAAGACAGAGAAGGGAAAAGCACTGAAATAGGGGGAATAGCGCCAAAATAATGCCAAACGCACCAAAACAGTGTCAAAATCACATTTTCAACATTCAAACATGTTATTGGTTAAAAAAAAAAATTGATCTTTTTGGTGTTTGGATTCACGTCAGGTTCACCAAATGATGCTCTGCAAAAAAGGATTAGAAAATCTGTTTGATGGCAACACACACAAGAGCACAAGAAACAAACGTTAGTGTTAGCAACAAAAGATTATCCTAAACAGGCATATCAAGAGAGATATTAAGCATGAAATAGAAAGCATATAAACATAGAATGAAATAGCTAATCAAGATGCTCATAGTTGCTCCTCCCTTGTTCCTCTCCTCTCCAAGTCCCAAATGAGTGTAGCTCTCAGCAGCTTTTTGCACTATGGATGCTTATGGAGGATTGAAATTTAATACTAAGCTTCAAATATGAAATGAAAAGCTAAATACTATGCTAGAGTAGATAGTGATGCTATGAAAAAGCTCTATGCTAATGCCAGTATAACAACAATACTCTAAAAATGCTTCTCTTGCTTGAGGAGAAGGGTTCTATTTATAGAAGAAATAGGGAAATGAAGGGTTAAGATTGAATGGTTTAATCAAGGGCCAAGTTTGAAAGTTGGGGATCCATGTGCACAATTGGCACCAATAAAATGGTGACAAGTGTCAACATAGGATTGGGTTGAGAGAAGAGGTTGGAGGCATTAAAGGCCTGAGAAGACCTCATGGTTATCTAGAAGGCAAGGGTCAAGTCTAAATTAAGATTACCCACTGGATTAAGAGTTAATCCAAGGATAAACCTTTGTGCAAATGTTTAAGAGATAATCATGGTCAAAGCATTAATGGCCTGATGAGACCTTTGGGTTGGGTAGAGGTTGAGTCAAAACAAATGTTTTAACCATGTGGGAGGGTTGAATTAACCATTAATGGTTATTGGAGACTTTGGGGATTAAGTGGTTGAAGGTTGAAAGCTTTCAAAGGTTATCCAAGACTTTGAGGGTTAATTTGTTGAACACACAAAGCATTAATTGTTTTTCAAAGACTTTGGAGTCTTTGAGAAGTGACTCCAATTTGCTTAGGAATGTGACAATAATTAGGGGATGGATTAGGCTAATTAGGAAGGGGTTAGAAGAATCTAGAAGGGGATTAGATTTTGCAAGTGGATTTGGTGGGTGAGGGAAAATAGGATTTTATTAAAATAAAAATTCATTTATTTCAATAAATGTGTGCAAGTTGTATTTGGATAAATATTCAAATAAATATTAATTTATTTAAATGAGAAAAAGGAAGATAAATCATTAAAATGCTTGAAGACTTTGAGGGGAACCATTAAAGGCTTGAAGACTTTAAGGAAAACCATTAAAGTCTTAAGAAGACTATAGAAGGAAGCCATCAAGTTTGAAGACTTTAAAGCCATCAAGTTTGAATACTTTAAGGGAAACCATTAAAGGTTTCAAGTGGGTGAGGATAAATAGGATTTTAAATAAATAATTTATTTAAAATAGTTGTGCAACTTGCTTTTGTAGGAAAATACAAGTGGGTGGAGGATAAAGGTGATTTTAAATAAATTATTTATTTAAAATAATTGTGCAACTTTCTTTTGTAGGAAAATACAAGTGGGTGGAGGATAAAGGTGATTTTAAATAAATTATTTATTTAAAATAATTGTGCAACTTGCTTTTGTAGGAAAATACAAGTGGGTGGAGGATAAAGGTGATTTAAATAAATGTTAATTTATTTAAATGTGAGAGGTGGGATTTTGGGGGATTTAAATAAATATTAATTTATTTAAATGTGAGAGAATATTTTAATTAAATAAATATGATTTATTTATTTAATTAATGGTCTGAATTTGGTTAAGTGAATTAAATCAAATAAATTGAATAATTTATTTAATTAATAGGAGAAGAGGGTTAAGATGAATTAATTAAATATATTAATTTAATTAATTATTAATTGATGGTTAAATAATCAAATAAATATTAAATATTCATTTAATTAAGTGGACAGATTTATGTGACTACAGAAACAACACACATTTATCTACAAATCTTCGCTTCCCCTTTATTTGTATTCACTCCCCATTTGACATCAAGGATAAAGGGCATAAAATATCTTCCTTATGAAAACCAAAAATATGAAATAACTCCCCAAAAATATATGATATCTACCAAAAACTCTCCCTCTTAGATAGAGATCCCTAAAAAACAAATACTATATATATGGAGTCTTCAAAAAAACTAAAAATTGATATTACAATCCTCTACAAGAATATAAGAATACAAAAAATTCTTATTTATGAACTTGGAACTACATTAAAGGGTAAATTCCCTTGTATATTATTTTATGGTGAGCCAATGTTGCATTCTAATTTGTCTTCGGTGAGGAAAGAATTTTATTCTAGCACTTACACTATATGAAAAGTTTCTTAGCCTCATTTGTAATTTTGGGAGCATTCATCTTCTATTCTACCTTCTCTACTTCACTAAGTGCTCTGAATATTGTAGAAAGTCTCAAATTAACTATTTACCTTTGATCCTATAAAAAGGATAGTTGTAAATGAAGATTTTCCACTTGAGCCCTATTGGATTTATCATTGTCAATTGATAGACCATATGCCCCAATCATCTACGAGATTTGTGACTCCAAAGATTTAATCTAATCTTTAATGATCTTTATAGAATTAGGTCATCTAAAAGAAAAATAGTACAAGACAGTCACCTAACCAACATAATCTTTAATCATCTTCAAATTTTACTACAATTTATAGTATTCATTAGCACACTTATTTGAGGCTTTATCCAACCTCTTATCACTAAAAATCCTCAAAGACTCTTATTTTACTTTCTACTCAATATGTGATGAATGATCCATAAAAGAATCTATTAAAAGCTTCAATGTTTGCTATGGAGCCAAAGAGGAATCATTTTTTACCTCTAGTAAACCTTCCTATATCACCTTCATTAGACTATCAATCAAAATTGTCTTCTGCAAAATGTTTCTTAATTATCACCTTCCTTGTAGAACCATGGAAAATTTCACCAAGCTACAAATTATCAAGGCGGAAATATTTGATAGATCAACTTATCCCTCATGAGTATAAATTTGTAACAATTATGGTGATACCACAAGTTGAAATTGAATTTGTAGTTATAGTAGAACCTTTAAAATGATCTAAAGATATAGAATGTTAACCTATATCCATAAAAGTCTCCTACTTCTTCACTAACTTCTCTATTGCATTGTAAACTTTCTCAAAATTGTCCTCTTCCTTTTTTTTCATCATCCCAAGCATAATGTTCTTCTCTACTTTTACATTCCTTCTATTCTTTGGAATGTTTTCCTTTTCATCTTGACTTCTAGTCCTCAGAGGAGGGATACAAACTTCACCTTGTTCACCTACTTCTTGTGTACCTATATTATCTAGAGGATTAGTATCCTCATCCTCCTCATCTCCATCATTCTTTACATAATCATCTCCTATCACACGAACCTCAAATTCCAATGCATCTATAATGGATACATCTAATATATCTTCTAAATTAGAATCATCTATAGGAGTTTTTTCTTCAATCATTACTTCATCCTCCTTTAGTTCTTTTGGGACTTTTGTAGTGATTTATTTTGTGTCATGTTGGCAATAGCAAGGAAGGAAAACTGAGAGGGGGGGTGAATCAATTTTCACCAGAATAAACCAATTAAGCACAATCATAACCTGATCAACTTCAGAAAAAATAAAGATAACAACAATAACAACACACATAAGACTAGTATTTTTGACGTGGAAAACTCAGTTAAGGGAAAAACCATGTTGGGAACCTACCCATAATGAGATGATACTGTATAGTAGTATGTGTAAATAATACAATGGGTAATACACATGCATTTATGCACACCACCTAGAGATCACTGCTTAGATTATAGTGACCCAGAAGGATCCAATTCTCAGGGAAGGTTCATTACCTTAGAAAAAGATTCAGACTATAATCTGGAAAGAATGAACTACAAAAATAGCACCTACTAATTCCTGATGATAGTTTTGGTTAAGCTCAAATGTATTCTCTTCACCAATCTCTACTCAACACACCACAATGAAAGATGAATTCACTTGATTGCACATACACCACTCTCTAATAATGAAAACTCAACCATGGACACAAAATTACATGAATACTTCACCCATATATAAAAATCATCAACCTTGACTACAAGGTCAGCCAAACCCATAACACCTAATGACAAAATTACATCACATGATAGATAAATCAACTACCAGACCAATACAATGTCATAGATAAAAAATTATGGACCTAAATCATATCCTCAAACATGCACCACCACCAGAAAACTTACCAAGATCAACCACAATATGTTACATCACCAAAATACTGCATAACACAAAGAATATCACCAAACAAATAATATTATCAAGAAATCACACAATAATCAATGTAGACCACCAAAACAAATAGGACATGATTAGGAAACACCAACAAGCACATTATAACCATCCACAATAGTTGGACCAACACTACTTATGCAAATTTCCATCGATCAACACGGTTACATTCAAGAACAATTAACAACAACAACTCGGATAAGAAGGAAAGCTTCTAGAGCACCAAATCATGAACCATTTGAAATGAAGATACACACAAACATCCAAAACACTCTCCCAAATATGTAACATAAGATATCATCATACCAGAGTACAATGGATCAAACACCAAAACACTGTAACACTGAAAATAGAAAACCAGTCTCCATACCAGAATCCACAACTCGACCAAGTCATCACAGAGCATCATGAAATCAATAAATAATGAAATATCTCTAGTTGATTCATCATCCCAAATAGATGAACTAACCAGATCAACTCACTGCAATCACCAGAATAATTCTCTCCAACATCAAAATATAGGAATATGTTGACATCAATGACAAGAACATATCCTAGCAGCAACAATACACAACAATCTCTTCCTTTGGCATTGATGTCAACCTATAAATGGGAAAAACATTCAATACAAAGAAATAAGTCAACACCAACAAACTCCGACATGCTCCCCCTAAAATAAAGTAGTTTTTCACATGCACGTCTCCCCCTTTGACAACAATGCCAAATATATAAATTGATCAAGCTTCTCTCCCCCAAAAGACATAATCAGGGCTCTATACAACACACTAACTACTTCAGATGAGTAGAAGTGTCTACTCATCAACCCAGATAAAGAGATATTACTGTGAAGTCCAATGGATTGATGCATCTCATGCACTTACTTCTCATTAGGAGGGGTAGAGACCCCTAACTTGTCTCTCAAATACACAGATGTATTTGTAGGCAAAGGCTTAGTGAAAATATCTACAATCTGATCTTTTGTAGATACATACTCGATTTTTACTTCTTCATCACTAACTTTCTCCCTCAAGAAATGATACTTAATTGATATATGATTTGTTTTAGAATGCAGTTCCAGATTCTTGGAAATGTTAATAACACTTGAATTGTCATAGTAAATAAAAGTAGGCTCATCATACACAACTCTAATGTCTTTTAGTATCTGTTTCATACAAACTACCTGAGTACAATTTGTAGTAGCAAAAAGGTATTCAACTTCAACAATAGATAGAGATATATCATCTTGCTTCTTGTTCACCCATGAAACCAACTGCTTCCCCCAAAAAAAATTACGAATGGTAGTTCTCTTCTACTCATCTACATCACCTCCCCAATCAGCATCAGTATAGACACATAGCATGAAATCATCATTCTTCGAATACCACAACCCATAATCAACAGTTCCCTTCAAGTTTCCTCTTCACAAGAGTAACATGAGTCTCTTTAGGATTAGCTTGAAATTTGACACAAAGATATACTACATCCATGATATCCAGTCTAGTTTGAGTCAGGTACAACATTCCACCAACCATAGATCTATACAAGGTTCAATTCACTTTCTAAGATTTATCAATCTTAGAAAACTTCCATCTAGTCACTATAGGAGTTCCAACAGGTTTAGAATTAGCTAACTCAAATTTCTTCAATAGCTCCTTCACATACTAAGATTGAGAAATAAAAATACCTTTATTGGTCTGAGTAATCTACAATCCTAAGAATAATTTTATCTCACCTATCATAGACATCTCAAATTCCTTTTATATATCATTAGTAAACTTCATACTCAAATCGTCATATCCTCAAAAATAATGTCATCCATTAATACTTCAACAATCAAAATGTTATCATTTCCAACCTTAAAGTATAAGTTGCTATCAGTAGTACTTTTACAAAATCCCAACTTCACCAAATACTTATCTAATTTTGTATACCAAGCTCTAGGGGCTTTCTTCAGTCCATACAGTTCTTTGTTCAACCTACATACCATGTCTCCTTTATCTGATAAAGAAAATCCTTCCAGTTTCTCAATATAGACTTCCTCCTCAAGATCACCATTCAAAAACGTTGACTTGACATCCATTTGATAAACCTTAAAATTCTTGTAAGCAACATATACAAGTAGCAATCTAGCAGCTTCAATTCTAGCTATGAGAGAAAAGGTTTCTTCATAATCAATACCTTCCATCTGAGAGAATCCCTTGCATACCAATCTTTCTTTATTTCTTACCACTTCACTGTCTTTGTTCAGTTTATTCCGGAAAACCCTTTTAGTGCCAATCACATTTTTGTCTTCAGGTTTGGGAACAACCTCCCAAGTGTTATTCTTTTCAATATGATTCAAGTCTTCCTCCATAGATTTTATCCAATTCTCATCCTTACATGTTTCAGCAACACCTTTAGGTTCAATATTATAAATCAGGCATATTTTTTCAACAACAAGTCTTCTCCTAGTCCTCAAACCCTTGTTCTTATCACCAATAATATTATTCTTAGAATAATTAAATTTCACATACCTCAGAGTATTCAAATTATTCTAATTCCCAGGCTCTTGAACTTCTTCATCGCTAGCAGTAATACTCAAATTAATTATCTCTATTGGATTAATCTGCTATAGGAACTCAGATTGTGCAGACTTTGAAACAATATCTTTTTTATTCATCTCATATCTACATGCTCTGATCTGCTTTCCAAAACATTCATCAGCCTTCACATTTGCACTTTCCACTATCTTCTTCAACCTCTTATTGTAACACCGGTAGGCCTTACTCTTATTAGAATATCCCAAAAAGATTCCTTCATCACATCTTGCATCAAACTTTCCTATATCCTCATCTCTTTTGATATAATATTTTGTTCCAAAAACTTTGAAACATCTAACTATAGGAATATGACCAAACCATATCTCATAAAGAGTCTTATTGGAATAACCTTTTATATGCACCCAATTGAATGTGTAAACAACAGTGCTAACAACTTCTTTCCAAAATGTTTGCACAAAATTTCCTTCAATCAACATCATTCTAGCAACATCCAAGATTATTTTGTTCTTCCTTTCAAGAACTCCATTCTGCTAAGTGGTTCTTGGAGTAGATAGTTGTCTTCTAATTCCATTCCTCTCACATAATGTATCAAACTCACCTGATGTGAATTCTCCTCCTCTATCAGATCTCAGACACTTTAGCTTCAACCCTATCCGAGTTTCCATCTTTTCTTTGAATATCTTGAATTTCTTCAACGCTTTTGATTTCTCCCTTACAAAAGTCACCCACATTATTTTAGAGTAGTCATCAATCAACAATATGAAATACCTATCACCCTACATGCTTGTCACTCTTCTAGGACCACACAAGTTAGTATGCACAAGATCTAACAATCCATTAGATGTATACAGCTTGATTTTAAATGATGTTCTTGTTTGCTTTTCCAACTAACATTCTTTACAAACTAGATTAAAAGGCTTCACAATCTTAGGAAAATATCTAATAGCTTGAGTAGAAATTATCCTTATCATACAATCAAAATAAACATAACACATCCTCCTATGCCATAACCATCTTTCGTCAATCTGAGGAATCAAACAACTTTTCACATTGGCTTTCAAGTGAAAGATATTGCCTTTTGTTTTAGTCCCTAGTGCAATCTCTACACCAAAGGCATTCAAAATCTTGCATTTACCATTCTTGAATTGAAAATCATATCCCTTGTCAACCATCTATCTAACACTCAGAAAATTATGCTTTAAACTTTCAACATATAAGAAATTTGATGCAGGAGCATCCCCAGTTCATAGCAATCTTGCATCAACCAAAAACATTTTCCTTTCTATTTGCAGTTTGAGTTTTCCTTTCTATGTGTCCTAGTTGTGGCACACTCATTTCCTATGGAGTTGGATTCTTCTGGAAGACCTAATCACCCTACTTGCTCTCTAACTATATCTCATTTGGATCACTTTCTGGCCAGATATTGATACCGGTTTCCTCGACAGTTTCTTGTTACCAGATTTTTGTTACCGGTTGCCTGAGACCTATTCTGGTGATCTACCGGAACCCATTCTGATGTTTGTGGAGCCTTGGATGTTGATCTCAATGTTTCTTAATGTGTGGCTAACTTTCTATGTTTCATCCTTTGGGATTTTTCTGAAGGCTGACTTCATTCATTTTTGCACGTTAGGGTTTTGATCCTTTTCGGCTAACCTGATCCTTTGGATCAATATATATATTTGTAATCATGCTTTTCAATGTAATCGATCAACTTGGAGAAAGTAGTATAAGATAGATAGTGCTTAGAATATAGATCTTTCAACTTAAAGTCCCTATGAGACCTATTCTACTAGGCCTATGTGCTAGTTGGATGTAATTGACTTTTCATGCAATAAAACAATCTATTTTGAATTTGGATCCTTCATATCTATGTGTTTCCATTGTGTTAACTCTTGGTGACCGGTTTGGACTGATCTCTTCAAGGTCCCTCCTCACCGGTGACTACTTCAAGTGGTAACAGATCTATTCAAGAAAGGTTTGATCAGGGAAAGTCTGAGCCCTTGTGCAGTACTACCTGTATTAGAACCTATGAAGAATGGATAATGGAGGATGTGTATCGATTCAAGAGAAATAAACAAGATCATAGTGAAATACTGGTTTCCCTTTCCTAGGATGGATGACATAATGGACTGTTTGAGTGGAGCAAAGTACTTTACAAAGATAGATTTGAAGAGTGGATATCATCAAATCAGGATTAGAGAAGGTGATGAATGGAAGACTGCAATCAAGACAAATGAAGGATTATATGAATGGTTGGTGATGCCTTTTGGACTGACTAATGCATTGAGTACTGTCATGAGGCTGATGAATGAGGTTTTGAAGAAATTCTTGGGTAAGTTTGTAATTGTATACTTGGATGACATTTTGATTTTCAGTAAAACAAAAGAGGAACATTTGTTACAGTTAAGACAAGTTTTGCAGAGGTTGAGAGAAAAAAAGTTACTAATCAATATGAATAAGTGCACTTTCATGATGGATGAGTTAGTCTATTTGGGCTTTGTGATATCTGAGGATGGTTTGAGGATGGACCCTGAGAAAGTGAAAGGCATTGGTGAGTGGCCTACACCAGAAAGCCTTGGAGAGGTAAGATCATTTCATGAATTAGCTAGTTTTTACCAGAACTTTATCAGAAATTTCAATTCAGTTTGTAATCCTATGACCAAGACCATGAGGGGAGATAGGAAGGAATTCAAGTGGACCATCCGAGCAAACAAAAATTTCAATTTGTTGAAACAGAAAGTGACTAAGCTACCTGTGTTTGCTTTACCAGATTTCAATAAGGTATTTCAAGTGGATTATGATGCAAGTGGAACAACAATAGGAGTAGTTTTGAGTCAAGAAGGGAGAGCAATAGCATATTTTAGTGAGAAATTGAATGATGCCCGGAAGAGATATTCAGTATATGATCAGGAATTTTATGCCATAATTCAAGCCTTGAAGAAATGGAGAAATTACTTTCTTCCTAAGGAGTTTGTGTTGTATACAGATCATCAAGCTTTGCAATATTTGAGCAGTCAGAGTAAGTTGACTTAGAGACATATGAGATGGGTAGAGTTCTTGCAGAGTTACACCTCTGGGTTGAAGCATAGAAGTGGGAAATCTAACAAAGTTGTTGATGCATTGAGTAGGAGAAGGAATTTGTTGACAAAGATGAAAGTGACAGTATTAGGTTTTGAAGATTTGAAGACATTGTATGATGAAGACCCAGATTTTGTAGAACCTTGGAAAGCCTGTAGATAACTAGTTATGGTTGATAGGAGAAAATGGTTGGATTACTTTATTTAGGATGGGATGTTATTTAAGCGAGTTCAGTTGTACATACCTAAAAGTTCCATGAGAGAGAACTTGATAAAAGAGAACCATATTGGAGGTTTCGCTGGACACTTTGGCATTGATAAAACAATTGCATTAGTAAGTGAGCAGTACTTTTGGCCCCAGATTCATAAAGATGTTAAGAGATATGTGTAGAGTTGTAGAGTTTTTCAAGGTGCAAAAGGTAGTAGTCAGAATGTGCGATTGCATAAACCTTTGATAGTACCGGTAAGACCTTGGGAGGATATAAGTATTGATTTTGTACTTGGTTTACCTAAGACACCGAGGGGGAATGATTCTATATTTGTGGTAGTGGATAGATTTTCAAAGATGGCTCATTTCATACCTTGTAAGAAGAGATCAGATGCATTGCATATAGAAGACCTATTTTTCAAGGAAGTCGTAAGATTGCATGGATTACCTAAGAGCATAGTTTCAGATAGAGACACTAAGTTTTTTGTCTATTTTTGGAGAACACTTTGGAAGAAGATGAAGATAGATTTGAATTTCAGTTCTACTTTTCACCCACAGACTGATGGATAGAGAAATGTAGTTAATCAGAGTTTGGGAAACTTGTTGAGATGTTTAGTAGGAGATAAAACCAGAAGTTGGGATTTGATCCTTGCACAAGAAGATTTTGCCTATAATAATTCAGTGAATAGAAGTACTGGAAAAACACCTTTTAAGATTGTCACCGGAGTGCATCCTAAAGGAATAGTATAATTGAGAGAAATTAGCCATGAAGACTAGAAGAGTTCAGAAGTAGAAGAATTTGTAGAGCACATGGCAACATTGCACATTCAGGTTAAACAACATTTGGAAGCCATGAATAGAAAATACAAGGAGAAGGCAAATCAGAAGAGAAGACAAGGAATTTAAAGTTGGCAATGAAGTAATGGGCTATTTTAGAAAAGAGAGATTCTCGGTTGGAACTTATAATAAGTTGCAAATGAAGAAGTTTGGACCTTGTAAGATATTGAGAAAGTTTAGTTCTAGAAATGCATATGAAGTGGAGCTATCGGATAGTTTAAGTATTTCACCTATATTCAACATTCCAAATCTTCATGAGTACCATGAACCAGAACTTAGTGAGAATAGTATTGCAGACTTGGAGAAACAATTTCCCCAGAAGGAACTAGATCAGATCGAAGAGATTTTGGACAGTAGGATCAAGTGTAGTACCTGTAGACACCTAAAATTGTCATGTCTAATTAAATAAATACTTTATTTATTTTATTATTTTAGCCTAATTCTTCTATTAATTAAATAAATCTTTATTTATTTAATTAATTCATTTATCCTCTTCTAGCCTTATTTCTCATTTAAATAAATACTTTTATTTATTTAAATTTTCCTTTCCTAAATTAAATAAATACTCTTATTTATTTAATTGATCCCACTTCTTCTATTAATTAATTAAATCTTTATTTATTTAATTAATTCATTAACCTTTTCTACCTATGACACATGTCATTCATCTCTTAATTCATACACTACCTACCCTCTAATCTTAGCTGACCATTTATCTTTTACACCTCTTAATCTTATGCCTCCATTTCTTCTAGTGTCTTCTATATAAGAGGATATTTCTCTCATTATCAACCCTAATAAGCTAATCATTCTACTCAACCAATCAAGCATCCTAGCATTTGAACTTTCATATGCAATCAAGTGTACTTGCAACCACATTTCTGTTCTTTGTTGAGCTCTTGTGCACACATAAAATCTGAGAGCAAATATATCAAGCAAGATCAATGGAGATAGGAAGAATGGAGATCCAAACCCTATTGGACATGTGATGGTATAATCTTTGTGATTTCATTTGATTTGCATCGTCTTAGGTAATCTTAATATGTTATGGTTGATCTTTGTTGTTGATAGGCTAGGGTTTTGTGGTTGAATTCATTTAGTCTTTCAATATTGTTTTATCCATTTTCATCATATACATTTTGGCACGTCCGGTGGGACTCTTGTCCCTTTTGCATTTAACGTCTTTTGTTGTAGATTTTGTGTTTTGAAGTTGCAGATCTGACATTTTCGACAATATTTGGACATTTTCTCTTTTGCGCACTTTGGGATCATGTTTTTTATTTTCTGTCACATCTGTAATCTCTAGGATCGCATCTACGTCTTCAATATTATTTTATTTTTTGCAGATTAGAGGGTCACGTTTGTGTTCCCTAATTGCATCTGTGAGGCTTTCAGACACGTCTAAGTTCTTGTGTTTGCTTTTGCTAATCATGTGTGTGAGGCTTTTAGATGTGTCTGTATTCCCGTGTTGCATCTATGTTCGGGAGACACATCTGTGTCAGATCTAGGTGCATTTGCGTATTTCTGTAGCGTTTGTGTTACTATTAACCACGTCTATGTTTCATTTTTTGCATTTTAATTTCCTTTGATTCAGTTTTTCATCATTTGGATTCAGATCTAGTTTATATTGAGCTAACATCTTCGGATCAAGCTAACGAAATTGGTGCAGCTTGTCTTGAAAGCAAAATCATTTTGTCGAAGGCCCCTATTTCACAAAGTCTTTTGGATCTAAAATATACCTAACTTGTGTTCTTCTAGGATGGGGTGATCATTTGAAACAATCCAAACTACTAACAAAATCATTGTTGCAGGACCTTGGAAAGGGTTTTTGATCTTTATTATGTGCCTTGTTTTCATAGATTATCAAACACTTCAATTGTTGCACTAGAATTGAACCAGTGTCTTTTGTGTCTTGGGCAATAAGCTCTTTTTGTTTCATCTTTAGAGGGCCTATCTCCCCGTGTGGTCATTAGGACTACTAGTAAGGAGAGAATGACCCAAGTGGTAGTGAAGAAAAGCCATCCTCTTCCAAACCACTATAAACAATTGTATCCATGGTCAAAGCCATGGGTAACATGTGCTGATTAGTTCATACCGACATTATGTCTCCCCATAAACCCGTTTGATCAAATTTATTTGATCATTTGTAGGGTGTAACCCCTACTGACTGGGAGCCTTCTGTATTTATAGAGCTGAAAGTGCCGCATGTATGGCCACATGAGTGGATGCCCTTACTAGCACCTTTCTATTTTAAAAGCCAAAATTCTTCTAGTTGTTGGGGTAGGAGGTCAAACCTCTAGACTAGCCCACACACATACGGTTCTTAGTAGAGATACAAAGTTTGCCACGGGGAGTTTTTGTGGGGACTGATGCTTGGCTGCCCCAAGAAGTGAGTGTCGAGGGTGGAGCGAGTGGGGTCAAGCATCTAAGTATCTGCTCTGAATAGCGTAGCCTCTTGTGGGATCAACAACTATTGTCCTGGCCAGCCATAAGAATTGTGCTTGTCTTATTTTCAACAAATCAAACATTCAAGACCAAACATCAAAACATGGTGTCTTTTGTGTCTTCAAGTGTATGCAAAACAATTTTACATCAAACAACACACTTTTCTTTGAGTCATTTTGAGTCTAAACACTTGTAAACATTGAGTTCTTGTTAACATTGTGTCCTCTTGTCATGGAAAACAGTAAAAATAATTCAGATTTGGTCACAACAAACAACTTTACAAATTGGAATTATTGCAATTAGTTTTCAGAAACGCGTCTGTGTCTGACAGAAACACGTCTATGTCATCTAACCGCGTCTATGAAGGGTAGAAACATGCCTATGTTCTCTTGAGAAACATTTCATTTACAAAATCTCATAAATGCATCTGTGTCTGACAGAACCACGTCTATGTCATTTAAGTGCGTCTATGAAGTATGCAAGCACGTCTGTGTTCATAATTGGAAAACTTTATAGTCCAACAAACAAGAACAATCAGTTTCAAACTTATTGAGCTTCCTAGGTTATCTCTTCGAGTTTTCATCTATCATTTAGCTTATTTCTTGGTCTCACAAATTCTATCATTGCTTTACACCTTACATTACATTCACATTTGTCTAAACTTGAGTCAAAAGGTCACTTGCTTGTCCTCATCATACTTTGTCAACACAATACATACAACGACATTTTGCTAAGTGGTCCCTCATCAAGGTCTATCACCTTTGGGTCTCATTTGGTCTTACTTAGAGTCAAGGTCAACTTACCTCACCAAGAGAAACTATCATCTCTTTGGAAGCCACACGTACTCTACTACATACATACTTGGTCTTACACTTTGGACATTGCAAGTACACTTCAGATTCATTTACATTCCATCCAACTCTTGGTCTTCCATACTCTTTCCATTTTCATCTAGTCTCACACATCTTGGTCAATACCTAGTTCATGGTTGAAACTCGTTCCCAAAAATATAGGAGAGAAGCTAAAGAGGCTCAAGAGTCCGCAAACATGAGTTCCTATGAGTATGACAATGATGTCTTTTTCAATTCTGATCATACCACATTACCTACCATGGATGCCTATAGAAACATTCCAAATGTTGAGAACATGGATAACACAAACAACAATGACACACATAATGACAATATGGACAACATTTCAATACATTCAGTAGAAGTGGAAGACTCCATTATGGATCCTTGTTTCAATCGATTGGTTGAGGAAATAATGAGGATAGATAGACAATACTTCTTACAAGTGATGGCACAAAGTGGAGCCAAAATTTCTCATGATTTTGACATGTCTCGAATAATGGAAAATTGACCTTTGCAACAACCTCACCTCAACATGGATCAAAGGAGGCCTAATAGTGGAAGCAATAGAGGACTACATATGGTGCCTAAATCACCACCATATTTGTTTCAAAAACTTGAGGTCCCATACACACATGGTCAAGCATATGATACTCACCTTTGCAGACCATTATGGAAGTCTTATGCAGAAAAATATACTCAATCACATGCCAATGCTAACGACCAACCATCAAAACAATTGGATATCCAAAGGCATGTTCAAAATTTGGACACAAGGAAACCCCATGTGAAATTTGGGGGCAACACATTAGAACAAACTCATGGCATGCCTATAGAGTATGGTATACATGGACAAAGCAGATATTCCATTCCTCACCATGACTCTATACCAAGTGGTCCATATATGCAACATCATTATAGACCTCCTCCAAATGAACATGTGTATGATCAATACCATCCATATATGCAACATGCCCCTCCTCCACACAATGGTTCAGGCATGGGATATGGTCTAAGAGGTCGATCTCCAACTAAGAACAATTTGGAGCAGCAAATTAAGGACTTATAAAAGAAAATGGAGGACATAAATACACCAAAGCCAACTTACACAATGAGAGACATATGTCCCTATCCATTTGACAAAAGCATTCCAATGCCTCCATTTCCTACATATTTTGTGACACCTAAGTTTGATAAGTATAGAGGAAAAGGGGATCCTAAAGCACATATAAGATAGTTTTTCACAGCTTGCATTGAGGAAGCAACAGAAGAGACATATTTGATGAGATTATTCCCACAAAGCTTAGGTGATCAAGCTATGGAATGGTTCTCCCAACTTCCACCCACAATTAATTCATGCGGTGACCTAGTAGAGGCATTTATCCAAAATTTCTCATACAACATAGAGACAGATATATTAGTCACCACTTTGTGCAACACCAAACAAAAGGATGGAGAATATTTTTCATCATTTTTACAAAGATGGTGAAATCTAGCTAGCAGATGCTCTTATGAAATTCCACAAAAAAAAATGGTAGAAATGTTCACCCAAAATGTTAACAAAGACATTGGTTATACCCTAAGAAAAGCTTGTTTGTCCACCTTCAAGGACATCATTGAAAAAGGCTTAGCAACGGACAAGGTCCTAATTGAACAAGGAGTAATTAAGATATTCAAAGAAAACAAAGAGGACTTTAAAGGAAAAGACAAGCCAAGATTTTGGAATAAAAACAAGAACACAGTTAATGATGGTGTTGTTGATGCCAATACAGTGCGACCCAAAATCATTTTTTCAAAATCAAGCTCTATAAACAATCAATTAAATACTCTAACAACTTCCAAATCACGAAGAAAGTACACCCCACTAGGAGAACCACTAGAATCAGTTTTCAAGAAGCTAGTGGCAAACAAGATAATAACAATTCAAGATTTGCCTCCATATGAGCCAAAGGTTAAACCAAATTGGTGGAATGATGATGAGTATTGTGAATTTCATAAGAGAAAAGGTCATAAAATAGGAAATTGTCATCGACTGAAGAACATCATACAAGATCCCATTGATAGAGGTGACATTGACATTGAAGGACACTCATCCAATCAAGAACATGAAATGTTTAAGGAACCATTCCCAAAACATGACAAGGGAAAAGCTAAAGCCACAGATGAGAAAACCAACTATACTAGAGCATCTTATAACTATGATTCAACTATCAATCACATTTCAATGGACAATTACGTCTCTACCTTATCATCAAGGACAAAATGCCTGAGAATTCTACCCAAAGACCCAAAATTGTCCTAAAAGGAATTGGATCTTCTTCTGAACCTACCTCTGAATGTAATGTTATAACTTGTCAAGGTAAATTCACTTTGCAAGGTGCTCCAACTAAAAACACCGCTTCCTCATCAACCAAACCTGAGTATGACCTTGTACAACAGTTAGGGAAGACACCCACACTTATCTCCATCCTCGAGCTCTTATGCATATCGCCCGCACATAAAGCCATTCTTGACAAAATCTTGAGAGACACTTCTGTCCCTACTGATCTGAATGTGGACTAGTTTCAAGCCATGGTGGGATACCTTTTTGTTCCACACTCCCTTACATTCATAGAAGTTGATGATGCCTCTATGAGCCAACCACATAATGCACCTTTACACATCAAAGCCTTCCTACACAAACATTGAATAAAGCAATTCCTGATAGATGGAGGAGCTAGTCTAAACATTTGTACATTGAGCACTATTAAACAATTGGGATATTCTAATAAAGCTATGAATTCTACAAACAAAATTACCATCAAGGCATATGATGATGATGAGTGTTCATCCAAAGGCACAGTCACCTTGTCTCTCAAAGTTGGACTAGTTACAAAAGATGTGGTTTGTCAAGTTCTTGACGTAGATCTCACATACAATATATTGCTAAGACATCCTTGGATTCATGAGATGAGGGCAGCCCCATCTACATACCACCGATGCATTAAGTTTCCTCATAATGGAGTTGAAATAATAGTTAATGGTGACCATATTCCATTTATATATTGCAATAACTTAAGACCAAAAATGGAGATGATCATTTCAAGTAATAGAGAAGTTGTCCCTTCTTCTGCATACATTGATCCTAAATCATTAAAACCTTCAACATCAAAACAAGGTGAGCTTAAAGGGAAATATCAAGACAAAGGCATGGGTGAATACACTTTGAATATGGATGACCACATCCTTCTAAATGGGTATCTATCATTACACTCAAATGGGATCCTACTATCTTCCAAAGATGGGGTGAAATGAAAGAAGAAGACTTATACAAAATGCTTTACAAAGACCCTGAAAATGGTACACAAGATCACATCAGCATACCATGTGAGAAATATGGCAAAGGATTCAAGATCGTACAAAAATTTGGGTATGATGGTAAAAGTCCTCTTGCCTTAAGGAAGGAAGGTGTCATTGAACCTTTGCAACCAGAATTGACATTTAAAAAGGAACACATGAAAGGACTTGGTTTCATGTCTTCCAAGGTAGATACTCGAAAGATAGAAGAAGCATTACAAATAAAAACTCCCAAAAATCAACAAGAGAACTATTACTCCACTAACTCCAATGAATCGGAATGGTGTTCGGACAAATCCTTCAGTGACTATGAACTCACCAAGACATTAAGAGAACTAGGCGAACCCACAGAAGAAGAGGAATTTTATAAAAAATCAAAATTGGTCAAGAAACAACCCCTGAGGATCCCACACAGTCCTTGCCTCTAAGTTCTAGGTTGAAACCACAAAGAATGAGGACACTCATCCTGGAATATGCTACTAGTGATGACAATTTGGATTCGTTCACAATCGAGACAAATGAGGAGAGTGCCAATGATGACCTTGACAACTACCTTAGTATACCTGAATATAACTGCATCTTCACCCTTAGTCCTATTGATTTTGAAAACATTGAAGATCTTGCCCTTGTCCACCACCAACTTATTGACTGGGACCATGAAGGACCTGCATAGTTTGACATATTCCAAAATGATGAAGCCTTTATTGACTATCTAGGCATACAAGATGATCTTCCCCCTGGGGACCATAAGGCAGGATACACTATAGAACTCAACAGCATGGCATATTTTGGTGAGGGTCTTGGGCCTTCTAGTCACAAAAACATAAAAAATAAAAACAAATCAAGGATCTTATAGTGAAAACAACATGGCACTGTCTGACCCCAAAAAAGTAAAAAGAAAGGACATATCTGAGGGTGAAAACCTCTCTAAGATACCCGAAGATGGAAGGCTCGACATTCTCCTGGCATCATATGAAGAAAAATCATCTATGTTGGTAGAGGAAACCATCAAAACAGACATTCATACAAAAGAAATTCCACATAACATATTCCTAGCACAATCTTTGACAGAGACAGAAAGATCAAAGTTCATAAGTTTCTTCACAGAGCAACAAATCAATTTTGCATGGTCATACGTTGATATGCCTAGAGTGGATCCAGCTTTATTTATGCATTATCTGATAGTCAAACCGGGGGAAAAACCAGTGAAATAGAAATTAAGAAAGATGCATCCATAAGTGGCATTATTAGTCAAAGTGGAGCTTGAAAAATTATTGGATGTTGGATTCATATGCCCAATTGATTATCCTGAATGGATCTCCAACTTAGTACCTATCAGTAAACCAGATCGTAGCATCAAAATATGTATAGATTTCAGAGACATCAATGAAGCTTGTCCTAAGGATGATTTTCCATTCCAAATATCGACCTGATTGTAGATCTCACAATAGGTCATGCGATGTTATCTTTAATGGATGGATTCTCTGGCTATAATCAAATAAAAATCGCATCTAAGGATCAGCACAAAACATCATTTACTTGTCCTTGGGGAACTTTCTACTGGAATGTCATGCCCTTCGGGCTCAAGAATGTAGGTGCTACATATCAAAGAGCCATGACTACTATCTTTAATGATCTCATGCACGTTACTATGGAAGATTATGTTGATGACCTCTTGAGAAAATCAATAGATAGAGATACACATTTGGACATACTTTCAGTCATTTTTGATCGGTTGGAAAAATACAAAGTAAGATTAAACCCCAAGAAATGTGTCTTTGGAATAACCTCTGGGAAGCTTCTGGGATTCATTGTCTCAAAAAGAGGAATTGAAGCCAATCCAGCAAAAGTCAAAGTCAACCTAAAGATGCAACCACCAAGAAATATCAGTCAACTTCGATCTTTGCAAGGGAGACTCCAGTCCATACGAAGATTCATAGCACAACTAGCCAATAAATGTCATCCTTTTCAGCATTTTCTACATAAAAACATCAAATTCAAATGGGATAATAAATATCAATAGGCTTTCCAGATACTCAAAGATTATCTTCTGAACTCGCCAGTCTTGATGCCACCGGTTCCAGATCAACCCCTATTACTATACATATCCGCTACTTCAACAACACTGGGGCACTCTTAGCACAAAAAGATGCTGAGGGCAAAGAAAAGGTAGCCTACTACATTAGTCACACTTTGGTGGTATATGAGCTAATCTACACACCAATTGAGCATGCATGTCTCGTTGTGGTCTTTGCTTCATAGAAATTATGACATTACATGCTAACTCACAAAACTAAGTTGGTCACAAGAATAGATCCATTGAAATACCTTCTCAATAAAGCAACACTTATTGGTCAACTAGCCAAATGGGTGATGCTCCTAAGTGAATTTGACATTGAATATGTGGACAAAAAAGAAATAAAAGGACAAGCTATCGTAGATCAATTAGTAGATGCTCCCATGATAGATGATGCTCCTCTAACTTCAGAATTTCTAGATGAATCCATCTTGACAATATCACACACAAAGTCTTAGCAACTATACTTTGATAGCTCATACACACAGCATGGAGCAGGAGCTGAGATCCTCTTCATTACACCTCAAGGTGATTCCATACCAAAATCATATCGTTTATCATTTCCTTGCACTAATAACATAGCAGAATACAAAGCATTAACAACTGGATTACGGATTGCAATTCAGTCGAAGATCTAGGAACTTCATGTTTTTGGGGACTCTCAACTTGTAATTCATCAAGAAACTGATGATTACCAAACAAAGGATGAAAAATTAATGCCTTACAAAAGAATGGTGGATGAATTGAAACAACATTTCATGAAGTTAGATTTTGAGTAGATACCAAGAGAGAAGAATCGAGTCGTAGATGCTATGGCTACTATTGCTTCACTAATTGATCTACCCCTGAATGAAACTTGCTATGAGTTCTTGGTGGATAACCTTTTGGTTCCCTCATATGAGATCACTCCTACTAAGATGATATGTGTTGTTGGTCCTGATTCCCAGTTATATGGTTCCATTTTCACATACCTTCACAATAATACCCTTCCTCCTGACTTATCCAACAACAAACATCACACTTTCATTCACCAATCTTCTTGATATGTCATTTTACCTAATATCCTATACCATCAAGGTCTAGATGGAACTCTTCTTAGATGTTTAGAAAGGGATGAAGCTCAGATTGCATTACGCAAAGTTTGTGAAGGGATATGTGGTCCACATTCTAGTGGTCCTACCTTAGCCAAGAAACTCATCAGGACTGGATATTACTGGCCCAATATGGAAAAAGACTCATATCAATTTATCAAGAAATGTAAGCAATGTCAACTTCATGGGGACCTCATTCATGCACCAGCTTAAGAACTTCAACCAATTGCAACTCCTTGGCCCTTTTGCCAGTGGGAACTCAATCTCATAGGTAAGATTCACCGTCCTTCCTCCAATGGCCATAAATTCATCATAACGACTATAGAGTATTTCATAAAATGGATCAAAGCCATGCCTCTTACACAAGTCACTAGAGAACAGATTGCTACATTCATTCTTAACTACATCATTTGTCGATATGGTATTCCTATTTTTATAATCATCGATAATGGACGTCCCTTCAAAAATCAGGATGTTCATGAACTTTGTGATCACTTCCATATTACCCATTATTTCTCCACACCTTATTACCCCTAAGGTAATGGTCAAGCTGAGGCGTCTAATAAAACAATTCTTAATATCCTAAAAAAGACAGTCGACGACATTGGCCGCAATTGGCATAGCCAACTTAATCCCGCACTTTGGGCTTATCGCACAAGTGTCTGCACACCTACAGGAGCTACACCTTATTCACTCATCTATGGAATTGAAGCTATCTTTCCTATTGAGGTCGAGTTACCCTCTTTACGAGTCTCTTTGCAAAACATTATCAGTGATGAAGACTACAGGGTCTCTTGCTTACAGGAACTAGAACTATTGGATGAATGAAGACAAACTGCTTTTAATCATCTCAAGGCTTATCAACAACAGATGAGTCGCAGTTACAATCATAAATTCAATCCTCACACATTTGAGGTGGGTGACCTAGTTCTCAGAGAAAACCCCAAAAATCAGCAAGATAGAGAGAAGAAGGGCAAGTTTGAACCAAATTGGCTTGGTCCTTACATTATTACAATAGTGTATGGATCTGGTGCATATCAACTTTCAACTCCAGATGGTGAACCTTTGGAGGATCCTATCAATAGCATGCACCTTCATATGTTTTACACATAGCTCTTCAGAGTATCAAAAAATTATCAAAAATACAAAAAAAAATCATAAACATAAAAAATCGTTACTTGGTGAAAACCTGGCAAACAGGTGCCTTGTGACACACAAAAAAAATTAAAAATCAAAAAAGTAAAAATAAATAATCCATCCAATGGTGAAAACCACTTCGATGGCGCCCTAGGCAAGTACCATGGTGAGAACTGGGTCACTAGTGCCATGCGTAGAGACATTGCTTCTCCCTCCTTCAAGATTCATTTCATCCTTTCACTTTGCACACACTCACAGCCTGTTCGTTCATAATAAACTTACCCATTCCCATCATGGCTTGTTATTGATCTACCCAAGATTGGTTAGCCATCCATAATAAACATTCCTTTACACCCCTTTCCATCCATAATAACTCATTTCTTATATGTGGCTAAGGAAAATCCTAAGTCTAGTGATGGGTGTGGAACTGAGAAAATCTGAGGAACAATAAAGCAGTACTTGCATCACCAATCTGCAATAAAGTTTCATCTTCTCCGTAATTAAGTATTAGTTTCATGGATTCAGTCAGTTTCAGATGAGATAGTAGCAACAATGGTAAAACAAATCAAATCTTTCAATAGACTTAGACAACATTATGGTTCAGTGCTATCTATCCTTTTGTGAAAGTAAACATTGTGACCACAATCAAATAAGACTTATACAAGTGACAAGAGACACTAAACTTGAGGACTACAGTGGATGTTGGTGTCGAGTCTTTGTTTTCTTTTGATTTTATCTTTCTGTTGACATGTCTTTTAGCTTTTCCAGGATGTCTCTGACTAGAAATTCTATCTCCAGGATTTCTTTGACTAGAAAGGCGAGGATGGGGTATCGTCACCTATTTTTCTTTTGTTGTCTGTGGATTGTCTCTTAGTAATGCTATGACTTGTCCAAGGATATGAGGACACTATGAGTCTAGTGTGAACTGGGGCATTCCTTATTTGTATTATCTTATCTCCATGCAAATAGGTACAATGACTTTCTGGGTCAAACATATGCCTCCATTGTCATAAACTATTTTCCCATAATAAAGCTCAATGGTGATAATAGCACAAGAAGCTCTTTCACTTCAATATCTTCTATCTTCCATCCCCCTTTCTTGATTGACTTCCATCATCCTTCCTGAGTTCGTGTAGCCTGCTATCACATGACTGAGTATAATGACACACCAAAAATATTTGCATTTCATGTAGTTTGCACCTACATTACCACATATTAAACATTTTATACATACATATAGATATTACAATTGTATCACATCTTGCACACAACACATGTTAGCACAGTTTAAATTCTCATCATGTAAATAGTTATTTGCATTTCATACATTCACATTGGCATTTGCATAAACATATAAAACATAAAAGAACAAAAATATTGCATTTCCTCATGTACATATTTGCATCCATATCATAAGCATCACATAGAAACATACATCATAAGACACATAGAAACATCCTATCACATAGGTACACATGCATATAGTTGTCACAAGGATGAATCATCTCATATATATATCAAAAATCATAAGTGTCATGATACAATGATGTCAAAATACATATGGCTACAAAATCATCCAAAGGTATCTACATCATCATACAAAATGGTACAAAAAATGATGCATAGGGAGCCCTTTAAGGCTATGATGAACTCCCTCCCTTGAAGCCGGCTAGCCTCGATGGAGTCTAAGCCCTAGAAGTACCCACCCTAGGATCATCTCTCTTGCCCCCTCTATCTGGTGGTGGGGGAGGACCTATGACCCCACCACTAGATATCTGTCTTCTCTCTCTCTCCCTCCAATGGTTGTCGTAGTCCATGATGGTCTCTCGAAGCTCCTAGCCTGCTAGTCTGGTGGCATTGCTCCATAGTATAGCTCTCTCTAGTAGCCTATCTCCTCCCCTGCCTACAGAACATACCCGTATCTAGCCCTTGTATCCTCTGTTGCCTACCTCTCTGCCCTCAATGTTATCTTAGCCTTTGTATAGCGCTAAATAGCCTAGTCCCTCTCCCGCTCAATATTCCTTAGCTATCTCCTAAGTCTAGTTGCATCCCTCTCCAGATCCTGGATCTCATCTACCTATCCCTGGAAGATCTCCCTCAAGGATAGTAGCTCATCATCCCCCATCCCATATCCAACCCTTGTGTAACCCTATCCGGATAGAGGAACCCACTAATCACTCCTACCAACACTGTTGGTAGTGCCAATCCTGACACTGTCATAGTATCCCAAGCTACATGTCTAGCCCTCATCTCCAATCCTAGATCCTGAAACACTCATCTGAGTGCATCCTTGTCTCTATCTTGATCATAAGGAACCAACTCCCCATTGATTGGTATCCACAGTATCCTATATACATCCTCTAAGGTGATTGTCATCTCACCCATCGACAAATGAAATGTGCATGTCTTTGAGTGCCATCTCTCAGGTAATGCAGTCAACAATCCCATGTTTGCCCGAAACTCAGGCACATACAAAATATGTCACAAGCCCATAGCCTAAACTACTTCTCTCTCCTTGAATTTCAGCTCTACTCACAAACTTTGAGTCGAAGGGAATCTCTCCCGTGACTCCAACATAGGTAGGTCCTCCTGAAGTCAAGCAAATCAACTGTGTCAATCCTAGTGGTACTACATGTTCATCACAAAGTACTGCTTTCTATCCTAGTAGCATTCTCTGTTCATCACAAAGAGCTTCTTTTTATCTTAGTGCTTATATCTATCATATGGCACTCTATACTAGTGGTACTCCTTGTTCATCACAAAGTACTGCTTCCCATCCTAGTGGCATTCCCTGTTCATCACAAAGTGATACTTTCTATCCTAGTAGTGTTCCTTGTTCATCACAAAGTGATTCTTTGATCCTATCTTTTAGGGTACCTACTTGAGTGTATCCTCTTGAGTAGCTTATCCAATTGACAACATATGTTCTATCACAAAATTGTCATTTCCATCCTAATCTAATGGGAAACGTATGTTCTATCATAGAATTGTCAATCTTTTTGGTACTCCCTATTCATCACAAAGTGCCTTGTTCTATCCTATCCTAGGGCCTCTACTTGAGTGTATCCTCTTGAGTAGTTTCCTGATTGGAAACATATGTTATATCACAGAATTGTCAATCCTATCCCTATCCGTTATTCTGGTGTTCCCTAGAGGACCTGCTTGAGTGTATCCTCTCAGTAGCTTATCCAATCAACAACGTATGTTTATCATAGAACTATCAATTTGACCTTGAAGACATAAATGTGCATTCACAACACAAACATGCTTGCATACTGCACACATGTGCTTACATACTACACATACACACTCACATTGAACACAGACATTGTTGCATTCATAGATGCACCTGACACAAACACAGACATGCCTAGCCTACCCAGATACACCTTAATATTTTTCCCCCCCACTTGACATTTTTCTAGACATACTAATGTGCATTTATTACCCTACCTAGAATGCATTTATGACAACAATTAATGCGGCAAAGTAAAAGGAGGTTTTTTGGTACTTACCGACTCTCCTGCATCTGCTACCCTCTGAAATTGGCGAACGCGGTCAAATCTCTACACCAATGCCATCACTGTTGACTGCTCTCTTCTATCTCTACATCTGATTTCTTGGATGTGTGGATGACAATGAGGATGTGTTCCCTTGTAGTCTATCTTATAGACTACCCTAGCCCTAGTCTCCTGAGTCAGTCTTCTTTATCCCATGACTCTGTCACTCTATCCTATCTAGTCAATCCATTCTAGCATTTCTTTCTTATCGAGAGATTGTCCATGATCTTTTCAGACATTTTCATCCAATCTCTCAAGGGGGCATATCATTCCCATCTTGGGGCAACTTTATATCAGTTCATCTTATCTTCTTTGAAACAACGTGACAAGCCGCATTGTCTCAAAGAGGGGCAAAATGTAGACACCTAAAACTGTCATGTCTAATTAAATAAATATTTTATTTATTTAATTATTTTAGCCTAACTCTTCTATTAATTAAATAAATCTTTATTTATTTAATTAATTCATTTATCCTCTTCTAGCCTTATTTCTCATTTAAATAAATACTTTTATTTATTTAAATTACCCTTTCCTAAATTAAATAAATACTCTTATTTATTTAATTGATCTCACTTCTTCTATTAATTAATTAAATCTTTATTTATTTAATTAATTCATTAACCTTTTCTACCTATGACACATGCCATTCATTTCTTAATTCATACACTACCTACCCTCTCACTATTTTCTTATTTTCTCTACCTACCCTCTAATCTTAGACGACCATTTATCTTTTAAACCTCTTAATCTTATCCCTCCATTTCTTATATTGTCTTCTATATAAGAGGATAATTCTCTCATTATCAACCCTAATAAGCTAATCATTCTATTCAACTAATCAAGCATCCTAGCATTCAAACTTTCATATGCGATCAAGCCTACTTGCAACCACATTTCTGTGCTTTGTGGAGCTCTTGTGCACACATAAAATCTGAGAGCAAATATATCAAGCAAGATCAATGGAGATAGGAAGAACGGAGATCCAAACCCTATTGGACATGTGATGGTATAATCTTTGTGATTTCATTTGATTTGCATCGTCCTAGGTAATCTTCATATGTTATGGTGGATCTTTGTTGTTGTTAGGCTAGGGTTTTGTGGTTGAATTCATTTAGTCTTTCAATATTGTTTTATCAATTTTCACCATATACAGTACCCAAAGTAGTCAATACAAAGAATACCTTGTGAAGTGGAAGAACAAACCAATGGAAGACTCATCTTGGTTTTCCTCTGACTCCAGCAAAGTGAGAGGTTCACTTTCTATCAACCCTAGACGTCTAATGCAGGAGCATCTGCGGTTCATAGCAATCTTGCATCAACCAAAACATTTTCTTTTCTGTTTGCAGTTTTAGTTTTCCTTTTTATGTGTCCTGGCTCTAACACACTATTTTCCTGTGGAGTTGGATTCTTCTTGAAGACTTGATCACCCTACTTTCTCTCTAACCGTATCTCATTTGGATCAATTTCTGGCAAGATATGAATATTGGTTTCGTCGACATTCTCTTGTTACTAGTTGCCTGAGACCTATTATGGTGATCTACCAGAATGCATTTTGATGCTTGTGGAGCCTTGGACGTTGATCTTGATGTTTCTTAATGTGTGGCCGACCTTCTACATTTCATCCTTTGGGATTTTTTCGGAGACAAACTTCATTCATTTCTGCACGTTAGGGTTTTGATCCTTTTGGGCCAACCTGATCCTTTGGATCAATATATATATTTTTAATTATGCTTTGAAATGTAATCGATCAACCTGGAGAAAAGGAGTATTAGATAGATAGTGCTTAGAAGATAGATCTTTCGACTCAAGGTTCCTATGAGACCTATTCTACCAGGCCTATGTGCATGTATGTTATAACCTGGTTGTATCGGGTTGGATGTAATTGACTTTTCATGCAATAAAACAATCTATTTTGCATTTGCCTCCATCATATCTATGTGTTTCCATTGTTTTAACTCTTGCTGACCAGTTTGGACTGATCTCTTCGATATCCCTCCTCGTCAGTGACTGCTTCAAAATCAAAAGTATTATTCTTACAATCAAAATATATAGAACCTCTACCACGAACCACACAAGCTTTATCATCTCCAAATCTTACTATACCACCATCATGCCTTTCCATATTCACAAATTTAGTTTTATCACTTGTCATATGATGTGAAAAAACCATTGTCAATTACCCATTCATCTTTCTCTTCAATCCTAGCAGCTAGATCTTTCTCCTCAACAATGCAGCTT
Organism: Cryptomeria japonica; assembly: GCF_030272615.1. NCBI lineage: Eukaryota > Viridiplantae > Streptophyta > Pinopsida > Cupressales > Cupressaceae > Cryptomeria > Cryptomeria japonica. Next base: position 292,148,832 of record NC_081408.1, on the reverse strand, counting down.
GTAGGATCCACTGGTATTGGATCTTCTTTGATAGCAATAAATACAAATTCATCTCCCAAATTCCATTGTTTGATTCCTTGTCTATCACACCTTCATTAGTAGTATAATATCATCTCTTCTTATTTATGTACTTATGGTAGGCCTTGTATGAATTATCATGCTTACCATGCTTCTCATATCTATCATTCTTATCAAATCTATCATGTCTTTCATGCTTATCATACCTAGACATTATTTTAAGACACCTAGAAGAAAAATGTCCTATCTTATTACAAGAGAAACATTTCTAAGGTAACTTTCCATCAAATCTACTATCTCCCTTAGGAAATCTCCGAGCAATAAGTGATTCAAGCTTATCCAACTCTTTCTCTTGCACTTCCATCTCTCTCATCTCTCTTTCATATCTTGAAACTCTAGATGAACTCTCTCTTGATTCATAGAGTTGCTTCCCAAATACAAAGGATTTAAATAGAGTCTTGTATTTACCATGTCATTATCCAAATTTGCTCAACTCAAATGTATCTAGCTTACCAACCAACATATCTCTTTTCACAGTAGTCACACTCTGAATCTCATCAATAGCAGCAACTTTAGCTTTATAAGAAGAAGGCAAGTATCTCAATACCTTAGAAACAATCTCATCTTTCTCAAGAGTTCAACTAGCACATCTGATATTGATAACAAGCTCATTCACTTTTTCCATAAAAGAAGTTATATTCTCATGTTCTCCCATCTTCAATGTCTCATATTTTCCTTTCACACTCTACAACTTAGCAACTTTAACATGTGCATCTCCTTCATACAATACCTCTATCTTTTCCTCCATCTCATGTGTATTCTGAAGTCTTATCACATTAGTCATCTTTGAATCAGTCAAAGAACACAGAAATGCTTCCTTAGCCCTTATGTTATGTTCATCTTCCTTTACCTGATCAATAGTAACCGGTCCATTCAGAGGAACATTATAGACATTCTTTGTAATCTTCCAAAAAAATTCACCAAGACACTTCAAATGAACTTCCATCTGATCCTTCCATATGTTAGACAGGTCAAATAACCGGAGGACAATTGAGAGAGGGGGAGGGGGTGAATGAGTTGTCACCAGATTATTAGAACCTTAAGCATTTAAAAATTTATTACCACGACACATAAGTTCATTACCAGAATACATAAACCAATTACCAAAATAACAGATATACCAATTAATCACAACCAACAATTACAAAATAGTTTTTGATCAAGAAAAAATGGGTTTTGAGGGGACCTAAAACCCCTTACAACAATTAAACACAACCAAAAATTAGAGAATAGTTACCATCCACATGACACCAAGATTTGTATGTGGAAAACTCGGCAAAGGGAAAAATCATGGTGGGAAGCCTACCCACAGTCAGATAATACTTGTGCAGTAAGTATGTGATTACAAATTTGAGGGGCCTGCACTTGCAGGAAGGCCAACAACCTAGATCACACTACTCCTTACAAAACAAGTCTAACTAACTACATAAGAAATCTAACCTACAATCTGGAAGGAAGAAAGAACTACAATAATAGCATCTCATATGCCTGAATATAGTTTCAATTAACCTCAATACCAGAGATTTAAACCTCTTCCATAAACCCAACTCGATCACTTATGATCGGCCATATCCTCTGCATGAGTGATTATTACATTATTCTCTTGCATACCATGATCTACAATGAGATCATACACATGCATATACAAACCCTACACCTTAAACAATTAGGTCTTCCACCCAGACAATAAAACCTATTACATAATTATAAAAAATGTCACCCTGAGGCCAAACAAATATCATCCAACCCATAAGGCATCTTAGAAACACATTGAGAAGTCCCAACAACATGTTACATTAACTCAGTCCATAACCTAGATAGCACCGGACCCAATTTGGGTCCACACACACTAAAGAAATGATCCCAATCAGTCAAGGCTTGAACACGATTACCATTAGCATCTTGAATCCCTACTAGAAGCCGCACCAACACCACTTATGCATAATATCAAAATTTCTTCAACAAATCTCTCCTGGTGAAACCCTCACCAGATGAATAAACCAGGCTTACCAGCATATAAGATAGCATCTGATCACCAAATTAGTACCAACTAACTGAACATATATCTGAGTAGCATGAATAGAAGATTTACACCAATTCCATAAGCCAAAGTATACTAGAGTATACTGGATCAACATGATCTTACCAGCTTGAAACCAATCATCCTACCGAGATCAACCAAATATTGGTAAATAGCCACAATAGGTAGTGTTGACATCAATGACAAAACATCAATGCAACACATAATCAATTCATCCAAATTGCCAACAATCTCCCCTGTTGGCATTGATGGCAACACTAGATGTGAAAAATATCCAAGTGCCCATAAATGCCCAACAAATCTCCCACACAAGAATATAGAAATATAGTATTTCACATGAATATCTCCCCCCCCTTTAAGAGCAATGCCAAAGATCTGACATAAATATCAAAGCAAAATCATAAACCACTAAATCACAAGACTAACTACTCCCCTTGAGTAGTAGTATCACCACATCAATCTAGAATGAAAAATAGCTCTGATAATGCATACCGGAGTGATGCCAAATAGCATCAATCAATTTACTACTAGAGGGGTAGAAAACCCCAATCTATCTCTGAGGTACTCAAATGATTCTTTACGTAAAGATTTAGTGAAGATGTCTTCAATTTTCTCTTTAGTGTTCACATAAACCAATATAACTTCTTTTTCTTCCACCTTTTCTTTCAAAAAGTTATACTTGATAGATATGTGCTTTGTCTTAGAGTGGAATACTGGATTCTTTGATATGTCTATAGCTATAGATTTATCATAGTGAATAACTATCGGTTCATTGCAATGCACTTTTATGTCCTTTAACATTTGCTTCATCCATAGAACTTGTGTATAGTTAGTAGCAGCAGCAACATACTCATCTTCAACAACAGATAAGGAAGTACATGACTATTTTTGGCTGATTTATGAAATAAGTTTCTTTCCAAGAAAGAAAGCTCCACCGGAAGTGCTTTTCCAGTCATCAACATCACTTACCCAATCTGCATCTATATATGCATATAAAGTAATGTCATCATCTTTAGGATACCACAAACCATATTCAGATGTTCCATGTAAGTACCAAAAATATTTTTCACCACACTCTAATGATTTTCTCTAGGATCACTTTGATATCTTGGTGCAATGCAAACTGCATTCATTATATCCGGTCTAGTCTAAGTCAAATATAGAAGACCTCCAATCATAGACTTGTATCTTGTAGGATTTATCGGTGTTGATTCATCTTTTTTTGTCATTTTTTCACTTGTAACCATAGGAGTACTAACCAGTTTAGAATTTTTCATACCAAATTTCTTCAACAACTCTCTAGCATACTTAGTTTGACAAATGAAAATACCTTTATCAATCTAAGTAATCTGCAAACCTAAGAAAAATTTCATTTCCCCAATCATAGACATCTCAAATTCATTCTCCATATTGTTAGAAAATTCCATGCACAACTTATCTTCACCTCCAAAAATGATGTTATCAACAAAGACCTCAATAATCAGCATATCATCATTAGTGATTTTATAATATAGATTATTGTCAGCATTACCTTTAGTAAAACCAAGTTTTAAAAGATATTTGTCCAACCTTGCATTCCAAGCTCTAGGTGCCTGTTTCAATCCATATAAGGCTTTCTTTAACCTGAAAACCATGTTTTTATAATCTAAAAGTGAGAAGCCATAGGGTTGCTCAATATAAACTTCCACATCAAGATCCCCATTTAGAAAATAAAACTTAACATCCATCTAATAAACCTTATAGTTTTAATGTGTAGCATAGGCAAGAAATAATATTACAACTTAAATCCTAGCTACCGGTGCAAAGGTTTCACCATAATCAATTCCTTCCTTCTGATAATATCCTTTACAAACCAATAGATTTATTCATCACAACTTGTCCAACTTCATTTAATTTATTCCTAAAAATCCATTTAGTTCCAATAACATTCTTATTTTTAGGTTAGGGAACTAAAATCCATGTGTTATTCTTTTCTATGTGATCTAATTCTTCTTTCATAACTTTGATCCAACATTCATCTTTACATGCTTCAGTTACTAATACCAGTTTAAATTAAGAGATTAAACATACCTCGTCAGCTACCAATCTTCTTCTTGTCATCACTCCTTTGTTATTATCTCCAATGATCTGATCTTTTGAATGATTCAACCTTACATACCTAGGTGTCTTTTGATTCTATGTTCCTCTTGTTAGGAACTAGGAAGGACAACTGAGAGGGGGGGTGAATCAGTTGTCAATAAATTATAACCCAAAACAAATTATTACAACTTAAAACTCAGTGCCGGTAAAATAGATAAATAGTTATAGTATTACTAGTATAACTTAGTGCATGAAACATAAAGCAAAACAATATCCACAACACATGACAATGAGATTTTGACGTGGAAACCCTGTAAGGGGAAAAGCCACAGTGTGAAACCTTACCCACAATTAGATGATAATACTGCAGATAGTAAGTGAATACAATGATGGGTCTGCACATCCAGAAAGGCCAACCGCCTAGAGCTCACTGCTCAATCACAAAATAGGAGTCACACTGACTACAAATGGATGGTTAAATCCAATAACAATGTATTGCTTTAGTATATCATCTACAATGTTGGATTCAGTACCGGTTTAAGCTTTGAGCATGAGTACCAAACACATTCATAACCTTTCCTTCAACATTTAGATAATATCTGTGTGATTCGCACAAGGATCTGCTTATTTTTTCTCTTCACTATGATCTTCAATATTCACACACACTCATAATGATCTTCAAATACGATCTTACAATTATTTATACAAAACCCTAAGACCTTATGATTAGGTCGGCTCCCTAAAGATATTATATTTACAAAATACATCTTGATGCGATACAATATGTTGGCCTCAATACATTTACACATTATCCAATCAATAAACCATTTCCAAAACGTGTCATGTTGATTTGGAACATGATATCTCGTACGAGTCCATAACCTAGACCTATCTACCAGTAAAGGCAAATATGTGAACCTGATTAGTCCAATAAGAAAAAACCCAAATGTAAACATACACTCTTTTGGGACTCATTAAACTTGGTGAATTTAAGAGGCCCACTTCAAAATTTTGCTATTGCACTTTTATGACTCCCTAATGAGTCAACTTGAATGGTCTAGTTTGGGGTATGTAAAATGGAGCCAGTTGATTTATCAAAGGGTAAGGCTTGGGAAATGTGTTCTACACATTTCATTTGTCCTATGTAGTGTGTTACAACTTTCAAAATTCAGTTTAGATCAATTTATCAAGTACCCATTTCAAGGGGTGAGCTGAAAGTGCATCATAGGTGCAAAAGTAGATTTTATTAAGTAGCCTACTTCAAGCTCCTATATATTTTGACTAGATGATCGTCATGTTTAAATTCAAAGTGTACTGAGTTCTATGCATATAAGTGTGCTTCCATGTAAATTTTCAAGTCTTTATGAATCTATTTGCTCAGGTTGGCAACATGATTTCTTGAGCCACTTAATTCAGTATTCATTAAGTGGCTATTTTCATGAGCTCACCATTTGCACCCAGTCAGCCCTTTGGTCAAACTGAGCATTCTAAGGTCTTCTTTGTATTCAAGGTACCTATGCCCCAAATTTGGGGGTCTGTGGAGATCGTTTGATATTTTTAAGAAAGGCATTTTGAGGTCCCTATGCATTGGTTTTATCAAGTTCACGGTGTTGACAAAGCCAGTTGGTCATCTTTGACCATTACTATTTCTTCACTCAGGATTCATCTTGAGAAACGGCTTGGCAGAGTGAACTCTTATATATCAAACAGTACACCTATCAGTTTGTGAAGTCCAGAAAGGTGTTTTGACTAGTTTGAAAATTACATCTTTGGGATTAAATGCGAAAATGTGGTGCAAGCGCCTGAAAGTTGCAAAACTTCATTTAATGATCAGAAAACTATGTCGATCAACTCCAAAGGTATGTTTAAGGTTCCTGAAGCATTTCAATGGTCAGTTGCATGAAAATGAATTCTTTTTTTAGCTGGACCCACTTTGGGGCCCGGTCTGGCTCATGCCCTTGCAATGTTAATTTTAAAAGCAAAGTGTTCTTCATGCATGCTAATGCATATTAGTGCCAACTTGGTCTACAACATGATCCTTTATATTTTGGTTGCTATGGCTGGACAAATCAGAGAAAGATTTCTTCACCAATGGGACAGTGAAAAGTTATAAAGTTATGATAATGAATGGTTTGTGAAGTGAATAATTGTGTTTTTCTTTTTTTTTAGAAGGAACACGTTTACATCATTATCAATAGTACATTTCATTGGTAGAAATCATTTATGGTAGTCTTAGATAGAGCACAAACAAACTACTCACTTACTTCTCGCCATGTTATCATTTCAAACAAGGCATAATCATTGCTTTGCCTTGTGGTTGCACTTGAACATGTCTATGAAGAAAAGACACCCCTCCCAACATTCACAACAATAATCCCATTAAAAATAACTATCAAAGGGTATATGCAAATTGTTGAGTGTAAAGCCATCATTCCCCCTGCGTGTCAGATACAAGGCTGAAGAAACTATCAAACAGATGCATTGGTAGGAGTAAACAATGGCTGGTGAGGAAAGCGTAAGAAATTTAAAGCAAATGCACATTGGTAGGTGTACAGGATAATCCTCCCCCTACACAGTATTTGGTGGGAGCCAAAGAAACTTTTCAATAAATGCAATGGTGGGTGTGTTGTTATGATCCATAGCCAAAGCCAACATCCTCTATGCCTATGTGCGAATGGGAGAGTTTTGGTTGATGTGAAAGAAAAATGTGGAAGTATAGGCAAGGGATGCGAACTATTTAAGCAAATGCCTCTAAGGAGTTTGGTCGGATGGATGCAAAGATTGCAAAATATGCACAAAATTAATCTATTGATAGGGCCACATAAACTTTAAAGAAAATGCAATTGGAAGGCATAAAGCCCAAATTCCACGCCCTCTGCCAGTATAGGCCCATGCATGGTTGAAGGGAATTGCAGGATTAATAAACTTTAAAAGTTCAATGCAAATAAGCCAAACTCCATGATCACTACTCCCTCCTCCCTCGTAGAAGGTGGTGAGATGCCAATGTACCCAACATGATGGCTTGTAAGGGAAACAAAAAAGTTTAATTCAAATCACAATTGGAAGGTGTTTAAACAATTTCTACGCACCCCTCTCCAACTTTGTGTTATCTGCCTGTGCGTGGGAGAGGCGATTGGGGTTTTAGAAAGTCTTAGGAACACTCAGAAAATGCATTTTGAGGAAAAAGACATTAATCCCACATTGGTTGGGTGAAGAGACATTCATGTATTTAAAAGTAAGAACACACTCAACCATAGTGTCAAAGCCTTGAATTCTTTTGATGCAAGGTGCTAGCTGGGTGCTCGGTGGACCCCATGCACGTGTGCATGATTCCTGAGGTGAGGAGGCTAACTGGCGACCAAGTGGACCCCATGTGTGCATGGTTCCCAAGGCAATCAAATTTTGGAGAGGAAGGATGAGTTAACTGGTGAGCAGGTTCGAGGACGATCAACGGTGGTCACTACTCTGGAAGGCAAAGATGCTCGCTAGTTAACCATCATGGATTAAAGATTGAGCAGGTCTGAGGACGATCAATGATTGTCACTAATCTGCAAAGCAAAGGTGCTCGAAGGTTAACCATCACGATCCAGGAACTAATGAGCTAGCAGGCGGTGAAGTGGTAGACACGTCACAAGGTAGGTGAGGTGTCATCCTAGGTGGCGAACAATGGACCCTGCTGGCGAATCACAGGTTGCCATGTGGTAGGATGCAGGGCCAAAAATGGAGAAAAATTAAAACTAAATGTAAAGTTCTGACTATAGAGAAAAATAAAAAATTTAAATGGTGGCCTGCAAAAAAGATTATTTCACCCAGGGGCTATTTTTTGCCCGAAATAGTAAGTATTATATATCATCAAAAATCTCTTGAGACAAGGAATCTAGTCATATGTTTTGTTTCAACAAATATCAGATATTTTGAGAGAAGTTTTTATAGGAAGAAAAGGAAATATTTTTCAATTAAGGAAAAAAGGACACTTGGCATGTTTTGATGCATTCTGCTCTTTTACCACCTCCTTAATATTCCCATTTCTTCTAATTTGTAAGGGTTCCAAAATTTTGGACAAATGCTCTAGATTTTCATGGTTTCCAGTTCTGAGTTTTCTTCAAGATTGTGCAAGGCAATGTCCTTTTCAAGAGAATAGAGTATGATTCATTCTATAGGTGTTTCTAAATGCAGGTTTTTATATATGTAAGGAATGCATCAATTTGTACAGAACTTGTCTCTGAAGTGTACTATCATTTTATTCAAATTAGATCCTTGAGGAGGATCAAGTTTGTCATGAGTCGCTGTGTCTGTGAGTGTAATGTTTGCTTGTAGGTAATCCTTCAAGGAAGATTTTAAAACTCTGTGAGCAAATATTAATAAAATAGGGTTCATGTTCTAGATTTGACATTTTTTGTGAAAGAGATGAGTAATACATTTATGTAAGGCATTAATGCAAGAATACTTAAGGATGAAGATGGATTTGCAGTAGAAGTTTTCATCTATAGTTTGATGTGTGACTTTGTTGCCCTTGGATAAGGCACTGATCTTGTAATTAAGGGGATTCTCAAACAATTTAAAATCAAATCAGAATATCTTTTATTTCCTATTCTGTTGTACTATTCCATCCATCTCATGATTCAAACATTGTTGAGTTGTAAATGTATATTTAGCCTATCTATAGTACCCTCCTTGTTTTTGAACCATGTGAGATCTATCTGCTTCTATTGATATTGTCAGAGGTGTGTAATGGGTTTAATTTTAAGCATCAAAGGTATACCCACCTAGGTTTTGCAGAGCTTGAAGAGTAGAAGGATTTAGATCCTTGTTATTTTGTCCAAGTCCTGAGGTTCTTTATAGATTTAATTGGCTATTTCATAGATCAATTAAAGGTGAACTTGGGTTAACCAATTTTGGTGAACAAAAAAAATTGTGACTTTGCTAGGGAGGCTGAATAGAAATTGCATAATTTCATCCAGTTAGTCTGTCCATTGTATATGCACAAAGTTGAAAGTGATTTTATGGTGAAAAGAGTGTTTCTTGTTCTGGATCTATAGACTAATATGTTATTTCATGTCATATTTTATGAAGGAGTAATAGTAGATTCATGTTGCTGAGTTGCAAATAGGTCCTTGCAACTGTATTCAAAATTTTCCCCAATTCCTTATTGGGTGGCAACTCTATGGTTCATACCAGTGCTAAATGTCTATGCAATTAGTATTGCATAAGGTTTTATGGTTTGATATATAGTGCAAAGATATGGGTTATCACTGCTAATGCAGATTTACACATAAATTCTTCATCAGAAAAGTTTGATAAGAAAGTGCGGTATAAAGATACACATAGATTTGGTGTTAATTTCCCAGATCCATATGTTTGTGACCTAGAGGAGTGTTTATTGCAACATATTTGAAGAAGGGTAAGTAATGAATTGCAGGAGAACAACTCTTTGTTGTTCAAAATTGTTCCTCTATGCAAGAGGTGGCGACTCTAAGGTAAAAGACCATGCTGAAAGTTGAAGTCAATCTTTAGATCTACAAGAGTTTATGGCTGCAAATTATCCAGGTACAGTCAGATATTTCAATACATTAAACATGTTTTGGGATATTTGAAAAGAGAAAAATAGTTTCCCTATCTAGTTTTTTCCAGTTATTGAAAGGGAGGAAGATCAAATATATTTGCATATTCAAAGTGTTGTAAGTGTCAATCTTATATATTTCCTGTGATATGCAAATATCCATGAGTTTTATGTCAAAAAGTGAAGAAGATAAATCTGTAGCTTGACATATTTGTAAGTTGTTGAATTTTTGTGTGGGGTTGTGTATGAAGTTTGAGAAGTCACAACGTGATGTCAATTATTTCAGCCCCAATTTTATTCACATATGACCATGCCTAGTGAAATGCCCAGTAAACTAGAACAACCATGTTATGAGAGAAGTTTCAGAATGAACCATTATGCTGCTCTGAGTTTTGAAGGTATTCTAGGTTACCCAAATCCCATACCCACATAAATTAGAAAGAATTTTCCAAAATTCAGTGGGAAGAAATCAAAATCAACATGTCAATATTTGAAAAGATTTTCAGACTTCATGGGAGATTTTGAAGTTTGTCAAGAAGATCTGTGTGTGAAAGTATTTGTCCAGTCATTGAAAGAGGATGCAAGGGATTGGTTTTCTTTTTTGCCAGCAAAATGTATTTCCTCAAGGGATGAATTACCAACTGACTTTATGGCCCAATTTTCTAAAAATGTGAGTGATTATGATATGTTGAGAGGATTGGTGCACATAAAAATTAGGGAAGATGAATTGGTACTAGCATTTAATATTAGATTTTCACAAATATTGTCTAATATTTCCAGCAAGTATAAGTTTAGTGATGGAGCATGCTTGGAGATTTATATGAGTGCTTTTGACAAGAAGATGGGTTTCTTATTAAGAGATAAGGAACCCAAAACTTTGCATGAAGCTTTAAACATAGCTAGGGACATTGAAAATAATTTAAAATCTGGGATCTCAAAGAGATTTTCATCTACTATTGTTTCTTGTCAAAACACATTCAATGGTGAAAGTAAATGTGAAGCCAAGCAAAATATTCTTTATCAAAATATGTCAAGCTTTGATGTTCAAAATGGTATTGTTGATATATATGATTCAAATTTACATAAGAGTCAAGAATCTCTATTGTCAATGCCAGTTGTTTCTCACAGTAATGATGGAATGATCAGTGGTAAATTTTGTGATAATGTTGTTACAGAGATTGATATATATATAAAGGATATGCACCATTTGATTTGTATGCCGGTTATATTGATTATGTGGTTAGAAATGATGAAGTTAATCATGTATCTCCCAACGATAATGATGATGAAAATAATGATGGTGATGACCATTAGTCTTTGCAGGTTGCTAATGTATTTGATGTTGAAGTACCAGATACCGAGGGATCACCAAGTGTTGCTGATTATGCAAGTGAGGATGATAATGATACAATGCGTTCAAACAAAGAAGTTACTAATCAGCTCATGATTTTGTCACACAAGGATGTGCAACATAATGTAAATGAGGATTTGATTATGTCTGATAAAACTGAAAATGAAATTGTGAATTATGTTAATGGTGTTTTCAATACAAGTATACACAGTGATGAATGTGTTTTAGAATGGAGTGGTGCTGTTGATTACGAGGACACTGAGTTCAATTTTTATCACTTTGAAGATGTACAAATGAACAACAGAGATCAATTTCAGAATAAGAGTGATCTTGACACAAGTTATTCATTTTCTTATAATCAGCAAATGAATGCCAATCATACAGTTGAGGATACATATGAGAGTTCTTATTATTCATCTTGCAAAGATGATATAAGAGGAGACCAAGTTATATATCTCATTCATAAATCTGAAAATGAAAGTATTTTTGACGATAAAAACATATGTGAAAGTGCCGATAATGTTTCATTTTCAAATTTAAATGAACCTATATTTGAATGTTTTCAAGGTTTGACATACCATGAAGAGGATGTGAATGTTGATGGTATGCTTGAACTAGATATGGAGGTCTTTGCCTTTGATATAAATATTCATAGTGCTGAAGTCATTGTTGAAAATGTTGAAGTTTCCCCTTGCATTGAACAAATTTTTGATGCTAATGAAGTTCCTAACAGCAATAGCATGTGTTGTGAAAAGTTATTTCATGATGAAGATAAGAGGCATGGGCTGTGTGAAGATTATTACAGACTACAAATGGAAGTTTTTCAGTTGGATGTAAGTCTGAATGAGAAAGACTTAGCTGAGGATTTGCTTTAGCCATAAGAATGCATTTTTTTCCGTGATTGGGATATAGAGAATGCAGATGTATTGAGTTTGATAAACAAGGATAATATAAAGTATGATCAACATAGTGAAGTACCACATTTGGACCAAAATGTTTATGTTCCTTGTTTGTATCAATCAGTTATTAATGTCCATCATTTTATGAATTTAAATGATAACAAGGCATGTGCTGATGAGAACTATAGTGGTGAAAATGAATGTTTCATTTTATAAATTCAGCATGATGATGCCCTTGCAAAGAATAGAGTTGATTGGGATAGTGAAATGTATGGCAGCTTGTGGGAAGGCCTCTATAGTGATTTGCCTCATATTTTTACATTTGTTGAAGTAGTGTGTGGCTATAAAGTTAAGAATTGGGCAAAAGGTGTGCACACTAGTTGTTGCAGTACTAAGATGAAAGAGGTTGATTATAAGGATTATTCTCAGTTGTTGTTGAAATGTGCCTTTATTTGGATCATGATATCAGGTGACCAGAATCAAATTTTTGACAAAGGTAAATGTTGAGATTGTTTGGGGTAGTTTATAATAAGTTGTAAGTATGTCTATACATATTGTATAGTCACTTTTCTTTCAGTTGTGTGGTTTTCAATAAAGTGCCCTTGCTGCTTGGGGAGAATAAGGAACCCCTGTTTTTGAGAAGAAGAGAAGTGATTTGTTTTTTGGGTGGTCTGTTCTACCAAAGATTCTAGATTCTTGTGTTGATCTCGCAATCAACCATCCCCAATTAGAGCCACTGTTGGGACTCATTAAATTTGGTGAATTTAAGAGGTCCACTTCAAAATTTTGCTATTGCACTTTTATGACCACCTAATGAGTCAAATTGAATGGTCTAGTTTGGGGTATGTAAAATGGAGCCAGTTGATTTATCAAAGGGTAAGGCATGGGAAATGTGTCTTACACCTTTAATTTGGCCTATGAAGTGTGTTACAACTTTCATAATTCAGTTTGGATCAATTTATCAGGTACCCATTTCAAGGGGTGAGCTGAAAGTGCATCATAGGTGCAAATGCAGATTTTATTAAGTAGCCTACTTTGAGCTCCTATATCTTTTGACCAAATGATCATCATGTTGAAATTCAAAGTGTACTGAATTCTATGCATATAAGTATGCTTCCATGAAAATTTTCAAGTCTTTATGAATCGATTTGATCAGTTTGGCAAGATGATTTCTTGAACCACTTCATTCAATTTTCTACATTTTCATTGCTACATCTTTTTAAGTGGCTATTTTCATGAGCTCACCTTTTGCACCCAGTCAACCTTTTGGTCAAACTGAGCATTCTAAGGTCTTCTTTGTACTTCAAGGTACCTATGTCCCAGATTTGGGGGTCTACGAAGATCATTTGATATTTGTAAGAAAGGCATTTTGAGGTCCCTGTGCATTGGTTTTATCAGGTTCACAGTGTTGACAAAGCCAGTTGGTCATCTTTGACCATTAATATTTCTTCACTCAGGATTCATCTTGAGAAACGGCTTGGCAGAGTGAATTCTTATATATCAGATAGTACGCCTGTCAATTTGTGAAGTCCAGAAAGGTGTTTTGACTAGTTTGAAAATTACATCTTTGGGATTAAATGCGAAAAATGTGGCGCAAGCGCTTGAAAGTTGCAAAACTTCGTTTAATGATCAGAAAAATGTGTCGATCAACTCTAGAGGTATGTTTAAGGTTATTGAAGCATTTCAACAGTTAGTTGCATGAAAATGATTTTTTTTTTAGCTGGACCCACTTTGGGGTCCAGTCTGGCTCATACCCTTGTAGTGTTAATTTTAAAGGCAAAGTGTTCTTCACGCATGCTAATTCATATCAGTGCCAACTTGGTCTACATCATGATCCTTAATGTTTTGGTTGGTATGGCTAGACAAATCAGAGAAAGATTTCTTCACCAATAGAACAGTGAAAAGTTATAAAGATATGATGATGAATGGTTTGTGAAGTGAATAATTGTGTTATTCCTTTTTTTTGAGAAGGGACATGTTTACATCATTATCAAAAGTAAATTCCATTGGTAGAAATCTGCAAGATTTATTACTATAATAGTGTAATGCATCAAAAGTGACCATTAAACCATTAATATTAGTCTTAGACAGAGCACAAATAAACTAGTCGCTTACTTCTTGCTATGTTATCATTTCAAACAAGGTGTAATCATTGCTTTGCCTTGTGGTTGCACTTGAACGTGTCTATGAAAAAAAGACACCCCTCCCAAAATTCACAACAACAAGCCCATTACAAATAACTATCAAAGGGTATATTAAAATTGTTGAGTGTAAAGCCATCATTCCCCTTGCGTGCTAGATAGAAGGTTCAAGAAACTATCAAACAGATGCATTGGTAGGAGTAAAACATGGCTAGTGAGGAAAGTGTAAGAAATTTAAAGCAAATGCACATTGGTAGGTGTACAAGATAATCCTCCCCCTGCACAATGTTTGGTGGGAGCCAAAAAAGATTTTCAACGAATGCAATGGTGGGTGTGTTGCTATGATCCACAGCCAAAACCAACATCCTCTATGCATGTGTGTGAATGGGAGAGTTCTGGTTGATGTGCAAGAAAAATGTGGAAGCATAGGTAAGGGATGCGAACTATTTTAGCAAATGCCTCAAAGGAGTTTGGTTGCATGGATGCATAGATTGCAAGATATGCACAAAATTAATCTATTGATAGGACCGTAAAAAATTTAAAGCAAATGCAATTGGAAGGCGTAAACCCCAAATTCCACACCCTCTGCCAGTATAGTCCCCCGCATGGTTGAAGGGCATTACAGGATTAATAAAATTTAAAATTTCAATGCAAATGCTATTGGTTGGTGTAACCCAAACTCCACAATCCCTGCTCCCTCCTCCCTCGTAGAAGGCAGTGAGATGCCAACATACCCAACATGATGGCTAGTAAAGGCAACAAATTTTTTTAAATCAAATCCCAATTTGAAGGTGTTTAAATAATTTCTACGCACCCCTCTCCAGCTTTGTGTTATCTGCGTGTGCGTGGGAGAGGCAATTAGGGTTTTAGAAAGTCTTAAGAACACTCAGAAAATGCATTTCTAGGCAAAAGACATTAATCCCACATTGGTTGGGAGAAGAGATATTCATGTATTTAAAAGTAAGAACACACTCAACCATATTGTCAAAGCCTTGAAGGCTTTTGATGCAAGGTGCTAGCTAGGCGCTTGGTGGACCCCACACACACATGCATGATTCTCGAGGTGAGGAGGCTAGGTGGCGACTAGGTGGACCCCATGTGTGCATGGTTTCTGAGGTAATCAAATTTTGCAGATGAAGGACGAGTTAACTGGTGAGTAGGTTTGATGACTATCGACAGTGTTCGCTACTCCGCAAGGCGAAGATGTTGGCCAATTAACCATCACAGATTAGCGACAAAGAACATGCAGAAAATGGTGGATTAAAGATCAAGCATGTTCCAGGATGATCGATGGTTGTCACTAATCCACAAAGGGAAGGTGCTTGAAGGCTAACCATCGCGAACCAGTGACCGATGAGCTAGCAGGCAGGGAAGTGGCAAACACGTCGCAAGGTAGGTGAGGTGTCATCCTAGGTGGTGAACAGTGGACCCTGCTAGCGAATCACAGGCTACCACGTGGCAGTATGCAAGGCCAAAAATGGAGAAAAATTAAAATTAAATATAAAGTCCTGACTATAGAGAAAAATTGTAAATTTAAATGCTGGCCTGCAAAAAGGATTATTTTGCCCAGGGGCTATTTTTTGCCCGAAATAGAAAGTATTATATATCATCAGAAATCTCTCAAGACAAGGAATCTAGTCATGTGGTTTGTTTCAACAAATATCAGATATTTTGAGAGAAGTTTCCATGGGAAGAAAAGGAAATATTTTTGAGTTAAGGAAAAAAGGACACTTGGCATGTTCTGATGCATTCTGGTCTTTTTCCCCCTCCTTCATATTCCCATTTCTTCTCATTTGTAAGGGTTCCAAAATTTTGGAGAAATGCTCTAGATTTTCACGATTTCCAGTTCTGAGTTTTCTTCAAGATTGTACAAGGCAATGTCATTTTCTAGAGAATAGAGTATGATTCATGCTATAGGTGATTCAAATTGTAGGTTGTATGTAAGGCATGCATAAATTTACATTGAATTTGTCTCTAAAGTGTACTATCATTTTATTCAAAATTAGATGCTTGAGGAGGATCAATTTTGTCATGAGCACCTATGTTTGTGAGTGTAATGTTTGCTTATAGGTAATCCTTCAAGGAAGATTTTAAAACTCTGTGAGCAAATATTAAAAAAATAGAGTTCATGTTCTAGATTTGACATTTTCTATGAATGTGCTGAGTAATGCATTTATGTAAGGCATTAATGCATGAATACGTAAGGATGAAGATGGATTTGTAGTAGAATTTTTCATCTATAGTTTGATGTGTGACTTTGTTGCCCTTGGGTAAGGCACTGATCTTGCAATTAAGGGGATTCTCAAACAATTTAAAATCGAATGAGAATATCTTTTGTTTCCTATTCTGTGGTAGTGTTCCATCCATCTCATGATTCAAACATTGTTGAGTTGTTAGTGTAGATTTACCCTATCTACAGTACCATCCTTGTTTTTGAACCTTGTGAGATCTATTTGCTTCTGTTGATGTTGTCATAGGTGTGTAATGGGTTTAATTTTAAGCATCAAAGGTATACCCACATAGCTTTTGCAGAGCTTGAAGAGTAGAAGGATTTAGATCCTTGTTATGTTGTCCAAGTCTTGAGTTTCTTCATAGATTGAATTGGCTATTTCATAGATCAATTGCAGGTGAACTTGGGTTAACCAGTTTTGGTGAACAACACAATCTATGTCTTTGACATAACCAAATGATCTCCAGGTGATAACAAGTGATCATCAAATTCATGAGTTGTCGGTGAAACATATACTGATGATTGTGCATAAGCCAATATCCATGTCGGGACCACAATGTGTCAGTTCAACAACAAACCAATATAACCAAAGTGCCAAATCAACAATGTAGACCTCCAGAAAGATAAGTGTTGACATCAATGACAAAATCAATGCCGCACATGATGAATTCATCCATAATACAAACAATCTCCCCCTTTGGCA
Organism: Cryptomeria japonica; assembly: GCF_030272615.1. Classification (NCBI taxonomy): domain Eukaryota; kingdom Viridiplantae; phylum Streptophyta; class Pinopsida; order Cupressales; family Cupressaceae; genus Cryptomeria; species Cryptomeria japonica. The sequence goes on along the minus strand of NC_081408.1, from coordinate 292,131,750 downwards.
TTGATTGCAACACCAGATGGAAAAACATCTAAGTGCCAAAAACAGAATGCCAAAAACCAACAATCTCCCAAAATAGATCAATACAAAGTTTTGTACCAAAAACAGAAACCAAAACCGAAATACATCCCTCCAAGTACAATGTTTTTCCATATATATATCTCTCTGTTTGACATCAAATGCCAAAGTATTCAAGAATAAAAATTAGAACATAACATACAACTAACTACTCACCCCGAGAAGTAGCTCTCCTTCATCAAAGCCGGAAAAAGTTTTTACTTTTACTCCCTGTCGGTTTGATGTCAATCTTCATCATTCAAGTCTCTGTCGGTGGGGTGTTTACCCCAAGCTTCTCTTTGAGATATTCAAATGTTTCCTTAGGCAAGGGCTATAAAGATATCTGCAATTTGCTCGTTAGTATTCACATAAATCAATCTCACTTCATTTGCTTCAACATTCTCTTTCAAAAAATTGTACTTAATAGAAACATGCTTTGTTTTAGAGTGAAATATCAGATTCTTTGATATATCTATTGCTGCTAAATTATCACAATGAATAATTACTGGTTCTTTGCATTATTACCTTGATATCCTTCAATATTTTCTTGATCCATAATACCTGAGTGTAATTAGTTGCTGTTGCAATATATTCTGCTTGTGCTATAGATAATGATGTACAAGTCTTCTTCTTGCCAATCCAAGAAATTAATCTTCTGCCAAGAAAGAATGCACCGCTAGTGGTACTCTTTCTGTCATCCACATCTCCTGCCCAATTTGTATCTGTATACGCACATAGTTCAAAATTGTCATCCTTAGGATACCATAAACCAAGATTTGATGTGCCTTGTAGGTACTAAAAAATCCTTTTTACTATAGTTTCATGATTTTCTTTAGGATTTCTTTGAAATATTGAAACAATACACATTGCATTCATTATATAAGGTCTAGCTTGTGTCAAATATAGTAACCCTCCAATCATAGATTTGTACCTTGTCGGATTTATAGGAGCTGAATCATCCTTTAATGTCAATTTATCCATTGTAGTCATTTGAGTGCTTACCGGTTTGGAGTTTTCCATAACAAATTTATTCAAGAGTTCCTTCAAGTATTTTGTTTGACATATGAATATACCTTTATCTATTTGAGAAATCTGCAAACCTAGAAATCTTTTTATCTCTCCAATCATAGACATTTCATATTCTTCCTGCATCTTGTTAGCAAAATCTTTACATAACTCTTCTTCTCCTCAAAAATGATTTCATCCATAAATAATTCAATAACCAAAATGTCATCATTGGTAATTTTTTAATACAAATTACTATTAGCATTACCTTATTTGTATCCAAGATTTAAAAGATATTTATCTAGTCTAGCATAACAAGCTCTGGGAGCTTGCTTCAACCCATATAAAGCTTTCCTTAACCTGCAAAGCATACCTTTAACATCTGTTAATGAAAATCCATCAGGTTGTTCAATGTAAACTTCTTCTTCAAGATCTCCATTAAAAAAAGAATATTTTACATCCATCTAATAAACTTTATAGTTCTTGCAAGCTGCAAATGCAAGAAATAGTCTTACTGCTTCAATTCTAGCTACCGGTACAAAGGTTTCATTATAATCAATTCCTTCTTTCTGAGAATAACCTTTACAAACTAATCTTGCTTTGTTTCTAATTACTTCACCATCTTCATTAAGTTTATTTCTAAATATCCATTTAGTTCCAATTACATTTTTGTCTTTAGGCCGGGGAACCAATGTCCAAGTATTATTCTTTTCAATCCATTCTAATTCATCTTCCATTGCTTTTATCCAATGTTTATCCTACAATGCTTCAACAACTGATGCTGGTTCAACTTGAGAAATTAAACATACCTCTTCATTTTCCAATCTTCCTCTTGTCATAACACCTTGACTTTTATTTCCAATTATTTGATTTTCTGAATGATTCAATCTTACATTCCTGGGTTTATTCTAATTTTTACTTATAGGCTGTTGTTCTTCAGTCACAGTTGAGTTTTTTGATGATGTCGATGTGACTGATTCTTCATTCTATTCCAGTGCAATCTATGTCATTTCATTTATAGTCATTTCTACTGCCGGTTCTACAGATCTTGATTCTCCTCTAAAATGTTCATATATCTTCACATTAGTACTTTCAATGATTTTCTGCAATCTTTTATTATAACATCTATATGCCTTGCTTCTAGTTGAATTTTCCAATAGACTCATCTGTCCTAATATAGCATTTGCTTTCAAATATTCTGAAATATTTAAGAGTAGGAGTATGACAAAACCATAGTTCATAAGGGGTCTTACCGGTTTCAACTTTGATGTGAACTCTATTGAAAGTATAAACCATTCTATTTAGTGCTTCTCTCCAGTACATATGAGGTAGATTTTCTTCCATCATCATGGTTCTTACTGCATCCAGTATAGTTATGTTCTTCCTTTCCACAACTCCATTCTTATGGGGTGTCTGGGGTGCTAATTGTTGTCTTTTGATTCCATTCACTTCACAGAATGCATTGAATTCCCTAGATGTAAATTCTCCTCCTTGATCAGATCTCAAACATTTGATTTTTTGGCTGGTTTCATTCTCTACCATTGCCTTATATATCTTGAATCTTCCAAAAGCTTCTGATTTCTCCTTGAGAAAAATAACCCAACACATTCTAGAATAATCATCAATTATTAGCATAAAGTATCTATCACCCTGAAGACTCCTTGTTCTTGCTGGACCATATAAATCAGTATGAATTAAATCGAGGATATTATTGGATTTCTCATAAATGCTCTTAAATGTTGTTCTAACTTTCTTTCCCTTTTGACATTCCTTACATATAGGATTATAAGGTTTCACAATCTTAGGTAAATCCCTTACTGCCTTGGTTGAACTAAGCTTTACAATGCAATCAAAACTCACATGACAAAATCTTTTATGCCATAACTAACTTTCATCAATGTGAAAAATCAAACATGTCTTATCATTGGTATTCAAATGAAAGACATTACCTTTAGTCTGATTACCAGTTGCAATCTCTAATCTAGTTATGTTCATGATTTTGTATTTTCCATTCTTGAATTGTAATTGAAATCCTTTTTCCACTAACTGACCAACACTCAAAAGATTATGCTTTAACATGATAAACATTGTCAGTATTGTGCTTACCATCCAAAGATATAGTGCCTCTTCCTTTGATTAAACAAGATTTATCATCTCCAAATCTTACTAGGCCTCCATGAATTTCTTGTAATGATAAGAATTTTCTTTTATCACCAGTCATATGATGCAAGAATCCACTATCAATGATCCATTCATCCTTTTCTTCAATTTTTGTTGTTAATGCCTACTCTACTGGTTTGACAATAGGTGTCGGTTGATCTTCTTTTAATGCAATAAATGCACATCCACTATCTGTTGGATCTTCATCAGAGTCATCTGTAACACCTTCATCTGCATAGTAACATGACTTATCTCTATTTTTCTTAAATTTGTATCTCTGATATTCAGGGTTAGGTTTATATGTTCTCTTAGCTTCATCTCTTAGTCTTTCATGTCTATCAAGACACCTAGATGCCATATGACCAACTTTATTGCAATTAACAAATTTGAAAGGTCCTTTAACTTCATAATCACTTCCTATTGGACATTTAGGCATCTTTCTTGTAAATAGTGCTTCAAGTTCTTCAAGTTCTTTTGCATAAAATATTTTCCAATCAGATTTGTTAGATGATGATGATGTTGATGTTGATGATGATGCTTTAAAGGCTATATCAATTTTGACTATAGAAACAGGATCAAATTCTTCAAGCTAAAATGCTAAAAGTTTTCCAACCAAAGTATCTATAGCTACTGATGTATTCAGCATTGTTCTCAACTCATTAATAGTAGTCACTGTCATTTTGTAAGCCAGTGGAAAAGATCTTAAAACATTAGAAACAATTTCATCTTCACTTAAAGATCCTCCACAACATTGTATTCCTAAAACAATTTCATTAACTCTTTCCATAAATGCATAAATTCTTTCATCCTCTTCCATTTTTAAATTTCCATACTTGACCCAGTAACATTCCAATTTTGCAATCTTGACAATGGTATCTCCTTCATTCAATGTTTCCATTTTATCCCAAATAGCTTTTGCAGTAGATCTGTTTAATAATCCCATGATTTATTGATCTGATAATGTGTTTAGAAGTGCTTCTCTTGCTTTGCAATCATTCTCCAAGTCTTTAGCCAATGTTAGTGGATGAGGGTTATTCTAATTAGAAGCAACATAGCCATTCTTTGTAACATCCCATATATCTCTTCCAATGCAGTTCAGATGTGTTTCCATTCTGATCTTTCATATACCATAGTTAATTTCATCAAGTTTAGGACTATCCTTCCTAAAAATATTTGCTACCATAAGATCTCCTCAAGCTATTAGGCTTATGCAAAAAGAGGACTAGGCTCTTATACCAATTTTTAGGAACTGGGAAGGAGAAATGAGAGGGGGGGTGAATCAGTTGTCAATAAATTATAGCCCAAAACAAATTATTCTAACTTAAAACACAGTGTCAGTAAAATAAATTAACAGTTATAGTATTACTGATATAACTTAGTGCATGAAATAGAAAGCAAAATAACATCCACAACACATGACACAAAGATTTTGATGTGGAAACCCTATAAGTGGAAAAACCATGCTGGGAAACCTTACCCATAATCAGATGATATTACTATAGATAGTAAGTGAATATAATAATGGGTGTGTACATGCAGAAAGGCCAACTGCCTAGAGCTCACTTCTCAATCACAAAATAGGAGTCACACTAACTACAATTGGATTGTTAAGTCCAATAACAATGTACTGATTTAATATAGCATCTACAATGTTGGATTCAGTACCAGTTTAAGCTCTGACCATGAGTGCCAAACACCTTCATAACCTTTCCTTCAACCTTTAGATAATATCTGCATGATTCACATAAGGATCTGCTTATTTTTTTTCTTTACAATGATCTTCAATATTCACACACACTCATAATGATCTTAAATAGGATCTTACAATTATTTGTACAAAACCCTAAGACCTTATGATTAGGTTGGCTCCCTAAAGATATTACATTTACAAAATAAGTCTTGATGCGATACAATATATCATCCTTAATACATTTACACATTATCCAATCAATAAACCATTCCCAAAATGTGTCATGCTGATCTGGAACATGATATCTTGTACCAGTCCATAACCTAGACCTATCTGCCAGCAAAGGCAAATATGTGAACCCGATTAGTCCAATAAGAAAAAAACCAAATGTAAATATCCAATCCATGTCATCGACATAACCAAAAGATCTCCAAATGATAACAAGTCATCATCAACTTCTTGACCTATCAGTGAAACATATACCAGTGACTGTGCATAAGCCAATATCCATGTCAGGACCACAATGTGCTGGTTCAAGAACAAACCAATATAACTAGAGTGCCAAATCAACAATGTAGACCTCCAGAAAGACAAGTGTTGACATCAATGACAAAACCAATGCAACACATGACAAAGTCATCCATAATACCAATACCTCTTCCCTGATCTTCAATTACCCTTGAATTTTCTGATATTGTCGGAGTAACTAGTTCAACATTTTTTTCCGGTAATGGTGTTACCAGTTCAGTTATGATCATTTCCACTGTCAGTTCTTGCTCATAAATTTTGATTTGACTTCTATTTTGCTCATCCACCTTGACACTAGTGCTCTCCATAATTCTCTACAATCTCTTGTTATAACATCTACATGCTTTGCTTTCATTAGAATAAGCAAGAAATATTCCTTCATCATATCTAGGATCAAACTTGCCAAGGAAATTATCTCTCTTGATATAAAATTTACTACCAAAGATTTTGAATTACTTAACTATAGGTTTATTGCCAAATCATAACTCATAAGGTGTCATACTGGTTTCTCCTTTTATATGAACTCTAATGAATGTATAAACTCTTGTGCTCACTGCTTCTCTCCAGTAGATATGAGGTAGATTAGCTTCCCTCATCATGGTTCTAGCAGCATCCAAGATAGTTTTGTTCTTTCTTTCCACAACTCCATTCTAGATCTAATGATATGGTTCCTCTTCCTTTGATCATACATGCTTTGTCATCTCCAAATCTAACCAGACTTCCATCAAATTCTTGCAAAGATAGAAACTTCCTTTTACCTCCAGTCATATGATGTAAACATCCATTGTCCATTACCCATTCATCCTTATCTTCAATTTTAGCAAGGGCCTTTTATTGAGGTACATTCTCTTCCAATACCGTATTATCTTCCTTGATAGCCAGGAACACCCATTCCTTTCCATTGCTAGAACCACTAGCAAAGTCTTGTGCCGGTTCATTATCATAATCATCCACACCTTCCTCATTATCAAAGGAACATGATTTTTCTTTCTTTCTCTTGTACTTATGCTTGTTTTGATATTCAGGGTTAGGCTCAAAATATCTTCTATCTCTTTCTTCAAATCTTGAATTCCTTTCAGGACATCTAGATGCAAAATGACCTATCTTATTACATGCAAAACATTTAAAGGGTGTTTTTCCTTCATACTTACTTCCTCCCGATCCTATAGGTACTCTTCTAGCAAATAGGGCTTCAAGTTGCTAAAATTCTTCATCTTCCCTCTTCATATCTTCCAATTTCTTTGCATACAAATCTTTTTAATCTTCTTGTCATTGATGATGAAAATGCATGAAAAGTAGGTTCAGACTTCACAACTCCAGAAGGTCCAAATTCTTCAAGCTCAAAAGTAGATGATTTTCCAACCAAGGTATCCCTATTGACAAAATTATTTGCCATTGTTCTCAATTCATTAGTTGTAGTAGCCTTCATCTTATAATTCGGTGGTAAAGCTCTTAGAACTTTAGAAACTATTTCATCTTCACTCAGAGATCCACCACATCATTGAATTCCCATGGCAATTTCATTTACCCTTTCCATAAATGTAGTAATCCTTTCATCTTCTTCTATCTTCAAGTTTTTATATCTTGCCTGGTAACCATCAAGTTTAGCAATCTTAATAGTAGGGTCATCCTCATTTAGAGTCTCCAAGTTGTCCCATATAGCTTTTGTTGTTGATTTGTCAGTCAATCCCATTATTTGTTGATCAGAAAGTGCACACAAGAGGGCTTCTCTAGCTCTACAATCATTCTCAATCTCCTTATCCAAATTTTCCAAAGGAGGATTGCTAGATGCCAGATTAAAAGGGGTTACACCATTCTTAGTGATCTCCTAGATTTTCTTGCCAAGACATTTCAGATGAGTCTCCATCTAAATCTTCCATACTGCAATTTGTTTCCTCAACCATAGGAATTTCTCTCTAAAAGATAGCTACAGATGAACTAGATGAATTTGAATTGTTAAATGCCATAGGTGATAACTCAATGATGAATAGTGAGTACCAAACCGGTACTGAGAGGGGGGGGTGAATCAATATAGACAAAAACACATTACTTAAACTGGTTTAGCAACAAACACTGAGTATTGACAGACAAACAATGACACCGGTCCTTAAACCAACTACAACCGGCAAAACCCAGAATGTCTGAGACAAGCATAAACTGGTTGACACTAATCTTCTCATATAGTTTAACACTTCATTTCTATTTCACCCTAATGCATGAACAAGTAATCTATCATCAAAGATATACATATAAGCAACTAGATCAACATGATTCACCACTTGACAGAAAGCAACATAGCATCACATGAAGAAGACATCAGAGATGACAGACATATTTTTCACGTGGAAACCCAACTAGGAAAAACCACGGTGGGGATGAATACCCACAAGCTTGTTTTGAACTCTTTAGAAGTCCACTCTATTAGGAGCCTTATCCGATTAAAGACTGATACAATAGGTTCTATTAGGAACCGATCTTGTTAGGGATCACCCAGTTAAGGGATGGCTAGAATACCCGGTTAGGGGTTAAACCCTGTTAAAGGTTACCTTGCTAGAGGATTTCAAGAACTCAATGGTTTTGAGTCATCCTGTTAAAGGATTTACAGCAAGTCGGTTAAAGCTACCTTGTTAAGGGATTTCTCAACTATTGAGGTGGTTAGAGATCAATAGGTATTACAATAATCTGGTAACAACACTCAATGCCAATGCAGTTCCGCTTAATCTCTTCTTCATCTTCTGCACTTACACTCTACAGGTATTACTTCTCTCCTCTGGTCTAGCAAGAATCATGTATCTCTTCTCTTGGATACGCACACACAACTTTTGCCAACAACCTCAGACAGAAACATAACATCGACCTTATAGGAAAATAGATAGGTCGGTAGCATAAACCCTAAACCCTAAACCTGTTAGTTTAAGCAATTCAAATGGTTCAATCCTGACCATTGAGCATGTTTCATTAAATGCAACAGTGTTGAACCAATCTCAAGATGTTCTCCATCATTCATTTTCCACCGCTTTCATGGCGGCTGATAACCCATCATGTGTTTTCACCATTTACAGACTTCACACATTCCTGAAGTAGATAGGAACAATCTTCTTCATGCAAGATCCTTCACGTGCACAAGGCTGACATGGCATCATGGTCTGTTCTTCTATACAATGCTCACTCATCACATAAAGTGAAGAGTTGAGTCACACAGGCTTGAAGCACTTCAACCAGAAACCCTGAAGTTGAGACAACCAACTGGTAGTCATATAAAGCTTCCATGTGCCGATTCCCATAGTCATATGCTGGTTCACCTTGAACAAACACACCACTTCACTTTGGCACAAATGTCGGCTCACAGTGTTATACCGGTTCTCACATATGTCGATTCTCACCTCTTCAGCATATTGACATCAATGACAACATACAATGTCATTATGTCCTCATACCGGTTCTTATACCAGTTCACATAATGCCAACAATAGGATCTTCCTCAAGCAATTAAGCTTTTGCAGAGAGGACTAAAGCTCTAATACCAATTGTTAGATAATTCAAATAACTAGAGGGAAACTCAAAGTGGGGGTGAATCAGTTGTCACCAGATTATCAGAACCTTAATCATTTAAAACTTTATTACTGGAACACATAAGATCAATACTAGAATAGATAAACCAATTACCAAAATAATAGATATACCAATTAAGAACAACAAACAACTAGAGAATAGTTACCATCCACATGACACCAAGATTTGTATGTGGAAAACCTAGTAAAGCGAGAAACCACAATGGGAAGCCTACCCACAGTCAAATAACACTTCTACAGTAAGTATATGATTACAAATTGAGGGGCTTGCACTTGTAGGAAGGCCAACAGGCTAGAGCACAGTGCTCATTATAAAAGGAGTCTCACTGACTACATAAGAAATCTAGAATACAATCTGGAAGTAAGAATGAACTACAATAATAGCATCTCTTATGCTTGAATACAGTTCTGGTTAAGCTCAATACTAGAGGTCTTAAACCTCTTGCATAAAACCAACTCGATCACCTATGATCGACCAGATCCTCTGCATGAATTATTATTACATTATTCGCTTGCATACCATAATCTACAATGAGTTCATACACATATATATATACAAACCCTAGACCTTAAACAATTAGGTGGGCCACCCAAACAATAAAAACTATTACATAATTATAAAACATGTTGGTCTGTTGCCAAACAAATATCATCCAACCCATAAGACATCCCAAAAACACATTGAGAAGTCCCAACAACATGTTACATTAAGCCGATCCATAACCTAGATAGCACCGGACCCAATTTAGGTCCACACATGCTAAAGCAATGATCCCAATCAGTCAAAGCTCTAACATGATGACCATCAACATTTGGAATCCCTACTAGAAGTTGTACCAACACCACTTATGCATAATGTCAAAAGATCTTCAACAAAGTTCTTCCTGTGCAACCCTCATCGAATCAATAAACTAGGCTTACCAGCATATAAGATATCATTCGATCACCAAATCGGTACCAACTAACTGAACATATATTTGAGTAGCATGAATATAAGATTTAATCCAATTCCATAAGTCAAAACATACAAGAGTATATCAAATAAACATGATCTCACCAACCAGAAACCATTCATCCTACGAGAACCAACCAAATACCGGTAAACAACCAAAGCAACTAATGTTGACATCAATGATAAAACATCAATGCAACACATAATCAATTCCTCCAAATTACCAACACCATATAGTATGATTATTTTCATCAAATCTAGGACTCTCCTTCTTACACACATAAGTTGTCATCCTAGATCTCCTCAAGTGGTTAAGATTCTTTTGGAGGATCTAGCTCTAATACCACTTGTTGGCAATGACAAGGAAGGAAAACTAAGAGGGGCAAGATGAATCAATTTTCATCAGATTAGACTAAGTAAGAATAATCATAGATATGATCAACTGAAGAAACAAGAAAGATAATATGAATAACAATGACACACATTAAACCATTATTTTTGACATGGAAAACCTAGTTAAGGGAAAAACCACAGTGGGAACCTACCCACAATGAAATGATATTGTGTAGTAGTATGTGTAAATATTACAATGGGGAATACACATACATTCAAGACCACTGTATAGAGCTCATTGCTTAAATTAAAATGACCTAGAAGGTTCCAACCCTCAGGGAAGGTTCACTACCTTACAAAAAGATTCAGACTACAATCCGTAAAGAATGAACTGCAAAAATAACATCTGCTAATGCCTGATGAAGGTTCACTACCTAGATGGTTAAGCTCAAATGTCTGCCCTTCACCAATCTCTACTAAATAAAGCACACTAAAAGATGAAATTAATTGATGACACATTCACCATTCTCTGATAATTTTGACTCAACCATCGACACCAAATTACATGAATACTTCACCCATATATATAAATCATCAACCTTGACTACAAGGTCGACCAAACCCATAACACCTAATTATAAAATTACATCACATGATACATAAATAATCCATTTGACCAGTGAAATTTCATAGAAAACATATCATCGACCTAAATAAACTCCTCAAACATGCACTACCACCGAAAATCTTGCCCAGATCAATTGCAACACGTTACATCACCAAAATACCACATAACATGAAGAATGTCACTGAACCAAGAAGATCATCATAAACATGCACAATAATCAATGAAAACCACCAAAACAAATAGCGCATGATTAGGAAACACCAACAAGCATGTTATAACATTCCACAATAGCTACACCAACACCAATTATGCAAATCTCCATTGATCAACACACTTACATTCAAGAACACTTAACAACATTAACTTGGATAAGAAGGATAGCTTTCAGAGCACCAAATCGTGAACCATTTGGAATGAAGATACACATGAACATCTCAAATACTCTCCCAAATCCACAACATAAGATATGATCATAGTAGAGAACAATGGATCAAACACCAGAACAATGCAACATTGAACACAGAAAACCAGTCTCCATAACAGAATCCACAACTTGACTGAATCATCACATAGCATCATGAAATAAATAAATAATTAATTATCTCTAGTTGATTCAGCATCCCAAATAGATAAACCAACCAAATCAACTTATTGCAATCACCAAACCACCAAAACAATTCTATGCAACACCAAAATACAGGAATATATTGACATCAATAACAACAACATATCCTAGTAGCAACAATATCCAACACATCATTAAAACACTTCATCCTTGTCATTATTAAACAAACCCAAAGGATAAGAGGGGTGGAGCTTAAATCAGTCTTGAAAAACCACCTGAACTTTTAATTATAACTTCATGTTCAATTAACCATTCATTTGATTAGTAATAGTGAAAAGTAAAACAATGAATACCATGCATAAGAGAACACCATAATTCTATTGAAAACCCAAACAAACAAACACAATACAATGAAATTTAACTTACAATATGTAAATAATATTATAATATTTAATTTAGGCTCACTAAAAAGGAACCTCACTACTCCTAGAAGGACTTGTAGGCAAAGGTGGACTACCCTAGTGCAAGATAAAGTGAAATTGTTTGTTGAGAATCATGGCCTTAGGGAAAGATATAAATAACTTGCTACAAAGAATCACTATCTATGAACAAGGTACATGAACATATTAAACAAGATGAATAAACCTTCAACAATGTTTCTTCTAGTAATTGCCTTTGAATGTAGCTACTCACACAAGGAACAATTAAGGAATTCAGCATCAATACATTCACCACAAACTTCAACAATCTCAAATTTTCATCTTCATCATCAAAACTTATTTACACCCTCATCCACATTATAAAAAGTAATTAAGTGAGCCACAACAAATGGCAAACATAAGTCTTATCAAGTCAGCCAACAATTATATTGTGGTGAAATTAGTACAATCCAAGAGATTCAAATGACCTATAAAATTATATTAAATATTTATAAGTGACCCCAAGCATCACACACACACACACACACTACTACACATCCTCCAAAGTTGAAAACAAGGTAACATGTAGATAAACTGTGTAGGCAATAACTAGTTAGCCCAAAAAAATGAATTAACTTGACATGGATCCTAAAAAAATAAAGCAAGATCCAAATACAACTTGATACAATATCTAATGCAATAGTGGACGCTCAAATACATAACACAAGTATGACAACAAATGCTATTAGCCAAACCATAGTAGCTAGCTTGAAACACCAACACTATACCCAATTCAACACCAAATAGATATGCTAATTTCATGTGGAGCACATAAGGAAATTACTTGATCATCTAAACACCCTCCCAAATACCTATTTATTATTGTAGCATTAAAACATGGTAGTGCAATACAAAATGATATCTAGAACACTTCATTCCAGAAGGCCAAAAGGCACAATCATGAACAAAACATTATTAATTATATTTGTAGAAAACTTTAGCATGTGATACACGAATTGAGACACAACATAGACAATATAATCACATCCTCCAAGTTGCAACAATAGAAACATTAATGTAGAGAAATATAAATCTTTTTCTAGATCAATCTTGAGAGCTAGTCAAACTACCAACAAATTACAATTATCAACCACAACCCAAACAACACCATGAACTAAAAAAATAGGAGTGCAATGTCCATAAATCATACATATTATGTTCAAATATGTAATACCATATTATCAAGTGTATTCTACTTTCTTCCAACTTGTATTCAATATACATCTCTACAAATACTTATTCCATGAAACCTCCATGGACCAAAAATCCTAGAAACGTTATAAACCATCATCATATAGCACACACGTATTGGTCTCAATCACTTCCATTTGTTTGTTTTACTTCTAATCCTTATCTTAATATATCACCATCATCATTCTTATAACCCACCTCTTAATATATTTTTATCATCATGCTTCTAATCCTCATCTTAATATAAAGTTGTGTTACACTTTTATAAAAGAATTCCAATGTTGATTCAACTTTTTAAATTGAATCAATAGAAAGTGAAATATATGTTTTGAATTTTGAAATGATGTAAACTACTAAAATGTATATTTATTTGCGTATTTTACATTTGTAATATTTTAGAAAAAAATAAAAAATTATTTGAATATACTTTCTTATAAAGTAAACACTTTAATTTATTTGTTGATTAAATGCAGAAATTGATGTCACACTTAATATAGTAAATTTTACTTTTTTTTTAATTGTTTTTTGTGTATTCATAACTTGAAACATTACTACAAAAATATATTTTTATCTATTTTTTATGTATATATTTTTCAATAAATTTTAAAACTTGCATGTACTGAAATATAACTCTTTCCATTTGGTGTCACCTTTTTTCTTACTTATTTATCAAAATTAGAAAAGAATTATATCATCTTGACATAGACTATTTTCTCTAGTGCATTTATTTTTTTCAAAATTTTTAGATAAATTTAAGTTATTTTCCTTTACAAGATAATCAACCTTTATATTTTAGTGTCGATGATCTACTTTCAATCAAAATAAAATATTTAAAATAATTAAAATATTAAAAGTTATATATTTTGAAAAATTTACTCATAGATCTACAAAAGGGTATTTAAAAAAAATATTTATAAGAGGAGTTGTTGAACCATCGAATTTTTAAAAAAAAATAGTAATTAGATCCAAAGTCATATAAAATATACATTTAGTAAATAGTTTTAATTGGAAAAGTTGTGGCCCATATATAAGATTGATATAATGAATTTCTATAGACCATATGCTTGACTAAACTTAATTTTTAGTTATAATTCCTTAAATTCACTTGTGCTGATAAATTGGCCTAAAACGTGACACAATTTTGTGCTTTTACCCCTTATTTTTTTATTATGGGAAAATAGGTTTTGAGGGGACCATAAACCCCATACACTAGGTTTTTAAAGGGACCTGAAACCCCCAAGATTTTGCCAGGATCTGGAACCTACAAAGAAACTTCTGCCAGAAAGGTAGGCAAATAAAATCAATAGACTAAAACAACAAAAGTGGTTAGAACCAGCCAAACGCCAGCACCAAACCTGCTAGCCTCATAGCCTAGAACAATAGATGAAGTTGATAGACTCCCATATCTAAACATCAGGGTTTTTCGAGATCCCCTACCCATATTCAAAAAAAGCAAGTAGCAAACAGCTAGCCTAGCCCTTAACCAAAAACAAACACTAGCTAAGATAGGCCCTTCAAAACTGTCAGCATCCAACCAAAGATAAACAAGAGGGTTTTGAAAAGCTCCCCTAATCTTTGAATTTGGTTTTACAATGGCTCCCAAAACCACCAAAAATTGAACCATAACATGGGGGTTTTGAAAGGCACCCCTAACCTTAGAAATGGATTTTGAGGTGGCTTTCAAAACCATAGGTCTGATGCCAACACCCTCAAAGCATCTGATAACCCACCTCCAACAACAAAGCATTTGTCCACCTCTATAGGATAGAAATACCTAGGCTGCACTACAACACCCAACTCCACCTCAATACGAGGGAGGTTAACTCCAAAATCATTCCTTTTCATCGAGAGAGAAGAAGGGACACCTCAATAAGGCAATCTAAAAATAATCCAAGTTGCAAAGAGAAGGCATGCCAAGAGATCCTACAGGAAAAAACATAGCTGGACCTAAGAAAATAGCCCATCATTGGATCTTCCACCAAGCTCCAGGGCATAACAAAATCCAAAAGAACTAAAAGAAACCCTAAAGGGTCAGCCAGATCAATAAAAAGAAAGAGGGGAAAGGGCCCTAGAAGAAAACAACACATTCTCACCCTCATGGCCTTAAACTGGGGTTCCAGAAAAGACAATACCGCCAAAAGAAGGAACAAAGCAACATCAAATAGAAAATCCCATCCCAAGGGAAAAAGATAATCCAAGGGGAAGGGCGAGCACACAAACCCTAGGAAAAGCCCAGATGTAGAAGATCCACTTGGGTCCCAAATTAAAGGGAGGGCCTTGCGAAAGAAGCAACAGATCATACCACACCTAGCCCAAAGATAGCATAGGCAGCCTCTATGAAGAAAGACAAAAAATAAGAGGAGAGTAGCAAGGTGACCTAGCCAACCATGGTGGGTAGCCAAACCCAAAGGGGCACGTCTCCAAATGCAGAACACACAAAGATCTCCATCAAAACAACCACCAATAGGCTTTGAAAGAAGGAGCAGAGACCAATGGACAACAAAATAGAGAACAAGAGAGGCAATGACACCATCCAACATTCATGGTAGACCAACATCCTCTACAACCATGCCCACCTCCTCAGCTGATCCATCACCATCCTCCCCATTGGCCTCCCCTGCAGTGCCATCACTAGAGGAAACCCTAGTAGATGACCCGCTCCCACTCGCCATTCTCAAAGAAAGTCACAATTTCTTTTGCCCCTTATTATACTATTTTTTCCATAGGGTATGCATAGGACCATGAAGGTCCAAAAAGTGGTGATATTTTGACTAGAGATCTAATTGATAAGCTGACTGAAAAACATCTATAACTTTCAAACAATATCTCAATTTTTTAATCTGAAACATGTGTCACATTTCATACTTCATATACTATATGAATAAAAGAAAAATAATATCATAAAGTTTTAACCAAGTTATTGTGGTCAAACATAAGATTTTTTTTATCTTTTTAAAAAGTTGTATTAAAAAAATCATAAATAATAATTTATATTTAAAAAATACAAAAAAATGTGTCTTACATCTATACTTGAGTCTTCTACTTATATCTAAAATCTTATGATTTGATTGTGATTAGGGTGGTTAGACAAACACCTACTTCTTATCTTTTCCTTGAAATTTTAATGCTACTGCACTAAAATTTCAAATTTCCATCTAATATATTTTCCTTTCCTAAGAAAAAAACTAGTAGCTTGGAAACTACATTCAATTTTTAATAGATTCTATTGTTACATAATTTTGAAATAATGTTGGTAACTTATTCAAATTTTTACGTCAAGTTGCCTAACTTTGTTTTCTTATTTTCATTACCACTTAAGGGCCTATTTAGCCTACCATGATCCTACACATACCCCATTAACATTAGTATCAACACACCATGCCAAATGCATACATTAAACACTAAGAAGGTGGACATACACAATAGAAAGCAGCTAGAACCATTATTTATTTAATATTGACAACACCTAACAACTGCCAACAATCATCATTCGAGCCACAACACAACTATAGGTGACATCAATGATAACAGTAGTAGGTTTTAATAAATGATAAAAGATACCAACCATCATTCCCCCTCATACTTATGATGGTGTTTGCCCTTTTCTTTACCTTCAATTTATAGGTTTGAACTTGAATTATCTTTGTTTTCTCCTCCTTAGATAATATGGACTTAGCCTATCTAACGTATTCCTCTCTTAAATCTGCTTCCAATTTGACATATTCACATATGTTCTCCATCAAGGCATTAGCAAGGCTTTCTGACAATTGTTCTAAAATATCACTCAAAGTCAAATTATATTTCATCATGTACATTATTATTGCCTACTTGATGTTTTCTTTATTATATAGAAGCACCTCTGGATAGAGATTAGTAGTTTCATTCAAGGCCCCATGACACTTAATTGTTTTTAGAATTGCATCTAAATTGAAAGGATCATGTAGGGTGCATCATGATGAGTTTTTTTTTTTTTTTTAGTTGGAAACAGTGAACACTTAGAGGGGGGGTGAATCAGTGTTCTACAATTAACAATATTATTAAACTGATTCTGTAACCACCAAATGCAAATTAATACAAGCAAAGTGTAGGAACAAAATTCAAACAAGCACAAAAGTATAACACCAAAAATTTTACATGGAAACCCAGAAAGGGAAAAACCACGGTGAGATTGGAACCCATAATATTATAATACTATGATCAGGAGTATATAATATTACAAGAGGGGAATGCACATGCATTTAGGAACACTACCTAGAGCTCACTGCTCAATTACAAGAGGGCTAGAACCTTGAGGAAGGATCACTTACTTACAAAGATTAAAAATATTTATAAGAATGATTGAACTAGAGAATAGCATCTACTAATGCCAAATTGCAGTTTTAGTTAAGTGTAAAGTGATTGTCTTAACTATTTTTTCAAACTGCTCTATTGTGTTGCTTTGTCATATATTGAAGCATAAAAACCTTCAATCACACATAAAATTTTCATAATTATTCATACAATATTCTCTCTCTCGCATACCATCTCAAAATTCTCAAATGAATCCATCTTATATATCCACATCAACAAAATAAATCAATTCCCATGTCAGCTTTTAAAAACCTTATAGCACACAACATGAAACATGTAACCATAAGTCAGCTCAATCTGATTACCAATCCACATGTAGACCTAAACAAATTGATAATAAGCTTCTCATATGTTGTCTCAATTATCTTGAACTCAAAACCAATCACTGAAATCAACCCAAAGATTCAACACCACATGTTACACCGAAATAACTTTGTCCTTTTTGAATTACCAGTTACCAGATCATCAATCGCATGCACCAATCAATACCGAAGACTAGGATTGCAAAATAAGCTTCCTCAAACATCTAACCATCTAACTATTTAATTGCAACCAAGATGGAGTTTTTCTCAATGTACTTGTACTCTATATTCCACCTTCCAGACTTAAGCATAAATGATAAACAAACTTCTCAAACTTCTGGTATATCACTTCTACATATACTGGATTAAATTTATAAGATTTGTTTTCATTAATGACAACCTCAAAACAATGTCCAAGCATAAATATTCACTGATACAATGTCTCTTTCCAACAACCTCAGAACAATGTCCAAGCATAAATATTCACTGATACAATGTCTCTTTCCAACAATTCCTCGCTTTGGCATTGATAGCAGCACTGATGAAAAATGACACTATAATTGCAAAACTTCAATATATTCAAAACTCAACAACTCAATGAGCTCCCCTTGAGAATATAAATCATTTTTTATTCCTCTCTCTCCTCCTTTGATAGCAATGCCAAAGATAGGTATCCACCAAAATCTATGTAGAAAGGTATACTCAATATCTTACATGAATTTAAAGATGTCTACAAAAATGGTCTTCAAGGACTGTAGGTGATCATCCGTACCTTTCTTCAAATTCTCCAAAATATTGATTAGAGCACTAAAATGATAAGTATGCATCTCTGCTCCTCTAAGATCCATCAAAACACTCTTATTCAGAGAATTCATAGCATCCTACTAACTTCTCAGCAAGGTGTCTAACTGGGGAGTTATTAAATTCCTCAGTCCTCCAACTCTACCATCTACTCTATCCTTATCCTTATTAAGGCTCTTGATTTTTTCAATTATAACCATCACTTGAGCTTCATAGTTACTAGCAAAAACTAATTGAGGGGCATAGGATTGAGTAATACTGGCTAACTTCCCTTCACATTCCTTAATCTGCTTATCTATCTTAATTGTAAACTTAGGATATAGAGGACATGATTTCTATATCTTACTGCCTTCATCTAATGCCTCCTAAATATTGTTCAAACCAAAGATCAAACTAACTCTATCACCTTCAACCATTTTCAAAATAGTCTTTAGTTGCATGGCTTTAAATTGTTTAAGGACCTTTGCATCAGCCGCTTTCTCCAAAGATATAAAATGAGAATCAACTGCCTTCAACAGACTCATCTTACCAAAGGGTGATTTTGCAGAGTCTTGCCTAAAAGATGGAAAAAATTTCTCTAGCACATCCATAGCCATATATATTAGTTCTTTATCTTCAGAATGATATTTTGATAAGTCCTCACTTACCTTGGCCCGTGTGAGTGCTGCAAGATTAACTTTTTAAACTAGAGAGAGAGAATTAAGATCAATAGGCCCTTTGGTGAGATTTGTGTCTATGATAATCTATTTCCCTTTTTCCATAGTGTCTCTTGCCATTGGAACCTATTCAATCTTATCTCCATCCTCTCCTTCTCTACCTTCTGTATTTCTTCATCTTTCTCTGCATCCTCTCCCTTTTTATTTCCAACTTCCTTAGCTACCTTCTTAGATTCAATAATTATCACCGAAGGAGTTTGATTATCTTGATTGGAGTCAGTAACCTTCTAATTATCATCTCCAATTTTATTTTTCCCATTTATCTATAAATTCAGAGTTGAGGTATCATCCTATACATGTATTTCTAGAGGGGTGTCAACTTTTGCCGGATTAACTTCATATCTGTTTTCTTCCAAAACTTGTTTCAAAATTGTTTCTACCTCCTTAGCCACTTCATCTAATTTTCCAAGCATGATCTTGTTAACTCTCTTTTTTCTTCTAAATATGTCCTTCACAATCTTAAGTAATCTATCAACTTTAGTCTTTGAAATCACCGAGCACAAATTAACTAGTACATACTCTTTTATTCTTTCAGCTTCTAAACTAGTCATATGCCTTCTGACATTCAAAATTTCATACACCCTTCAGAATCATAAATGATAACTCTATCAAGGCTTTTCTATACACATTCATATACTATACAATGACTTCCCCTATTTCTCTTTGATCAGTTTCATCACAATTATCATAATATACAAATATATTCTTCAAATTTCTTTCCTTCACTACTTCATCAATTATCTAACTTAATAAAATGAGGAGTACAATAGTGTAAGTACCTTCTAGCTTTTTACTTGGTTGACCTTCACCATATGGTGGCTTCTATTAGAATGGGCCGATATCGAGAGTAAACTTAGAGCGGGGGGGTGAATCAGTTTACTAACAATTATAACTATCAATTTAATTATAAACCTTAAACTGGAGCACAACTTAATGAATGACATAAAATGAAAGCACAAAACACAAAACCAATATTTTGACGTGGAAAACCCAGAAAGGGAAAAACCACGGTGGGAAACCCTACCCACAATCATATGAATACTACGTAGTAGTATTGTGAATGATTACAAAGGGGTCTGCACATGTAGAAAGGTCAACAACCTAGAGCACACTACTCATCACAAAGGGAAGTCTCACTGACTTACAAAATCATCAGACTACAATATGGAATAAACTATACTATGAAAGTAGCATCTATAAATGCCTGATACAGTTTCAGTTAAGCACTGATGTCTTCCCTACAATAAAACCTTCCTTAAACCTTCTATGAATGATATAACCTTATTTTCTCATAAACCAATCTCTGATAATGCAGACTTAACCAACCATAACCATTGCATGTCCTATATATTACTCATTCCATGAATAAGTCACTTATAAATATAGATCGTCAACCTTATCAACAAGGTCAGCTAAACCCTAAACCCATAAACTCATAATTACAAAAGTTACATCACACGATATCACCAAACTAGTATTATGATTTACAATACATAGCCTGGACCTAAACCAAATAACCAAACAATTAAATCCACTAGGAATTCCACCAAGACCAAAATCCAACATGCTTCACTTGTCGGTAGAAACCCTCAGTGAAAGTTTAACTAGATCCAAATAGGGCCACCTTAATAGCATGCCATCCAATGCAAAGTCATCAAACACTTGGGATATGAAAAAGAAGCACCAAAGCATGATAAAAACTATTTCCATAAGCCAGACCCAAAATCCATACTGGTAAAGTTAACCAGGGACGTTGGAAGTTGGTGAAGCCAAAAGCAAGCCGGTAGCTGGTAGATACCAAAAGTGATGACCAGATCATGATACCACCAGAATATAGAAATAATATAACCAATAGAATAAGCATCCAAAACTGATCCTATAGCTCTGATCATACTAGATCAGAAAGATAGCGAAAGCCAAGATGATCACCAAGACTAACCAAGATAGATCTAGCCAAGATAGTCTCCAACAAGAACACAATATTGACATCAATGACAACACTTAACCATATCAATCATATTTCCAACAATCTCCCCCTTTGGCATTGATGGTAACACTGAATGTGAAAAACATCCAAGTGCCAAGGAATGCCAACAAACTCCAAAAAGCTAAACAAGAATACCTCACCCCAAACTATTACATAGTTTTTCACATGGATACCTCTCCCCCATTGACATCAATGAAAAAGGATGGATAAAAAACCAAGAATAAGGAAACAAACAATTGACTACTACCCCTGAGTAGTAGCACCATATTCATTAACCCAGATCAAAAAAATATGTCTAATAAGCTCACCAGATTGATGCATCTCTACATATCTAAGTCTCTTCTGGAGGGTTGCTAACCCCCAGCTAATCTCTGAGATATTCACAAGTGTCTTTAGGTAATTTTTTAGTTATAATATCTGCAATTTACTCCTTAGTAGACACATAAACCAATCTGACTTCCTTTTTCTCAACATTTTCCTTACAAAAAATATACCTTATAGAAATGTTTTTTGCTTTGGAATGAAATACCAGATTCTTTGACATATCAATAGCAACATTATTATCATAGTGGATAAAAATAGGCTCATCATAAATTACCCTTATATCCTTTAACATTTATTTAATCTATAAAATTAGAATACAGTTGGTAGCAACTACAACATTTTTTTCTTCAACAGTAGACAATGAAGTGCATGATTGTTTCTTACTAAACCAACAAACCAACTTCTTCCCAAGAAATGACACATCATGAGTAGTTTTGTTCTGGTCATCCACATCTGTTGCCCAATAAGAATTTGTATATGCACATAATGTGAAGTTATCATCCTTAGGATACCATAGCCCAAAGTCTATTGTACCTACCAAATATCTGAATATTCTCTTGACAACAATATCATGAGTTTCTCTACGATCTGACTAAAATCTAGAAGCAATACAAATAGAATGCATTATATCAGGTCTAGTCTGAGTTAGATACAACAAACCTCCAATCATTGATTTATATCTTCTCGGATTCACTTTAGGTGATTCACTATCCTTTGAAAATTTACAACTGATTATCATAGGAGTACTGACAAGTTTAGAAATATCAAGTCCAAATTTCTTAAGTAACTCCTTCACATACCTAGTTTGACAAATGAAAAAACCTTTATTAGTCTGAGTAATCTGCAAACCTAGGAAAAATTTCATCTCACCAATCATAGACATTTCAAATTCATTCTTCATATTATCAGCAAATTTTCTTGTACAAACCTTCTTCTCCTCCAAAAATGATATCATCCACAAAGACTTCAATAATCAATCTGTCATCATGCTAAATTTTATAATATAAGTTATTGTCAGCATTACCTTTACTGAAACCAAGTTTTAAAAGATACTTATCCAGTCTAGCATACCATGCTCTAGGGGCCTGTTTTAGTTCATATAAAGCTTTCTTTACCCTAAAAACCATATCCTTGTCTTCTGATAAAGAAAATCCATCAATTTGTTCAATGTAAACTTCTTCTTCAAGATCTCCATTCAAAAATATAAATTTAACATTCATTTGATATACCTTGTAGTTCTTCTTTGCAACATAAGCAAGAAAAAGTCTTATTGCTTCAATTCTAGCAACCAGAGCATAAGTCTCTCCATAATTGATACCTTCTTCTTGAGAATAGCCTTTGAAAACCAATCTAGCCTTGTTCCTTACCACTTTACCTTCCTCATTCAGTTTATTCCTAAAAACCCATATAATTCTAAAAATGTTATTGTCTTTAGGTCTAGATACAAGTTTCTATGTCTTATTATTTTCAGTCTAATCTAATTCTTCTTCCATTGCTTTTATCCAATTTTCACCCTTACTTTCCTCAATAAAATATTCTAGTTAAATTTGAGAAATTAAACATACCTTTGCACCATCTACCCTTCTCCTAGTCATTACACCTTTCCTTTTATATCCAATGATCCAATCTTCAGAATGATTTAGCTTAAGATACCTAGGAGTCTTTGAATTTTCTTGATTTGTTGACTCATTTTGTTGTTCCTCTATCACTATTGAATTGTTTGATGTTACCAAAGTCATAGGTTCATTGTTCTAAACTGATTCTTGCATTACCAATTTATGTTTGATAAATTCATCTTCTAGTCCATAATCATAAGCTTTGATCTAATTACTATCATGCTCATCCACCTTGACATTTATGCTTTACATTATCCTATTCAATCTTTTGTTATAATATCTATATGGTTTTGTCTTAGTATAATAACCCAAAAATATTCCTTCATCACTTCTAGGATCAAATTTACCTAATGCATCATATCTTCTAATGTAACATTTTCTTCCAAAAAATTTGATATATCTAATAGTAGGAGTATGACCAAACCATAATTCATAAGGAGTCTAACCGGTATCGCTTTTAATGTGTAATATGTTGAAGGTGTATACAAAGTATTGAAAACCTCTCTCCAATATATATCAGGTAATTTAGCTTCAGTCATCATATTTCTTATAGTATCCAAGATTGTTTTAACATTATTTCTTTCCACCAATCCATTCTGTTGAGGGGTTATAGGTGCAGAAAATTATCTTCTAATACCATTCCTTTCACAAAAGCTATTGAACTGGCCAAATGTAAACTCACCACCATGATTTGATCTCAAGCATTTTATCTTCAATCCTATCTCAGTCTCAACCATAGCCTTAAAGATTTTAAATTTCTCAAAAGCTTCAGATTTTTCTTTCAAAAATGCTACCCACATCATTCTAGAATAGTCATCAATAAGTAACATAAAATATTACTCCTTGAAAACTTTTAGTCCTTTCCAGTCCACACAAATTAGTATGAATAAGATCAAGAACTTCATTAGATTTATCATGTATACTTTTGAATGAAGTTCTAACTTTCTTACCCATTTGACATTCTCTACATGCCAGATTATGAGGTTTAACAATTTTAGGGAAATCTCTGACAGCCGGTATTGAATTGATCTTCACTATGCAATCAAAATTTACATGACACATCCTCTTATGCCATAACCAACTTTCATCAATCTAAGAAATCAAGCAAGCCTTTTCACTAGATTTCAAATGAAAAATATTACCTTTAGCCCGAGTTTTGGAAGCAATCTCCAATCTAGATTTATTAATGATCTTTCACTTTCCATCTTTGAATTGCAAATGAAATCCTTTATAGACCATCTGACCTACACTCAAAAGGTTATGTTTTAAGCCTTCAACATAGAAAACATTATTAGTATTTGTCTTACCATCCAATGATATTGTTCATTTTCCTTTGATCCTACATGCATTATTATCTCAAAATTTGACCAATCCTCCATCAAATTCTTGCAGTGATAGAAATTTTCTTTTGTCACTAGTCATGTGATGTGAGAATCCATTGTCTATAACCCAGTCATCCTTTATTTTAGTAGCTAAAGCGCTTTCCTCAGTATGTGTAGCTTCAATGACAGATTTCGGAGAATCATTCTTGATAGAAATAAAAACCCAATCTTTGCCAAAGGAAGATCCATTACCAGATCAACTCACTCATTCATCATCATCATCATCACCAACATAATAACATGATTTATCCTTATTCTTTTTGAATCTAGTTCTTCTCTAATATTCAAGGTTAGGCTTAGAATTTTTCTCAAATCTTTCATGATTCCTAGTAGCTCTATCAAGACATTTAGAAGAAAAATGATTAATTTAATTGAATGAAAAACCTTTAAAAGGGACTTTTCCTTCATTCTTACTTCCATCTGGTCCATTAGGGATTCTTCTAACAACCAAGGCTTCCAGCTCTTCGAGCTCTCTTTATTCTCTCTCAGTTTCCTCCATATCCTTAGCATACATCTCTTTCTAATATATCTTCTATTTACCACATGCAAATGCTTTAAATGCAATCTTAGTTTTAACAACATTCTGATCTCCAAGTTCTTCAAGTTCATTTTCTCAGGGGTACTTGACATTTTCCGGAGTTCATTAATAGAAGTAGCCTTCATATTGTAAGCCGGAGGTAGAACTCTTAGAACTTTTGACACTATTTCATATTCACTAACAGATCCACAACAACGTTTGATACCTGTTGGGTATGGTAAAAATTTGGTTTTATGCAATGCCTGTCTCCTAAGGGTTAGGGTTATAGGGTTCATAAGGGTTTTACTTTTTGTCTTAGGTTCTCCTTCCAAATTCTCCTAGGATACATTATTTCTCACTTTTGACTTATGATAGCAGGTGCTTGTGTCTTATGTGATGATCAAAAGTGTTCTTTGTCATCTGATTACCAACCTGTTACATTATGAATTACCATTTGTAAAGGTTATTTTAATATGCAAAATATTCCTAAGTATTGCTAAAAAACCTTGGGTCTTAAATCCTTTATTTCCTATGAAGGCCCCGTGCATGACCCCTTAACCCATGAAGTGCTCCATGTGTTCTAAATAATCACTTAAGTGTCAGCTCTAAGTGACTCAGTCGCACGGGATTAGATTTCAAAAGGAAGCATTCCTAAGTATTGCTAAAAAACCTTGGGTCTTAAATCCTTTATTTCCTAGGAAGGCCCCGTGCATGACCCCTTAACCCATGAAGTGCTCCACGTGTTCTAAATAATCACTTAAGTGTTGGCTCTAAGTGACATAGTTACACAAGATTAGATTTCAAAAGGAAGCACCCTCTATCCCTTATCCCCAAAGTGGTTTCAATGAGAATATCAACCCTTGAGGATAAGGAAATGGTAGTATCTAAAGAGTGCATCTTATCCTGGGACACATTTGCATCAATGATCTAGTATTGTGGGATAAGAAGAAATAAAGAATTACAAAGGAGTCCTTATCTCGCAACAACTACAAGGCAAGCAAAGAGCAATGTGGGATAAAAAGTGGTTGAATGAAACAAGAGATAAAAGATTATCCTGCAATGAACCAAGAACACTATAAAAGGCCCACAGGTTAAGGGCTAACTTAAATACAAAGGGCGTGCTATCCTACAGGATTTCCAAGCCAATAGAATAGAATTATAAGAAAATGTGGGATAAGTCAACAAAGAAGGATGCAATGCTTTTCTTATCCCACATGTCCCCATGGGGATAAGAAAATACTTAAGCAAAATGGAAAAGGGCTTATCCCGTGGGGCAGCAAAAATCCAAAACAACATTGAAACTCAAAGGTGCATCATGGGATAATAATGTTGAAAGATCATAAAGTAAATCTTATCCTACGATGTGTTCTTCTTTCTCAATGATGACCACAAGATAAGTATTATAAATGGGAAATAAGAGAAAACCTTATCCCGCGCATTTCCATGGGGATAAGAGAAATGCTCTGAGATAAGAAAAGGCTAGTTCAAAATATTATCCCATAGATGATAAAAACACAAACAAAGGGGCTTGTAGCCAAAAGGCGGAAGCAAGGGCTAGGAGAAACATGTGATAAGATCTCCAAAGTAAGCACATAAATGTTTATCCCAAAAAGAGAGAAGAAAGGGTGAATGACACCGCGAGATAAGTGAAACAAGGGAAAATTACAATAGAATCTTATCCCACAAAAAAAGTTAAGATGGCCGAGGAAGCTCTAGAGAGTATGAATTTCTAATTTTACATAAGGTACTTTAAGAAGATGCCATGTCATTATTCAGGGAAGGTTGACGAGCAATCCTGATTGTCTATTGCTAGATCAATAGATGATATTCAAAATTGGCACCAATGACTATCTCTATCCAGCATGAATTAATTAATGGCATCGTAATAAAATGAGAATTCAGTGGAATTATTTCTTACCTTGCATCTAGAGAGAATTCAAAGCATCATAAAGCGAGAAGAAAAGAGAATTCCATCATTCTAGCATGCCTTCCAGTATTTTCATTTGAAGAGAAAACTAGTAAGTGATTTTTTTCTGCTTGTTGATAAATCTACAATCCTTGGTGCCAAGAAAGCCCGTGCAACAGAGGCACACTCATGAATTCCTATCAGTAAGGCTACGCCTATAGATATGGTTCCTCACATGTAAGAAATTGTGAGTGCCCCTTATGTGCAACCAAACCCTAGAACTATCTCACAAGTATCTAAGGAGGCCAAAGCTAGCTCCCCTCTGAAGGAAACGACCATGAAGAGAAAGAGAAAAATAGTCTGAAAGACCATCACTATCATTTTCGACAGTGAATCTTCAGATGAGCCCTCTCCCACTCCTAAAGCAACAAAACTCTCTCCAAAGAGGGGGAAGAGAACCAAGAAGGCTTCAGCTGAAGCAACCTCCAATGAAACCACATCCCCTTCATGTGATGTACCTTCTCTAATTAACCCATCTGCTGAGGAAGCCCCAATTCCTCAAAATCAAACCCCACAAGGAGAAAACCCTCTGGAGCTAGCTGAAGAGGTTGCTCAAGCGTTCCAAAGGGGATTTGTCATCTTAGTTAGAGTAGCCACCAGCACAACCTACTACTCCTCTTGCTTCTACCATGACCCTTGAAGAGTCTCAACATGAAGTTGAACAGAGATTGGAACAAATTGCACAAAGGCCAACTAGACAAACTAGGAGCCTATGCCAAGACCTACTGGAATTTTTTGTGGGATCTACAATGTAGGATCATTTGAGGATTATTTTCAATGACAAAGAGGTAGGGTGTAGGGATGCTTTCACCAAGGAAAGGGGCTGAGACATTTTCCACATTTTATGGCAACAAAGACAAGGCCATCCTAGTATGCAACCCTTGGACACTAAATCTTGGCAAATTGGTGGTACCCAATGTTTTTATGGATCCTATGATCATAAGGGAGCAGGCAAAGGAATATGATGCTCCAAGTGAGACTGTTAGGACTGCAGAAGGCTATGTCCTACTAGACATCTCTCCCAGGGCCATCATTCAATGTTATGAGCTACATAAATCTACCCTCATTAGCATAAACAAAAAAAATTTGAAGAGGGATTATGAGAATAAGAGGGATAGGTATAGTAAGGATCTTGTGTTGAAATTTTTGATGATTATGTTGTGATTGTCATTGACGGACACACACTTGCTATGAGATCACTTTTTTTAAGTATGAGTTATGCTCAACTGGTATTTGTTCCAAACCGGTATCATGTATTATAGTCTTTAGGCTATCGGTGTTTTGCAAAAAGTGTTTACCGATCTCAAGTGGCATAAAGACCCAAGTGGCATGAAGACCTCAAGTGGTTCAAAGATCTCAAGTGGAGCGGAGCAAAGGAACTAAAAGCAGTAGTTATCATTTTTCCCAGTCTTCATTTATGTCAACCAGTAATTGGTAAAGTTGTGTAAACCAGTATTACTTTGAGTTCCCAACCGGCAATCGGTAAAGTCGTATGAACCAGTATTTTTGTGATGAGTTACCATCCACCGACACTTTGATGGTGATTTTGTGTCGTGTTACCAAATGTTTCTAGATACACTGAACCTAGGACCTTGCAATGTAATCCTTTTGGACTGACATGAAATCAGATTCCTTTATAAGGACATCATGTCTAGGGTTTTAGTAGTTGTTAGTGTTTTAATCGTGCATGAGTTTTTGCATGTATGAATCTGAGAAGAGAAGATCAAGTTTGTTCGAAGTAACAAAGAGTGGAGATATTGAAGACTGAAGTAATGCTAGAATGCATTAACAATGAGCTATCAAGGATCTAACCAAGCATACTGTGCTAGTATCTAGATCACTCTCATGTTGATTACTTACATCTTCGACAAGTCTGAAGACCCTTAACCAAGTAGGGTTGGCAAAGCCTTTGTAAATCCTCTAACAAGGTGGTTCACAACTATGGATCTGAAATCCTCTCACAAGGTAGTCTTTAATCAGACTTATCTCCTAATAGAGATTGAGATTGCTAATAGGATCTGTTCTGGTAAAGAACATTGTATGACCTTAACCAATCTAACCTTAACCAGTCTAGTTACTATTCTGCAGATAGTTACTTGTGAGTTTCATTTCACCTTGGCTTTTCCCATTTGGGTTTCCACGTTAGAATCTCTTGTGTTATGGTGATTGTGCTTCTATTGGTGAATGCCTTATTTGCTATTTGGTTTGCATTTGTGTTAACCGGTTTGTTTGTAAGACTATTTTACCAGTTTACTG
Organism: Cryptomeria japonica; assembly: GCF_030272615.1. Taxonomy (NCBI): domain Eukaryota; kingdom Viridiplantae; phylum Streptophyta; class Pinopsida; order Cupressales; family Cupressaceae; genus Cryptomeria; species Cryptomeria japonica. The sequence goes on along the minus strand of NC_081408.1, from coordinate 292,102,376 downwards.
CTAGACTATTTAAGTGTTTGAGTTCAATATTTTTTGGTATACTAATTCACCCCCCCCTCTTCGTATTCATCAATTGGTATCAGAGCCAACCTCTCTATAAGTTTAACCACTTGAAAGGAGATATGGGGGAATACACTGTGAGGGAACTTAATCATTGGATCACTTAGATTGAGCAAACCTTTAATGAGCTTAAACTTAAATATAAGGCCTCTCAGGCAAAAAGAAGAGAGCATGCTGAAAAACTGATGGAGCTAACTAAAAATAGTTCTTCTAATGAAGCGGACATGGAAGCCCTAGTTCAAGAAGTTGAAAAACTAAATGGATCCAGTGCCAACCTGAGAAAGGAGTTGGAATGACGGACTATCCGAATGTGTCAAGAGCTTGAGAACTGGAGGAAAACTGAAGATCTAGTAAAAGATAGAGATCATGAGATCTCCAAGCTGAAGCAAGAAATCAGTGCACTTACTGCTCATCTCCAAGAGAGTAAAATGAAAAAAGAAGAAATGCAAGGTGAACTAAACATGGCTATATCTGTGAATGCAACCTTGAAGGAATCCAATGCTGTTATTTCCAAAGAACTCATTGAGTCAAAGGAAATACTTGACAAAATCAACAAGAGCACTGTTAAGCTAGAGCAAAAGCTTGAATCAACCAAACCAGTAAAGAATACCAATGGACTTGGTTTCTTTGAAAATGAGGAAGGTGAGACCTCTAGAAAAAAAGATGGAGCATCAGAGAAGTAATCGACACCAAAGGATAAAGGTAAGGAGAAGTTCAAACCTTTTTTCTTTAATTGTCTCAAGGGAGGACATACTACTAATGTATGTAGAAATAAGGCTTACAATAACTTTCCTTACTTTCTAAACAATAAGCCTAGATCCAATAGATTCAATGGTAATTGTTATGCATGCAACAAGTTTGGGCATAGAGCATTTGAATGCAGGTCTATCATGCACAACACCGGAAGGTATCCTCAAAGGAGTCAAGGAGTTTTTCCTAAACCCTCTGGGAACCAGAATCCAAACCAGTTTAATACTTATAATCATCAGTCAGGTAGCGGTGGCTATCAAGCGGCAACCTGAAGGAGACCAACCTATTTGATTTGTCATGGTCATGGTCACACTGTTGCAACATGCAAAAGGAAGAATGGAAACATGAATAATGGACCTTGGAGAGCACCTAGGATGATTTGCTATCATTACAACAAACCAGGTCATACAGTAAGATTCTACAGGATGAGAAAGAATATATTGGATGATATATTGGTCACCCTGGAAGGAAAGATTGATGTTGAAACTATTCGATCAGACATGGAGACAACATGGAAGAAGAAATCTGATGAAGTGTTACAAGAGGAACCGGTTTCTGCACCTAGTGTGGAAATTGGTGAACCAGCAAACTAAGCATCAGAAAAGCTTATGGGGAGAAAATGGTGAAATGATTCAAACCCCTAGTCTACACCGGTAAAAGACCGTAACTGGTATGTGATACCTATCTCTTGACAGAAGACTGGAAATGTTAAAAAGGCAAATTAGGGTTTACGCCCTAATAGTGGAGAATTTATTATGGTAGGTGGAGAACTTATTTAAAAGGAATTTTCAAGTCATTTTTCACTTATCAGTTTTTGAGCGAGGAAGTTTTCAAGTCCAGAGTGACAAAAGGTGACTTGCATTGTGATTAAAAGAGTCTTCAAAACCTTGAAGAAGAATCAAAAGCTAATATCAATCGGTCAAGTGTAGAACACAAAGCGGTATTTCAACAACCGAAGGAGTGTGTGGTGAAGTGGAATCTGCAAGCCCTAAATTTTAGTTTGCGAAGGTATTTTTTGAATTTCTCTATTTATCATAGCCTCTGCATCACACTCTAGTTCTAGTGCACTCATTGATTCAGTAAATTTCATCCAACGGAAGGCAAAATATAATGCCCTATCCCAAATACCCGCTAGAGTCATAGTCGAGGAAGGCATTTCAGATTATATTATATATAAAATTGAAGACCTAGGATCTCTTATGATCCATTCTCAGTTAAGTTTATTTTGCAGGAAGGACAAGAAGATCAAACCAGAATTCAACATCTTGGAAAAGAAAAAGCTTCACAATGTGGAATTCTGAGCAGAGTGCACAGTGATAAAATGTACTTAGAGTGGACACACGATATCACACCGTAAGAAATTCATGCCATCACCAGTTTATGCAATGTTAGTGAAGTGCTAGCCCTAAGGAAGATTAGCAAGACTGAAATGACCAAGCTCATTGGTTCTATGAGCAACCAACAAGGAATGACAATCAATACCATCAATGACGATTTGGTCAAGTATGCCTGCATGGTAATAGGTTACCGGACATTCTACGCTAGCAAAATCAATTCTGTCTCTGCAGCAGTGGTAAATGCTGCCTACAGGATGATAAAAGAAGATGCCTCATTTGATTTATGCACCTGTATTCATAGGCAAGTTCTAGTAAATCTGAAGTCAATTAAACAGGACAATGCCTTGAGATTTAAGTTTGGACAACTATTCGTTGGGTTGTTCTTCTACTTCCAAGTTTACTTCCCAGGAGTTGGAGATATTCAGTGGCCTGCCGACCAACCGGTTACAAAGCAAATCAAAGAAAGTCTTCAAGTGATTGGAACCGGTTATCCAGAAGTTCTGAACAAATACTTTGATGAGTTCAGACGCAAAATGAGCTAGAGGATAATAATATCTGGTGATATTATCAAGAAGTACGAAGAAGACATCTGCTTTACCATCGAAGTAGATGAGTGCATAATGGAGGTGGTTGAGCCTAGATAGGAAGAAGTGGAAACCATGGGATATGAGGTGATGTATGACATGCTAGATGGGTATGCCTCTACCCTACTCACCTCGCCTCTTGATCCTAAGGAAAAGAGAACCGGAACCTATTTGGAAAGTGTTACACTGGTTGAAGAACCTCCAGTGAAGAAAGGAAAATAACCTCTAGTAAAGAAGGGAAAGGAAGTGCCATCTGTATCAGCACCATTAACTTCAGCCAGTCCCAAAGTGACCAAGAGGTCACTAGCAAAGAAGAAACCAGAATTTGCATCTGCCAAGGTATTTGAGAGGAAGCAAAAGATAAAAGGCAACACACCGAACTCAGAGGACATTGTATCTGAAGAACAACCTAAGAAGACTAGGAAAATGAGGAAGAAGACAAAGACAACCACCAATGAACTGACAACATTAGCACCGGTAAATATTGATATTTCCTCTTATAAACCTTTGTCACATTGTCAAAGGACAATCAAGAATGTTAGAAGAAAATTGCTTGGTAATTTGAAGGAATACTTTGATGATTTCAATGACAATGAGAAAGAGGAAGTAGAATAGGAAGTTATTCTATATTTATGCGTTAATGACCGGTCACCATCGGAAATTAGATCTAAGGCACCTGATTCTTTGTATAATTCTTTAGATAACAAATGGTGCATTGCCATAGAAAAGGAACATGAAATAAGAGAGGAAGTATTTGCTCAATATTTTGTTGATGTGTCTAATTTAGAAATTTATGAAGCTATGGAAAAATACAAAGGCCTCTTCTTCATGAGAAGAAGGAGACTCTTGTTACTAGAAGGAAAAGTTCCTGAAGTGGTAAAAGACACCCACTCTCATACCTAATCTACTCTGAGGTTGCACCAAGTGGCTGAAGCCAACCGGAAAGCTGAGAAAGAACCAAAAATCAATAAACTAGATGAGGTATATGACAGTGAAGGAGAATCGGTCATTGATCAAATGGACCCCATTGATATTGATGCCTTGAATAGTGAAACTGTTACTCATGATACACCAATAGAAGCAGTAGGATAGGAGAAACATGACAAAGAAAAGTCTAAAAAGGAGCAAGTGGAGAAAAAGAAGAAGCAACAGGAAGAAGAAAAGAGGAAACAGGAGGAAGATGAGAAGAAGAGAAAAGAAGAGGAAAAGAAAAGAAAAGAAGAGGAGAATAAGAAACAAGAGGAAGAGAAGAAGAAGAAGGAAGAAGAACACAAAGAAGAAGAGAAATGGAAGGAAGAAGAAAAGATAAAGGAAGAAGAAAAGAGGAAGCAGGAAGAGGAGAAGATAAAGGAAGAGGAGAAGAAGAAGTAGGAAGAGGAGAAGCGAAAGGAAGAGAAGAAGAAGAAGCAGGAAGAGGAGAAGAAGAAGAAGGATGAAGAAGAAAAGAAGTGGAAAGAAGAAGAGAAGAAGAAGGAAGAAGAGAAAAGAAAGACAGAAGTAGAGGAGAAAAAGAAGGCAGACGAGGACAAGCTAAGAGCCAAAGAGAAGGAAGTGGCAAAGAGCGCATAGTTGGAGACCCCAATGGCAATCGGTAGTCAAGCCAAACTGGCTGACATTACCAGTCCCGTTGACCTCCAATCTGCAAATGAAACAGAGTTGTTGCAGAGCATTAAGCTTTCCCAAGAGTGACTGGAAGCGCTAAGGAGGAAAAAGGAGGAAGATGTTATTCAAAATGTGGTGGAAACTCTTACCAATTTGATTCCCGGTACCAATCTTTGAAGTACCGATTCCTCTCTAGCCCAACTGAAACTCTTGTGCATAGTCGTAGAGGACCAAGTGCAATGCCTAGAAGATGTGGTTGAAGCCAGTGCACAAAAGAAGCATCAAAAGACTCTAAACACTGCTTCGGTGAAGAAGTTAAATGAGCTCCGGTGCGAACTTTAGAAAGCACAAAAAGATATAAGAGATGCTCTAGATGAGGGGAATTTGTTGCTCAGTAAGATAAGCCAACCCCATCTCTTCTGTGATGATGTGCTTGCACAGAAGGAAAAGCTATAATCTGACTTGCAGTCATACATAAGAACCTTCAAGCTGCCATGTGATTCCTTCACTACTTATGGGCAAACCATTCACCGATTTCAAATCCATTCTGCAAGAATAGAGGTAGAGATCAGCAATCAGACCAAAGATTTGCAGGAACTTCAACTGGTTCTACTACCAAGACTACAAATACTGAAGAAATGCTATCTCAATCTAGATGCCTTAATGGTCACTCAAGAGATGAGTACCATGGATGCCATGCAGGAACAAGTATCCCAGATGCAAATGAAGAGTGAGGTTGCTACCTCATTGCTTGAGTCATGGTCCTTATCCATGAAGCAATTTATGAAGGACTTTAAATCAGTTTTTGACAAGTTTCACTCTTTATTGTCATAAACTCTTCTTATTTTAATGGAAATAGGGTTTTTTTAGCTGTACTTTGTCATTGTTGGCAAAGGGGGAGTAGTATTCTGGTATTTAAAATTTTGATGCATGCTATGTATACTTTCATGTTTATATCTGTAAGGGAGTAGTATACATTGTATTTTCTGCAAAGGGATAGTGTATATGCTTAGGGGGAGTAATTTTGGTTATGGCATTCTTTTTGTAAAACACTTAGATGTAAAAAATTTTCCTAAGTGTTGCCATTAATGCTAAAGGGGGAGATTGTTGGCATTTTCGATGATTATGCTGTGATTCTCATTGATGGACACACACTTGCTATGAGATCACTTTTTGTAAGTATCAATTATGCTCAACCGGTATTTGTTCCAAACTATTATAGTCTTTAGGCTATTGGTGTTTTGTAGAAAGTGTTTACCGATCTCAAGTGGCATAAAGACCCAAGCAACATGAAGACCTCAAGTAGTTTGAGGATCTCAAGCAGAGTGGAGCAAAGGAACTAAAAGTGGCAGTTATCATTTTTCCCAGTCTTCATTTCTATCAACTGGTAATCAGTAAAGTTGTGTAAACTGGTATTACTCTGAGTTCCCAACCGGTAATCGGTAAAGTTGTATGAATCGGTATTTTTTTGATGAGTTACCATCCACCAACACTTTGATGGTGATTTTGTGCCATGTTACCAAATGTGTCTAGATACACTAAACTTAGGAACTTGCAATGTAATCCTATTGGACTGACATGAAATTAGATTCCTTTATAAGGACATCATGTCTAGGTTTTTATTAGTCGTTAGGGTTTTAATCGTGCATGAGTTTTTCCATGTATGAATCTGAGAAGAGAAGATCAAGTTTGTGCAAAGTAACAAAGAGTAGAGATATTGAAGATTGAAGTAATGCTAGAATGCATTAACAATGAGCTATCAAGGATCTAACCAAGCATACTATGCTAGTATCTAGATCACTCACTTGTTGATTACTTAAGTCTGGAGACCCTTAACCGGGTAGGCCTAGAGAAGCCTTTGTAAATCCTCTAACAAGGTGGTTCACAATTGTCGATCTGAAATCCTCTCACAAGGTATTCTTTAATCAGATTTATCTCCTAATAGAGATTGAGATTCCTAACAGGATCTATTCTAGTAAAGAACATTGTATGACCTTAACCAGTCTGACCTTAACTGGTCTGGTTACTATTCTGTAGATAGTTACTTGTGAGTTTTATCTCACCATGGTTTTTTTCATTTGGGTTTCCACATCAAAATCTCTTGTGTTATGGTGATTGTGCTTCTGTGGGTGAATGCCTTATTTTCTATTTGGCTTGCATTTGTGTTAACTGGTTTGTTTGTAAAACTGTTTTACCAGTTTACTGCTAGACTGTTTAAGTGTTTGAGTTTAGTAATTTTTGGTATACTAATTCACCCCCCCTCTTAGTATTCATCATCTTGTTCCTCATTTCATGAGGAAATTCTACAAGGATTCATGTAATTATGTTCTACCATCTAAAAGGAAGTCTTTCAATCTTGACTGTTTTGAGCCTTACATTGTTAAAACTTATTATGCACTAGGACAAGTCCTTGGAGTTGACTACAGGCCCACCAAATTGCCCATTGATTTAATAGTATTGGCCAATAACATTTAGCACCCCTCAATAAATGAATTATATGACTTTGCAAGTGTTATTAATGAGAAGATTCATGAGTGACTAATGAAAGCTGAAAATAAAGAAGAAAAATTGGAATTCATGCATTATTCTTTGATATTCGATTTAATTCTTTATCAAAATAGGGCATACTGTGGCCTAGAGTTGAGAATAAGGATAAATGATCCCTACACAGGTCTCCATTGGGTAGTGCAAAGATGGACCTAGGTGTGGGACAAGGGATCCAAATTTGGTTATTTTTGTGTTTTCTTTGATCACTTTGTGATGAAAATTATGAAAAGGCTTGGGGTAGTATTGTTAAGGATACCCAAGGAAATCATCAAAATTTTGAGAATAAGGAGTTGTAGGGTTGATGAAATAGTATATCTTGAGGGTACATCCACCCACAATTTCAGGGATTTCTTCTTTAATGGCAATTATATAATCATTAGATTTTATAGGTGTGAGCAAGGGCCCTATGTATTGCCAACTGTTGTCTCTCCAAGGTTAGCATTCCTTGAATTCATCTAGAAAATGATGTGGATAGAGCAAGAACAAATCAAATCTAATAGAAAGGGAAAGTTTCTTACCAGGGTAACCATTTTCAATGAATTTAGTGTGGGTTGTGAGGCCTTGGAGAAGGTGCAGAATGTTTTAGTGAAGAATTACAGATTAAGAGTTACCTAGGCTAGGCCATTTGACCCCAAAGGGTGTATAAATGATATTAGAGTGAACAAATTGAAGGAGAAGGGGTATTTTCATTCTTTTGTAGAAAGGGAAGACCTAATTAGAAATGCCCATCTACATGAGGCAGAGAAGAAGAGGAAGAAGTGGGACCTCATGATTAAATTTGAAAGAGAAAGGAAGCAAGACGACCCCAATTTTCTAGGTTCCTTCTAGCATTTTAGGGATGATTTTGCTCGAATTTCTTTCATTCTAAGAAATGCAGATGATATAATCAAAGATGAGTTGCAAAGAAGAGAGGATAGGGATAAAGGAGTTGAATACAAAGAAAACCTAATTGATCTAGCTCCAAAAGCTTAGACTGAGTAATCACCTACAGAGTCCTCTAAAGGGGCTACACATGAGGATAAGGGGGTGACAATTGAGCAGGTTAAGAAGATTGAAAGAGGAAAATCTAAAATATCTAACTTTGTAGATTTCCAATAGGATTTTGATACTTCGTTGCAACCACCTTCTCCATCAAAGGAGACATTTCAAGATGATGCAAATGCTGAAGTTTTTAGTGATTTGGATAGGGTTTTCATCACAAGCAAAATTCCTATAGAAGAAGTAGATTATGAGAGTATTGTTACTTAAAATAACTTTATGGTGGATGAAAATTTTGTTAATACCCCTGAGTTTAGATCATTTTGGCTAAGGAAAAAATTGACGAATATGTCTGATGAAGAAATTAGCAATTTTGATAGGAACATTTTTAACTGCACTCCTCAAGAGGGTAGGGAGATGATGATGAATAGGGGGATGCTCCTTGCCCCAAGGTGGAATTTTGGAAGGTTTTTCTTGGTGGAATAGATCATGCGGCAGAAGGGTCCCAATTTTGGAGGAGAGTTTGGAGAACATGGCTCCAATGTAAACATAAGCTCAAAAGATTTTGCTTTATGGTCAAAAACCCCTAGCACTCAAAAGACCATAGTTTTGCATGGGGTACAACACAAAACAGGGGATGCTATTGTAAGAACCCTAGAAGATACTACTGCTTCAAAGGTTGTGGGAATTTCCAAGAATGTAGTCCATTTTGATCAACTTGCAGTAGAGGATTTGGAGAAGAAGCATATAAAGAAAAAGGATATGCATGCTGTCTTAAATACAAAATACAATGAATTTTTTGTTGAGAACATTGCATTAAAGGAGCAAATAAAGAAGATATCAACTAATTTTGCTAGAGGGATTAGACCCGAGGAGCTTGAGAAGATAAATAAAGAAATGAAAAGGGTCAAATATGAAGCTACAAGAAATTATTTTAAAATTAGGAAAAATCTAATTTTGAGGATTTCAAATAAAATCATTGATAAATTGGATGAAGTTCACAATTCGCATTCTTTGACATCCAATCTCTTGAGTTTGCTTGATGAATTCATTTCATTCTTTCAACCAATCAAAGCTACCTGTCTGCCAAGGGTCAAAGCTTGAAGGAGGTCATGTTGGTAGTGAAAAATGTGGCCCAACCACCTCATATTGTAGGGGTAACGTGGAAGAACTATAATTTATTAAATAAAGAGTTGCCTAACATAGAGGAGGAGAGAAAGAATTAATGATAATTATTGATTATTTCAAGGTGCTCAAAAAATGGCATGGCACTACAATTTTGACAGATGACGAGTAGATTAAGAGCCTAGAAGAACGAAAATAGGGTTTCTAGGAAGCAATAAATGTCGTTCTGACATCCTTGGAAGGTGATCCAGACCAAGGTGATACATTTGTTAACATTGTTGACAAAATTATGGAAGTAGAACAAATGTATCATAGATTTGCCTTGGGAGTTACAGTTGTGCCTGCCCACAAAACAAAGGAAGCTATGAACAAGTCGCATAGCTTGAAGTGTTTTTCCTGACCAATTGATGAGATTGAGGTGTTGCATAAAAGGTACTGCTCCTTGGAAGAAGAGCAACCTGAAGAGGAGGAGTAGTCACAGTCTTTCCATTTTGGCTATTCCTAAAAGTTTTGTGTGGGATGCTTATTTTGGGATAATGATTAGAACACTCAGCTAGTAAGGATCAGTCTCCAAGGTACCTATCACCACATGCTAGATTGTAATTTTTATCTTGATAGGAGCAAATATGAAGTACAAATGTGAGAACCTCTTTTGCAGATCCATAGCCCAAGCTCTGAGGATGATGTCTTTTTAGTCACCATCATTCAATGCAGGTTGCACACAGAGGTCAGGGTCTTAGGCTTTAGATCATTTTTTTAATGCAATTAGATTTTCACATGTATCTTCTTTGACCTAAGGCTTATTTTGCTCCCTTGTGTTATAAAAGGGAATTCAGGGCCAAGAAGAAGGATTCCAAACTTTTGATATGTATGCATTAGAGAAAACTTTAATATAAAAATAGATAGTCTTCTGGTAGTTTTGGGTGACTAATTGTAACATTTTCATGAATGTATCATTTTAATATTGAAAATCAATAAAGAGAACATTCATTTTTTGGCTCATATCTTTTGTGATGTGTTGTATGAATTGTTGTGTTAATGGCATATGCAATTGGTCTTCTCCAAGGGGGAATGCGTATTCTTTGATAGGTTTCATTTCAAGATAAATGAATTAAATTTTGTCTTGAATACTGCAACAAATTCTGAGAGAGTGTGAGTAGGTAATGAATGCATTCCCAATCTAAGCATTCTAAGCAAGTCTTAACTATTTAGTATTAAATTTTAATGTTGATAATGTTAATTTGTTTGTCACTAGAACTATTATTTGACTCTATTTTCCCTTAGAATAGGCACTAGCCATACTTTCTTGAAGTTTGTGGGTCATCTTTATACTCTTATTTCACCTTTTATATTCAATTTTTTAGTCTTCTTGTATTAGGAGTAGGAGTAGATTAGAGCCATTTTTCAATGCAAGCAAAAGTGATAAGAAACTAAGGTTCAAGCCAGAAGTTGTAGTATGTTATGCTTTTCCTTGGTATATTTCATTGAAAGCATATTTTGTATAGTGCATTGTCAATTAACATTAAGCCAATATATGGATAACAATGCAATAGGTAAAATCACCTAGGTCTTGCAAAGCCTCAAGAGGAGAAGATTGTAGCTTCGATGCTGAGCTTGTTCATTGGCCAAGTCCAATCCTAAGTCTATTCACGATTTAGTGGCTATTTCTCTAGGATTTAGGATCTGTTTATTTGGGAGCCAAGAGATTGGTGACTCTGCTGGGTAATCAAAGAAAAGTCAAGATTGTTTTGAAAGAATATCTTACTCCTAGTAGCCCTTTTCCAAAGTCAATAGTTACTAATGAAACATATATTCCCATCTTGGTTAGCAACTCTAAAAACAAAGAAACTATTTCATAGCTTGAAAAGGTTCACATGAGAAGTAAGAAGGTTACATATACTAGTATAAGAAAGAGTGAGTGCATTGCAAGATACAATGCATTAGATACTGAGCTTAGCTTAGAAAAGGAGATCAAGGAAGCAGAAAGGGCAACAGGTCTACAACAACCAAAAGGTGGACTTTCAAGGATAAAGGTATTCCTCAAACTATCTTTTCTCAAGAATCAATTAGTATTATCCTTGATACTCCTATGGTTAGAATAGAAGAAAGAGATCAGTTGATAGTTTACTTAAAAGGAAAGAGTATTTCAGAACGTTGTCATAGTGATATTTATAGGTTTGTATACAAAGTAGAGGATACTAGTAGTGAAGAGTCTTTCCCATGAGAGAACCTTATTATTAGTCATACTTTCTCAAACATGGATAAAAATCTAGGAGATCCTTATTATAATGACCCTGTTCAAAACCAAGTTGGTTATGAGAAGATTTATGCAGATTTTGAAAGGGTTAGGTTGCAAAGAGAATTTGAGGCTAGGCATGTTGATCAACTAGCTGATGCACAATGCAACTTTGGCCTGGAGTTCACTAGTGCTACCCCCATTTCTATGTGCTTTCCTTCAACATAGACTCCTTTTCTGACCCAATTCATTGATTCCAATATCTACTCCACCTCAGGAAATATTCCTACAATGTCAGCAGAAGAGTTGTAGAGATAGTTGGACCAAGTGAGAAGTGAGAGGGATATGATAGCGCAACAAATGTTAAATTTGACCATTCAATGATCTATAGAAATACCTTTTCAAGGAATTTCCTTTAATTATAGTTGCACCTCTTGTTAGGGGTCCCACAGATACTGAGAGGGGGGGTGAATCAATATCTAACCAGTAATAAGAATTTCTTTTGTTAAAAAATGTAGAACATAATATAAAAGTGTACCGGTATGCAAGAAACAATGTAATAAACAGAATCAAGAACATCCACATGAAAAGTACACCATAAAACAAGATGTTTAATGAGGAAACCCGGCGTGGGAAAAACCTCAGTGGGATTTGTGAGCCACAATATTCACTCACTGGCCAATAAGAGAATATTACTTACAATAAGGGCCTACACATGTAGGAAGGCCAACTGCCTAGAGCTCACTGCTCAACGGGAAGTCACACTGACTTACAATAAGGATTATACTAATCCAATGACTTGTACTACTTTACAATAGCATCTATAATGCCTGATTCAGTATCAGTTCCTACTCTGTTCTTTACATATACCCTTTGACCTATATTTCGCACATTAGGTCTGCCTAATATTTTCCTTAATGCTCCTACCTCACTCCTATAAATGTCCACAATGATCTCCTTTATATATAAGAGTCATTTTACAATTTTCCAAGTTGGCTTACAATAATAAACAAAATATTATATAACAAAAATCCTATTGGCCTCTCTGCTGGTATACTTGTTTTCTTTTGTGTTGATGTCGGTGTCCTGAGTGATCTACTGATGCCGGTGCAGTATCTTGTCAGTGTAATGTCTTGCCGGTGCTATAGGATTGCAAGGTTGCCATCAATGACAAAACCTTCAATCACATACAATGTCTCATTGGAGTGTGCATATGCCAACAATCTCCCCCTTTGGCATTGATGGCAACACTCATGAGAAATTTCAAAAAGTATCCAAAAATGTGTAATCCAAAAATGTTACCAAAAATAATGTTTACCAAAAATGTGAGAGCTCCCCTTTAGCATATGATTCCTGTGTTTTGAATTTTCTCATCCCACTACTCCCCCTTTGGCATCAATGACAAAGGTTGTCAAGATGTCAGTAGATTTTGTAGGTTCAGCTATCCATAAACTCAACCTTGTAGCTAGGTAGTTATTATCTGAAAAAGATCTCCCAAAATTAAGTTTATACTATCCATAAACTTCTTACTATCCTTTATTTCTATCTCAATTCTCTTTACTGTACCAGTGAGATGCTGCAAATGCTCTGTCGGTGTTTTGCTTCCCTATGTTAATGCCTCAGAAATTTCCTTCTGCAGAGATGCTAAATAGTCCAATCTTGGACTTAGTTTAGATCTCAAATGTTTTGCCTTATTTATTATTCTTTCTTTTTCCCTTTCTAATTTGAGTAGTTCTTCCTCAAAATTTGCTATCTTCTCTTCAAAAACTGATAGTGAATCAGGTGAGTTGACAAAGTTGTCTGCAAGTTTATTTATCTCATCCTGTGCCTTGCTTATTTTCTTGTCAATATCTGCAATCAAAAAGTTTGTTTTACATGTATCTTTATATAGATTTTTGTATTCTTTCAACAAATTACATAGTTCCGGTAGAAGTGTGTCAAAATCTCTGTTACACTTCTTTATTTCCTCATCAAAGAATTTCTATTTTTCAATTTCTACCTTATCCTTCATTGCTTCTTCCTTTATTTTCTCAATGTTTTCTGAGATATATTTACACAATGTATCCAACTGTCCTAAAGAATCTTTATTATCTATATTACAGTTGGGAGCTATTACCTTCAAAACTGGTATAGAATCATCAATTGCTTTATAAGCCTGTGAGCTGTAGTTAGTTATTTTCTTGATAGAGTCAAGTAATACCTCAGTCACATTTGTTGATTTGAATGTTGATGATGATCCAATAATCTAAGTACTGGTGGAAGTAACCATTTTTGTATTGACCTCTGGTAGGTCAGTTTGTGTCTGCATTTCTTTAAGCACTGGTTTTCCTACTTCACTAGTTACCGGTGGCACTATTTCCTTGTGTACTTGTTCCAGTTGATGTTGTTCCAGATCTTTTAGTTCTGTTGGTTTCTCTATACGTTGTGTTGTCTCAGTCTGTGACTCAGTCTCTACCTTTTTCTCTGTATCTTCTGCCGGTTTCTCTATTTCCCCTACTACCGGAGGCTCATTAGCCATATCTGACTTATTAGTTGTATCTTTGTCTAGTATTATGTCGATCTTCTAAGTATCAACATTCACAGTATATAGGAATTCAGAATTAGGATTGTTATCCTCTACATCCATAGTTTCTGTTGTTGGTTGATCTTCAGTAGTTGTTATTTTCACCAATGGAGGTAAGTTGTCTTTAACTTTGATGCTTGGTGGTCCACCAACTTTACCTTTCCCCTTGTCTCTACCTTTTTGATATACCTTTATAGGTTTAGGGTTCCTATACTCTTCTTGTTTTTCTTTGTCAACCAGGAATATATCCCATCCATCTTCTATTTCCTTTGTCACTTCATTTACTCTTCTTCCTATTAGTGACATATGCCAGTGTGCAGTAGAGAATACTGATCAGTTTGCTTGAGCAATCAAATCATCAATTTATTTTGGAGAGTTTACCAGATATACAACAAGTAGCTTCTGTATTTTTATTTTCTTATCTAATTCTATCACTGCTTGCCTTCTAGCCTCAAGTATTTTGAATAAATCATCAAGAATTTCATTTGCTACTTCCATCAAAAATTTCTTGTACATGTCCATATGCAATATAACACTATTCTCAACTCGCTCTTTCTCATCAGCTATTAGAGTGTCATAAATTTTCTCTATGTTCTTCAGTTTTCCTTCCTTTGTGATTTCATTTAGTAGTATATCAAGAGGGGCCAAGTCTCTGTTTGTCCTTTTCTTCTTCTTAGGTGTCAACTTCTTCTTTGGTGTGGCCTTTCTAACCAGATATCTCACTGCTTGTTTCTTTTTCCTTGTTCTTCTAGGTGAAGGTGTGGTTGTCGGTGAGGGATCTCTTTTTCTTACAACTCTTTTAAAAGTTGTTGGCATGTCACCTTCTGAAGAAGTACCTATCGGTGATAGGTGAGTTTCAGGTTGTGGAGCTGCCAACTCATCCTCTGTTATGCCGGTTTTCTTTAATACATCTTCGTTAATGGCTTTTGCTTGTCTAGATCCTTTCCTTACAAATGCCTCAACCTTTGTTTACTCTTTTCTTTGATTGTATTTGGCTTTCTATAGTCTCAACACTACCAAATATTTCTTCCTTAGGTTCATTGGGGGCTTCCAAAAGTGCTTTAGCATATGTTTCAACTATGTGATCATCTGTTTCATAGCCCATCTCGATTACCCAAATTGTCCTTGGGATGACCACTTCCATCTAGATTTCATCTTTCTTAATGACAAAGCATATATCATCTTTGTATTTGTCTACTATTTTTTGAGATAACCTTACTCTTTTCTTCATTTTGGTCTTTAATGCTTGGAAAAAGTCATTAATATTGTTTTCCTTGTTCTCACCCATGGTATTGAATAGTTCAGTCTATTGTTTTCCTACTGGTATGTCATATCCAAGTTCTTTATAACATATACTGGGAACTTGTTTTATTATGTGTAGCATTAGGCATACTAACAGATTTCCAAATCTGAAAGTTCCTTTCTTGTCCTTCTTGATCTTTCCAAGGTTGTCAATTAGTTCATCCTTTAACCATTCACATATGTCAATTTTTGCATTGTTTGTTACCATATCATAAGCACTCTTAATGCATAAGCTTGAAACTAAATTAAGTCAATTAGCATGAGTGGATTTATAACCTAATATCATACTGATGAATCTCACATTGATATCTTTTACATCATTAACCCTTAGAGACCTCTTGTCGAATGTTGCACCAGTTAGTTTTGTAACTAGGTCATTGGGAACCTTCTTGGTTTTATCTGGTCTCTTACCGGTGGTCAGTAACCCTATGACAACTTTCACAACTTCCTTGGTGATCTTATGGATTGCATCTAACCAGAAAAATTCTTCGTGAACTCTGCTTAAGACTATCCTAATCACATCCTTAGGAAATTCAAGAATGCTAAGGATCTCTGTAAATCCTAGGGTTTCAATAATCTTGTGTTCATCTTTAACATTGCCGGTATCATCACATATCATGGTTTTATACATGGTTTTGATTTCCTCATCTCCTAACTCTTTAATGTTGAAGTGGATGTACATTCTGGAATCTTCAACATATACAATTCCTTTAGGGATTTGAGAAAAAGCACCTAAGGTATCATCCTTCTTTGCTATCTCGGGAACTAACTGAAATATGGGCCTAGGTCTTTTTATTACTTCAACAATAGTAGGGTTTGCTATGTACTCAATTGCAGAGGTGGATGCCATGATTAAATACCTTTTCTGCCTTGGATGGTTGATTGCTTGGAGTGTGCTTGGTTCTTGCTCGAAATGCGTTTAGCTTGGAATCTTTCGCGCTCTCTAAAAATTTGAAATCATGGTGAAATGAAATGGAGCCAAAACCTTACTTTTATAATGACTTTTCACCATCTACCACATTAATTGCATGTATTCACTTAACATTGTCTGCCGATAATAAGTAATTTTCAACTTCTTATCTCTAACTGAGGGAATAATTAGCACATGTATCAATAGATTTCTAAACCCTCAAGAAAATTTTCTTCAATTAGATGAAGAACTTCCTGTCAGTGGAGCACTACTCTGTCCTACTGGTGAAGCATCACTTTGTCCTACCTTTGAAGCATTGGTTGGTTCTACTGGTGGAGAAATATTTAGATCAGCTTTTCTAATCCATTGTTTTGAGAATTCTTGCTTAACCTTTTCAACCTTTTCTCTACCTTTCGAGCTAGCACTTTTGTTGTCTACCGGTGTTCCTTTACTTCTACAAAATTTAGCAATATGCCCAATCTTGTTACATGCATAACAAGTTACATTATTCTTCTGAATAGCTTTCCCATAACCTATTCCAGTTTGTGTTCTGCATTGATTTGATAAATGTCCAAATCTTCTACAAACATAACATCTCACATTCATTCTGCAGTTTTCAGAGTTGTGACCAACTATGTTGCATTTTGAACATTGATCGGTGGGTGTGTTGATATTCTAATAATTCCTAGATCTACATTCATTTTCTCTATGACCATACTTATTAGAGTTAAAACATTTTCCATTGAATTTATAAGCATTAGGTTGTCTTACCGATTTGCTATGATCTTGAGTATTTGCAGTATCAGAGCTTTCACCAACTTCAAAGCCAATTCCAGAAGTGTCACCTTTAGGTTTTTGATTCTTCAACAAGGTACCAAGTTCCTCTGAGCTTTTCTTGAATTTTTCTTTGTGTTGATTTGCAGTTTCCAGTTCTCTTTCCAAGATTTCTTTTTGTCTCGTTAGTTCATTTGAGTCATTCTGAGTGTCCATCAGATCTGTCTTCAACATATCATTTTCATAGCTAAGTCTTGTATTCTCATTTGCTGCATATCTTAGTCTTTTGGTCAATTCTTCTTCATTCTTCTTCCTATCTTCAATCTCTTTGCAAAATCTCATAGTCATATCCTGCATTTCATTTTTTGTTGTCATGATCTCTTGTTTAAACTTGCTTATCATATCATTAAGTGATTCTTTTTCATCATTTTCATTTTGCAATTTTTCATAAAGTTCTCTTCTCTTATTTCTTGCAACAGTAAAATTTTCTTGAAGTGCCTGAATGATATCCTAAGCTGCCCTTAAATCATCTTCTAATTTGATATTTTTCAATTTCTTTGCATCATAGTCTGTAAGAACTCCTTCAAGTTGCTTCATCAGATTTTCCATCTTTACTGGTGTCAAGATCTTCCTCAAGTTGTTAGGCTTCTAAAAATAGAGGACCAAGCTCTGATACCAATTGTTAGGGGTCCCACAGATACTGAGAGGGGGGGTGAATTAGTATCTAACTGGTAATAAGAATTTCTTTTGTTAAAACGTGCATAACATAATATAACAGTGTACTGGTATGCAAGAAACAATGCAATAAACATAATCAAGAACATCCACATGAAAAGTACACCATAACACAAGATGATTAATGAGGAAACCCGGTGTGGGAAAAACCTCAATGGGATTTGTGACCCACAATATTCACTCACTGGCCAATAAGAGAATATTACTTACAATAAAGGTCTGCACATGTAGGAAGGCGAACTGCCTAGGGCTCACTGCTCAATGGGAAGTCACACTGACTTACAATAAGGATTATACTAATCCAATGACTTGTATTGCTTTACAATAGCATCTATAATTCCTGATTCAGTACCAGTTCCTGCTCTGTTCTTTACATATACCCTTTGACCTATATTTCGCACATTAGGCCTGCCTAATATTTTCCTTAATGCTCCTACATCACTCATACAAATGTCTACAATGATCTCCTTTATATATAAGAGTCATTTTACAATTTTCCAAGTCAGCTTACAATAATAAACAAAATATTATAGAACAAAATCCTGTCGGCCTTTGTGCCGGTATACTTGTTTTCTTATGTGTCGGTGTCCTGAGTGATTTGCTGATGCCGGTGCACTATCTTGTTGGTGTAATGTCTTGCTGGTATAATGTCTTGTCGGTGCCATAGGATTGCAAGGTTTCCATCAATGACAAAACCTTCAGTCACATACAATGTCTCATTGTAGTGTGCATATGCCAATACCTCTGCCCTCTATAATAAGTATCACTAGGGTTTCAGCTCCTACTATTACAAGTACCACCACTTAAGCCCCTATTATAAGTACTGCATCCACAAGAGCAACATATACTAGTCAAGCTAGTATCCGAGCAAGTGCTACCGATATCACTTCTAGTACTGTGGTAGTGTTTAACCCATGGATAATAGAAATGCCAAGTTCATCCTCTATTTCTACCAGTATAAGTGCTCCCCCTATCAATGTCCAAAATAGAAGTACTGGTAAAACAAGTACCAGTCAATATCATGGAGCCAAAAATAAGTATAATTTGTCGGTACAAACTTTTGGTCAACCACCTTCGCAAACTCTTTTTTATCCCGCAGTATCCACCTCCACCAATATATCAACATGGTAACTCAGCTAAAGTAAATAATGCTTATCAACAATATTTATAGCTCCTACGGTATGAACAACAAATGGTAGGACAATATTAGCAATAGTATCAGATACCCCTATAACAATGACAACAATGACCCCTACAACATAACCATCAACAACAAGTGCATAATCAGTTTGCCAGAAGACCAATGCAACTGAATAGATATAGATAGATTGATTTTATTGGGATTGTAGGTTTCCCAAATCCAGTAAGCAATGAGCTAGGGATGCATTGCCAAATTTTTTAGGGAATAATTCCATTTTAGGACAAGATCATCTTAGAACTTTCCAAAATGTGATGGATAATTTTAAATCTGAAAATGAAGATGTCTTCATGAAGATGTTCATGCAATCTTTAACTGATGACACTAGGGAGTGGTACAAAAATTTTCCTCATCTATCAATCAGATCATTCCAAGATTTCAGAAAAATGTTCAAAGATTTGTATGGTGATCATTCAGACCCCAAGTTTTCTTTACATGAGTTGACAAGTATCAGAAAAATAATAATGAAGATGTTGCCTTTTTCAATAATAGATTCATTAAAATTCTGAATAAGATTCCTCTCAGTCTGAAACCAAATGACAATATGAACTTGGTGTTTTACTTTGATGCTTTTGATTCTAAAATTGGATATGAGTTAAGGTCTAATAACCCTCCAACTCTGGTTGTTGCATTCGAAATGGCTCAAACCATTGAGAATAATAGAAAGGCCTCAAGGAAAGTATCAAGAAGAGAGGATGTTAAGATCCTACAAAATCCTAGAGGGCACCATAACAAGATGCCCAAGGAAGAGGACAAGTTGGAAAAGGTTATGGGTGCCCTAAAGGATCTAATTTACAAAGTGGCAAGAAATGAGAAGATTATATCACATGATAGACCTAGTTTTCAAAGGCATAATCGACCAAAATTGCATGACATGCCCTATAACACTAACTGGAAATATGGAAGGTCCACGGTTGGAAATCAAAGGCCTACAAGAAAAGATACACCGAAACCATTGAAAAGACCAGGTGCTCACTCTGTGGAGGATAGAACATGGTGCAATGTGTGTAAGTTGCCACATACACAAGTCCAACATTTAGTGGCAGAGCCCATGGAGGAAGATGAGGATTTTTATGCAAGCTGTAGGGAGGATGGATTCTCAGACTACATGGTGAATATGTTATCTTTCTAAGCTAATAGAGAATCTGAGTATTTAACCTCTAAGTAAAATGAAGCAGAGATAGATGTGGATGTTCAAAGGCAATGGAGTGGTATCCATCATCAAGAAATATTTTTTGATGAGGAAGAAAGGGAAGGTTATAGGTTAAACGCTTCCAGTAACCAATCTGAGAATATTAGTTTGAGAAGATCTTCTGAGGAGGAAATCAAGAGAATCACTGTGCTTGTTGGTACCCAAATTAAGAATGGATACAATCTAAGGCCAAGTGGTGCTCTTCCTAATTAGGGTAGACCACGTAAAATGTTCATCAAAGACAACCAACCAAAGGCTAAACAACAGAATCCTCCACCAGTTACTAGGGAAAAAGACAACTAAAAAACCTATCCTTACTCAAAGCACTAATTTCAAAAAGATTGTGAATAAGTCTATAGATGAGGTTCCCTAAGAAGCAGAAGTGGCTGAAAAGGAGAAACAACCAGAAATAACACTTCAGAAGGATGCTAATCCAGGTACTTTTATAGCACCTTCTTTTGATACAATGCAAACATTATCTCAAATAAATATTTTTGTCCCTTTTTTAGAAATGATGAAAATCCCAAAACATAAAGATAATGCTTTGGCTTTAATAAATGGAGTTCCTAGTATGTCCCAAGATGTTGTGTATAACAATGTTGTTTTAGAAAATAAAAATTTGAGCACACAATAGGAACATTCTGAGACCATACAAGCACCTAAGGTCTATCTATAATATCACCAAGTCCCCCTCCCAAGTAGACCCCTTTTATATAACCATGTTAATCGATGATAAACATGTAAAAAATTGCATGATTGATTCTAGGGCTGCTATTAATATCATGCATGTGGAGATCATGAAAGAACTCAAATTAAAGGTTGATAGCAACTATGGGAAATGTTATGCTAGGGATAATAGATCTATACCTATGATAGGTATCCTAAAAAAGTTAGAAATCAAGATAGAAAATATCCTAGAGTCTATCTACAAAGTAGATGTCATAGTTGTAGATGTCCCCCTGAACTATGGTATGCTTTTGTCAAAGCAATGGATAGCAGCGGTTGGGAGAAATGATCAACTAGACTTAACATATGCTACTATCCCTGTAAATGGGCAAAATCTTAGGTTAGAAAGAGAACCCAGATATGATGATACTATTGAGCAGTCTAACCTGAGCAATATGGTGATTTTTTATGACGTTGATATGGAAAATTTCAAAGTTGAACCTGCTAAGTCACCCTCAGAAAAACCAGACCCTATGGAGAGTGAAGTATATAATAACTAGGATTATTTGTGGCATATGTATTTTGACAGAGTATGTTGCAAAGAAGGCTCAGGTGTTGGTGTTGTTTTCGTTGCCCCTAGTGGAAAAACTTTCAAATATTCCTTTCAGTTAATTTTTGAATATACAAACAATGTGGCCAAATATGAGGCATTATTGTTAGGTTTAAATCTTCCCACTAAACATGGAATGAAGAAACTATCTATATGGAGTGATTTAGAGCTAATTATATCACAAGTTAGATCAGTATACTCTTCAAAGAATGACAGGCTAAATCAATGCAGATCAACTGTTTCAGATTCACTTGAATTATTTGATGCCTTTAACATCAAATGGATAGAAAGGTAAAAAAAATCATGGCATATTTCTTAGCAAATGTTGCATTGAAAAGTGATGATATTACCTTGGCTAGAATTTCAAAAGTGGAGATTAAGACCAGACCTTCCATACCTAAAAATATTTGTAATTGGCAAGTTTTTAATGATGATAATGACTTGCTGAAATTTTTCATTGTATAGATGAGTATGATAGTTAAGAAATTCATTTCAATGCTTTTGTGGAGACCACAGATTTAAGGGATATTGCCTTTGGAAATGATATAATGCAATTGAAGACAAATACAATCTCAGAAGGATTAGTTTCTTTAGAGAGAGTGTTTGACAATTAGGATAGTCACACAATAAAGTAGTCCCCTTCTGAATAAAGAAGATTTAGAATAGATTAATTTAAGGACTGAAGCTTTCCCCAGGAGGGTTTACATTGGCAAGAAAATTAGCCCAAATGTCAGGGCTATTCTTGTTGCTCTTCTCAGAAAATACAAGCATATCTTTGCATGGTCATATGATGACCTAAAGGCTTATAGAGAAGACCTATTTTGGCAAGAGATTCCTTTAGATCCTGCAACCAAGCCTTTTAGGAGAAAGAAAAGGCCCATCATCTAGGTACTTAGACCCAAGATGTTGGTGGAGTTAATTAAGCTTAGAGATGGCAGTATTATCAAACCCAACAAGAATTCATCATGGGTTTCAAATCTTATCCCTATCAAGAAGAAAAATGGTGACATCAAATTATGTGTAGACTTCAGAAATTTGAATGTGTCATCACTAAAGGATAATTATCCTTTACCTAACATGGAAGCTATGTTGTAGAAGGTCATAGGTTGTGAGTTATTATCCATGATGGATGGATTCTCTGGTTACAACTAGGTGAAGGTCAAGGAATATGAACAATATATGACTGCTTTCACTACCCCATGGGTAACCTATGTTTATGTGAGAATATCTTTTGGACTCACTAATGCTAGAGTAACCTTTCAAAGGGCTATGGATGTGGCTTTTTCAGATTTGATAGAAATTATTATGGTTGTTTATCAGGATGATTTGATAGAATTATCTAAGAAAGAAGAAGAGCATTGTTTGCATCTAGAAAAGGTATTCACAAGAGCACTGGAATATGGGATCTCTCTGAATCCCAAAAAGTGTCATTTTCCAGTAACCGAAGGTAAATTGCTAGGACACATTGTATCTAAATATGGAGTTAGGATTAATCTTAAGAGGGTGGGTTCTATTGAAAACATACCCATTCCTAAAACTATGAAGGCCATTCAATCCTTTTTTGGCTAAATAAACTTTGTCCGAAGGTTTATTTCAAACTTTGTTGAGATAGTAAAAACTATCTCCAGAATGTTGAAGAAGAGAGTTGTTATTGACTGGACTAATGAAGCTTTAGAGGCTTTTGTGGATATCAAGAGAGCCATCAAGGAAGCTCCTATTTTAAAGACACCTGACTTCAGCAAGCCTTTCCAAGTCTTTTCCTTTTCTTCATTTTACACTATAGCTGCTATTATGTTACAGAAGAATGATGAGGAGTTTGAACAACCCATAGCTTCCTATAGTAAATCCCTCCAAGTAGCAAAACTCAAATATGACATTGTGGAAAAGAAAGCATATGGTCTAGTCAAGGCTATAAAAAAATTTAGGCCTTATCTATTAGAATCAATGACAGTCCCAAAGACACTGAGAGGGGGGGGTGAATCAGTGTCTAATCGATTAGTAGAATATTTAAACCTTTTAAAAACTTTGTATCTCAAAATAGTGTACCAGTAAATAATAATTAATGCAATGAATAAGAATAGAAGAGACAACATAGAGAACACACCATAACACAAGATATTTAACAAGGAAACCTGGTGTGGGAAAAACCTCGGTGGGATTTGTGACCCACAATATTCACTCACTGGATATTATTTACAATGAGGGGCCTGCACATGCAGGAAGGCTAGTAGCCTAGAGCTCACTGCTCAATCACAAAACAAAAGTCTCATTGACTTACAAAATGGATTATCAAAATCCAATATAATGTACTACTTTAGATCAGCATCAAATATGCCATGTTCAATACCGATTTAAGCTCAGTCTATTACCAAAACCTTCACTATCAACTATATCAAAATATCATCTATACTTTCATCATCTATCCTATATCTTACAAAATGACCTATAAGATTTCATACATATATATGAGTCTTTTACAATATACCATGTTGGCTTGTACAAAAGGATTTTACAATATAAAACAATAAACAAAGTTTATTCCATGTCGGCTTGAGTGCTTGTATGCATTATTGCCGCTGCCAGTGTATGTAGAAGTCTATTGCCAGTGCCAATAACTATCGGTGGGTTGACAAATGTTTGCCAGTTGGTTGCCATTAATGAAAACATCAACTATTCTCATAAGAGTGTCGAATGCCAACACATGTTTGCTAGTTGGTCCTTCAAGGTCGCCTCAGTTTCTTGGATCCTACTAGTGAGATGATGCATGTGATCTTTCAGTGATTGTTCTCCCTAAAGTAATGCCTTAGATATTTCTATTCTCTAACAAAATAAGATTTTCCAACTTAGGACCAAGTTTGTTTTTAAGCTCTCTGGCATTAGACCTTATCCTTGCCTTTTCTTTCTCGAGTTTCTCTAATTTTTCCTCAAATCCTGCCATTTCTTGCTCAAAAATTGATATGTGACCAGATGAACCAATTATGTTATCCACTATGTCATCAATTTCCTTTTGTGTTTTACTGACCTCGTTATCTATGTCCTCTATCAGAAGGTGAGGTTTGCATGTTTCCCTGTATAGCTCTTTGTACTCTAGAATAGTAGAGTTCAGTGCCTGTAATAATGTATTCAGGTGTTTAGTACACTTCTTTATGGTGTCATCAAAGAGTTTGTTCTTCTCCTTTTTAAATCTGTCCTTTATTGTATCCTCATTCACTTTTTCAACCGTTATTACATTGTCAGCAATAAATTTGGACAATGTGTCCAATTTGACTAAAGAATCCTTAATGTGATCTATGTTACAATTAGGTGCAATCAATTTAAGAATAGGTACAGTGTTATCAATTGTCTTGTAGGCCATAACATTGCAATCTGTTATCTTTTTTATTGAATCAAAGAGTACCTTTGTAATATTTGTAGGTCTGAATTCACTGAAGTGCTAGAAGTCTCACCAATTGCCTTTATTACCTCTGAGCTTCCATCAGTTGTAACCATTTTACTTGTGTTTGCATCTCAATTAGTAAGGTTTTATCAGACTGTTTTGATGTCTCAGTTATTGTCAGTTTCTTTGCCTCGGTATGTGCCTCTGCATCAGTAGGTTTCTCAGTCTTCGGCAGCCCTGTGCCAGCATCTATTCCTTTAGTAGGTTTCTATGTTTCTAATGGTTGCTTTGTTTGGGTTGGTATTTCAACCTCAACAGTCTCTACCAATTTCTTAGTCATGATGCCACAGTCAACATTATCTTCCTTAACCTCTTCAATATTCTTATCTACAACAATATTCACTTCCTGAGTATCCACATTCATGGTGAATAGTATCTGAGATTCAAGATTACTGTCATCATGTGTAACACTTTCAGTGTTAATAACTGGTGGATCATCTGTATGTACTGATGCAGTATCCAAAGGTGGTGATAAATTGTCAATGATCTTGATGTTCGGAATACCACCAACTTTACCTTTGCCTTTGTCCTTATCCTTCTAATACACTTTAAATGTTTTCTTTGGCCGGTTCATTTCCTCTTGCTTTTCCTTCTCCACAAAAAATATATCCCAGTTATTAGCAGTTTCATCTGCAATCTCTTTTACTCTTCTGACCATTAAACTTACTTGCTGGAGTCCACTGACAAAAATAGATCAGTTAGCCTCAGAGATTAATTCATCAATTTCTTCTTTTGAATTCACAGGATGTATAGCTAGAAGTTTCTCAACTTTTAGTTTCTTATCTAATTCCATTGCTGCAATCTTTTTTGCTTCCAATCTCCTATATAGATCATTGGGTAAGTCATCCACAACTTCAATTAAAACCTTTTTATATATGTCTAGATGTAAAATTATACTATTCTCAATGCTTTCCCTATCTAAATCATTAAATGTGTTATACAGTTGGTGTACATTGGCCAAATTTCCATCATCAGTTATTTCATTTAGTAAATCATTTAAAGAAGGGGTGACAAGTTGTTTTTTCTTCTTTGGTGTTAATTTATTTTGTGTTCCCCTTACTACCTATTGTTTCTTCCTTAAATTCCTTATTCTCTTGGGTGAAGGTCAGGGTACAAGTGAACGTTTTCTCTTCCTCCTTTCTACTCTTTTAAACTCAGCTACCTTGTCACTCTCAGTTCCAAAAGATGTGCCAATCGGTGAAATGTGTTGTCTCCGGTTGAATTCCTTCAAGCTCAATAATCGATATGCAACTGATGTTCATCACATTTTCTTTGATTTCCTTAACTTTCTTAGAAGCATCTCTAATAATTTTTTCTCTTTTCATTCTTTCCTTCAATGTATTTACATCACCCTCAATAGTCTTAGCACTACCAAAAACTTGTTCTGATGGTTCTCTCAGTGCATCTAGTAATTCTTTAGAATATGTCTCCAAAATGTTCAGATATACCTCATATCCCATTTCAGTCACCCAGACAGTCCTAGGGAGTACAACTTCCATCCATGTCTCATCTCTCTTGATAACAAATCATATTTCTTTGTCATACTTGTCCACTACACTCTGTGGTAGCCTTTCTCTAGTTTTCATTTTAGCCTGGAAGGTTTTGAAGTATTCAATTATGTTGTTGTCATTTGCAGTTCCCATGCCAGTAAAAACTTCCTGTAATTGTTTTCCTACTGGTATATCATATCCAAAGTATTTAGGTCCTGTACTTGGCATTTCCTTAGTGAAATACAACATTAAATATACCAAAAGATTTCCAAATCGGAATGTCCCTTTCTTATCTCCTTTAATCTTCTTCAAATTATCAATGAGTTCATCTTTTAGCCATTCACACACATCTATCATTGCATTGTTTCTGACCATCTCATAAGCACTGTTTATACAAAGACTAGAAACTGAATTTAGTCTATTAGCATGTGCAGTCTTGTAACCTAGCACCATACTCACAAATCTCACATTGATGTATTTGATATAATTCACTTTCAGTGATCTATTGTTAGGTGTTGCTCCGGTTAGGGTCATCACTTTATTGTTAGGGATCTTCTTTATTTTGTCAGGTCTACTGCTAGTTGAGGGTAAACCAGTTACTGCCCTAATTGCTTGCTAGGTTATTTTGCAGACATAATCCAACCATAGAAATTCTCCATGTGCTCTACTTAAGACAATTCTTCCTACTTCTTCCAAAAATTGGGGAATGTTCAGTATCTCCACAAAACCTAGAGTTTCTATAAACTTGTGTTCAGGTTTGACAACACCATTTTCATCACAAATCACCTTAGTATACATTTTCATCAATTCTTCAGAACCTAGTTCTTCTATATTGCAATGTATATAAATCCTAGGGTCTTCAGCAAAAGCTACACCTTTAGGAATTTTTGAAAATACCCATATAAGATCATCTTACTTAGCTACTTCAGGAATTATTTTAAATACAAGCCTAGGGTGTTTCACATTTTGCATAATAGTAGGGTTTCAAATAAATTTGGGATTAGAAGAAGAAGCCATTGAAAAATACCTTTAGCTACCTTAAAGTATTCTGAATGCTTGAAAGAAATCACTCTACACCTTTGCCTTGAATGTGTTCACTCTTTTTTTGCACTCTCTGCTAATTTGAATGCTTAGTGAGTTCAAAAAGAGGGAAATTAGCTGATTTATAATGACATTTCTCTTACCAACCACATTAAATGCTCATTGGTTAAGTGAAAACTTAACACATCTGTCGGTAAAGAAGAAATCCCTCTTCTCACCATCGACGGAGGGTAATCTGCATTATTTTCAACTTACTGCGATACCCCCAAAGGGTTAATTCTTAGTTGGATGAAGAATCTCCCGCTGGTAGAGGATTACTCTATTCTACCGGTATAGAGATAGTTTCATCAACATTCTGATCTCTCTTCCTAATCCATTGTTTTGAAAATTCTTGTTTTACCTCATCTACCTTTTCTTTGCCTTTCAAATTGGATCCTTTATTGTGTTGGCAGTGGCCCAGCATCCCTCGTAGGGATTCATGACATGGTTTAATAGCCTCCTGTGGATTCTATAAGTCTAGTGGTTGTATCGGGCATTGACAAGTCGATATTTTGGTGCAACAACAACCCTAGCTTGTAACAAGTGGTATCAGAGCTTGGTCACAGGTTCGAATCATGCAAGCCACAGCGAGTGACACTAGGAGGGGGATTGTTGGCAGTGGGGTAGCATCCCTCATGGAGATTCACGACATGGTTTAACAACCTCCTATAGGTCTAGTGGTTGAATCAGGCATTGACAGGTCGATCTTTTGGTGCAACGACAACCCTAGCTTGTAACATATTGTTCACCGGTGAACTCTTGCTTCTACAAAATTTGGCAATATGTCCAATCTTGTTACAAGAATAACAAGTCACATTATGCCTTTGAATAGCCTTTCCATATCCTACGCCAGTTTGTGTTCTACATTGATTATATAGGTGTCCATATCTTCCATTCTACAATTTTCAGAATTATGACCAACTTTGTTGCATTTGGAACATTGACTAGTGGGTGCAATAATATTTTGATTGTTTTTAAATCTACACTAATTTTCTCTATGACCATATTTGTTGCAATTGAAACATTTTCCATTAAAATTATAAGCATTATCTTGTCTTACCAGTTTGTTCTGATCTAGATTGTTTACAGTACCGAAACTTTCTCCAATCTCAAATCCAAGTCCATTTGTATCTCCATTAGGTTTCTAACTTTTCAGCATGTCATCAAGCTCCTCTGAACTTTTCTTGAATTTCCTTTTGTGTTGATTTGCAGTAGCCAACTTATTTTCCAGAATTTCCTTGTGTCTCACAAGCTCAATTTTATCATGTTGCATGTAAATCAGATCTGTCTTTAACATATCATTTTCATGACTAATTCTTAGATTTTCATTTCCAGCATCATTGAGTCTCCTAGTCAAATCTTCTTCATTCTTCTTCCTATCTTCAATGTCTTTACATAACCTCATAGTCATATCTTGCATTTCATTCTTCATATTATTATTTTCCTGTCTAAGCTTGTTTGCAAGTTCATTAAGAGTTTCTTTTTCATCATCATCTTTTTGCATCTTCTCATGAAGTTATTTTCTTTTATTTTGTGCTATAACAAGGTTCTCCTGAAGTCCTTTAAAGAATTCCCATGCAATCCTCAGATCATCTTCAAGTTTGATATTCTTCAATTTCTCTACATCATAATCTACAAGAGCTCCTTCCAATTGTTTTCTTAAGTTCTCCCTCTGTACCAGTGTCAGAATCTTCCTCAATTTGTTAGGCTTTTGAAAATAGATGACTAGGCTCTGATACCAATTGTTAGAATCGATGACAGTCCCAAAGAAATTGAGAAGGGGGGGTGAAACAATGTCTAACCGATTAGTAGAATATTTAAACCTTTTAAAAACTTTGTATCTCAATACAATGTACCGTTAAATAAGAATTAATGCAATAAATAAGAATAGCATAGAGAACACACCATAACACAAGATATTTAATGAGGAAACCTGATGTGGGAAAAACCTCAGTGGGATTTGTGACCCACAATATTCACTCACTGACCAATGAATAAATATTACTTACAATGAGGGGCCTGCACATGAAGGAAGGTTAGCAGCCTAGAGCTCACTGCTCAATCACAAAACATGAGTCTCACTGACTTACAAAATGGATTATCAAAATCTAATACAATGTACTGCTTTAGATCAGCATCAACTAAGCCAGGTTCAGTACCAGTTTAAGCTCAGTCTATTACCAAAACCTTCACTATCAACTATATCAAAATATCATCTATCATAACTCTTATAAAATGACCTATAAGATCTCATACATATATATGAGTCTTTTACAATATACCATGTTAGCTTGTACAAAATATTTTTACAATATAAAATAATAAAAAAAATTTATTCCATGTCGGCTTGAGTGTCGGTATGTATTATTGCTACTGTCGGTGAAGTGTCAGTCGGTATATGTAGAAATCTATTGCCAGTGTTGGTAACTGCTGGTGGGTTGACAAATGTTTGTCAGTTAGTTACCAGTTGGTTTCTAGTTGCTTGCCATCAATGACAATATCAAGTATTCTCATAAGAGTGTAGAATGCCAACATTATCTTGTAGGTGCCCATGTTGTTTCTTATGTGCCTAATGCAACACTAAAAGATATTTTTGTCGAGTCAAAGACAATAGGAAGAAGATGCAGATGGATCAATAAGATCCATGAGTTCAACATTAATATATAGATCACCAAACTAGTTAGAGGCATGGGCTTAGCCAAACTTATGGCTTAAGAAAACCTAGTGGCTACCTAGATAAATACCCTTTCTGATTAAAATGGTATCACTTGCAGCCTACAAAGAACTCTGTGGTATGTTGAAATCACTCCTTTTCTCATAGACTTTGTATACCTAGAAGGCTTCATAGAAAGCCAAAAAAGGACCTTAAAGTTGCAATAACAAAGGTATGTGTTCAAAGCTTGAGATTTATATTATAGGGAAAAGGATGGTTTCCTACTATTCTATCTAGACAAGGAGTAAGCTCATCTTGTTTTGGAAGAAATGCATGATGGAGTATGTGGATGAAACTTCACAACAAACACTACAACTCACAAGGTGTTAAGGGAAGGATATTTTTGTCCCTCTCTATCTAAAGATGCACATGCTTATGTTAGGAAGTGTGAACCTTGTCAGAAGTTTGCAGGAAAGTTAAAATATGAAGGTGCATTACCTCTCAGACCAAAGCAATTGGAAGCCCACTTTCATCAATGGGGCATTGATTTTATTGGAGAAATCATAGAAAGATCTAGTGGTGGATACAAGTTGATACTGGTTGCCATAGATTGTTTCACTAAATGGGTGGAAGTTATACCCACAAGACAAGCAACCAACAAGATATTCATTGATTTCCTAACAAGCAATATTGTGACTAGGTTTCAAGTACTAGCGATACTCATCATGGACAATGCCATGTGCTTCAGATTTGAAGAGTTCATAGAGTTTTGTAAATATTATGGGATAAGTATACCATATGCATCCCCATACCACCCACAAGGAAATGGATAATCCAATTCCAGTAACAAGAGTATAATAAAGATCATTAAAAGAACTCTTGAGAAGAACAAAAAGGCTTGGGAATACAAGTTGAAAATGACATTATGGGCGGATAGAATCACTATCAAGAAGGCCATAGGAATGTCTCCTTTTGAAATAGTGTATGGATCTAAAGCAATAATGTCAATTAATAATATGTTGCTTGTATATAAGTTCATCCATGAGAATGACCTAAAATGTCAGATCCACTGAGAGAAAGGATGGAACAATTTGTAGAATTGGATGAAGCTGGAAATGATGCCCACAAAAGAAACCTGAAGATGCAACAAAGGAGCAAGTACGTATTTGACAAAAAGGCATCAGAAAGAAAATTAGAACTCAATGAATTGGTGTTTCTCTAGAATGCTAGAGCTCAAGATAAGGATAAGAATGGAAAATTTGAAGCCCTATGGCTAGGACCTTTTGTTATTACATAAAGACATGGTGATGAATCATATTTTCTCACAAACTTGAATGGTGAAATACAGGAATTGCCTATGCGTGGATAGTTCCTAGAACATTTATTTGCTTAATATTTTCTCCATGCACAGTAGGTTTAGGGTTTGTATATAGTTTAGATTACGGTTTTGTAAAGACGTCAATGTTTTTTTAATTGGTTTGCTGACCCAGAGATCTGATTTCTTGCTTTGACCTAAAGGGTCAAACATCCCCATGCTAGAGCCACTATTGGATATGGTAAAAAACTTGGTTTTATGCAATGCCTGTCTCATGAGGGTTAGGGTTTTATTGTTCATAAGGGTTTTACTTGTTGTCTTAGGTTCTCCTTCCAAGTTCTCTTAGGCTATGTTATTTCTTAGTGTTGACTTATGATAGTAGGTATCTGTGTCTTAAGTGATGATTGAAAGGGTTCTTTGTCATCTAATTATCGGCCCCTTGCATTAAGAATTACCATTTGTAAAGGTTATTTTAATATGCAAAATATTCCTAAGTATTGTTAAAAAACCCTGGGTCTTAAATCCTTTATTTCCTAGGAAGGCCCCATGCACGACCACTTAACTCATGAGGTTCTCCACATGTTCTTAATAATCACTTAAGTGCTAGCCCCAAGTGACTCGGTCACATAGGATAAGATTTTTAAAGGAAGCGCCCCCATCCCTTATCCCACAAGTGGTTAAAATGAGAATCTCAACCCTTCAGGATAAGGAAATGGTAATATCTAAAGAGTGCATCTTATCCCATGACACATTTAAATAAAAAATCTAGCACTATAGGATAAGAAGAAAGAAATAATTACAAAGGAGTCCTTATCCCATGACAACTACATGGTGAGCAAAGAGAAACAAAAGATAAGGAGTGATCAAAGGAAACAAGCGGTAAAATCTTATCCTGTAATGAATCAAGAATGTTGTCAAAGGCCCGTGGGATAAGAGATGACTTAAATACAAAGGGAGTCTTATCCCATCAGATTTCCAAGCCACTAGAATAGTATTAAAAGGCAACATGGGATAAGTCAACAAAGAAGGACACACTGATTTTCTTATCCCACACATCCCCACGGGGATAAGAAAAGATTCCTCGGATAAGAAAATACTTAAGCAAAAGGGAAAAGGGCTTATCCCGTGGGGCAACAAAGATCTAGAACAATGGTGAAACTCAAAGGTGCATCGTAGGATAAGAATATTGAAAGATCATAAAGAAAATCATATCTCATGATGTGTTCTTTCTCAATGATGACCACAAGATAAGAATTGTAAACAAGGAATAAGAGAAAGCTTTATTGCACATGTTCCCACGGGGATAAGAGAAATGCTTCGGGATAAGAAAAGGCTAGTTCAAAATCTTATCCTACAGATGATAAAAATAAAAAGTAAGGGGCTTGTAGGCGAAAGGAAAAAGGAAGGGCTAGGAGAAAAGATAGATAAGATCTCCAAAGTAAGCACATAAATGTTTAGCCTGCAAAGATAGAAGAAAGGGTGAATGACACCGTGGGATAAGTGAAACAAGGGAAAATTACAATAGAAGCTTATCTCACAAAGAAAGCTAAGATGGCCAAGGAAGGTCCAAAGAGTATGAATTTTTAAGTTGACATAAGTGACTTTAAGAAGATGCCACATCATTTTTCAGAGAAGGCCAAATATCAATCCTAATTGTCTATTGCTAGATCAACGGATTAAATTCAAAATTGGTGCCAATGACTACCTCTATCCAACATGAATGAATTAATGGCATCATAATAAAATGAGAATTCAGTGGAATTATTTCTTACCTTACTTCTAGAGAAAATTTTGAGTGTCATAAAGTGAGAAGAAAAGCGAATTCCAGCAGTCCAGTGCACCTTCCAACATTTTCAGTTGAAGAGAAAACTAGTAAGTGATATTTTTTTGCTTGTGCGCATTATCAGACTGTTGCAGTAATATTTTGAGTTGCCTATCTGTGTGCCCTAGAGATTAGTAGATTTTACTCTCATTTTTGTTTTCCAAGTCTTTTCTCAGTCCCAAGTGTTAAGATAGCTTTCCTTGTTGAGAAATATTCTATCCCTGCTACCAAGAAAGCCCACCCAACAGAGGCAAGCTCATCAATTCCTATCACTGAGGCTACACATATAGATATGGTTCCTCTTAGGAAAACAATTATGAGTGCCCCTTCTATGCAACCAAGCCCTAGAACCATCCCACAAGTATCTAAGGAGGCTGAAGGTAGCTCCCCTCTGAAGAAAAAGGCCACGAAGAGAAAGAGAGAAACAGTTCGAAAGACTGTCACTCTTGTTTTTGATATTAAATCTTTAGATGAGCCCTCTTTCACTCCTGAAGAAATGAAACCCACTCTAAAGAGGAGGAAGAGAACCAAGAAGGCTTTAGCCAAAGCAACCTCTATTGAAACCCAATCCCCTACATATGATTCCCCTGCTCTAATTAACCCATCTACTGAGGAAGCCCCAATTCATCAAAAGCAAACCCCATAAGAAGAAAACCCTAAGAAGCTAGCGGAAGAGGCTGCACAAACCAAAGAAAATATCCCCAAGCCTGTAAAGTGCTCTAGGAAGCCTTCCAAAGGGGAATCATTAGCTCAAGTAGAGAAGCCACCAACATAACCTACTACTCATCTTGCTCGTGCCATGACCCCTGAAGAGTTGCGACATGAATTCGAACAAATATTGGAAAAAATTGCATGAAGTCCAAATAGAAAGACTAGGAGCCTATGCCAAGACCTACTATAATTTCTTGAGGGATCCCCAATGCAAGATCGTTTGAGGATTATTTTCAATGACAAAGAGGCAAGGTGTAGGGATGCTTTCACTAAGGGAAGATGATGGGATGTTTTCCATTCATTTTATGGCAACAGAGATAAAGCCATCCCAGTATGCAAACCCTGGATACTAAATATTGGCAAACTGGTTGTACACAATGTTATTTTAGAGCCTATGCTCATAAGGGATCTAGAAAAGGTATATGATCCTCCAAGCCAGACTGTTAGGACTGCAGAATGCTATGTCCTACTAGACATCTCTCCTAGGGCCATCATCCAATGTTTTGAGCTAGATAAATCTTCCCTCACAAGCATAAACAAAGATAATTTGAAGAGGGATTATAAGAATAAGAGGGACAAGTAGAGGAAGGATCTTGTTCCTCATTTCATGAGGAAACTCTACAAGGATTCACATAATTATGTCCCGTCAACTAAAAGGGAGTCTTTCAAGCTTGATTCCTTTGAGCCTTACTTTGTTAAAAATTATTATGCACTAGGGAAGGTCCTTGGAATTGACTGTGGGCTCAACAAATTGCACATTGATTTTATGATGATGGCCACTAACATTCAGCACCCCTCAATAAATGAATCATATAACTTTGCAAGTGTTATTCATGAGAAGATTCATGAAGGACTAATGAGAGCTGAAAATAAAGATGAAAAATTGGAATTCATGCATTATTCTTTGATATGCCATTTAATTCTTTATCAAAATAGGGCATACTAGGCCCAGAGTTGAGAATAAGGACAAATGATCCCTACACAGGTCTCCTTTGGCCGGTGTAAAGATGGATGGAGGTGTGGGACAAGCGATCCAAATTTGTTGATTTTTGTGTTTTCTTTTATCACTTTATGATGAAAATTTTGACAAGGCTTGGGATAGTATTGTCAGGGCTGCCAAAGGAAATCATCAAAATATTTAGAATAAGGAGTTACAGGGCTGATGGACTAGTATATTTTGAGGGTGCATTCACCCACAATTTTGGGGATTTCTTTGTTTATGGCGATTATACAATCATTATAATTTATGTGTGTGAGCAGGGGCGCCATCTATTGCCAATCGTTGTGTCTCCAAGGTTAGCATTCCTCGATTTCATCTAGCAAATGATGTGGATGGAGAAGGAACAAATCAAATTTGATAGAAAGGAAAATTTTATCCCTAGGGTAACAGTTTTCAATGAATTTAGTGTGGGTTGTCAGGCCTAGGAGAAGGTGCAAAGTTTTTTGGTGAAGAATTATAGATTAAGAGTTCCCCAAGCCAGACATTTTGACCCTGAAAGGTGTATAAATGATATTAGAGTCAACAAATTGAAGGAGAAGGGTTATTTTCATTCTTTTGTAGAAAGGGAGGACCTAATTAGAAATGCCCATCCACGTCAAGCAGAGTAGAGGAGGAAGAAGTGGGACCTCATGAATAAATTTGAAAGAGAAAGGAAGCAAGAGGACCCCAATTTTCTAGGTTCCTTCCAACATTTCAGGGATCATTTTTCTAGAATGTCTTTCATGTGAAGAAAGGAAGATGATATAATCAAAGACAAGTAGCAAAGAAGAGAGGTCAGGAATAAAGGAGTTGAATACAAAGAAAATCCAATTTATCTAGCTCCAAAAGATAAGACTGAGGAAGCACCTGTAGAGTCATCTAAAGGGGGCATACAAAAGGATACGGGGGTGACAACCAAGCAGGTTAAGAAGGTAGAAAGAGGAAAAGATAAAATATCTGACTTTGTAGATATCCAAGAGGATTTTGATACTTCGGTTCAACCACCTTCTCCTCCGAGGGAGACATTTCAAGATAATGCAAATGTTGAAGTTTTTAATGATCTGAACATGGCTCTCATCCCAAGCACAATCCCCATAGAAGAAGAAGATGATGAGAGGATTTTTTCTTCAAAAAGATTTATGGCAGATGACAATTTTGTAAATACCCCTGAGTTTAGATCAATTTGGCTAAGGAAAAAATTTAAGAATATGTCTGATGCAAAAATTAACAATTTTGATAGGAATAATTTTAATTGCACTTCTCAAGAGGGTAGAGAGATGATGATGAACATTGGAAAGATCCTTCTCCCAAGGTGGAATTTTGAAAGGATTTTCTTTTTGAATCAAATCATGCGGCAAAAGGATCCCAATTTTGCAAGAGAGTTTGGAGAACATGGCTCCAGTGTAAACATAACCTCAAAATATTTTGCTTTATGGTCAAAAGCCTCTAGCAGTAAAAAGCCGATAGTTTTGCAAGGGGTACAACACAAAATAGGGGATTCTATTGTAAGAACCCTAGAAGATACTACTACTTTAGAGGTTGTGGCAATTTCCAAGCATGCAGTATAGTTTTCTCAACTTACAGTAGAGGATTTGGAGCGGAAGCATATAAAGCTAAAGGATATGCATGTTGTCTTAAATATAAAATACAAAGAATTATTTTTTAAGAACATTGCACTAAAGGAGAAAATAAAGAAGATATCAGCTGATTCTTTTGTAGCGCTTAGACCTAAGGTGATTAAGATAAATAAAGAAATACAAAGTGTCAAAGATAAAGCTACAAGCAATTATTTTGAAATTAGGAAAAATTCAATTTCAAGGATTTCAAATAAAATCATTAATAAATTGGATGAAGTTAACACTTCATATTATTTGACATCCAAGCTCTTCAATTAGATTGATGAATTCATTTCATTCTTTCATCTAGTTAGAGCTACATGGTTACCAAGGGGTCAAAGCCTGAAGGAAGTCATGTTGGCAATGAAAAAAGTGGCCCAACCACCTTAGATTGTAGGGGTAACATGGAAGAACTATAATTTATTAAATAAAGAGTTGCCTAACATAGACGGGGAGAGAAAATAATTAATGTGAATTATTGATTCTTTTCAGGGGCTCAAAAAATGACATGTCCCTACAATTTTGATAGATGATAGACATATTAAGAGTTTAGAACAATGGAAATAGGGTTTCCAAGAAGCAATAAATGTCATTCCGACATCCTTGGAAGGTGATCCTGATGAATAATGATAAACAATAAATACCCAATAGATACTGAGAGGGGGGGTGAATTATTATGGACAAAAACTTCTTCAACAACTTAAACTGCAAAGACTGCACTAACTAGTAAACAATATCACCAACCTAAATCAAGGCACTATTGGTAAAACACAATAAGACTATAAAAGTCATAAACTGGTAACATCTAGATCTTCTCAAAACCTAATATCTCATCTTAACTTCACCCATATGCTTAAGCAAGTAATACATCAAAAATACAATGACCATTGGATCAGCTTGCATTACCGCTTAATAGAAAACACTAAAACATTACATGAAAAAGCATCACACATAACACACTAATTTTTCACATGGAAACCCAACTGGGAAAAACCACTGTGGGGATGAATACCCACAAGTTGTTCTTGAACTCTTTTGAAGTTTGCTATGTTAGGAGCCTTGTCTAGTTAAAGACTTTACAATAGGTTCTGCTAGGAACCAATCCTGCTAGGGATCACCTGGTTAAAGGATGGCTAAATACCAAGTTAGAGGTTAAAACCCAGTTAAAGGTTACCTTGTAAGAGGATTTGAATAACTCAATGATTTTGAGTCACCTTGTTAAAGGATTTACAAAAAGCTTGTTAAAGCTACTCGGTAAAGGGATTTTCCATTTGCTGAAATGGTTAGAAGTCAACAGGTAATACATTGATATGATCACAACAATTAATGCAAAGATAGATCCACTTCAGTTCCTTTACATCTACAATCACACTCTACAGATCTCTACTCACTTCTCCGGTCTGGCAAGAATCACTTCACATACATTCATTTGCCAACAACTTCAAATGAAAATCATCATCGACCTTATAGACAACAATTATGTCGGTGGCCAAAACCTAAAACCCTAAGCATCTAGGTTAACAATACAATTGGTCCAATCCTAGCCATTTAAACATATTACATAGGGTAAAACAATCTTGAACAAATCTCAAGACGTTCTGCATCATTCGTTCTTCACTGCTTCTAAAAGTTGATAACCCATCACGTGCTCTCCATTGTTTACTAAGATTTTGTACATTCTCGAGGTAGATAGAATCAATATTCTTCATGCAAGATCCTCAAGGAAATTCTTCATGCGCACAAGGCTAACATGGTAACACAATATAATCTTCATTTCAATGCTAACTCATCACAGGATGTTGTCGGTCGAATCACATAGACTTGGAATGCATCAACCAGAAACCCTAAAGCTGAGACTACCAACCGGTAGTCATATCAAATGAAACCCTAATACAAACTTTGCATATACTAGTTCACACCATCATACCGGTTCACTTTTTGCAAACACTGGTTCATACCATCATACCAGTTCACTTGCCAGTTTGCTTGCTTCAATATACTGGTTCATACTTTAGCATATTGACATCAATGACAACATGCAATCCCATCATGTCATCAAACTTTGCACATATGCCAACAGATCCAAACCAAGGTGATACATTTCCTAACATCGTTGATAAAATTATGGAAGTAGAACAAATGTATCATAGATTTTCCTTGGGAGTTACATTTGTGTCCATTCACAAAACAAAGGAAGCTATGAACAGGTTGCATAGATTGAAGGGTTTTTCCTGGCCAGCAGATGAGATTTGATTTTTTTTCCCTTAGAATAGGCACTGACCATACTTTCTTGAAGTTTGTGGGTCATCTTTATACTCTTATTTCACCTTTTATATTCAATTTTTTAGTCTTTATGTATTAGGAGTAGGAGTAGATTAGAGCCATTTTTCAATGTAAGCAAAAGTGATAAGAAACTAAGGTTCAAGCCAAAAGTTGTAGTATGTTATGCTTTTCCTTGGTATATTTTCATTGAAAGAATTTGTCGTATAGTGTATTGTCAGTTAACATTAAGCTAATATATGGATAACAATGCAATAGGTAAACTCGCCTAGGTCTTGTAGATCCTGAAGAGTAGAAGATTGCGTCTTCCATGCTAAATATTTTTCATTGGCCAAGTCCAATCCTGATTCTATTCATGTGTTAGTGGCTATTTCTCTAGAATTTAGGATCTATTGATTTGGGAACCAACAATACCCATGACAATCTCATTGACTCTATCCATGAAAGAACTTATCTTCCCATCCTCTTCAATATTCAAAGCTTCATATATTACCCTAAAACATTCAATTTTAGCAATCTTCACTGTCCAATCACCTTCATAAATAGTTTCAAGCTTCAACCAGATCTACTTAGCATTCTCTAGTTCTATGACATTCAGTAGCTTTTCATCAGATAGGGTGGTCAACAAAGCTTCTTTTTCTCTTACATCATTTTCAACTCTCTTCTATTCATCAGCAGGTGTCGGTGTACCATAATTAGGATCATGAGCTATATATCCTTTCTCCACTATCTTCCAATCTTCTGTTCTAAGACATCTGAGATGAATCTTCATCCACTCCTTCCATATCTTGTAATTTGTACCATCAAATCTGTGACTCTCCTTCTGGTAAGGATTGAATGCAAAAATAGATGCCGATTCCATTGGATCTCATCAAGCGTTTAAGCTTTTCTAGAGAGGACCTCACTTTGATACCAATTGTTAGAATGGGTTGATGTCAAGAGTAGACTAAGAGGGGGGGGGTGAATCAGTTTACTAACAATAACAACAATTAATTTAATTATAAACCTTAAATAAAAGCACAACTTAATGAAGGATATAAAATGATAGCAAAACACACATAACACCAATATTTGGATGTTGAAAACCAAGAAAAGGAAAATATATGCTGGGAAACTCTACCCACAATCAGATGAATACTTTGCATTAGTATTGTGAATGATTACAAAAGGGTCTACATATGAAGTAGGGCCAACAACCTAGAGCGCACTTCTCATCACAAAGGGAAGTGTAGCATCGTAAAATTGTGGCCCTTTCAATTTTGATAGCATTTTAGGCCCTCACCTTTGCAACTGCACTCCCCTACTCAATTGGGACCCCTCTTTGAATCATTATTTTAAACCTCCTCTTGTTTCAACCTTCATGTCACCTTAAGACCCTATCCAGGCCCCAAATTAGGGCAGGACAGGGGCATGGCGCCCCTGTTCTCCCTCTTAGGGTGGCCCTAAGATGGGTCCATTTGACCCTTGGACCTAATTTTCTTCTCGGGGACTTAAATTCCCCTATGTTGGCCTTCATTGAGATGAAAAATAATCTTTCGAGGCATGTATAAATAGGGATTTAGTCCTCTCATTTGCATTAGTAGAATTTAGATAAGCAAGGATAATAAGTGAAATTCAAGTGAAAGGTCTTCATCAAGCATTCAAGTTTTCAAGCATCCATCAAGTCTTCTTCCTCATGTGTCTTCTTCATTCATCCATTGGAGTAACATTACAACATTTATTTGCAAGAATATGTGTGTATTAGGGTTTTGTCATGTTACATGCTATTTTGTGCAACACTTGTGATTACATTCAAGAACCAAAACAATCATCATCAATAAATTATAGATCTACAAGGTATACATTTCCATCATTTACATTTAAGCATTTTGAATTACTTTCTTTCAAGGTTAATTCCTCAACCAGGGTTTGACTAAGGAAAACCCCTATCCACAAACCTTATTCTCTTTTTGTTTGTGTGTAGATTGTAGGTGCGCCGGTGTAATTATAGGTTTGGGCTTCATTTGCAGAGACAAAAAAACCATTTTCATTTTGCATATTTTTCGGAGGACCGTGTGCACTTTCAACATGGTCTTGATGAATTTTCTCAATATTTGTAGGGCAGATCCGTATCAGTCTAAATACCTCAGTTTCAAAGTTACATCGTGTTCCCAAACTGGTAGCTCCTCATTTCACCCATTTTATCTCTCTTTCCTGCATAGTCAACAAGTCAACTCTTCTACTTACAAAAGATGTGAAATTGCATTGTACCCTAGCAATTCACTTAGTATTCAGATCCTTATTCATTCTAGGGTTGGGATCTAGTGAATTCAACCCCTCTTTTGAATGTAAAGTATCTCGAAGTGAAAATCATCCTAGTGATTTCCTTTCTCTCTCATAGGTGGGGAATCACTAGGGTTCAATTTTCCACTTTACATTTTGGCAAACCTGATGTCTTACACCATTAATTTTGTTCTTCTTGTTTTGAAATTTGAGTGTATGCAATTTAAAATTCCAATTTTCATTTACAAGTTTGATTTTCTTGCAAATTTTAAAAATTTTGAGCTTAATTTCATTAAAACCCTAATTTTTAATTTCAAAATTGAGCTTGTCAATTATTTAATTTGGATAAATTATTTCAGGTCTGGGCACTTTTTCAATTTCATAATTCAAAATTTCATCTTCAAGACAAATTTCACAAAATTAAGTGGTTAACTTCAAAAACCCTAATTTTTAAAATTTTAAAAAATTGAGCTTGTGGATTGTGTAAATTTTTTATTTCCCTCTTCAAATTTTGTTTCTAATTTCAATTCAAATTCAAAATTGTAATCTTAGATCAAATTTTAATTTCAAATTTAAATTTTATAATTAAGTGGTTAATTAATTAAATTTTAAAACTAAGTGGTTAATTAAAAGGAACCTAATTTTTAAATTTAAATTAATTTTGTGCATTTCCCATATTTTCAATTTCCAAATTCCAATCTTAGATCTATTTTCAAATTTAAATTTTAAAATTAAGTGATTAATTAAAAAGACCCTAATTTCTAAATTTAAATTAATTTTGTGTATTTCCCAATTTTTCAATTTCCAGATTTCAATCTTAGATCTATTTTCAAATTTCAATTTTAAAATTAAGTGGTTAATTAAAAAGACCCCAATTTTTAAATTTAAATTAATTTTGTGCATTCTCCATTTTTGCATTTATTATTTCCATCTTAGATCTATTTCAAATTTAATTTTAAAATTAAGAGGTCCTTTATACAAGAGCCTAATTTTAAATTTAATTTTCTTGTGGACAATTTTAATTTCCAATTTTAAAATCAAGAGGTTAAATAATAGAGCCCTAATTTTTAAATTTAAATTAATTCCTTCAATTTCAAATTTTAAAACTAAGAGCTTATGTCCACAAGGCCCTAATTTTAAAAATTCAATCTCTTTTGGATAATTTTAAATTTTAAATTAAGAGGTTATTTTTACATAATCCTAATTTTAAATTTTAATTTTCTGGGAGGTTGCATTATTGCTCGTTATTATTTCAATAAATTTGTTCATTTAATTAAGTAATCATTTTTCCTGGAATTTTGCATTATTCAATTATTTTGCAAGTTTCAAATTTCAAATTCAAATTTCAAATTTCCAATTCAAATTTCATTTTCCCTCCTTTATTCAATTTTCTATGCACGTATGGGGTGAACATTATTATGGTTAAATAACATATGGAGTTCTCATCTTATTTTTCTAATTCAATTTCAAGTTACATTAAAGATGTTCATGATGTTCCCTTTCATGCATATGATGACAATTTAGTTCTCCCTTTCACTCATACCTATGATTTACCCTCTCCCAAAATTGATCTCATTAATGAGGGCACATTGGTGGAAAAGGGGAATATGGACACTTCTTTCAAAGATCTCCCTCCTAATGATGAATCTTTGGAGAATTGTGTTCCTTCTTCTCCTAAAAAGTGTTGGCATTGTGTTGTCATTGATGTCAACCAATATAGAAGGGATGTCGGTATAACAGATATATGTACTGCACTGTCATGGATGCATTCAGGATGAGATATATTTGATATCACCTTATGTTGCAGTGCACCGGTAAGGTAAGGGAGAGAATGGCATTCTGTAGAATGACCTTTGGATTCACCTTTATACAAGTCAGTGTTTGACTTGTGGGGAAAGAATGTATAGGTCACCAGTATGCTATGTAGATGCAGAATAGTAGGACTCCCACTGGATGAAGATGCAGTCACCATGTGAATAGATGACTGACAATGAATGTGCCCACATCGGATCAAATGTGTATGTTTGAAGATATGTTGCACAAACAAGGAAGCCACATGAGTGCATTGTAGGATATAGATGACAAGGATTCAATACCACCAGAAAGTGGAGCTTATCTCCTATTATGCATAGTGTGCATCATAGTTCTATGAGATAAGGAAGAAGAAGTAAAGTGCAGATGTAGAAGAATTTTTTCTATTGAAGATGTGCATAAATGAGGTTAGAAAGAGTGCTGACTGGTTGAGTGTTCCACCAAAAGAGAAGCAAAGTGCAAGATTGAAAGAAAACTAGTTAAGGGTTTAACTAGTAGGGATAGTAACCCAGTAATGGAGCTGGTTGGTGATCCAATTCATACTGACATAGATGTTCAAGAAAAGGTGGATGCCAACATAGTTTCCACATGGAGGTGAAGTGGCAAGCATGCTTAGGTCAGTGTGTTGAGTCAGTGAAGTGTCAGATGGCGAGGTAGATGGTGATAGGTCAACATTTATGTCAACTATGAGATTCACAGGATGAAAAGTAGAGGTTTGTGGCTCGAGGTCAAATGGACAACATAGATCCAACATAGACGATTTGAGCAGATCAAGCAAGGAAAAGGAAACTGCAAAACCATTCTTGGTGATCGACCAAGAAATTCCCTA
Source organism: Cryptomeria japonica (assembly GCF_030272615.1). Taxonomy (NCBI): domain Eukaryota; kingdom Viridiplantae; phylum Streptophyta; class Pinopsida; order Cupressales; family Cupressaceae; genus Cryptomeria; species Cryptomeria japonica. The sequence goes on along the minus strand of NC_081408.1, from coordinate 292,058,922 downwards.
ATAGGTTAAGAGTAGGATGCTAAAAATAGAAGGCCTGATCAGGAAGGTACAACAATCATGGATTTGATTGATGAATTATAGTTCATCAATATAGGCGATTAGATTGGATGAGATCTGATTATATTTGGTTTGTCTTGATGTTGATGAGGAAACCCCAACCACCTAAAATTTGAATTGTCTTTTTGCGAGAAAACTCGTTTATAAATATGCAAGCCAAAATAGATGAAGAGTTTCGCTGAATGAGGGAGTGGTGCTGCATGCTAGGAGAAATTAGTCAAGTGCTCATCAAGAAGAAGAAGAGATTGAGTGTGCGGAAGAACAAGGTTGGAGTGTTCAACCAGCATCAGTGAAGCAATCGACAGTCAACCACTGAGTCTGACAGAGAAGTGTAGAATCAGGAGTGACCATACTGGAAGAGAAGAAGTGGAGACTACAAAGAAGGCATGCATAGAACCGATAGAGTGTAGTACCAGTGGAGAGAAGTAGTGTAGCAGAGAGAAGAGAAAACTGTTAAAGTGTAGAACTAGAAAAGAGTAGAACTGACAAAGAGTAGAACCGGTAGAGAAGGAGAAGAGGCTGAACTAACAAGAATGTAGTAGAGAGGAAGGTTGTAGTAGTGTGAGGGTTAGTAGAGAACCGATAGTGAACTAGATAGAAGATCTAGTAGAGATATTTGAAGAAGAGTTACAAAATCCTTTGTAACAAGAAGATAACTTCGATATCAAAATGTTTTTGTATTCACTGAGTTGGAGCTCAGTGTAGGGGTTGTAGCTCCTCGGGTTGGTGCTCCTTGGGTTGGTGCCGTAAACATTGTAACCAGAGATTCATTGTGAGCCTGGATTGAAGCAATAGTCTCCAGGAGTATTAATCATCGCGGTTTTTCCCATCTTGGGTTTTCCTCATATATGTAGGTGTTATGTGATGTCCCTTTATGTGTGAATGCATTTGTGATTAGTCTCCCCACTAATCGGTAAGTCTGCATTTAGTTAGATCTAATAATCAATATACACACATAAGATAGTTAAAGGGAAAAGATTGAGAACCACTGATTCACCCCCCTCTCAATGGTGCATTGTGTCTAATAATTGGTTTAGAGCCTGTGAACTCACAATACTGGTTCCCACTTTTTGACCAACTTTGACCCTTATATGAATATTTTGAAAAAAACCTTCACTTTCCGACACCTATAACTTTTAAACCGTTAAGAATTTGAAGATGATATAAACTAGTGATTTTTAACATCTTGTTTGTAGATTCTAAATATATTTTTTTCAAATTTGTTTGAATTAAATTTTATTTATTTTTCCATCTCCCTCAAAAACTATTTTTTTATAGCAAAAAATATTTTTTAAGAGTGATGTGTATCCCGAAAAGCATAATTTTTTTTCTATAAATGATAAAAATTTAATTCTTTTGAATTTTGGTTTGTAACATCAATACCCGGGGCATGTAGTTGGTTTGATAGTGATATGTTGAATATATTTCATTTTATTAAGTTTTGAAGTTTGACTAATTATAATTTAGATATGGGTGTACGCTTGAACACATAACTTGTTCTATATATATCAAAATTCAATTTTCTTTTTTTTGTTGGAAAGAAAACATCAATACCTAGTGCATAGATATTTTTCAGAATTTTTTTGAATTAGTTTACTATTTTTCCCAATGCATTAAACAAAGAAGTTCATGTTCAGTGAAAAACCTACATTCATAAGAAATAAAATAAAAATATATTAATGAAATTAAATATATTAATTGTTATACTATTTGGAAATCTTATAATAAGGACTAAATACTTAAAAAAAATAGAAATTTAAATGAATTAATTTGACCCCCCAAAAGCTAATGTAAAATTGGTTTTTTATCAGCATTTGATAGATGCAAAGGAGACTCCATTGCAAGTATGATTTAGAAGTAGAGAGGTTCTATCCAAGAAATTTTGATCGAAGAGCCTTTGATTTAACTCTCTTCAATTAATTACTTAAAATGGGACCTCTTAAAGATTAAATCATTATATTTTTTTAAAAATGTATGATTTCAGCAAAAATCAGGACGTACCAAAAAGTGGGAACCAGCTTTGTGAGTTCACCCCTAAGGTTCCTAGTCAGATGAGCTTTCTCTAGCTTGAGTAGACTCTAGCTTAAGGACACAATGGTTTGTTTAGTGTCAATCTCAGTTGTGGTGTTTAATGGATCTAACTATTCTATTTGGAGTTGTAGAATGGAAGTTCACTTATCCTCTCTAGGGTATGATGTATGGATGTCTATTGTAAATGGCTTCCTTGGTAAATTTAGTCATCCCACTGATTCAGATGGAGAAAGAAGAAACCAGTGCAATAAAGTAGCAATGAAAGATATACTCTGTGGGCTAACGGATGATGTCTCCTCTTAGGTGGACAGATGTAGATCCGCAAAAAACTTGTGGGATAGATTGAAGAAGCTCTATGGAAATGAGCCTACTACTGTAGAACCGGTTTGTGAAGATAGAATGAGAAATGAATCTCATGTATCTGCAGATGATGAAGATAGATCTACTAGTAGTAGTATAATTTATGAAGAAGGAACCCATCTCTTCATGGCTTAAGAACTAGAAGATGAAAGGAACACATCTAACAATGATCATCCAGAGCACTCCGACCGACAAGATGTTTTTGGCAGTGATAGTGAAGGTGAAAAAGAAGATGAAGTAGAAGTTGATATTGAAGGAAAACTTGTAAATGCACTTGAAGAACTCGGTAGAGTGAAAAATGAATACAAGTTATTCAAGAATGCTGCTATAGTGGAGCAGAACTAGTTGATCAAATGCCTTGAAGAATCTGAGAAATGTATCTCTGAGTTGAAGACTAGAGAAGACGACACCAAGGAGTGTCGGTGTAAAGATCTAGCATTTGAGCTAGAGGTAAAAGATAAAGAATATCAACAGCTGGTTGGAGAAATGGAGATTATCGGAAATGACCTTGAGAAATGTCAGGCTGAGCTCAAGGTAAAAATATGGTTTGATGGTAGTAGTCATACCTTGGAAAAAATGTTGAAAAAGCAACAGTGTAATAAGGACACTGAAGGTTTAGGAAGTGGTGCCAGTGAATGCTCCACCAGCAAGAATGTCCCCTAGAATGACATTCTATTTGTCTCCTCAAATGGAGAGAACATGGGACAGACCTTCACTGTCTGGAATAATCCCCAGAATAAGGTTGATCTAACCACAAATGGTGAATACTTGTAGACAAGAATGAAGACCAATTTTGCAAGAAGGAATACTGCAAATCCCAGAGGAAAAGGGAAGATGGGAGAAGACATCTTCATCAAAAGCAGGAAAATGAGAAGACAACAAAGAAGACCTTCTACCAGTAGAAGACAAGGAAGTGGTATTGCCCACAAGACAAAGCAAGTGTGGGAGAAGAAGAGACCAGATGGAAGAGTTGCACAAAATGGAAAACCTAGGATCCATCCCCGAAGAAATAGAAATGGAGATGCTAAACCGGTAAGATCTCCTAATGCATGGCAGAATAAATTTGTAAGTCATAAGCCATCCTTTACTGGTTATTGCTTTGCATGTAATGCTCATGGCCATAGGGCAGAAGAATGTGGAAAGAGATCTAGAAGGAATAATCTAGGATCTCATAAATATCATGCATATGAGCAAAATGTATCCAGGAATAGATACATATATATCCCCTCTCTTGATTATGCAAATAATGTTTGTTATAACTACAATGGAATTGGCCATAGAGAGTTTGAATGTAGGAAGAGGAATTTGTAGTCACATGGAAGCTAGTTTGGAAACTATGCTCAACTTAGAAATGGATCTAGAGCATATGGAAGTTGCAGACCTGCATGGAACCAAAGGAGAAGTGTCCCCATAGGAGCAAGAGGTTCACTAGTTTCGGTTGCTAGTTACAACAACATGACCAAAAGAAGATGATCAAACCAATATAATAAGAGATTCTCCAATCATGAAGTTGGGATGGATGTTGTGTGCTACTATAGAACTACTTCTGATTGTGATGCAAAGTCTAGAAATAAAAGGACCCACTAGTAGAAGAAGGTAAGACCAACTCCTAAGACTGAAAATGGGAAGAAGAATGATACCAAGCAGGTATGGATGAATAAGCAAGATGATGCAACTATGGACCAAAACTATGCATTCAATGTATAGGTGATATGTCCTAAGGCCTAAAGGAGATGCAGAACCTTGGGGGGAGTAACATATTGACTAGATCATTCACCCCCTTAGTAAAGAAGGGCATATGGAAGAAAAAGATGCTATCAGTATGAAGGATGGAAATGAGAAGATATGTGTGTGTAGTGGATGCCTTGGCTACACACCTACAGATTAGTGTTGGATCACTACTGTATGTGTCAATGGATGGAGATTATCAATTGAAATCAGATGCACAGTGACACTAAATGTTAGGAGTTATAGGAAGGTTCTTCAGTAGTGATGATGGACTGGTACAAGAAACTAGTATATGTAGGATGTTTCCCACATGATTATTACATTAGCCTCGGCACCATGGAATGGGAAGTTATGTCTCAGGTGGTGTTGTTAAAAACCTAAATGATATATGTGTTAGGATAACCGGTGACCAACTGAGAGTGGGGGGAGGGGTGAATCGGTTGTTAATAGATTATAACATTTAATCCACTTAATAACCTTTAACAGATCAAGTACAGGTAAAGAAAAAACAAATGCCGGTAGGTATAGATACAGGTAAACAATGCAACTTAACAATCAAACAGATAATCAATGCAAAACAACCATACCATATAACACCATGATTTTTACATGGAAAACTTGGAAAGGGAAGAAACATGGTGGGAAGCCTACCCACTGTCAGATGATACTTCTGCAGAAAGTATGTGTATGTGTTACAATGAGGGTCCTGCACATGCAGAAAAGCACACTACGTAGAGCATACTATGTTGGCATTTTTGTTGTTTATGTTGTGATTGTCATTGATGGACACACACTTGTATTGAGATCCCCTTTATATGTATGAGCTCATACTCAACTAGTATTTGTTCCAATCTGTAATGCCCCGCCAGGAAACCCCTAAGGGTTTAAGTTAAAAACACTCAATTAGAGTGTAAATATTTTTTTTTTAAATAATAATTAAGAGCGTTAATGAAAAGTTACAACATCAAGATAATTTGGAGTTATCTGAAACTTAGATAACATAGCGGAAGGCTAAATGATCCTAAGAGGTTTCCCAACGCGATTACATAACCTTACACCAAACTCAACTTGTGTCAAATGATACATAAATCTGGATGTCCTAATTGTGGGATAATGCATAAGACATGATTATATATATGTTCAATGATATGACATCTTACAATTTTAGGAAGCGTTCATTTACTTTGGGTGGTTAGGAGGCCATCAAGAGGTTATTTTCTCAATGCGCTTTAATTCATAATTTCACTAGGAGGCCTCCCAATAGGTTCAAGCGTTTAATATAACGAAGTTCATTCATTGGGTTGAGGGTATCCATTCACAATTGATATCATCCTTTAATATTAAAAGTAGGGCTAATAAGATGAGATACATTCATTAAGGAATAAACTACAATTAATAGAGTGAGGTCCCTTCATTTGATTTCATGCATAGCCAACTAATGAGTTGTAGTTCTTTTATGGAGAATAAAATGTGAGTAGCCATAGAATTCATTGAAGTTTTAATAATGCTAATAGATGGCTAAATTCATTAAGGTGAGAATGTATTAGGACCACATGAGTTCATCCTTTTAAATTAGAATATAGTTAGCAAGATGGTATTCATCATTACAGGATTAAAATATAAGTTCGTAGTGACGTTCTTCCATTAGGATTAAAATATAATTATCTTATTGCATGTCACTCCTTTTTAATCGCATAAAGTTAATATGAAGAGATACCTTTGGCTATGATTAGGATACATCACTATACAAATATTTCCCCTTTTTAGTTTCATTCTTAGTAATCATAAGAGATCCTTTTATTAAGGTTACAATTATGGATAAATAGTTGAGTTAACTCAATTTCCAAGTTAATTTTGGTAAGGATTATTGTTAAGATTAAAACGTGAAATAACTAAACAAATTCATCCAATGTAGTGGAACATAATTAACATGGCATTGCTCATTTAAGAAGATAAAAGTAAATATCTATATGAGGTTCATCCTTTAAATTTCAACTTAGAATTTTAAAACATTAATTCAAACTTTGTATTCCCATTCACATTCGATCAATTTACATGGTTAATAACAAGTTAATCCAAGGATGTAACCCAGCAAGATTCTATTCACTAATACTACTTTTAATTCACATTTTCAAAATACTTTTCCATAATCTCATTTACAATCTTTCAAGAACCTAATTACTACATTTGTCAAGATGAATAATTTTATGCACTTAGAATTAAATTCATTAGTTTTTCCATCATACACTTATACAAGATAACAACCATCCATGATAATTTAAAGCATGAAACATAGGAAGCTAAAACATCGCATAACACAGATATGATCTCAGAGTTCACCCCTAAAGGGCTACATCTCTGGGTCTGCTCAACTGCAAGACCCCTTTGGCAATTAATATCGTTAGGAATACATAAATTACATGTCTTTTACATCTTTGCCACTTAGGCGGATACAACCAATTTACAAATGACCACTTTGATCCCCAAGTCCTAATTGACTTCCACGTAGAGGCAGAATCAATAGTGCATGCTACAAGGAATTACAAGGTCCATTGCCCAACAGTACCCTATTTAGAGACCTAAGACTTAACAGGTGTCCCAATGACAACATGACAGGGTCCAAACAATTACATCAAGGTTTCGCCATCACTTTAACAAGAAAATACAAATCTTAAACTTATAACTTTCCAACTCGATACATTGTCCAACTTCCATTCATTTTACTAGCATATCGATGAAGTAATAACAAAATATACGAAGATAATTTAGATTCAAATTTCATACTCTCCTATACTCTAGTTTTCATTTCTAAAATTCTTGGGAGATCTTAATCATTCAAATCGAAAGACCATGCTTATTTAAAAAAACAACGTCTTATTAAAATATATTTCATAAAATTAGCACTGGTGTTTTATTTCAAATGTCTTCAAATTACAGACAATATTTGAGCTCTTCTCCAAGGATTACCCTTCCTATTAAAAGAAGTTCCAAATTTAAACGTTTGTTAATACCCATTTAATAAATCCAAGATTAATAAATTTTAATTAATCTACAAATAAAAATAGAATATGCAATCTCCATTATTTGATATATATATATATATATTTGGCACTAAAATCTAAATTTATATAAAAAAAAAATAGATTTTTCTACGAACTTATTACAACTTCTTTATTTCATCCCCCATGACATTTTCTTTCATTTTATATTTGTCAATATTATATATATATATATATATATATATTTTAAAATATATATAAAAAAAAATGAAATAAGTTTTATTTTATTGGGGAAACCCTAGCCTACGGGCCCCACCTCCCATCTCGGGAGTGGGTGGAACCCGCACGCAGGTCCCTACGGCCCACAGCGTGGACGCAGGTTCCTGCGAAGCCACACTGTGGACGCAGGTTCCCTGTGGCCCACAGCGTGGACGCAGGTCCCTGCGAGCCACACTGTGGTCGCAGGTCTCCCTGCGGCCCACAGTGTGGATGTGGGGTTCCCTGTGGCCCACGTTGTGGACGCGGGGTTCCCTGCGAGCCACAACAGCGCCGCGGGGGAGGGGCGGGTTGAGCTTTGGCTCCCCCCCCGAAACCCTAATTTTTTTTATTTTTTTTAATATTTTTTTTTTTTTGGGTTAATATATGACCCGACTTACAGTCGGATTTAATCATTAAAAATCTTCAAAAAAAAAAGAAGAGATATATATATATATAAATAACGAAATCTCCCATTTTTTTTATTTTTTTATTTTTTTTACAGACCCATTCATTTTTCCAGATTTTTCCAAAATCTTCATTATGGGAAGAATATTTCCTCATCAAGTTTAAAACCACAAAATCTATTAACAAACAAGAATTTGATCCAAGAACTACCCATGTTTTCAAAACGAAATCCTACGTTTAAACAACAATCATGGAGGTTTTGGAGCAAGAAATCTTCAAGACAAATTTCGGAGATATACCCACAATTTTAAAAGGAACAAAAATGGTGCATTCAAATCCTACCTCCAAACGCATTCCGAGAAGAGTTTTGATGAAGAGCTCCACCTGCAACTCCAAGCAAGAGAACTCCATTTTCTCCAACATTTTTGTCATCTCCATTTTTTTTCTTTTCCATAAAAATGACCAAAAGAAAAGAACACCCAAAAACATTTTCAAACTAGGTTAAAATGAGAAACCCTAATTTTGACCTAATTTTCAATTTCGAATTTAGGCATTTATTTTTAAAATAAAATAAAATAAATGAAAATCAAAATGGAAGTCATTCCTTTCCATTATTTATTACATCTTATTTGTTTTCCTTATTAAAATTAAAATGCTTCTATTTCTTATTGAGTTTTAAATTTTAATTTCTCAATATTAATTTTAGGCCTACTTCATATTTCGAAACTATTGACCAGGGTAAGGTGTTTTGATTAATTTTATTTTCTAAAAATCAATCTTTTATGCTATATCAACTTTACAAGTAAAAAGGAAATAATTTCTTTTAAATAATAAAATTTACCCTTTTTCTTCCAAAATGCGAAAATGAGTAATTTATTTCTATCTCCCAAATGACTTTAAATCTTTCCTTTCTAAAACGCATAACTCATTAAATTTGTTATTATTAAAATTAACTATTAAATTAACTCGCTATAACATAATATGGTGACCTTTTTAATAAATGATTATTCTCATGAAGGAGATCTATTTATTCTAATTTTCTCAACTACAAATGTGTAAATGAGCACATTAATCCAAGTTAAATACTTTAAGCTTGCTACAATAATGATTAAAGCGATCTCTTTAAATTAACGATTAATCATATAAAAAAAACCACCTATTTTAAATTTTCTACATTACTAATGCATACATCCACACATTAAATTGAATTGAATATTTAGGATAACAAACTCCACTTACCCTGCGCAAGGCACGCAAATCGAGGAAGTCCACCAAATCACATGACACGTAATCCAATGAAAAGAAAGCCCCATGAATCCACACACGATGCTCACCTAACCATGGCTAAGGCAAGACGAGAGTTTAATGACCACCAAATCTGAATTCTAAGGATGAAGGAAGCATACTCAACCTTGCAAATCCCAAAGGAGATGAACCTCGCCCTAAGCGGTGTTGTACCTGAAATCTCCTGCACCCATGAATCACACAAGCATACATATACATATACATATTCAATGAAGGCGTTAGCTCGAGATTTATCACAAGAGTTAGGAAACAATTACATATACACAAGAATCGGTGCAAAAGTACAATAATAGGTATGCACGATTATTTATATTATCTAAACTACACATAGCACCATGGTTAACCTACCATTCAAAAATGCCACATAGGAAGTCAACCAAGGTCAAACGGGTTTTACAAGTCCAACTAGGGTAGGGGCATTACATAATCGGTATGTGGTATACTAGTCTTTAGACTAGTGGTGATTTTGTAGAATGTGTTTCCTGATCTGAAGTGGCATGTCGACCCCAAGCGACTCATAGATCACAAGCGGTATGAGGGAGAAAAGCAGCACAACACATTCTTACCAGTCTTCATTTTTGTCAAACCGGCAACTGGTATTTTTGTATGAACCAGTAATACTCTGTGATGAGTTACCAACTGGCATTTTGTGATGAGTTACCAATCCACCGATTGTTTGACAGTGCCAACACATTGACGGTGTTTTTTGTGTCATGTTACTGAGTATGTCTAGATTCATTGAACCTAGGAAATTGTAATGTAATCCTATTGGAATGACATGAAATCAGATTCCTTTAAAAGGACATCATGTCTAGGGTTTTTAAGTTGCTGCTGAAAGGGTCAATGTTGAGTTAGGGTTTAAGGTGGGAGTCGAGAACGATCTTATCTAAAGAGATCAAGTTGTAACTGTGTGAGAGAGAGAGAGAAGACTGAACTAATTTTGGAATGCATTAGCTGTGAGCAATACTTGATCTAACCAAGCAGTTTGTGCTATTAGATAGATCAAACACTTGTTGATTACTCACATCTTTGACAAGTCTGTAGCCCTTAACCGGGTAGGCCTCAAAGCCTTTGTAAAATCCTCTAACAAGGTGGTTCACACATGTGAATCTAAAATCCTCTAACAATGTAGTCTTTAATTGGAATTATCTCCTAACAAAGATTGAGATTCCTAAAAGGATCTATTCTGGTGAAGAACATTGTAAGACCTTAACCGGTCTGGTTTCTATTCTGTAGATAGTGACTTGTGAGTTCCATCTCACCATGGTTTTTCCCAGTTGGGTTTCCACGTCAAATATCTTGTATTATGGTTGTATTGTTTTTGTGGGTGAATGCTTTATTTGCATTTTGGTTTGCATGTGTGGTAACTGGTTTGACTGTTAGACTGCTTTACTGGTTTATCTTTAGACTGTGTAAGTGTTTTAGTGCAGAAGTTTTTGGCATACTAATTCACCCCCCCTCTTAGTATTCATCAATTGGTATCAGAGCCTACCTTTCTATAAGTTTAACCACTTGGAAAGAGATGTGGGGGAATACACCTTGAGGGAACTTACTCAATGGCTCACTAAGTCTGAGCAAGCCTATGATGATCTTATGGTCAAATACAAGGAATACACCTTGAGGGAAAGTAGTTCTGAGGATGAAGCTAACATGGAAGCCATGATTGCTGAAGTGAATAAGTTGAATGACTCAAACTCCAATCTTAGAAAGGAGTTGGAAGGATTGACTATTCGGTTTAGTCAAGAGCTTGAGAACAGGAGAAAAGCTAAAGATCTGGTAAAGGACAGAGATCATGAGATCTCCAAGTTGAAACAAGAGATTAGTGCATTGACTGCTCGCCTTCATGAGAGTAGAATGGAAAAAGAAGACATGCAAGGAGAACTAAACATTACCATCTCTGAAAATGCATGTCTAATGGAGACAAATACTACTATTTCCAAAGAACTCTTTGAGTCAAAGGAAATACTTGCTAATTTCTGCAAAAGTACTGTCAAGCTAGAGCAAAAGCTTGAGTCATCTAGACCGGCAAAGAATACCAATGGTCTTGGTTTTTCTAGACATGAGGAAGGAGAATCCTCAGGAACAAATGCTGAAGCATCAAAGAAGCAACCAACACTCAAAGGAAAAGGTAAGAAAAAATTCAAACCTGTTTGCTTTAACTGTCTTAAAGAAGGACACACTGCCAATGTATGTAGTAGCAAGGCCTACAATAATTTTCCTTATTTTATCAATAATGTACCTAGATCAAATAAGTTCAATGGTCATTGTTATGCATGCAACAAGTTTGGGCATAGAGCATTTGAATGTAGGTCTATAATGAATAACACTAGAAGATATCCTTAAAGGACCCAAGGAACTGGTCCTGAACCTTTTATGAATCGGAACCACAACCAGTTTAATGTCTTCAATCATCAATCAAGAAGTGGTGGCCATCAAGCGACAACTAGATGGAGAGAAAGTTGTATGATTTGTCATGGTCATGGTCACACTGCTGCAACATGTAGAAGGAAGAATGGAAACATCTACAATGGACCTTGGAGAGCACCTGGACTTGTTTGCTATCACTACAACAAACCGGGTCACATTGCAAGATTTTGCAGAAGCAGAAAAGGTATATCTGATGATATACCGGTCACTTAGGAAGGAGAAATAGATGTTGAAAAATTTCAAGGGGACATGAAGTAAACACGGAGGAAGAAAACAATAATGTCGAAAGAGGAACCGGTTTCTGCACCTACTATGGAAATATCGAAACCAGCAAACTAGGCCTCAAAGGCTTAGGTGGAGAAAATGGTGAAATGCTTTTGAACCCCTGGTTGACACCAGTAAAAGACCTTAACTGGTATGCGATACCTATCACTTGGCAGAAGACCAGAAATGGTAAAAAGGCAAATTAGGGTTTATGCCCTAATAGAGGAGCATTAATGACAGTAGGTGAGAGACATGTATAAATGCATTTTTCAAATCATTTCTCACTATCTGTTTTCGAGCGAAGAAATTTTTTCAAGTGTAGAGTGAAGAAAAGGCGATTTGAGCTTAGATTTCAAGAAATTGGATAACTTTGAAAGAGATTCAAATCCAATTTGCAAGCAGTAGTGGAGAACACAAAGCAGTGATTTGGCATCTGAAGGAAAGTGAAGTGAAGCAGAATCAGGAAGCCCTAAATTCGTATTTGAAAGGTATTTTTTGTGTTCTTGAAATACTCTTCAATGGCTTTCGCATCTCATACCAGTTCAAGTACATCCATTGAGTCAAAAAGTTTCATTCAAAGGAAGTCCATGTATAATGCTTTATCACAAGTTCCAGCTGGAGTCATAGTCGAAGAAGGAATTTCTGATTATATTGATTGCAAAATAGAAGACCTAGGGTCTTTAGCTATTCATACTCAGTTAGGTCTATTTGTGGCAAGGACAAAAAGATCAAACCGGAATTTAGTGTCATAGAGAAGAATAAATTCCACAATGCAATGTATTTTCTAGAAGAAATCATAGAGGATCACATCAGGATCATTTTGAGTAGAGTCCACAGTGACAAGATGTACTTGGAGAGGATGCATGATATCACATCTTAGGCAATTCATGCAATCACCGGTTTCTGCAACACAGGGGAAGTGCCAGCCCTGAGAAAAGTGAGCAAAATGGAAATGACCAAGCTCACCGATTCAATAAGTGATTCACGGGGTATGACAGTCAATCCTATCAAGGATGATCTAGTGAAATATACCTGCATGGTGATAGGATATAGAATGTTTTCAGCTAGTAGGATTAATTTTGTATCTGCTGCAGCGGTAAATACCACTTACCAAATGATAAAAGAGGATGCATCTTTTGACTTATGCATCGGCATGCAGAGGCGATTCCTACTAAATCTTAAGGCAATCAAGCAGGACAACTCACTGAGGTTTAAGTTTGGACAATTGCTGGTAGGGTTGTTTTTCTATTTCCAAGGCTACTTTCCTAGTTTAGGAGATGTCCTATGGTTCCCTGACCAACTGGTAACCAAGTAGATAAAGGAAAGCGTGCAAGCCATTGGAACTGGCTACTCTGAGTTACTGAACAAATATTTTGATGAGTTCAGAAGAAAGATGAGTCAAAGGGTAAGAATCTCAGGTGACATAGTGAAGAAATACGAAGATGACATCTGTTTCACTATTTAGGTGGACAAATGCCTAATGGAGGCTGTTGAGCCTAGAATGGAGGACGTAGAGCCAATGGGCTATGAAGTTATGTTTAACATTATGTAGGAGAAAAAGTGACACTAAGCAAACAGGCCCTAATCTCACTTTCAACCACACACTTGTGGAATACGAAAGAGCCTAGAGGTATCACACAATTGGCTACTTCTTTTTGTGGAAGAGAGAGCCATGGGCTACATATTAGGATTTCTATTCCTTTGTTGTAATTGAAAGATAAAATGATGCAAGTTCAATTCCTAACCCCAAAGTGCAAGTACAAACTAATAACAAGATTGTAGAATTGAACTTAAACAATGGAAAGCTGTAAACACAAGGACAAGACAAGAATGCAAATGCATACCCGGAGTTAAAATCTGAGTGAAAATGTTCAAGACGGGGGCACGGGCACCACTGTCCTGATTCTGCCCCTGAAACTGCTGTTTTGCAACCTAAAAAGCTGTCAAAAATGCTGAAACTATTGTCTGACAGAAGGACCAAGGCGCCCAGCACCCCTATCCCAGGGACCAGGGCACCCAATGCCCCTATCCTGGTAGGACCAGGGTGCCCCACGCCCCTATCGTGGTCTTTTGCTCTGCAATTTGGTGTGAAGTTCAGTCTCCGTTTGCTTCCGTCGGATTTGCAATTTGCGGCGTTGTCCGAATCCCGAAACCTGCACTTATATCTGAAAAGGTACGGTGGGTGGCTATATAGGGTTTTGCCTTATTCAAACCCCCGCTTTGGTGATTTCCACCTCCACGAATAACCAAGTTGTATTGTAAAAGTAGTGTGTGTGCAAACCTTGTGTGTGTGCAAGATCCTAAAATGCAAGTAAGCAAGCTAGAGCAACCTAGAAAGTAAACCCTAATTGCTTGTAATTGACAAAGTAAGTGCTCTACATCAAGATGCAAAGTGATCTAAAGCATGAATACAAATGATATAATGAGGCTTATGCAAAGACAAGGAAACAACATGAAATCATACCCAACCCCAAGGGAGGGGTACAAGCCAATCTTCAGTCGGTGATCCCCTATTACTCTTCAATGTCTTCAAAGCCCTAAATGGATGAATGAAATTGATGAATGCTTGATGGATGGATATTGAATGTTGTTGAAGTCTTCAAAGATCTGCTCTTACGCTGCATAGAAGGTCCTTTAAACCAAAAATTCTGATCCTTTCAAATGAAGAAAGAGAGCTCTTATATATGAAACCCTAGGTCTTAATTTCAACTTTTGGCCGACCTAGAGATTGAATCTCCCACCAATTTCTTAGGGTTAAGCTTTATTTTATGATTGGATCACGCTCCTAAAATTTTGGAAAAAATGTCTGGGACCATGTGCACGCCGGGCGCCATGGTCCTGACAACTTTTCACCAAATTTTCAAGGCCGTCAGATATGATGATTTTAGAGAGAATCCCGAAGTTACAGCTGATTTCGAGATGTTTTGACCCCCGAAATCAAGCCCCCAAGTTCAAAATAGGACCTAATTAGGGTTTTTGATTAAATGATGTATTGGAAGAATAAAATGAAAGGGGCACACTTTAATGAAAGGGCCCAACTTTATGATGTGGAAGATGATGAAATAAGACCTTAGACCTAATTAATTTGATTAATTAAGTGCTAAAGGGGAAATGCAATGCAAAATGGAAAATGCGCCAAGGCGGGTGCTAAACTAGGTGTGAAATTGTACCACCCTAGCAAGTGCATACAATTTATGACGCTACATTTAGCCCCCACTTTAGCGGTCATATGAACACTATGTGCATATGCAAGCTAAAGTACAGAAAAGTAAACATTATTTGAAAAAGGATATATCCATAAGTCTGTCGAACGAAGCCCCCAGCGGTATCTGCAGTACACAGTTAGGAACCACACCCTAGAAAACACACGTTAGATCACAAAATCACGTAATGCTTACTAAGGAAGGTGATGAAAATTCGAGGGTAGCTATATGCCCCCCCCTGTTTCGGTTTGCTAATTTTAGTGAGTTGAAACAGGGTATCATGTTTACCACTTTGAATTGTTAAAGAATATTGATGACAAATGCTCACAAGAAGATTTGAAATGAGATCAAAAACTAATGGAAAATCATTTGGTAAGAAAGAGGACTAAATCTCAATTCCAACACAACAAAGAGTGTGAGGATTTGAGAGTTCTCAAACACAAGATGAAGGATGTAAATGGAAACAAAATGCAAAGAGAAGAAAAGAAAGGAAAAAAGCATGAATACACACATTGGTGATCCATGAGAAGAATAGTGAGAGAGAAAACATGGACTTCTCACCCCTAGATCTTGTCTAGGTGATCCATGGGAAAAGGACATGGAAAACTAGCCCCTAGAGTCTGTCTAGGTGATCCATGAAAGGGAGGAGAGTGAGAAAGTCTAGCCTTATGCTGCTAGTTCCACTCAACCTCGTGCATGTGTGTGTAAGTGAGGTTAGAAGCACCTCATAGGAGTCTATGCCCGAGTATGCTACAACCTGTATATGTATAGTACAAAAGCATGACATCTCGCTCTAAGAGTCTATGCTCTGGTTCCGAGAATGACCCATTGCTCAAAAAGTGTAATGTTTATGTCATAAGTAAAGTAGAACAAGGATACCTACCTTCATCACAAAAGAAGATACCCCAAAAATGCAACAATGTCATAGATCCAAAAAAGAGAGTTTTTTA
Organism: Cryptomeria japonica; assembly: GCF_030272615.1. Taxonomy (NCBI): domain Eukaryota; kingdom Viridiplantae; phylum Streptophyta; class Pinopsida; order Cupressales; family Cupressaceae; genus Cryptomeria; species Cryptomeria japonica. The sequence goes on along the minus strand of NC_081408.1, from coordinate 292,042,935 downwards.
CTCTTTAAGCAAGGATAAGATAGTTGAAAAGGGATATCTTGTAGTATGCGTAAAGGAGATCCTTAGAGGAGAAGAGATCTTTGTACAAAAGACACCTATCCCTGAGAGGAATTGTTTTAGACAAATATAACATCTTCTAGAATAAGACAAAGAAGAGAATAAGAATGCAATACTTCCTTATTTTGTGAGGTGAAAGTGATTCTTAATGAAGGATGATGCTCTTTTTAACCCAATTGGGAGAGTGAATTCATTATGGATGTATTTTACTAAGTGCAAAAGAGGTTGTAGTCAAGGACTTACACCTCTTGTAAGAGAGAATCCTTGAACAAACAACAACAAATGCATACAAGGAATAACATCAAGTAATAAAGTTCACACCATCCACGAAATAGGAAAAAGTGGATCCTTAGATAAAAATAAGAAAAGATCATTGCCTCCCAAGGATAAGGTCAATGAGAAGGACTTACACAATCTTCTAGGGAGAGATTTAGACATGAACAAAATGTACTACATACTCACATGAGTTCATGCAAGCAAGACATTAGTGTATGTAAAATGCTCCTCACAAGAAGTGGGTAGGATAAGAAAGAGAATACACATCTTCTCCCATATCTAGGAAAAGAGGATTCTAAAGAAAAGATGATCAGTATTTCCACATTATTACCCCATAGGAACAAGAGATAACATAGAAAAATTAGGCTATTATGTTGCTTCAAAAATATGATTGCACTTGAAATTGTACCATCATGAATGACAATGAGCCCCCAGTAAATGAGCTACCAATGTCACATAATGATGAGCAACATAATAGCCATTAATGTTATTTAAAGACATGATAGATTGAATGAGGTATTTGAATATGACATGCTGAATGCTCAGCTATAAGTGAGATCAAAAACATGTATAAAGTGATAAAAATTGAAGAAGGAAAGTTACGAGAAATCTTAGAAGAAAGATGAGTGTAATTTATTAGAGCCTTATCCTTGGAGGAAAGGACTTTATGATGAATAGGAGATAAAGATTCATAAGTGGATTTAGAAATTTGAGGGGAGTCATAAAGAGATTTGTTCATCGCCAAGATTTCCTTATGAGGGGAATGAGAGTTGATAGAAGTAGAAGATGCTTTAGTTGAAGTGAGATCATCATCACTACCAAATATAGCATTCACATTGAGAGATGGTCTTTTAGATGCTTTGGTGGGCTTAGAAAGATTATATCCAAGTCCAAATGAATATTCATGCATGTTATGTTCTAAAGGAACTTTAATTCCTTGTTCATTTGCGCCACAACCATTTCCACTATAGCCACTCTTAGCCAAAAATATGAAAACCACGACCATAATGATTAGCCATTTCAGAAAGAAAAGGTGGTTTTTCATAAGACAAAGAATCAAATTCTTCAAAATTAGAGGTGTGAGGAGAAGAAGTTTGAGAAGCGGCCACAAAATTATTGCTCATAGGTTCAGGTAAGACTGATTGATCTCTAGTTTATTCCTTCTTTTTAACTTTAAGCTCTCTAGGAGGAACCCTATACTCACCTACAAAGGTGGGATTGAAATCAAGAGATCCCCAATCGTCTTCTGCGAGAACCTTCTCAGGATCAAAAGCCTTTTCATGTGTAGATTCAAGTTGAGAAGAATCTTCTTCAGGAACTTCAGACTCATCCAAAGAATTTTGATTATCAGAGGGCGATGATTCATCCATAGGTATCTTGTTTAATGAGTCATCACTAGAAGAGGAAGGCTTAGAAGAACTCCCTTTGGAAGTAGATGTTTGCAAACAAGCTTGAAAATTAGTATCACCTATCAAGGTATATGTCTTATTATTATAAATAAATTTAACTTGTCTATGCAATGTAGAGGGGACAGCTTGCATACTGTGAATCCAAGGTCTCCCTAATAACAAATTGTATGTTAGATTTCCCGACATAACATGGATAGGAGTAGGCAAAGTAACAGGTCCCACTGTGATGGGTAAGGTGATAATACCTAATGAAGACTTAGCCACATTATCAAAGCCTTGAATGGGATGAGAGTTAGGCTCAATAAGGGATGTATCCACATTCATCTTATGCAATAGATTAATGCTACACACATTAAGGCCAGAACCATTATTTACCAATGTTCGTCTTATAGTAGTGTCATTTATGATAACCACAATCATCAAGGATCATATTGATGTTGAATTTCACTAGTAGGCAACTCATCTTGAGTAAACACAATTTGAGCTTTAGGATTCATCACAGAGTTAACCAAAGACACTATATTACTAGATGTATTAGGTGGAGGAACATTCAAATCTTTCAAGGCATCTTGTAACATTCCATGATGAGCGAAAGAAGTTTGGATCAAATCCCAAAGGGATATCTTAGCAGGGGTAGCTTTAAGTTGTTCTATGAGATCATAGTCCTTACTAAGCATTTGTGAAATACGAGGAGCTTGAGGAAGAATAGGTTGGGAAGGAGGAAGTGAAGTTGGGATAACTAGAGGAAGATTAGGTTGCCTATTATTTCTTGTGTTATAGGTATGAGCAACCGCATTATAACTCTCTCTAGTCAGTTGCTTAGCATACTCATAAGGGCTCTTAGTAGAATAACTTCCTTGCATAGTAATAATAGGTTTCTTAGGAGTGCAAAAAGAACCACTAAGATAGGCTTATTTAAAGGTTGAGAATTTTGAGAAGGACAAGCACCTTGGATAGTGAAGAGAGGTTTGTTAGGTGTTTCATTCACATGTATCAAATTGATTGAGGATGGTTTAGAGGAATGAACAAAAGTGTTGGAAGAATTATTGATAGTCTTCTCTTGCACTAAAATCTTATCACGGATCAAATCAATTTTAGGAGAGAGACAAGGGATAGGCATTGATGTTCTAGTAGGAAAAGTAATACTAGGAAAGGTCATATCATCCTTTATCATCAAAGGATCTACATGGGGAATAAACTCTCTAGGAGAAGGATCAACATTACTCTCTAAAGTCTCACTTTTGAGAGGGAGATCTTTGAAAGAGATGTTAACCATCTTGCTTTGAACTAGGGTATCCTTATGAGTAGAACCAAGTTGAGGAGAGGGAGATGCTTTATTTTTAGAGGGAGAATAATTGAGATATAAGGAAGGTGAGAAACTATCAAGGGAGTTTTCAATCTTGATTTCATCCCCTTTGGCTAGGGTTCTCTCATGGGGTAGAGAATAATCTACACCTTCTTCTAATGGTTCATCCCAAATAGTGAAGTTGTTGAAAGGAATGTTTGAAGTATTTTCAATTTTGGGAGAGGAGATAACATTGTTTATTAATTCCTCATCCTTAGGAGAGAGAGCATCAATAGATGTGTTAAACTCATCCTCTTTCCTCAAAATATGTTCAATATGATCTTTAGGGGAGAGAGAATTAAGGAAATTGCTTATTATTTCATCTTATTTCTCTAAGGGATGCTTATGGGTGAGACAAACTTTAGGAGAAGGGTAAGCATTTATCATTAATTCATCATCTCTAGTGGGAATTTTGTTGGAAAAGGAAATGCCATCACTAGGGAATGTAGGCATCATGTCATCTTCTTGCACAAAAGGATCCTCATGAAGGGAGTGTTTTTTAGGAGGAACATGAACATATTTCTCCAAAGATTCATGCTTAGGAAGGAGATCTTTGAAAGAAGTGTTCATAACCTTTGTTGCACTAACATGCCCCCATTGGAAGGACCAACTTTAGGAGAAAATAAGTCAATGTCCATCAATATGTTTTCACTTAGAGAGGCATCATGTAGGGAAGGTGAAGTAACATTAAGAAAGGTGTTTATGATATCATTCTCTTCCTCTAGGATAGCTAAATAAGAAGGGCACATTTTAGGAGAATTGTCAAGATCACTCTTAAAGTCTTCATCCTTAGAGCATGGGAGAGTCTCAAAGGGATTGGTAGAAACTCTTTTAGGCACTAAAATGTTGTTATAGATTGGGGGAGGCTCTTTAGGATAAGGAAAAATTGAAACAAGGGAAGCTAACCCATTATCACATCTATGAAATGAATGCACCATGACAACAATTTTCCTTTTTCAAATGATAACACATGCAAAATAGAAGGAAATGTTTAATTTTAACCAATGCAAGAACTTAGAATGTAGATTTAGAAAATGAAATTTATGATTCAAATGAGTTCCTAAATCAGATTTGAAATTATTGATCCCAATTAAGCTATCCACAAGTTCAACAAAATTAGGGTTTTAGCAAAAATTTCCTCTAAATTTTTGAATCTTGCAAGAAATTAAAACTTGTAAATACAAATTTGAATTTGAAATAGCATAAACACTCAAATTTGAAAACATAAATCAGAATTAGAGAAGATTGGAGTTTCACGTCGGGTTCACCAAAATGTGTAGGAGAAAAAGTGACACTAAGCAAACAGGCCCTAATCTCACTTTCAACAACACACTTGTGGAATACGAAAGAGCCTAGAGGTATCACACAATTGGCTACTTATTTTTGTGGAAGAGAGAGCCATGGGCTACCTATTAGTATTTCTATTCCTTTGTTGTAATTGAAAGATAAAATGATGCAAGTTCAATTCCTAACCCCAAAGTGCAAGTACGAACTAATAACAAGATTGCAGAATTGAACATAAACAATGGAAAGCTGTAAACACAAGGACAAGACAAGAATGAAAATGCGTACCCAAAGTTAAAATTTGAGTCAAAATGTTCGGGACGGGGGCACGGGCGCCACTGTCCTGATTCTGCCCCTGAAACTGCTATTTTGCAACCTGAAAAGCTGTCAAAAATGCTGAAACTACTGTTTGACAGAAGGACCAGCGCACCCAGCACCCTTTTCCCAGGGACCAGGGCGCCCAACACACCTATCCTGGTAGGACCAGGGCACCCCATGCCCCTGTCCTAGTCTTTTGCTCTGCAATTTGGTGTGAAGTTTAGTCTCCGTCTGCTTCCGTCGGATCTGCAATTTGCGGCGTCGTCCGAATCCCGAAACCTGCACTTATATCTGAAAAGGTATGGTGGGCGGCTATATAGGGTTTTGCCTTAGTCAAACCCCCACTTTGGTGATTTCCACCTCCACAAATAGCCAATTTGTATTGTAAAAGTAGTGTGTGTGCAGACCTTGTGTGTGTGCAAGATCCTAAAATGCAAGTAAGCAAGCTAGAGCAACCTAGAAAGTAAACCCTAATTCCTTGTAATTGACAAAGTAAGTGCTCTACATCAAGATGCAAAGTGATCTAAAGCATGAATACAAATGATATAATGAGGCTTATGCAAAGACATGAAAACAACATGAAATCATACCCAACCCCAAGGGAGGGGTACAAGCCAATCTTCAGTTGGTGATCCCCTATTGCTCTTCAATGTCTTCAAAGCCCTAAATGGATGAATGAAATTGATGAATGCTTGATGGATGGATATTGAATGTTGTTGAAGTCTTCAAAGATCTGCTCTTTCGCTACATAGAAGGTCCTTTAAACCAAAAATTTTGATCCTTTCAAATGAAGAAAGAGAGCTCTTATATATGAAACCCTAGGTCTTAATTTCAACTTTTGGCCGACCTAGAGATTTAATCTCCTACCAATTTCTTGGGGTTAAGCTTTATTTTATGATTGGATCGCGCTCCTAAAATTTTAGGAAAAATGTCTGGGACCATGTGCACGCCGGGCACCATGGTCCTGACAACGTTTCACCAAATTTTCAGGGCCGTCAGATATGATGATTTTAGAGAGAATCCCGAAGTTATAGCTGATTTCGAGATGTTTTGACCCCCGAAATCAAGCCCCCAAGTTCAAAATAGGACCTAATTAGGGTTTTTGATTAAATGATGTATTGGAAGAATAAAATGAAAGGGGCACACTTTAATGAAAGTGCCCAACTTTATGATGTGGAAGATGATGAAATAAGACCTTAGACCTAATTAATTTGATTAATTAAGTGCTAAAGGGGAAATGCAATGCAAAATGGAAAATGCGCCATGGCGGGTGCTAAAATAGGTGTGAAATTGTACCACCCTAGCAAGTGCGTACAATTTATGACGCTACAAACATGTTGGAAGGGTATGCCTCAACCCTTATTGCCTCGCCTCTTGATCCAAAGGCTAAGAGGACCAGAACCTACTTGGAGAGGATTGCACCAGTTGAAGAACCATCGGTGAAGAAGGGAAAAGAATCAGCAGCTAAGAAGGCTAAGGCAGTGCCTGTAGCATCAGCACCAGCTACCACTGCAACTCCAAGAGTGACCAAGAGGTCACCGGCAAAGAAGAAACCAGAGGTAACACCGACAAAAGTCTTCAAAAGAAAGAGGAAGACTAAGGCAAATGAACTAGACTCTGAAGAAACCGAGTTTGATGAATAGCCAAAGAAGGCAAGATAGACAAAGAAGATGAAGAAGAATGAACCGGCAACATCCACACCGGCAAATATAGACATATCCTCTTACAAACCTTTGACACATTGTCAAAGAACAGTAAAAAATATTAGGAGAAAGCTACTTCATGATTTAATAGACTATTATGATGAATTTAATAGTAAGGAAAAAGATGAAGTACTACAGGAAATCATTCTTTATTTATGTAAAAATGACCCGTCACCATCAGAGATTAAATCTCAGACATAGGATTCATTATTTAAAGCATTAGACAATAAATGGTGCATTGCCATTGAAAAGGAACAGGAGATTAGGGATAAAGTCTTTGCACAGTACTTCCCCGAACTCTCTAATTCAGAATTATTTGATGCCCTAGATCAAAATAAAGGTCTCTTCTTTACAAGGAGAAGAAGACTCTGGTTGTTGGAGGGGAGAGTTGATGATGTTGAAAAAGATACACATCAGGATATGGCTCATGCTATCAGCTCTCACAAAGCATGAATGGCCATCCTCCAAGCGGAAAAGGAACCGGTTATTTCCAAACCAGATGAGGTCTTCGATGAGGAAGGAAACCTAGTTGAAGAACCAATTGATACCATTGATGTCGATGCCCTGGATGTAGATGATGTCACTTAGGACATACCTTTTGAGGGAAATAAACAAGGGCAATAGGCTGATCAGGGTGGTAAACAAGCTAAGGACACATAGCAAGTGGCAAAGGAACAGGAAGAGAAAAAGAAGAAGGATGAAGATGAGAAATAGAAGAAAGAGGAAGAGAAGAGAAAAAAGGAAGAGGAGAAATGAAAAGATGAAGAAAAGAAGAAGCAAGAAGATGATAGGAAAAAGAAAGAAGAAGAGGCTAAGGAAGAAAAGAGAAAGAAGGAAGAAGAGGAGAAGAAAAAGAAGGAAGAGGAAGAGAAGAAGAAGAAGGAAGCAGAAGAGAAGAAGAAGAAGGAAGAAGAAGAACAAAAGAAGAAAGAAGAGGAAGCACAGAAGAAGAAGGAAGAAGAAGCAAAGAAGAAGGTAGAAGTAGAGCAGAAGCAAAAAGAAGAAGAAGACAAGAAGAAGATGGAAGAGGAAGAGAAGAAAAAGAGAGAAGAGAAAGAGAAGGAAGAGAAGGAGAGGAAAAAGAAGGAAGAAGCAGACAAGACAATCGAAGCAATGAAGAGCACGCAGATGGAGACTCCTAAGGCAACCAGTAGCCAAGCCAAACTGGTTGCTATCTTGAGCCCTATTGATCTCCAATCTACAAGTGAGTCTGAGCTTATGTAGAGCATCAAGGTTGCCCAAGAGTGCCTTGAAGGCATTCGTAGAAAAAGAGAACAAGATATTATTCACGCGGCTGTAGACACACTTACCGGTTTAATCCGTGGTACTAATCTTCCTGACACTGAATCATCACTAGTACAACTCAAACTTCTATGTACTATAGTGGATGATCAGGTGCAAAGTCCAGAAGAAGCAGTAGAGGCCAATGTAAAGAAAGAGCACCAAAAGGCTCTTAATGTCTCTCTAGTGAGGAAGTTGAATGAGCTTAGAACTGAACTGCTAAAAGGCCAAAAGGACATAAGGAATGCCTTGGATGAGGGAAACTTACTACTTAGCAAAATCTATCAACCTCATCTATTCTATGAGGATGTGCTAGCCAAGAAGCAATAGCTTCAAATGGACTTACAGTCCTACTTGGGCACATTCAAGACTCCTTATTATTCCTTTGCAGCATATGGGCAAACCTTTCACCGGTTCCAGGTCCAGTCAGCCAAGATAGAGCAAGAGATCAGTTCATGGTCTATTGATTTGTAGGAGCTTCAACTGGTATTACTACCATGACTACAAATTCTTCAGAAGTGTTATTTGAACCTGGATGCCCTGACAGTCACATAGGAACTGAGCACAATAGATGCCATGGAGGAACATGTATCCCAAATGCAGACAGAGAAGGAAGTGGCAACCTCCCTACTTGAGTCCTAGTCCCTATCCATGAAACAATTTTTGTAGGACTATAAATCAGTTTTTGACAAGTATTATTCATTATTGTCATAAAATCTTTTATATATATATGGAAATAGGGTTTTTCAATGGTACTTTGTCATTGTTGGCAAAGGGGGAGAAGTATATTTGGTTTTTGGTTTTTAAATTTTGATCTTCTGTCATATGGGGGAGAAGTATATCAGGGGGAGAAGTATTTGTTTTGAAATTTTGATATATGTTGTAATATATGTTATATGCCCTAATAATTATGCTCTATATGCAAAATTGCTATAAACGGTGTTGATTAAGGGATAGTGTATATGCTTAGGGGGAGCAATTTTGTTACTGGCAAGTTTTTGTTGTAAAACACTTAGATGTCAAAATTTTATTTTCCTAAGTGTTGCCATCAATGCCAAAGGGGGAGATTGTTGGCATTTTTGTTGTTTATGTTGTGATTGTCATTGATGGACACACACTTGTATTGAGATCCCCTTTATATGTATGAGCTCATGCTTAACCGGTATTTTTTCCAACCAGTATGTGGTATACTAGTCTTTATGTAGCTAGGAAATCGGAAATCATCAAAGCAAATAGATATTAAACTAGTTCAATCACAAAACCAGATTGCAATGACAAATCCTAATTACATCCAATAGAGATATGAAAACAAGACATTCAAGATTGAAAATTAAGAAAACCAAATGCAGATGTCTCCTTCATGTGGCTCCATTGTCCTTCTTTCTCCTTCAAATAGATTTGTTTGTGGATCTCACCTCCAAGTGCATACAAATGAGATGAAAGCAAGTAGACAAGATAGTAGCACAAGAATACTCGAAGTGTGATTGATTCATTAAAGTGATTACCCTTGATTGAAGAAATTCATCCAATTTATAGATAAATTGGAGAAAAGACAAGATTAGCATGAAATTGATATTAGAGGCAATTGAGTTCAAAATGGGAAAATCGAGTGGAAAGAAGAAGGTTATGACACCTTCTATGTCATAAATTATGACATATTGCCAATGTAAAGGTTAGAAGACTAGAGGCTTATGACATCTTGCTATGCCAAAAGTATGCCGCATGAGAAATTCATGCTTCCACCAAAGCACAAAAATAGGGAGAACTAGAGAAAAATTAATTAGGTGGAAATTGATTTTGACAAATTAGAAAATAGGTGGAAATTAGGAATTTAGGAAAATTAGGAAAATTAGGAAATTAGAAAATTAGAAATGATGAAATTAGGAATTTAGTGAATTAATTAATAATTTCTCATTTATTAATTAATTCACAAAGAGGGAATTTAGAAATTGATGAAAAATTAGGAAATTAGCTAAATCAATTAATAATTTGTCATTTATTAATTAATTCACAAAAAGAGGAATAATTAGTTAGCCAATTAAATTGAACATTTAATTGTGACACAAAGACCTAGGATAAATAAATAAATTATTTAACCTAGAGGGAGAAAATGGAAAAAAAATGACAAACAAGGTTAAATGAAAAAATCATAAAACCCTAGAAGATAAATTAGAAATGCAAGGACGACAATTAGGTCTTGATGTAAGATTGACTTGATGTTGATTCGATCATGATTTTGAATTGACAAAGGACCAATGCTAACAAACAATTTTGATTGATAAATGCACCAATTTACAAGGAATAATGACAAATTGATCCAAATTAACACGATTGAGAAGGACGACGATCAATGACAAATTGATCGCAAAAATGACAAGATTGAAAATGATAACACAAAACAACAAGATTGAAAATGATAACGATCGATGACAAATTGATCGCAAAATGAAAAGATTGACAAGAGGACAAAACCCTAATTAGGATTGATGATGTCCAAAATGATGACAAATTAGCATGCACATAGATGCGACAGGATAATATTGACCAAAATCATGATTGAAGATTGTTGTGGACAAGACCAATTTTGAAAGCAAGATAAATGAAGAATGCAGAAGAAAGACTCGATGCTCACAAATGATAAAGACCAAGTGCGTGACATAGAAGAAATGTTAATGCGACGCAAAAACCTTAAAATAAGGCAATGCGTAAATGTTAAAGTATGCTTCCGCAAGCGTTGACCATTTTTAGGTGTCTACATTTTGCCCCTCTTTGAGACAATGTGATTTTAAGCGTTGTTTCAAAGAACAATAATGAAAATGCCCCAGACGTTGACAATGACATATGCATGCCCCCTCAAGGAATTGGTCGGAAACATGCAGAAAAGAGGCCAATTGATCGATAAAAATGATAGGATCGAACAGACCATGAATCAAAGATCAGATGCACAAAGGACAAACAAAAGAAGACACAAAAGACCATGACCAACATAAGATGGATAGGGTGCACCTCCATCTATGCACTGAAAAAGATCTATAAATGAGGCAAAGAGAGTGAAAATTGCCCATTTGCACTAGCCAAAGAGGAGAATTTGTTGCTCTGGAAAAGGACACTTGCAGAGAGATGACGAACATTCCAAGGGCAGATCACCTTGGAGAACGTGTATGCACGTACAAACAATCAGATGATGTGGGAGCAGTGGTATGTATCTCAAAAAGCCATGTTTTCAATGTGATGAATTTGACTTGCTTGCGGGACATTGCGGGGCGCACAGGGGATGCAGAAAGGGACTCCTACGCTTGTGTAGGGCGAATCCTACACTTGTGTAGGGTCTTTTACACTTGTGTAGGGGGACACAGGTGCAGGTTATGTGACATAGGTGTAGGTTATGTGACACAGGCGCAGGACTCATCACACAAGCGCAATTGTGCTCTGGGAACTCAATTTAGGTCAAAAACAACATGTAAATGATCCAGAAATTGGGGATAAGGGTAGGATAGGTTAGAATAGATGAAAAACACCCTGTTGTGGACATGAAAATGAGGAAATGCAACCCGTAGGGGCAAACCCTAAAACTGATAAAATGTGCCCCAATTGTGATGCAGAGTCGACAGTATCCATTGATCACGCAGGAGAACCGACCAGACTGCTTCATGTTACAACATAGACTCAGAAGCACTGACAGAGATACATTAGTAGGACTTGGGATATACTATGTCACATTCATGCCCAAGATTAGGGCAAACACAGGACTGCTTACCACATTGGCAGAGCGATGGCATTCAGAGACCTCCGCATTCCATCTGGCGACTGGAGAGGCGACGGTGACACTGGAGGATGTATGGTGTATCTTCCACATTCTGATTCATGGAGAGGTGGTAGAGTATGACCTAGTGACAAGGAGAGATGCATTATGCAGATTATTTGAGTGCGACATAGATGGTCTGGATATTGTAGAGAGGAAGATTGGCTGGGAGACCATGGCATTAGAGTATGATCGATGATATGTGCTGATAGCCGTGGTCATAGCATGCCTACTAGCAGGAGACAGATGAGGACATGGATTCCCTATTGGATGGGGAAGAGTGCTAGAGCGAATGGTGAAAGAGGGTACGGTGTATGCATGGGGACCATGTGTACTTGCTATGCTATATTTTCAGCTGCATCAGATAGCATATCAGGGAGTTCAGACTTTGAGCTGTGGGGTTACACTGCTACAGGTATGGGCATTTGAGCACATAGCCATATGTCGACCGATTGCAAAGAGACAGGTATTACCACATTGACCATATGTGTACTACTATGGGGGAGCACTGAGACAGGGTCCTTTTGGATACATATTGTATTGGCGACATGAGCTAGACAGATTGAGAGAGTTCACATGGAGGCCATATCGTGATTGCCCTTGATAGTTAGATGATAGTGAGGAGCTACCGTATTGTAGATAGGAGAGGTACCTGATTGGGCGACCAATGAATTGCCAGAGAGTGATTGAGATGTGCCTGCCAGAGAGAGTTAGACGACAATTTGGAGAGAGGCAGGATGTACCTAGGAGGACTGCACACTTTGCCCGATCTCACAGAGAGATGAGTCAATGGGGGAGTATGATTCAGCCACACATAGCATATGCTAACTTCACCTAGCTATAGAAAAGATAGTGGGATTGGAGATTAGATGTAGTGGACACCAGGATGACAAAGGAGTATGAGAGATGGTTTGCACGATGGCAGCCAGTGCCATTGACAGATCCGGACATTCCAGTACTGAGGAGACAGGAGGACTTCCCACTCATAGGAGAGGAGGAGGGAGATGATGAGGATGAGGAGGATGAGGATGGTGATGAGGATGAGGGGGATGATGAGGATGGAGATGAGGATGGGGATGATGAGGATGAGCCAGATTCAGGCAAGCAGGAGGCATTGCAGGATATACCCATAGAGCCGGAGACAGCTAGCATAGAGGAGATGGAGATGTGCAGGGCTACCATAGTGAGTCAGCATGATCACATTATGACTTTAAAGAGAGAGCATGAGCAATTCAGAGCAGAGATAGCTAGACTTACAGCGGCTCAAGATACAACAATAGCTTAGGCATAGCGAGAAGAATAGAGAGTCACTGAGTATATTGGGTCGATTCAGGATGCCAGTGCACGGGAGATGGCACAGATGCTGGTAGAGACTAGAGAGGAGATACGCCATTGGAGGACACTATATAAGAGTGCAGTTCCACCAGAGCAAAGAGTAGCTGCATATCGGGCACGATCAAGGACAGAGAGCAGGGCACGCTCTAGAAGGTCATTGAGCAACATGGGGGTGAGTGGACCTATGAGACCACCATAGCCAGGACCAGGAGGGACATCATCCTTGAGACACGGCAGGGATGAGGAGGACAGAGGGAGCACCCAGTGATAGAGGCACGTACTCCTTAGGATAGAGACAAATGTAATGTGACATTATGTAGTTAGCCTGTGGGCCATACTTAGGACAGACAGTCCAATTTTGTACTCCGATATTATTGTGACATATGATATGATATGCATCGATATGATGGGATGCAATATGTTATGACATATGTTATTTTCCATGTATGGATGACTTATGCACTATTTATTGTGGAACATGTATGGATGACTTATGCACTATTGATGTATTATTGTGGAACATGTATGGATGTATTTTTTTATGTGTTTTTGATACATTTAGAATATGAAATGGATAAAATGCTTGATATGATGTTTGATGTAATGCAAATGTACTAACCAAATGGATGCAGGATGCAGCATATGTTTTTGGAGAAATTGGAGCACTAGACCGAACTGACTATCTGAACAGATGGAAGAAATGTTAGTAAGAATAAAATGAGACAGAGGACAGTTAGAGACGAAGAAAAACTTGCTTTCAGTATTGCACTTTGTAGGTGAGAACCTTTATTTTAATGTAGCAAAATGGATGTGCAGCATCATGGCATGGAAGGCCAGAGCTAAAATGCAACCCTTTTTACAAAAGACAGACACATCACAGACAAACAACAATCACAACCAAAAAGAAAAGGACCATGATCCATCCCAGTCACTCTAAATCACTCAGTGACATAGGAACATGATCGAAGCCAAAGATAAATCAGTAAAAAGATAAGATGCACAAATTCCAACAAATCAAACTAACATCTTGATCTTCATTGTCAAAAGTTGAAAGTGTTGATAGGACTATCATGCTGTCTGCTTTTAGGGCATGCGGTACCCCATCTAAGATAGGACACAGTCTAGTTTCGAGTATACCACACCCTATATAAGACCCATGATAGTAGAGACAAGGACAAATGATATTGATGGTAACGTTCGATTGATATGACAATTGTGATCAGTTTGAATGTCTGGTTTGATTGAAAAAGTTCATCTATTTATGCATGATTTCAGTAAAGGACAGTGTGTGATTGCGAGTCATTGGATGTATACTCGGTGATCTGTCTTATGCACCAAGAGGATATTTATTGCAAAATGCGTGTTTTTGGATTTTAATGTTTTGAAAAAAAAAATTGTGTTCATTTTTTCTTCAGGACTTTATTTGACTTTTTAGGGATTTTTTCAGGACATTATATGATTTTTTTTGGAGATTTTTTTTTCAGGATATTTTTCAATTTTTTTTTGGATTTTTTCAGGACATTTTTCAATTTTTTTAGAGATTTTTTTAGGACATTTTTCAATTTTTTTTGGAAGTTCCAGTGATTGATCATGACAAGTGGAACGCACCCAATGCACATTTGAAAGACATATGCACAAGAAACCGGAGTATGCGAGACAATGATGTTGACCAATCTTAGGGTTGGAACAGAACATTGGGTCAAGACAAAGATAGACATGATAAACCGGCCGAGAGAAAGTATAGCTAGAGGTCATGATAGATGACGGAGCAATGATCTCGTTACACATGGTGCCTGATTGCCAGGTTTTCACCATGGTACTTGCCCAACGCGCCTGTTTGCCAGGTTTTCACTAGAGGGCGAATCATTTTTCTTTGCTTTTTCTTTTTTTTTTTTTGTCTTTTGTTTTTTTGTTTTTTTTTCACTTTTTTTTGTATTTTTTTTTCTTTTTTGATTTTTTTTTTTTGTATTTTTTTTAGGATCATACTTGAAGAAGTGCTGATAGAAAATTATGCCCAGTACTTGCGAAGGTGCATGCTGTTTATAGGATTAGACAAAGGTTCACCTTCTGGAGTGGCAAGCTGATATGCCCCCGAGCCATAGGCGACAGTCACTATGAAAGGCCCAACCCAATTAGGTTCAAACTTACCTTTGATGATATCAGTAGACTGTGCATTCTTAGGGTTTGCCTTTAAAACCAGATCTCCCTCTTCAAAGTGTCACCCTTTGACCTTCTTATTATAAGAGCAATGGAGACGGTTTTGATATGCTTGCAAATGTGTCAGGGTTGTCTGATGTTTCTCATCTAACATCTCAAGCTGATGCAACTGAGAGACTTTGTGCATCTCATCATCAATCAGATGTTGTAGGGATACACGCAAGGAAGGAATCTCCACTTCCAAGGGTAAAATGGCTTCCACACCATACACCAAGGAATAAGGTGTTGCTCTAGTAGGTGTGCGGATAGCAGTGCGATAGGCCCATAGTGCTGGATTCAACTGTACATGCCAATCTCGACCAGTGTCATTGACAACCTTTTTCAGGATCTTGATAATGGTTTTATTTGATGCTTTGGCTTGACCATTACCCTATGGATAGTATGGACTGGAGAAATGGTGTTGGATATGAAACTTTTCACAGAGTTCCTTAACATCTTTATTCTTGAAGGGATGACCATTATCTGTGACTATGGCAAGGGGAACCCCATACCGGCATATGATATAATTCAATAGGAATTTTGAAATTTGTACACCAGTGATATAGGTCATGGGGATAGCCTCGATCCATTTTGTAAAATACTTTATGGCTGTAATGATGAACTTGTGTCCATTTGTAGATGTTGGGTGAATCTTGCCAATAAGATCCAATCCCCATTGAGAAAAGGGCCACGGAGATATGACAGAATGAAGCTCTTGGGCTGGTGCATGAATATAGTTTCCATGGATCTGGCATTTGTAGCACTTCTTAACAAAATCGTGAACATCCTTTTTTAGAGTGGGCCAATAATACCCAACACGAATCAACTTTTTGGCTAAGCTCAAACCATTGAAATGGCCCCCACATATACCATCGTGAACCTCGTGTAAAGCCGTTTGTGCTTCGTCAAAATCCAAACACCTGAGGAGGGTATGGTCAAAGGAACGATGGTAAAGGGTGTCGGCAATGATGACATATTTGGCCGTCTGTCAGATGAAGGCTCAACGTTGGTTAGCGAAAAGGTTAGGTGGTAAGGTTTGGGATTTCAAATATTGATATACATCATTGTACCATGGGTAGTTGGGACCAACAAGAATGCACATCACACCTGCTGTCAGAATGTCAAAAGAAGGAACAAGCAACTGTTCGACCAAAAATTCACATTTATCCATATTGTGGGGCATATTTAACATGGAAGCGATCATAGCCATTGCATCTGTCAACTTGTTTTGCATTCTTGGAACTTGACTGAAATGGATAGCTGTGAATTTTGTCTTGAAGAAATCTACCATATGCTTATAGGGAATAAGCTTTTCATCTTTTGTGTCGTAGTCATCATTCACTTGTCGGATGACTAATTGAGAATCTCCATAGACTTGTAAATGCGTGATATGCCCGTGAACCGCTACTCGGAGTCCTGTGACCAGTGCTTCATACTCGGCAATGTTATTGGTACAATGAAAAGTTATCTTGTAGGACTTGGGAATAGCATCACCTTGAGGGGTGACAAACAAGATGCCGGCTCTAGACCCGAACTTGGTATGGGATCCATCAGAGTATAACTTCCATTCATTAGAAGATGTGAGAACAAAGACTGATTCATCTAGAAAATCGGTCAACATTGGATGATCATCATAAATAGGAGCCTCTGCAAGCTGATCTGCTATGACTTTTCCTTTTATCACCTTTCACTCCATATACTCAATATCAAATTTACTGAGGATCATAACCCACTTTGCTAGGTGACTCGTCAAAGCTGCTCTACTAAGCAAGTATTTTAAGGGATCAATTTTTGCAACCAACAATGTCTGGTGATTTAACATATAATGTCGAAGCTTTTGTGTTGCAAATACCACTGCTAAGCATGCCTGTTCAATAGTTGAATAATTCAGCTCATAACCTACTAGTGTCCGGCTGATATAATAAATAGCTCACTCTTTACCGTTCTCATCCTATTGGGCCAAGAGAACTCCTAATGCCGTTTCAGTTGCAGAAATATACAATATGAATGGCTTTCCTTCTATAGGAGGCATTAGAATAGGTGGCAATAGCAAATAGTCTTTGAGAGCTTGAAAGGCTGATTGTCATTGCTCAGTCCATTTATAAGTGACACCCTTATGCAATAGATGCTGGAATGGATGACATTTATTGGCCAACTGAGCTATGAAGTGGCGGATTGACTGGAGCTTTCCTTGCAGACTGCGTAGTTGACGGAGATTAGAAGGAGGAGGCATATCCATTATTGCTTTAACCTTGGCAGGGTTGACTTCAATGCCTCTGTGAGAAACAATGTACCCTAGTAATTTGCCAGTTGTGACACCAAAGACACACTTCTTTGGATTGAGTCTGAGCTTGTAAGTCTCCATTCAGTCAAAGATTGGGCCCAGGATGGCTAAATGACTATCTCTTGTGACAGATTTGCATAATAAGTCATCAACATAGTCCTCCATCAAAGTATGCATGAAATCTTGAAAAATTGTCGTCATCGCTCTTTGATATGTTGCGCCTGCATTTTTAAGACTAAAGGGCATCACATTCTAGCAATAAGTACCCCAAGCACATGTGAATGCAGTCTTATGTTGGTCTTTAGGAGCAATGCGAATTTGGTTATAGCCGGAGAAACCATCCATCAATGAGAGCATCTCATATCTAGCAGTCATGTCAACTATGATGTCGATATTTGGCAATGGAAAATCATCTTTAGGGCATGCTTTATTGAGATTCCTAAAATCTGTGCAGATTCTGATGCCCCCAGTTACTTTGCTAACTGGTACCAAGTTTGAAATCCAGTCTGCATAATCAATGGGTCTGATAAAGCCCACATCCAGTAGTTTCTTCAGTTCGACCTTGACCAAAAGAGCCACCTGGGGATGCATCTTTGTGAGTTTTTGTTTGACAGGCTTGGCATTTGCTTTTAATGGCAAGTGATGAAGGACTAGTTCTGGATCAAAGCTAGGCATATCTGCATAGGACCATGCAAAATTGATCTTCTTCTCAAGAAAGAAATTGACAAAGTCTATCTTTTCCTATTTTTATAGAGAAGCAGCAAAATGAATGACCTTAGGGTTGTCAGGTGTACCCAAATTGATTTCTTCAGTCATTTCCACAAGCAATGTTGATTTATCCTGACTTGATAGGGGTATGTCCACTCTTCCACCTTTGGGTGTCTCAGAGAGGTTTTCACCCGTAGGTACGTCTTTTATTTTTACTTTTTCATGATCAAAGAGTGCCTTACGATTTTCACTCAAAGACCTATTCTTTTGATTTTTTACTTTTTCTTTTCTTTTTTCATTTTGATGACTGGAAGATGGAGTTGACTCCCCAAAATATGCTATGGAATCTAGGTCAATAGCAAATCCTGCCTTATGATCACCTTGTGATATGCCTTCCCATAGTCCAAGGAACTCTGCAATTGCTTCATCATTTTGAAAACAGTCCAATGTGAGTGGTTCTTGTTGGTCACGTTGGATAAGCTGGGGATAGACGAGGGGCATGTCATCATCGTTTGTAAGGAGAGAGAGGACTAAGATGGTAAAGATGTAAACATCTGTAGTATCACTGTCTGAACTATTTGTATCTGATTCGGAGCTTGGATTCCAGAATGACTCTATCCAAGCATTAGGACATGTTTTAGGAAGAGGAGTTATTTCATGTTTGTCTTCCATAGGCAAATTATCAGGGTCAAGGAAAATATTGTCAAGGGCATAGGAGCTAGAAGAAAAAGAACTCCACTCCCATTCATTGGAATTAGTTTCAGGTCGGGTATCCTCAAGTGTTATTTCATCATCAGAGTCATGCCCTTTTCCACACGTGGTTACTTTGGTAGATGAGGATCCAATTCGCAATGGTACAAAACCTAAGCCTAAAGTTGGAGGTTGCCTCTTGGGTATAACAGGTTCTAGCCTTCCATTGTTGTTCAAGCCTAAGCCACTACAACCATCATATCCTTTCTTTTGTAGCATAGTAAATCCTTTGCCATATCATTCCACTGGCAACCTGATAGGTGGGGTCTCAGTTGGGTCCTTATAAAGCCAATCTATGACTTCATCATCTAAAGTTTCTTTGTCAAGTTCACCCCATCTTGTAAATGTAGTGGGAGGCTGATATTGAATAACCACCTTAGGTTCTTTTTGCAACAAATGCGGTTTGCCATATGATTTTGGAGATATTGGTAAATTCCCAATGAGGAATGTTTGATCCATTGAATATTCTCCGCATCCTTGGTCCTGTATCCTCAATTTTCCTTTGACAACATCTAACAATTCATTAAGATCCACATAACTATGTGATTTGGCCTCTCTATTAACTTGGACTTGCTGCTGAGGGGTATCCTTTAGAGTAGCAGAAAATTGAAATGGATTAGGATCTCTTGGAATTGTTATCTCAGTTCTGTTGTAAGGATATTTTAAACATTGATGATAGGTGGATGGAACTGCTTTCATTGCATGGATCCATGGATAGCCAAGAATCATATTGTAAGGGAGATCGAGGTCTAGGACCTGCAGGAAAGTGTTTTCTATCATTGGACCGACTCTAATAGGCAATGTAATTATCCCTTTGGATGGGCACTCAGCATCATCATATGCTTTGATTGTTATTGTTTTGGAAGCATCAATGTCATTTTCTGTATATCCAAGGCCAATGACCACTCTCAAGGTACAAATATTAAGACCCCCTCCGCCATCTATCAAGACTCATCAGATTTTGCAATTATGGACAAAGACTTCAAGGTGTAAAGGATCATTATGAGGGAGATTATCAGGTGAGATATCATTATCAGAAAATGCGACATTTTGGGAAACAGCTAGATGTCCAATTCGGGCTTGAAACTGGTCAACATCAATGTCTATCGGGACAATGGACTCAATTAAAGCTTTATCTAGGACTACACGATGCATGGGGGACATTTTCAAGAGCTCAAGGATTGATATTTGTGCAGGTGTCTTTCTAGATGATCCAAGAGATTATACTGCCTTGCAGGAGTTCATTTGGGAGGAGCTACAGGAGCTCCTTTCAGGACTATTTTGGATTGACGAGTGGTGATGGCGCAAGAAGGATCTTGTCCCTTTATTCTTAGGGTAGAAACATACTCATTTGACGTGTGAAAACAATTGATGATATTATTATAACCAGGACTTGCATAATTTGCTGTTTGGGTAGAGTTTGAAGAAGACGCTTTACCCTTGTCATGATCAAGCAAAGGAGTTTTGAAAATATTATGATCAGTGTTAGAGGTTGCATGGGTTGGATCTACCTCAATTACTCCTTGCTCTAACAAGTCTTGAATCAGATGTTTCAATTGGAAATATGATGCAATTTTATGTCCTTTTGACCGATGGTATTCACAATAGGCATTATCATTCCACCAATGTGGCTTTACCACTGGTTCTGCCTTGATATCTGGTAGTTTGATAAATTTTTCTTGTATTAATTGTTTCATTACTAATTCAATAGGCTCTCCCAATGGCGTAAACTATCGAGGAGGCCCATCCCTCGATTGGAAAGGTTTGCGTTGTTGATTTTGTTGCTAGCCTTGTTGTTGATTATATTGTTGAGTGTATTGTTGAGTATGCTATTGGTATTGCAGCTGTTGAGTAACATTGCTCACTAGTGTTTGATTTTGTTCCATAGTTGACATATTAGGCACACTCAATTTCTTGATTGTGAATGAGGGTTGATTTGCATTCACTGCTCTTGCATCAACAACTCCATCATTAGTGACATTCTTGTTCTTATACCAAAATCTATTTCTGTCCCCTGAATTGGTCATGTTGTCATTGTCTTTGTTAAGCTTAATGATTCCCTTGGCTACAAGAGCAATTTCAATGTTCATCCCTTTCTTAATGAGTTTCTGTATAGTACTGGGACTTTTCAATTTTAGTTCGTACATCATTTATGGGACCAAATTTTGGATAAATAGATTCACTTGTTGTTCTTTAGGTATATCTAGGGAAGAACGACTATACAAGCTTCACCATCATTGCAAGAAAGTCACTAATGGTTCACCTTGCTTTTGCTTGGTGTTGCATAGATCTCACATGGTCACGTCACTGTTGATGTTGAATACAAAGTGAGATATAAACTTTTGAGCCAATTAAGACCAAGTCTTTATATTTCCTGGCAGATGCGAATACCAATCCATGGCTTGTCCAGTGAGACTTCATGCAAAAAAGTGCATTAAATATGTTTCCTCATAACTCACTTCAGTACATGCCGTGAAAAATGCTCAAATGTGATCTTTTGGATTGCCATTCCCTTTATATTTCTCAAAATTAGGTGCCTCAAAATTTTTAGGGAACGGAGGCATGTATAAGCTCTTGTCAAATGGATTAGGACATAAATCTTGATCTGTATACAACTTCTTTGTTCCTTTCGTTTCTAATGCATCAACTTGTTGTTGCAACTTCTCAAGCTATTGTGCAATTGTATTAGATTTTGGAGGTCCATCATTAATCTCAGTGGGTACTCTTTGTCGATACATCGTGTTTCCGATCGGTTGTTGATGCTCCGAAATGGCTATTTTTGGTGTCTCTAGAATATAATGTTCTTGGTACATCTCTTGTTGTTGTGGTTGTGCCATGCCTTGATATTGACCTTGTTGCTGTGCTTCTTGTAGTCTAGGGTGATATTGCAATTGAGGGTATTGTTGGTATTGCACAGGCACCAATTGCGGTTGTGAAGTATGATAGCTTGTTTGCCTTGGCACATATTGAGGTACATGTTGTTGTTGATGCTGACGAATCAGAATTTGTTGACTTTGTGCCAATTGTTGTCGCGGTGTAAATCCCATCATTTGCAAAAAACTTTGTTTGGGTGGTTTTTGTTGTTTCTCCTTACGATGAGGTATGGCACTTGCATTAACTTGCTATGTTCTTTGTCCAATCCACTATGATGGTTGCAAGTTTGCATTAACTTGTAATGGTGCAGAGGGCACTGCAATGTGTTGTCAAATGTGGTATTGTTGTTGTTGTACATTGCTTGTTTGCACATTCAATTGTACCTTTTGTGTATTACTCAATTGTGGCAACAATTGTTGTTGGTGCAAACCACTATCCGTAGTTCTTTGTGTCGCCATTATCGAAGGATCTGTCGCAATAGTGTTTGGCAAATATATTGAACTGAATGGGACATAATAACTTTGTTGCACCGTGGAATTGCTTTGGACATTAGTGATATCAGGCATTCCAGTCATGAAGCTTTCTTGCATCTTAGATTTTGATCCAATTTTATGCATGTAAGGAACCACTTCTTGTTGAGGGATAGTTGTCAATATTTGCGTGGTCTTCATTTGATCTTGTGTTACAGGTGTTGTGTTGAATAATGGATTATTTATTGTCTCAAATGGTGACTTTTGAGGAATAGTCACTGTCAATGCCTTTGAAGCACATTTACTCATCAAGGTAGGCTGAGTTTCTAGTTGCACATTTTCTTCATTTGGATGCGGAGAGAAACTTAACAACTCACCGCCTTGTTGTTTTTGCACATTGACTTGCTCACTTGGGGAGGTCACATTACTCATCATGTTAAGATATTTCTGTGGGAACATTTTAAAGACCTTGTTCAAAAACTTATCCATCTTTTTTGTCAACTTTGGATCTTGAAGGAACATGTCAACATCATCAGAAGCATCAGAATCTGATGAGGAATCTGGTTGGACATTTGGATTCATTTCTTGTTGAATGCCTTGATCTGAACCAAATCCTTGTGAAAGAGTTTGTTCTTCATATAATGTTTGAGTTTGAATGTCATGTTGCAGGTGTGGTTGATTCCAACCAAAAGGTGTACTTCCTCTTGGTGTTGGTGGAACACTCCCATGTCCTAGTTTCATGGGTACAAATACTGGTTCATATAATGGAGGTGGTCCAAGTTGAACCATTCCATATGGTGGCAATCATGTGTTTGATGAACCTTCAATTTGTACTGTTTGACTAGTTTGAAACTGTGAATTTGATATGTTGTCAATGGGTTGATACGTTGGTTCACCCATCTTTTTAGATTTTGATCTTTTTTCAATAGGCATGTCACTTATGCAAATGCAATATTTTTGGAATTTTTCAAGGACAATATATGATATGCAACTAAATGCAAACTAAATAAATGAGAATGCAATCTATGGCAAGAATGCAACCTATTGTTTTTGTTGTTTTTCAAGATTTTGAAAAACTTTTTGGAATGCAAATCTAAAAGAGACCCTTAGGAAATTGAAATGATGTCTAGACCTCAAAGGACAAAAGGGACCAAGTGACAAAAGGACAAAATGACAATGTCTCCCCTATATGCTTGGATACTAAGCAAGGTTTGACCAAATGACAATAATGACAAAAAGAGAAAAGGTTTGGTAAGATCTAGACCTCCTAATAATAACTTAGGGTTTATCAAAGATTTGGATTACTCAAGTATGACAAAACCTAGTTTTGACACTATATGCAAAGGAACAATTGATATGAAAATGATCCTAATATGATATGATAATGACCTAAGCTTAATGAAGAGACCTAAGGTAGTATGCAAATGTATGACAATGTCAACCTACGGCAAAACCTAAGGTTGGTTATGAAATGGTATTACTCTAATGTAAGAAGACACATGCAAATGGATGACACTTATTGATATGCAAAGGAGTATGACCTAGGTGAAACCTAACCTTGGTAGTTGACAATGAATTTGCAAAATGCAAACGTAAGATGAACCTAAATCTAAGTGACATGAATGTTAAGACAAGATTTTGAAAAATGTTTGACAACCATGTTTGAAGGTGTTTCAAAATTTGTTGGATGAAATACTCTTGTGTTTAACCTTGTTTTGAATCAATTTGTCTTGTTTTTGAAATGATATGCAATTCAACTTTTGACAAACAAAGAAGACAAGATATTTCAACTTAGACTCAAGACAATCATGCTCATTCACACATTTCTTATGGATGGCAAGGACATTAGGTACTTGAGAGGTAGACTTGTTATGGGATTCAAGGAGAATACATAGATGCTTGACCCCATGGGCTCCCCTCCACGGCACTCACTTCTCAGGGCAGCCAAGCATCAGTCCCCATGGAAATCTCCCCATGGCGAACTTAGTATCTCTTCCAAGTATCCGAACTTGTCCTTCTCAAGAAACTAGAAGGATTTTTGGCCTCTAAATACAAGGTGTTTAGTCAGGATTTTTGTTAAGCATTACTCCTTGATGTCATGCAAGCATGATTGAGACATTAAGCCCACCAAGATACCAAACAAATGTAGTTGCACAAGCATGATTTAGACCGTGAGGTCCTACTTAGATGTTGATATGAGAAAGAGTTCAAGGGTCATCACTTCCCAAGTAACTGCAATTCCCACGTAACCCTTCCTTCAAAGCTTTTGCTCATCAGGTATTTATTTATAGTGAGTTAGAATGCCAAGGTATTCTAGCTGTACTCACTTTGGGTCATTCCCTTCTCACGATTGTCACTTTCTTGCAAAAGCAAATGGTCGGGAAGGTAGGCCCTCTAAAGGTGACACACAATCAAAAACATGAGCATGGTATTGAAGATCTGGATTTCTGATCACCCTAAGAAGGATGAGAGCATACTCTCCTACTCCAATGTCAAACTCAACAATCAAAGAAAACATACATTCATTCCATCCTATTTAGAAATCACTAGGTGCCTAAATATTAATTGCAAACACAAAGTTTAGTTGGAGAACAAGGCAACCTGCAAAACCCAAGTCAGAAGTTTGATATGATTAGTCTTTGACTATCAAACCTACACAAAAACGTGTTAGTAGTTTCATTTGTTATCTTTGCCATGCGTATGCCAAGGTTCTACATAGGGAATCAGTACCAAAAAACCAAAAAGCAGAAACAACATGCCAAACAAAACAATTTGCAAGTAAAAACACACTGCCTTTTACCTCTATTTCTATCCCTACATAGACACAGAAGTCTTGACACAGGCGCAAAAGTCTTGACACAGGCGCAGAATGTCCTTGACATAGGCACAAAAGTTCCCAGAAAGCCCTGCATTACCCTATTTCTTGGGTTTTTAACCTACAAATCAACTCAAAAGCACTCAAAAGCATGATTAGGGGGTTAGTTCACGTCGGGTTCACCAATTAATGTAGCTAGGAAATCAAAAATCATCAAAGAAAATAGATATTAAACTAGTTGAATCACAAAACCAGATTACAATGACAAATCCTAATTACATCCAATAGAGATATGAAAACAAGACATTCAAGATTGAGAATTAAGCAAACCAAATGCAGATGTCTCCTTCATGTGGCTCCGTTGTCCTTCTTTCTCCTTCAAATAGCTTTGTTTGTGGATCTCACCTCCAAGTGCATACACATGAGATGAAAGCAAGTAGACAAGATAGTAGCGCAAGAATACTCGAAGCGTGATTGATTCGTCAAAGTGATTACCCTTGATTGAAGAAATTCATCCAATTTATAGATAAATTGGAGAAAAGACAAGATTAGCATGAAATTGATATTTGAGGCAATTGATTTCAAAATGGGAAAATTGAGTGGAAAGAAGAAGGTTATGACACCTTCTATGTCATGAATTATGACATATTGCCAATGCAAAGGTTAGAAGACTAGAGGCTTATGACATCTTGCTATGCCAAAAGTATGACACGTGAGAAATTCATGCTTCCACCAAAGCACAAAAATAGGGAGAACTAGAAAAAAATTAATTAGGTGGAAATTGATTTTGACAAATTAGAAAATAGGTGGAAATTAGGAATTTAGGAAAATTAGGAAAATTAGGAAATTAGAAAATTAGAAATGATGAAATTAGAAATTTAGTGAATTAATTAATAATTTCTCATTTATTAATTAATTCACAAAGAGGGAATTTAGAAATTGATGAAAAATTAGGAAATTAGGTAAATCAATTAATAATTTGTCATTTATTAATTAATTCACAAAAAGAGGAATAATTAGTTAGCCAATTAAATTAAACATTTAATTGTGACATGAAGACCTAGGATAAATAAATAAATTATTTAACCTAGAGGGAGAAAATGGAGAAAAAATGACAAACAAGGTTAAATGAATAAATCATAAAACCCTAGAAGATAAATTAGAAATGCAAGGACGACAATTAGGTCTTGATGTAAGATTGACTTGATGTTGATTCGATCATGATTTTGAATTGACAAAGGACCAATGCTGAAAAACAATTTTGATTGATAAATGCACCAATTTACGAGGAATAATGACAAATTGATCCAAATTAACACGATTGAGAAGGACGACGATCGATGACAAATTGATCGCAAAAATGACAAGATTGAAAATATTAACGATTGATGACAAATCGATCACAAAATGACAAGATTGACAAGAGGACAAAACCCTAATTAGGATTGACGATGTCCAAAATGATGACAAATTAGCACACACATAGATGCGATAGGATAATATTGACCAAAATCATGACTGAAGATTGTTGTCGACAAGACCAATTTTGAAAGCGAGATAAATGAAGAATGCAGAAGAAAGACTTGATGCTCACAAATGATAAAGACCAAGTGCGTGACATAGGAGAAATGTTAATGCGATGCAAAAACCCTAAAATAAGGCAATGCGTAAATGTTAAAGTACGATTCCGCAAGCGTTGACTATTTTGAGGTGTCTACACTTTACACTAGTGGTGATTTTGTAGAATGTGTTTCCCGGTCTGAAGTGACATGTTGACCCCAAGTGGTTCATAGATCACAAGCGGTATGAGGGAGAAAAGCAGCACAACACATTCTTACCAGTCTTCATTTTTGTCAAACCGGCAATCGGTATTTTTGTATGAACCGGTAATACTCTGTGATGAGTTACCAATCGACATTTTGTGTTGAGTTACCAATCCACCGATTGTTTGACGGTGCCAACACATTGACAGTGCTCTTTGTGTCGTGTTACTGAGTATGTCTAGATTCATTGAACCTAGGAAATTGTAATGTAATCCTATTGGATCGACATGAAATCAGATTCCTTTAAAAGGACATCATGTCTAGGGTTTTTAAGTTGTTGCTAAAAGGGTTAATGTTGAGCTAGGGTTTAAGGTGGGAGTCGAGAATGATCTTATCTGAAGAGATCAAGTTGTAACTATGAGAGAGAGAGAGAAGACCGAAGTAATGCTAGAATGCATTAGCTATGAGCAATATTGGATCTAACCAAGCAGTTTGTGCTATTAGATAGATCAAACACTTGTTGATTACTCACATCTTTGACAAGTCTGTAGCCCTTAACCGGGTAGGCCTCAAAGCCTTTGTAAAATCCTCTAACAAGGTGGTTCACACATGTGAATCTAAAATCCTCTAACAAGGTAGTCTTTAATAGGACTTATCTCCTAACAAAGATTGAGATTCCTAACAGGATCTGTTCTGGTGAAGAACATTGTAAGACCTTAATCGGTCTGACCTTAACTGGTTTGGTTTCTATTCTGCAGATAGTGACTTGTGAGTTCCATCTCACCATGGTTTTTCCCAGTTGGGTTTCCACATCAAATATCTTGTGTTATGGTTGTATTGTTTTTTTGGGTGAATGCTTTATTCGCATTTTGGTTTGCATGTTTGGTAACCAGTTTGACTGTTAGACTGCTTTACTGGTTTATCTTTAGATTGTGTAAGTGTTTTAGTGCATAAGTTTTTGGCATACTAATTCACCCCCCCCTCTTAGTATTCATCATATTGCTCATTACAAAATGAGTCTCACTGACTACAAAGGTTAAAACCACCTCAAGATAAATGGACAAGAATCTAGAATAATGAATTGCTAGAGATAGCATCTACCATGCCTGATTACTATCCTGGTTAAGCTCAATACTAGAGGCTTTGACCTCTTCCTTAATACCAATTCTATCCTCAATGATTGACCTAATCCTCTGCGTGAATGATATTACAATATTCGTACATTGCATTCCACTCCCATGATCTACAATGAGATATTACATCATTTTATATAAACCCTAAGGCCTAAACCAATTATGTCTGCCACCTAAAATATATTACAATAAGATCATTACAAAAATCCATATTACAATGATATGCCATGTCGACTTAAGAGCAAAACAACAATAACCAATCCATAAAACATCCTGAAACATCCCTATAACATGTAGAGTACACGTTAACATGATACCGGTCCATAACCTAGATAGGCACCAAACCTATTCTGGGTCCACCACGCCAAAGCAATATCTTCAAGAAGTTAAAGAATGATCAAAGAACATATTTAGCATACCGAACTCCATGTAGAAGCTGCACCAACACTAATTATGGATCCTGTCAAGATTCCTCAATGAGAGCTCTACTAGTAAAGCCTTAAGCCAGTGTTGGTAAGGGTTTACCAGAGCATCCAATTACCAATTCAATACCAACTAACCAAGACATGCTCCAGAAGCACGTAACACATAAATCCAAACATACTTCATTGATCCAAACATGCCAAAAGTGTCCAACAGATTGTTAACCAACCATAATAGCTAGTGTTGACATCAATGACAAAACATCAATGCAACATATAATCAATTCATCCATAATTCCAACAATCTCCCCCTTTGGCATTGATGGCAACACTAGATGTGAAAAACATCTAAGTACCGAGAAACTCCGAACAAGTCTCCCCCTGTGGAAGACAATGAACAATCTCCTAAATATCAATAACTCTTCCCCTAATGTATACAACTCCTTTTCTATTTTTCACATTAGTATCTCTCCCCCTTTGACGTCAATGCCATAAATCTAAAAAAAATATCAAAGCAATAATGTAAACCTCTAAATCTAAAAGTTAACTACTCCCCCTGAGTAGTTGCACCACTCATCAATGTTGGAATGAAAATGGTCTCAGATAATGCATGTTGGACTGATGACAAGATACATCAATCAAGTCTCTGCTAGAGGGATAGAAACCCCTAACCTGTCTCTTAAATACAAAAATGATTCCTTAGCTAGTGGTTTAGTGAATATATCTACAATCTAGTCTTTAATGTTCACATAAACCAATTTGACTTCCTTTCCTTCTACCTTGTCCTTCAAAAAGTTATACTTTATTGATATATGCTTACTCTTAGAGTGAAATACCAGATTCTTAGACATGTCAATAGCTGCAGAGTTATCACAGTAGATAACTACTGGTTCACTACAATTCACCTGGATATCCTTCAACATTTTCTTCATCCACAAGACTTGAGTGCAATTAGTTGCTGCTACAACATACTCAACTTTTGCAGTAGATAAGGAAATGCATGACTATTTTTTGTTGATCCATGAAACCAATATCTTTCCAAGAAAGAAAGCTCCACCAGAAGTAATCTTCCTATCATCATTATCTCTTTCCCAATTTGAGTTAGTATATGCACATAAAGTGAAATCATCATTTTTAGAATACCATAAATCATATTCTATTGTTCCTTGCAAAATAAGAATATCCTTCTTACTGCACATTCATGATTTTCTTTAGGACTATTGATATCTTGAAATAATACTTACTTCATTCATAGTATCTGGTCTAGTATGAGTTAGATATAATAGACCACCAATCATAGATTTATACCTTCTTGGATTTACCGGTGTAGAAGTATCCTTGATAGATAATTTCTCACTTGTCACCATAGGAATACTTACTGGTTTGGAATTATCCATACCAAACTTCTTCAACAATTCCCTTAGATACTTAGTTTGACAAATAAAAATGCCTTTGTCAATTTGAGTAATCTGTAAACCTAAAAAAAAATTCATCTCATGAATCATGGACATTTCAAATTCATTCTTCATATTGTTAGCAAATTCTATGCACATTTTATCTTCTTAAAAAATGATATCATCAAAAAATACTTCAATAATCAAAATATCATCATCAATGATCTTATAATATAAGTTACTATTAGCACTACCTTTAGTAAAACCAAGCTTCAAAAGATATGTATCCAACCTTGCATACCAAGCTCTAGGAGCATGTTTCAAACTATATAAAGCTTTCCTCAATCTACAAACCATATCTTTATCATCTGTTAGTGAAAATCCATCAAGTTGCTCAATGTATCCTTCTTCTGTTAGATACTTGGTTAGTCCCAAAGGCACTGAGAGGGGGGGAGGGGGGCCGAATCAGTGTCTTACCAAAGAATGAAATATTTAAACTTATTTACAATTTTATAGCCCAAAATAATATACTGGTAAGCAAATAATAATGTAGTAAAGAGAAACAAAAGAATGAGCATCAATGCACACCATAACAAAGATATTTTTGGTGAGGAAACTCAACAAGGGAAAAACCTTGGTGGGATTTGTGACCCACAATATTTACTCACTGGCCAATATAAATAAATATTACTCAGTACAATAGGGGCCTGCACATGCAGGAAGGCCAACTGCCTAGAGCTCACTACTCAACAACAAAATGGAGTCCCACTAACTACAATTGGATGGTTAAATCCAATAGCAATGTACTACTTCAAAATAGCATCTACAATGCTAGATTCAGTACCGGTTGAAGCTCTGTCTGATACTTCTACCAAAACCTTCCTTTTCTCTGCTCTTATTCTTATTCGCTCTCGAGATAAATACATCAAATTGCATATACAATTATTCAGTATCATACATACATTTAATTACCTATTATGCATACAACTACTTCACATATTCCTACTCACAAAATGACCTACAAGATCTCATACATATACAAATCCTTACAATACATCATGTTGGCTATACAAATATAATATTACATTACAATACATTTCACATAAACAATATTATTTCCAAGTCAGCTTGGACTGTCGGTACAATCTGCTGCCGGTGTAGATGGATGCTAGTGTGAATAAACCTTATAGTGACTATCGGTGCCAGTAGGTGAAGTCTATTGCTGATAGAACCTTTGAATCCTATTACTAGTTGGTTGCCATGAATGACAACATCAACCATTCTCATATGAGTGTATAATGCCAACAATCTCCCCCTTTGGTATTGATGGCAACACTCATGAGAAAAATGAAAAGTCATATTCAAAATTTGAAGTCCAAAAACTAAGCATTCTCCCCTTGAGCAAGAGATCTCCTTCTATATATTTTTCTCATTACACCACTCCCCCTCTGAAATCAATGACAAAGGATGTCAAAAGTATCAAAAATTGAAAATTTACCTAGAAACATGTAGCCGGTTATGTACAATCTGAAAAATGTCCGCTAAAGCCAAGTTAAGACCTTGCAAAAACTTTGTACTATCAGAAATTACTATCTTTGTCTGCTAGATCATCCCAGTGAGATAATGCATCTATTGCTCTAGTGATTTGTCCCCTTGAATAGTTGCCTTAGATAGCTCATTCCATTGTGTTAACAAATTATCCAATCTAGGACCAAGTTTGTTCTTTAACTCTTGGGTTTTCATCTTCAACCTTGCTTTCTCTCTTTCCAATTTCTCAATCTTCTCTTCAAAAATAGCCATCTCTTGATCCAGACATGATGTGATTTCTGAAGAACCAATCATATTGTCAGCATGTTATCAATCTCTTTCTATGTTTTCCTTTTTTGCTCATCAATACCTTCTATTAGAAGGTGAGCTTTGCAGGCTTCCCTGTACATTTCCTTGTATTCCAGAATGGTGGAATTCAGTGCCAGTAACAGTGAATCAATCTGTCTTGTACAATCCTTTATTATTTTGTCAAAGAATTTATCCTTCTCCTTATTAAATTTTTTCTAGATGGTCTCCTCATTTATCTTATCTACAGTTTGAATGTTAGAAGAAATGAATTTGGACAATGTGTCCAATTTACCTATAGACCCAACAATGTGATCAACCTTGCATTTTGGTGCAATCATCTGCAAAATTGGTAAAGAATCATCAATAGCCTTAAATGCTAAGGCAATGCACTCTATTATCTTCTTTATGGAATCTAATAATACATCAGTAACATTTGTCGATCTGTAATCCAAGGAGAAGTATTGGGAGGACTACTAGGTTCTACAATAGTTTTCTTCTCTTCTCTAGATACCTGTTCAGTTACCTTAACCTCTTCTTTATCCACTTTCTCTTCCTTATTTTCACTTTTATTCTAACGTATTCTCTACCAGTTTAGATTGTGTCTATTCTTTTTTTTTTTCTTCTTCGACCGGTATCTCAATATTCTACTGAGTGTCAACAGTCTTGACTGGTGATTCAGGTTTCTCAATATTTATAGCTTCAGATTTCTTCTCCTCTACATTTTTTTTGTCCAATACAATATTGATGTCCTAAGTGTCAACATTCATTGTGAATAGAATGTCTGACTCATGGTCAACATCATCTTCTTTCACTTCCTCTGATTTCTCTTCTTTAGGCTCATTTTCCATTTCTCCCGATGCCTCTGATACTACCAGTGGGTTGTCCTATGTTGGTGGCGGTAAGTTGTCCTTAACTTTGATGTCAGGTACACTACCAACCTTACTCTTACCCTTATCTACTTCCTATTATGCTTTAGTAAATAATTTATCAATTTTCTGTCTATCTTTCTCTTCCCTTTTCTCCTTCTCAACAAAGAATATATCCCACTTATCAGCTATTTCATCTGCAATCTCTTTTACTCTACCAGCCATAAGACTAACTTGTCAGTGACCACTCACAAAAATAGTCTTGTTAGCTTCAGATATCAAATCATCATTTTCTTGCTTAGACTTAAGAGGATGAACCACTAATAGTGCCTCAACCTTCAGTTTCTTATCTAATTCCATAATGGATATTCTCTTTTCTTTGGATCTCAAGTATAGATCATTAGGAAGAACATCTATAACCTCAATAAGAACCTTCATATATATATCTAGATATAAAATAATGCATTCCTGAATAGTATCCTTATCTAAATGTTTAGAAGAATGATAAAAATTATTAACATTACTAAGATTTCCTTCTTGAGCTATTTCATTTATCAATTCTTCTAGTGAAAGAGTATCAGGTACCTTTTGTTCTAGTTGCTTCTTTGGTGTGACTTTCTTCTTCTGACCACTAGACTCTCTCACAGCATGTTGTTTCTTTCTAAGTGTTCTTGATTTCTTCAAAGATGGAGCAGGTGTCGATGAGGGTTTTCTTTTCTTCCTATCCACCCTTTTGAATTTGGTAGTATTGTCATTGTCAGAATCAGATGAGGTAGCCACAAGAGAAATATGTGCTACTGGTTGTTGTTCTGATTTTCTTTCTTGTTCAGCAACACCTCTCATCAGATCAAGTTTCAACAATCCCTTTTTAACAACTTCAACAAGCTTTGAAGTATCTTTTATTACTTTCTCTTTTCTTCCTCTTCTTCTACATAGTAACATCACTCTCTATAGTTTCAACATTACCAAAGATATTTTTTGTCGGTTTGGGTGGAGCATCTAGGAGTATCTTGGCATAAGATTCGAAGATGTGTGAGTCCACTTCATAACCCATCTCTATTATCCAAACAGTTCTATGTCTAACTGCCTCCATCCATACTTCATCTCTTTTAATAACAAATCATATATGTTTCTCATATTTATCACCAAATTTGCTTTGAGGGATCCTTTCCCTTTGCCTCATTTTAGTTTGAAAGTCCTTGAAGTATTCTTTTACTTGTTTGTAACTATTTGAACCTATGTCAGCAATTGCCTCCTTAATCTGTTTTCCAATAGAAATATCATAGGCAAAGTCCTTGTGTCCAATACCGGGAATCTCCTTTGAGAAATATAGCATTAAGCATAGAATCAAATTCCCAAACTTGAATGTTCCCTTCTTATCACCTTTAATTTTATCCAAATTCTCTAACAGTTCATCTTTCAACCATTCATAGATGTCAATTTTAGCATTATTCATAATCATCTCATAGGCACTATGAATGCATAAACTTGAAACACAATTTAGCCTATTAGTATGAGAAAATTTGTATCCAATAACCATACTTGCATATTTAACATTGTTATCAGTTATATTGCTAACCCTAAGTGATCTCTTATATGATGTTGCATCAGTTAAGTTCATAACTTCTTTGTTTGGAATTTTCTTTTTCTTCTTAGGCCTAGTGCCGGTAGAAGGTAAACTAGTAATAGCCTTAATTGCTTCCTTAGTGATCTTGAAAACTGAATCTAACCACCAAAATTCACCGTGAACTCTACTAAGAACATAACAAACAATCTAATCTAAAAATTCAGGCATGTGAAGGATGTTAATGAACCCTAAATATTCAACAACCTTGTGTTCCGGTTTGACTACACCCTGTTTGTCAGTGATAACATTCATGGACATGTTCTTTAAATCCTCATACCCTAATCTTCAATGTTATAGTGAATGTATGCCGTAGGGTCTTGAACAAATGCAACTTGTTTTGGAATTTTTGAAAATGCACCAATGGAGTCATCCAACTTTGCTATCTTAGGGATTATCTTAAAGACTAGTCTAGGATGCTTGAAGTTTTCCACAATAGTAGGGTTTGCAATGAATTTAGGAATGAAAGATTAAGAAGCCATGTTGTAAGATATATACCTTTTATTGTCGAATGCAAGTGAAACCCTTGGATTGATGAATACTAAGAGGGGGGGGTGAATTAGTATACAAAAAATTACTGAACTCAAACACTTAAATAGTTTAGTAGTAAATCGGTATAACAATTTTACTAACAAACTGGTTAACACAAATGCAAACCGCACAGCAAATAACGCATTCATCCTTAGAAGCACAATCACCATAACACAAGATATTTTGACGTGGAAACCCAAATGGGAAAAACCACGGTGAGATGAAACTCACAAGTAACTATCTATAGAATAGTAACCAGACCGGTTAAGTTCATACAATATTCTTCACCAGAACAGATCCTGTTAGGAATCTCAATCTCTGTTAGGAGATAAGTCCAATTAAAGACTACCTTGTGAGAGGATTTCAGATCCATAGTTGTGAACCACCTTGTTAGAGGATTTACAAAGGCTTTTCTGGGCCTACCCGGTTAAGGGTTTCAGTCTTGTCAAAGATGTGAGTAATTAACAAGTGAATGATCTAGCAAATAGCATAGTCAGCTTGATTAGATCCATGATAGATCATTGCTAATGCATTTTAGCATTACTTCAGTCTTCAGTAAATCCACACTCTGTTACTGCACATAGACTTGATCTTCTCTCTTAAGATCGCACATACAAAAACTCATCAACCACAAAATAACCCTAACCAACTCTCTCATCTAAAACCCTAGACATGATGTCCTTAAAAAGGAATCTGATTTCATGTCGGTCCAATAGGATTACATTGCAAGTTCCTAGGTTCATTGCATCTAGACACATTTGGTAACATGACACAAAATCACCATCAAAGTGTCGGCGGATGGTAACTCATCACAAAAATACCGGTGGGTAACTCATGACAGAATATTACCAATTCATACAACTTTACTAATTACCGGTTGGAAACTCATCACAAAGTAATACCAGTTCAAATATTAAACCGATTACCAGTTGATAAAAATGAAGACTGGGAAAATGATAACTACCGCTTTAGTTCCTTTGTTCTGCTTGAGATCCTTGAACCGCTTGAGCTCTTCATACCGCTTGGGTCTTCATACCACTTGAGATCGGTAAACACTTTCTGCAAAACAACGATAGTCTAAAGACTATAATACATAATACTGGTTTGGAACAAATACCGGTTGAGCATAACTTATACATACAAAAAGTGATCTCAAGGCAAGTGTGTGTCCATCAATGACAATCATAAAATTATTATAAAAAATGCCAACAATCTCCCCCTTTGGCATTGATGGCAACAATTAGGAAAATTTTTGACATCTAAGTGTTTTACAAAAAAATTATGCCATAATCAAAATTACTCCCCCTAAGCATATACACTATCCCTTTTGCATAAAATACAATGTATACTACTCCCTTACAGAGATAAACATGAAAGTATACATAACATGTAGCAAAATTTTAAATACAGAATACTACTCCCCCTTTGCCAACAATGAAAAAGTAAAGCTAAATAACCCCTGTTCATATTATCAAAAATAATAAGTATTTATGACAATAAAGAGTGAAACTTATCAAAAACTGATTTAAAGTCCTGCATAAATGTCTTCATGGATAAGGACCATGATTCAAGCAATGAGGTAGCAACCTCACTTTCTGTTTGCATCAGGGATACCTATTCTTCCATAGCGTCCAAGGTACTCATCTCTTGACTGAGCGTTAAGGCATCCACATTGAGATAGCATTTCTGAAGTATTTGCAGTCTTGGTAGTAGAACCAGTTGAAGTTCCTGCAAATCTTGTGTTCGGTTGCTGGTCTCTAATCCTATTCTTGCAGGCTGGAGTTGAAATCGGTGAATGGTTTTCCCATATGTGGTGAAGGAATCATAGGGCGTCTTGAAGGTGCTTATGTATGCCTGCAAGTCAGATTGCAGTTTGTCTTTTTGAGAAAGAACATCATCATAGAATAGATGGGGTTGGCATATCTTACTGAGCGTAGATTCCCCTCATCTAGAGAATATCTTATGTCTTTCTGTACTTTCTATAGTTCGGACTGGAGCTCATTTAATTTCTTCACCAAGGCAGTGTTTAGAGAATTTTAATGCTTCTTTTGTGCATTGGCTTCAACAACATCTTCCAGGCATTGCACCTAGTCTTCTACAACTATGCATAAGAGTTTTAGTTGAGCTAGAGAGGAATCAGTACTTGGGAGATTGGTACCAGGAATCAAACTAGTAAGAGTTTCCACCGTAGTTTGAATAACATCTTCCTCTTTTTTCCTCCTTAGCACTTCCAGTCACTCCTTGGCAAGCTTAATGCTTTGCAGTAGCTCTGATTCATTTGCAGATTGGAGGTCAATGGGACTGGTAATGTCAGCCAGTTTAGCTTGACTACCGATTGCCTTTGGGGTCTCCACTTGTGCACTCTTTGCCACTTCCTCCTTGTCCTTGACTTTTTTCTTTTCTTCTTTTGCCTTCTTTTTCTCCTCTTCTTCTTTCTTTCTTTTCTCTTCTTCCTTCTTCCTATCTTCTTCTTTCTGCTTCTCTTCTTCTTTATCCTTCTTCTCCTCTTCTTGCTTCCTCTTATCCTCTTCTTTTCTCTTCTCCTCTTCCTGTTTCTTTTCTTCTTCTTTCCATTTCTCTTCTTCTTTCTTCTCCTCTTCCCGTTTCTTCTTCTCCTCTTCTTTTCTCTTATTCTCTTCCTCTTTGCTCTTTCTCTCCTCTTGTTTCTTTTTCTCATTCTCCGCTTGCTCTCTGTCAGCCTTTTCTTTGTCCTGTTTCTCCTTGTCCATTGTTTCTTTACCAGTTTTTTCCTTTGGTGCATCAAGAGTGACATTTTCACTATCCAAGGCATCAACATCAATAGGGTCCATTTGATCAGTGACCTATTCTCCTTCACTGTTATACACCTCATCTGGTTGTCTAGTTTCTGGTTCTTGCTCAGCCTTCTTGTTGGCTTCGGACACTAGGTGCAACCTCAGAGTAGCTTTGGCATGAGAGTGGGTATCTTTTACCACTTTAGGAACTTTTCCTTCCAATAGCAAGAGTCTTCTTCTTCTCATGAAGAAGAGGCCTTTATATTTTTCCATAACTTCATAAAGTTTTGAATTAGAAACATCAGGAAAATATTGAGCAAATATTTCATCTCTTATTTCCTGTTCCTTTTCTATGGCAATGCATCATTTGTTGTCTAAAGAATTGTATAAAGAATTTGGTGTTATAGATTTAATTTCTGATGGCAACCAATCATTAATACATAAATATTGAATAACTTCCTATTCTACTTCCTCTTTCTCATTGTCATTGAAATCATCAAAATAATCTACTAAATCACTCAACACTTTTCTCCTAATATTTTTAATTGTCCTTTGACAATGTGTTAATGGTTTGTAAGAGGAAATATCAATATTGACTGGTGCTGATGATGTCGGTTCATTGCTGGTTGTCTTTGTCTTCTTCCTTGTTTGCCTAGTCTTCTTAGGCTATTCTTTAGATTCTGTTTAATCTGAGTCTGGTGTGTTGCCTTTTGTCTTCCTCTTCCTCTCAAATACCTTGGCTGGTGCAACTTTTGGTTTCTTCTTTTCCAGTGACCGCTTGGTCACTTTAGGACTTGTTGAAGTAACTGGTGCTGATATAGATTGCACTACCTTTCCCTTCTTTAATGAAGGTTCTTCAACCAGTGTAACCCTTTCCAAATAGGTGTCATTTCTCTTCTTCTTAGGATCAAGTGGTGAGGCAAGTAGGGTAGAATCATACCCATCTAGCATATCATACATTACCTCATATCCCATAGATTCCACCTTTTCTTTTCTAGGCTCCACCACCTCCATTATACACTCATCTACTTTGATGGTGAAGTAGATGTCCTCTTCATACTTCTTGACAATATCACCAGATATTCTCACCCTTTGGCTTATCTTGCATCTGAACTCATCAAAGTACTTGTTCAGGACTTCAAGATAACCGGTTCCAATCGCTTGAAGACTCTTCAATTTTCTTGGTAATCAGTTGGTCAGCAGACCACTGAATATCATCAACTCCTGGGAAATAGCCTTGGAAGTAGAAGAACAATCTGACCAATAGTTGTCCAAATTTAAATTTCAAGGCATTGTCCTATTTAATTGACTTCAGGTTCACTAGAAGTTGCCTTTGCATACAAGTGCATAAATCAATGAGGCATCTTCCATGATCATCTTGTAGGCAACATTTACCGCTGCAGTAGAGACAAAGTTAATTCTGCTAGCATAGAATGTCCGGTAACCTATCACCATGCAGGCATATTTGACCAAATCGTCCTTGATGGTATTGATGGTCATTCCCTATTGGTCTCTTATAGAACCGATGAGCTTGGTCATTTCTCTCTTGATGACCTTCCTTAGGGCTATCACTTCTCCAACGATACAGAAACCGGTGATGACATGAATCACTTCCAGTGTGATGTCATGTGTTTCCTCTAAATACATTTTGTCACCATGCACTCTGCTTAGAATGATGCAGATGTGATCATATGTAAATTCTTCAAGGAAATAGACCACATTGTGAAGCTTCTTCTTTCCAAGATGTTGTATTCTGGTTTGATCTTTTTGTGCTTCCTACAGAATAAGCTTAACTAAGAATGGATCACTAGAGATCCTAGGTCTTCAATTTTATAATTAATATAAACTGAAATACCTTCCTCAACTATAACACCAGTGGGTATTTGGGATAGGGCATTATATTTTGCCTTTCGTTGGATGAAATCCACTGAATCAACGGGTGCACTAGAACTAGAGTATGATGCAGAAGCCATGATAAACAAAGAAACTTGAAAAATACCTTGATAAGTCAATTTTTAGGGCTTGCAAATGCCACTTTGCCACACACTACTTCAGTTGTTGGATCAACGCTTTGTGTTCTTCACTTGACCAATTGATATTATCTTCTAATTCTTCTTCAAGGTTTTTGAAATCTCTTTAAATCGCAAGACAATTCATGTTTTGTCACTCTACACTTGAAAACTTCTTCACTCGCAAATTGATAAGTGAAAATGACTTGAAAATTCCTTTTAAATGAATTCTTCACCTACCATAATAAATGCTCCACCATTAGGGCACAAACCCTAATTTTCCTTTTACCGTTTCTGGTCTTCTGTCAATTGATAGGTATCTCATACTAGTTAAGGTCTTTTACTAGTGTAAACCGGGGGTTCGAAACATTTCACCGATTTGTTTCCCCCTAAGCTTTTCCGTAGCTTAGTCTGCCGGTTCAAAGATTTTCACATTAGGTGCAGAAACCGGTTCTTCTTGAGACACTTCTTTTGGCTTCTTCTTCTAGGTTTTCTTCATATCCACTTGAACAATTTCCACATCAATCTTTCCTTCTGGAGTGATCGGTATATCATCTGATATATTCTTTCTCATTCTGCAGAATCTTACTGTATGACCTGGTTTGTTGCAATGATAACAAACCAATCCAGGTGCTCTCCAAGGTCCTTTATTCATGTTTCCATTCTTCCTTCTGCATGTTGCAGCAGTGTGACCATTATCATGATAGATTAAATAGGTTGCTCTCCATCCGGTTGCCCCTTGATAGCCATCACTTCCTGACTGATGATTATAGGTACTACACCGATTTGGATTCCAGTTCTAGAGGGTTCAAGAAAAACTCCTTGACTCCTTTGAGGATACCTTCCGGTGTTGTGCATGACAGACCTGCATTCAAATGCTCTATGCCCAAACTTGTTGCATGCATTACAATTTCCATTGAATCTATTGGATCTAGGCTTATTGTTTATAAAGTAAGGAAAGTTATTGTAAGCCTTATTTCTACATACATTAGCAGTATGTCCTTCCTTGAGATAATTGAAGCAAACAGTTTTGAACTTTTTCTTACCTTTATCCTTTGATGTTGGTTGCTTCTTTGATGCTACATGTTTTGCTCCAGAGGTCTCACCTTCCTCATATTCAGAGAAACCAAGTCCATTAGTATTCTTTACTGGTTTAGCTAATTCAAGCTTTTTCTCTAGCTTAATAGTGCTCTTATTTAATTTGGCAAGTATTTCCTTTGACTCAGTGAGCTCTTTGGAAATAGTAGCATTGAATTCCTTCAAAGTTGCATTCTCAAAAATAGCCATGTTTAGTTCACCTTTCATTTCCTCTTTGTCCACTTTACTCTCTTGGAGATGAGCGGTAATTGCACTAATTTCTTGCTTCAGCTTGGAGATCTCATGATCTTTGTCTTTTACCAGATCTTCAGCTTTTCTCTGGTTCTCAAGCTCTTGACACATCCTGATAGTCAGTCCTTCAAGTTCCCTTCTTAGGTTAGCATTAGACTCATTCAATTTTTCAACTTCTTCAACTAGGGCTTCCATGTCTGCTTCATTAGAGGAGCTATTTTCAGTAAGTTCCATCAGTTTCTCAACATCCTCTCTTCTTTTTGCCATAGAGGCCTTATACATGACTTTGAGTTAATCATAGGCTTTCTCAGTCTGAGTGAACCGATGAGTAAGTTCCCTCATAGTGTATTCCCCCATATCTCTTTCCATGTGGTTAAACTTATAAAAGGCTAGCTTTGATACCAATTGATGAATACTAAGAGGGGGGGTGAATTAGTATACCAAAAATTACTGAACTCAAACACTTAAACAGTTTAGCAGTAAACCGCTATAATAGTTTTACTAACAAACCGGTTAACACAAATGCAAACCAAATAGCAAATAAGGCATTCACCCACAGAAGCACAATCACCATAACACAAGAGATTTTGACATGGAAACCCAAATGGGAAAAACCACGGTGAGATGACTCACAAGTAACTATCTACAGAATAGTAACCAGATCGGTTAAGGTCAGACCAGTTAAGGTCAGACCATTTAAGGTCATACAATGTTCTTCACCAGAACAGATCCTGTTAGGAATCTCAATCTCTATTAGGAGATAAGTCCGATTAAAGAATACCTGGTGAGAGGATTTCAGATCCAAAGTTGTGAACCACCTTGTTAGAGGATTTACAAAGGCTTTTCTAGGCCTACCCGGTTAAGGGTTTTAGTCTTGTCAAAGATGTGAGTAATCAACAAGTGAATGATCTAGCAAATAGCATAGTCAGCTTGATTAGATCCATGATAGATCATTGCTAATGCATTTTAACATTACTTCAGTCTTTAGTAAATCCACACTCTGTTACTGCACACAGACTTGATCTTCTCTCTTAAGATCGCACATACAAAAACTCATCAACCACCAAATAACCCTAACCAACTCTCTCATCTAAAACCCTAGACATGATGTCCTTAAAAAGGAATCTGATTTCATGTCGGTCCAATAGGATTACATTGCAAGTTCCTAGGTTCATTACATCTAGACACATTTGGTAACACAACAAAAAATCACCATCAAAGTATCAGTGGATGGTAACTCATCACAGAGTATTATCAGTTCATACAACTTTACCGATTACCGATTGGAAACTCATCACAGAGTAATACTGGTTCAAATATTAAACCGATTACCAGTTGACAAAAATGAAGACTGGGAAAATGATAACTGCTGCTTTAGTTCCTTCATTCCGCTTGAGATCCTCAAACCGCTTGAGGTCTTCATACCGCTTGAGATCGTTAAACACTTTCTACAAAACACCGATAGTCTAAAGACTATAATACATAATACCAGTTTCGAACAAATACTAGTTGAGCATAACTTATACATACAAAAGGTGATCTCAAGGCAAGTGTGTGTCCATCAATGATAATCACAACATTATTATAAAAAATGCCAACATGGATGCTCTGAAAAAACGGTTTCTTCACTTCTTGAATGCTGGTGCTCAATCATCGAATGCTTGAATTCTTTGGTAAGTCAAATGAGGAATTCAAGTGCTTTATAACCAAAAAGTTAACTTACAACCGCATTAAATTCTTCTTTGGTGAAGTGAGTACTCAACTTATGTGTCGGTAAAGAAGAAATATGACTTCTTACCACCAACCTAGGGTAAATGCATGATCTTCAATTATTTTCCTTACCTCTAAGGATTATTCCTTAGTTAGATGAGGAATCTCCTACCGGTGCAGGATTACTCTGTTCTGTCGGTGCAAAGCCTGATTCAGCATTCCTCTGATCTCTCTTCTTGATCCATTGTTTAGTGAATTATTTCTTGATTTCATTTACCTATTCTTTTCCTTTGTCATCAGATCCTTTGTTGTTTGTCGGTACACTCTTTCTTCTACAAAAGTTTGCAATATGCCCAATCTTGTTACATGCATAACAGGTTACATTGTTTCTTTGAATAGATTTTCCATAACCTTGACTAGTTTGAGCTCTACATTGATTAGATAGATGTCCAAATCTACCACAAATATAGAATTTCATATTCATTCTACAATTGTCCGAGTAATGACCATTTTTATTATATTTGGAACATTGACCGATGGGTAAGTTTGTATTTTGATTATTCCTAAATCTGCACTGATTTTCTCTATGACCAAATTTGTTGCAATTAAAATATTTCCATTGAATTTATAAGCATTAGGTTTCCTTACCAGTTTGATGTGATCATGATTGTTTTCAGTTATAGAACTTTCTCCATGTTCAAATCCAAGTCCAACTATTTCTCCATCATGTTTTTGACTTTTCAGCATATAATCAAGCTTGTCTGAACTCTTCTTGAATTTGTCTTTGTATTCATTTGCAGTGACCAACTCACTTTCCAAAGCACTAACTTGTCCCATAAGTTCCTCTTTGTCATGTTGCATGTGAATCAAATCTATTTTAAGCATATCATTTTCATAACTAAGCCTTAGAGATTCATCTGATCTTTCATTGACTCTTCTGGCCAAATCTTCCTCATTCCTTTTTCTATCTTCAATATCCTTACATAGTCTCATGGTTAAATCTTACATCTCATTCCTCATGTTATTGTTCTCTTATCTCAGTTTCTCTGCAATATCTTTGACAGTTTCCTTTTCTTCATCATCTTCATTTTGTAGTTGCACATGTAATTCTTTTCTCTTATTCTTTGCTATGACCAGGTTTTCTTCAAAGTGCTTTGATGAATTCCTGAGCAGTTCTGAGTTCATCTTCCAGTTTAATATTCTTTAATTTTTCTGCATCAAAATCTTCAAGAGCTCCTTCCAACTGTTGTCTCAAAATTTCCATCGACACTGGTTTCAGAATCTTCCTCAAGTTATTAGGCTTCTGCAAATAGAGGATAAGGCTCTAATACCAATTGTTAGATATTTGGTTAGTCTCGAAGACACTGAGAAGGGGGGGGGAGGTGAATCAATGTCTTACTAGTGAATGAAAGATTTAAACTTATTTGCAATTTTACAACCCAAACTAATATACCGGTAAGCAAATAATAATGCAATAAAGAGAAACAAAATAATGAGCATCAATGCACACCATAATAAATATTTTTGGCAAGGAAACCTGGTAAGGGAAAAGCCTCGATGCGATTTGTGACCCACAATATTTACTCACTGGCCAATATGAATAAATATTACTTAGCACAATAGGAACCTACACATACAGGAAGGTCAACAACCTAGAGCTCACTACTCAACAACAAAATGGAGTCCCACTAACTTCAATTAGATGGTTAAATCCAATAACAATGTACTACTTCAAAATAACATCTGCAATGTTAGATTTAGTACCGGTTTAACCTCTGTTTGATACCTTTGCCAAAAGCTTTCTTCACTTTTCTCTACTTCTTATT
The DNA here is from genome assembly GCF_030272615.1 of Cryptomeria japonica. Taxonomy (NCBI): domain Eukaryota; kingdom Viridiplantae; phylum Streptophyta; class Pinopsida; order Cupressales; family Cupressaceae; genus Cryptomeria; species Cryptomeria japonica. The sequence goes on along the minus strand of NC_081408.1, from coordinate 291,998,832 downwards.
TTCTCTAAAGATAAATACATCAAAGTGCATATACAATTATCTAGTATTATACATACATTTCATTACCTCCTTCACATACAACTACTTCACATATTCCTACTCACAAAATGACCTACAAGATCTCATACATATATGAGTCTTTACAATACATCATGTCAGCTATACAAATATAATATTACATTACAATACATTTCACATAAACAATATTATTTCCAAGTCGGTTTGGACTGCCAATATAATTTGTTGCCGGTGTAGATGGATGCCGGTGTCAATGAACCTTATAGTGATTGTCGGTGTTGGTAGGTGAAGTTTGTTGCTGGTAGAACCTTTCAACCCTGTTACCATTTTGTGGCCATCAATGACAACATCAACCATTCTCATCTGAGTGTATAATGCCAATATATTATTCAAGTTCACCATTCAAAAATGCACTTTTAACATCCATTTGATAAACCTTATAGTTCTTATAAGTTGTATAGGAAAGAAATAGTCTAATAGCTTCAATTCTAGCTATAGGTGCAAATGTCTCACCATAATCAATTCCTTCCACTTGAGAATATCCTTTACAAACCAATGTATCCTTGTTTCTTATAACTTGACCATCCTCATTCAGTTATTCCTAAAAACCCATTTAGTTCCAATAACATTCTTATTTTTAGGTCGGGGAACTAAAGTCCAAGTTTCATTCTTCTCTATCTGATCTAATTCATCTTCCATAGCCTTTAACCAATGGTTATCCTTACAAGCTTCAATAACAATTGCCAGTTCAACTTGAGAAATAAGACATACCTCTTCATTTTCCAATCTTCTTCTTGTCATAAATCCCTTGTTCCTATCTCCAATGATTTGGTCTTCAGAATGATTTATTCTTACATACCTTGGTGTGTTCTGAACTTCAAGTTCATTGCTCTGATCATCAGTCATAGCTAAATTTTTTGATTGTGCCAGTGTAACTGTCTCAGTTTTAGTGTCCTGTACTGGTTGAGGCATTGTCAGTTTAGTTATGATCATCTCCACTACTAGTTCCCTATCATATGATATAGAATGATTTCTTTATTGCTCATCCACTTTCACATTAGCACTCTCCACAATTTTCTATAATCTTTTGTTATAACATATATATGCTTTCCTTTGAATTGAATAACTAATAAATATCCCTTCATCACATCTAGGATCAAACTTTCCAATTGAATCTTCTCTTTTCATATAGCATTTAGTTCCAAAAATTATGAAATACTTAATAGTAGGTGTATGTCCAAACCATAGTTCATAAGGGGTCTTACCGGTTTCACCTTTGATGTGAACTCTATTGAATGTGTAGATTGTTGTACTCACTGCTTCTCTCTAGAAGGTATGAGGAAATTTGGCTTCCATCATCATAGATCTTGTTGCATCCAAAATGGTTTTGTTCTTTCTTTCCACTACTCCATTTTGCTGAGGAGTCCTAGGTGTAGATAACTGTCTCTTGATTCCATTTGTTTCACAGTAACTGTTAAATTCATGAGAAGTGAACTCACCACCATGATCTGATCTTAAACATTTGATTTTCCATCTAGTTTCAGTCTCTACTTTTTCTTTAAAGATCTTGAATTTCTCAAAATCTTCAGATTTTTCCCTAAGAAAAGTCACCAACATCATTGTAGAATACTCATCAATAAACAACATGAAATACCTATCACCTTGAAATCTTCTAGTCCTTGATGGACCACATAAGTTAGTGTGAATCAAGTTAAGAACATCATTAGATTTATCTTGTATTCTCTTAAAATAACTTCTAACTTGCTTTCCCAATTGACATTCCTTATATATTGGATTATAAGGCTTCATAATCTTAGGTATATCTCTAGCTTCCTTATTTGATTTGATCTTAACAATGCAATCAAAATTAACATGACACAACCTCTTATGCCATAACCAACTCTTATCAATATGAGCAATCAAACATATCTTATTACCAGTATTCAATTGAAAGATATTACCTCTAGTCTAAGTACCAGTTGCAATCTCCAAGCCAGTCTTGTTAATGAGTTTGCATTTTCTATCTTTAAACTGAATTTGGAAACCCTTGTCCACCAATTGTCCAACACTCAAAAGATTATGCTTTAAACCTTCTACATAATAGATAGTATAAGTGTTATGCTTACCATCCAGAGAAATAATACCTCTACCTCTGATCATACATGCTTTGTCATCTCCAAATTTGACTTGACCGCCATTGTATTCTTGTAGGGATATAAATTTTCTCTTATCTCTAGTCATATGATGTGAGCATCCACTATCAATTGTCCATTCATCCTTATCTTCAACTTTTTCTCCCAGGGCCTTTTCTTCATTTTTGATAGTTGGTTCCAATTCATCTTTCTTTAAGGCATAGAACACCCATTCCTTTCCATTGCCGGATCCACTAGTAGAATCTTTTGTTGGTTCATCTCCAAAGTCATCAGTTACTCCTTCTCCATCTTCTATGTAGCATTGTTTACTTTTCTTGAATCTATATCTATTCTTGTTAGGCTTAAAAGATTTGTTAACTCTTTCCTCAAACCTTGCATTCATTTCAAGACATCTAGATGCAAAATGGCCAATCTTATTACATGCAAAACATTTAAAAGGTGCTTTTCCTTAATAGTTACTTCATGTCGGACCTTTAGGTACTCTTTTAGCAAATAAGGCTTCAAGTTGCTTATATTATTCATCCTCTTTCCTCATGTCTTCCAATTATTTTGCATATAGAACTTTTCAATCACTTTTGCCAGTAGATGATGATGATGATGCATGAAAAGCGGGTTCAAACTATAAAGCTCTAGGAGATCCAAATTCTTTAAGCTCAAAAGTAGATAATTTCCCAATCAGAATGTCTCTGTTAACTGAAGTGTTTGCCATTGTTCTCAACTCATTAATTGTAGTTTCCTTCATCTTGTAAGCCAGTGGAAGAGCTCTCAAGACTTTGGAAACTATTTCATCTTCACTCAAAAATCCTCCACAACATTGAATTTCCATAACAATCTCATTTACTCTTTCCATAAACACAACAATTCTTTCATTATCCTCCCTCTTCAAGTTTTCACATCTTACCTTGTAGCCATCAAGTTTAGCAATTTTGAAAGTAGGATCACCTTCATTCAAAGTTTGCAATCTGTCCCACATAACCTTTTTTGATGCTTTTCCATTCAATCCCATAATCTGTTGATCAGTAAGTGCACACAAGAAGGCTTCTCTAGCTCTGCAATTATTTTCAATATTCTTATCCAAGTCTGCAGGAGCATGATTGCCAGATACCAGATTATAAGGTGTGTATCCTTTCTTGATGATCTCCCAAATATCTTTGCCAAGACATCTAATATGAGTCTCCATTCAAATTTTCCATATCCCATAATTTGTTCCATCAAGCTTAGGGATTTCTCTTCTGAAAATAGTTGCCAGTGGATTAGAAGTGTTAGCTTCCATAGGATCTACCTCAAGCGGTTAAGCTTCTGCAAAAGAGGACCAATTCTCTGATACCAATTGTTAGGATAATTGATGAACAACTGAGAGTGGGGGGCGGCAAATCAGTTGTTAACACATTATAACATTTAATCCACTTAATAACCTTTAAACAAATCAAGTACCGGTAAAGCAGAAATAGATGCCGGTAGGAATAGATACTGGTAAACAATGAAACTTAACAATCAAATAGATAATAAATGCAAATCAACCATAACATATAACACCATGATTTATATGTGGAAAATCCAAAAAGGGAAAAACCATGGTGGGAAGCATACCCACAGTCAGATGATACTTCCGCAAAAAGTATGTGTTAGAATGAGGGGCCTACACATGCAGAAAGGTACACTGCCTAGAATGTACAACTCATTACAAAAATAATATCACTAACTACAAAGGTTAAAACCACCTCTAGATAAATGGACAACAATCCAGAATAATGAACTACCAGAGATAGCATCTACCATGCCTGATTATAGTCTCACTTAAGCTCAATACCCGAGGCTTTTGGCCTCTTCCTTAATCCCAATTTGATCCTCCATGATTGACCTAATCCTTTGCCTAAATGATATTACAATATTCACACATTACATTCCACTCCCATGATCTACAAGGAGATCTTACATCATTTTATTCAAACGCTAAGGCCTAAACCAATAAGTTTGGCCACCTAAAAGATATTATAATAAGATCATTACATAAATCCATATTACAATGATATGCCATGTTGACTTAAGACCAAAATAATAATAACCAATCCATAAAATATCCTGAAACATATCATTAACATGTAGAGTATAGGTTAACATGATACCGGTCCATAACCTAGATAGACACTAGACCTATTATGGGTCCACCATGCCAAAGAAATGTCTTCAAGCAGTTGAAGCATGATTAGAGAACATCTTCAACATCCTGAAATCCATGTAGAAGCTACACCAACACCAATTATGTATCCTATCAAGATTCCTCAGTGAGAGCTCTGCCAGTAAATCCTTGAGCTAGTGCTGGTAAGGGTTTACTAGAGAATCTGATTACCAAGTCAATACCAACTGACCAAGACATGCTCCAAAAGCATGTAACACATAAATCCAAACATACTTCATTGATCCAAACATATTGAAAGTGTCCAAAAAATAGTCTCTTATGCCAATAACCAAAATCTGTCTGCCCATAACCAACCATGACAACTAGTATTGACATCAATGACAAAACATCAATGCAACACATAATCAATTCATTCATAATACCAACAATATGTTGGCCCGATTGTTGATAATGCAAGCATGCATGTTTTGGGCTAACCAGTTTAATTTATGGCATGATGATGACATTGTATGGCATTGTGAAGATCTAGGATCATGTCATAGGTTGTGGTGGATATGATGGAGTTGAAAGATCATTAGATGATCATATATGCACAAATCAACTGGTATTGGACCTGAGATGTATGACTTAGGGGGAGTTCAAGTTATTATGAAGCAGAGCCGACATGCTTAAACTTGTGAGTGTATTGACTACCTAAATTGCAGATGATAGAAATTATTGTAGGAATACTGAGGATAATTTCATGGTTAAGGGTATCCATGCTTCATTTGGTTGGTTGTATTCATAGTACAATTACACTTGATTCTAAAGAAATTCAGGGTCAAATGGGAGGTGATGCAGTCTTACCAGTAGGTGAGTATTTTTCACTGACACATCCTTCTGCAATTGAGTGCTTTAACAATTGGTATCAAATTTGCATACTCAATTGGTTTCATTTGGTGGCTGAGTTCTCCATCTCAAGAGCTGTAACTTGAGAATTTGTACCAATTGGTATCAAAAGAGGAGATGAATCTGGTAAAGAAAAAGGGGAGAAATTTTTTTGACAGTGACCAATAAATACATGGGGGTGAGAGACCCTGACAGTGCCCTTTGCCATTGCTGTCAAAGGGGGAGAAGGATTTTGTAGTATGTCAAATATTACATGTGTTCACATCAATGCCAAAGGGGGAGATTGTTGGCATTGTGTTTTCATTGATGTCAATTAGTATAGAAGGGATACTAGAATAGGAGATGTATGTGTTGCACTATCATGGATGCATTAAGGATGAGATATCTTTGATATCACCTTATGTTGTAGTGCATCGGTAAGGTAATGGAGAAAATGGCATTCACAAGAATGACCTTTGGAGTCACCGATATACAAGGTAGTGTTTGACTTGTGTGGAAAGAATGTACAAGTCATCAGTATGTTATGTGGATGCAGAACAATAGGACTCCCACCACATGAAGATGCAGTCACCATGTGAAGAGATGATTGACAATGAATGTGTTGGCAATTGACACTCAATTGGTTACTTTCACTATGTTGTAATTGATGGCAACATGGTATCTTATTTTAGCTTCATGTTTTGGTTCACTTGTGTACACCAGGCACTTCACAGACACCTCGCAAACACCAACACCGATAGGATAGAAGGAATTCCCAGGACAAGGTTTAAAATAAGGTTATCGATATTGGAGGCTGACATCTCTTGGATCCGATATCGGAAATTATTTTTGATATTCATGTATTTATGTTAGCTAGTCAACATGTATATTGATATTGTAATTATCTTTGTAAGCTGACATAAGGCATGATAATTTGTATAGGGTATATAGGTCAATTGAATTAGATCATTTTGATATTGTATTGGGATATATTTGGATGTGATATAATGAGAATATGTATTAGGAAGGAGATGCAAAATATATCAAAGAGATCATGTATGTGAGGATATTTATTTAAGGGCTATTCTGATAAAGGGTTTAGGGTTTCAGACCAGAACTGATAGAATTTAACTAGAACTGTATTCAGGTATAGGAGATGCTATCTTTTGCAGTTCAACACTTCTCGCGATTGTAGTATGGATTTATATGTATTCAGTGAGGCTCCTTTTGTGATTGAGCAGTGTGCTCTAGGCCATAAGCCTTCCTACAAGTACATGCCCCTATATTTTGTAATATCTCTTCATATGGACAGTGGATTGATATTTTGGGTCACAAATCCCACTGCGTATTTTTCTCATTGAGGTTTCCCACGTATAATTCTATGTGTTATGGTTCTCATTTATGTGGTTATCTTATTGGTTGATTTACTTCTTTCAATTTTGTATGCATGTTTTAATAAGGGTAAAATTGATCATTCTGGTATAACACTGATTCATCCCCCCTCCCCCTCTCAGTGTTATAGGATTCCAACAATTGGTATCAAAGGCTTGTGCCTTGGAGGAAGTTTAACAACTTGATGAGGATCCTGAATCCGAAATCCATGTATATGGGTTTGGAAAAGTAACTTGAGATAGCACTTGAATATTATGATGTTGAAAGGTTGAAGAACTTAAAGCTACAAGATGAATTGAATTCTGCTAAGGAATTAATTCTTGTCCTACAGGAGAGGCTATCATCTGTTCAAGCTAGGAGGAAGGAAATTTTGCAAAATCAAGATGATTAAGAGAAATATGCACTTAAGGAACAATGTCAGAAGCTGAGTCAGGAGAACATGGTCATGAAAAATGAAATGCAAGCTATAACCATGAGAATGTCTAAAGAGATTGAGGACTAGAAGAAAAAGGAAGAAAATCTTGTTGTATCTTTGAAGAACAAATTTGAAGAATGTGGTAGGTTGGTTCATGAGAATGATATGTTAAGAACTGATTTAGTACAATCCCAAAGTAATCAATAAGAGCTTGAGAGACAAATGATAATTCTGAGAGATGATCTAACTACTGCAAGTGAGTATAAAGAAAAATTCAAGATTAGTTCAAGACAACTAGATGAGTTATTGAAGAGACAAAGGAAGGATGGATATTCTAGTGGACTTGGATTTGAGCAAGGAAAGAGTTATGGTACTGCTAATGAAGATCAAAACCATAAGGAACTGATAAGGCAATTTAATTATTATAAATTTAATGGTAGATGTTTTGTTTGCAATAGATTTGGTCACATAGCTAGGCAATGTAGAAACATAACAAATCAGAACCCCAAATCTGCTCCCGATCAATGTTCTAAATGTAATAAGTATGGTAATAAAATAGAAGATTGTAGAATGAATGTTAAATTCTATCCATGTGGAAAATTTGGACATATGGCTAATCAATACAAGTCAAGCAATTATACCGGTTTTAGCAAAGCAATTCAAAAGAGAAATGTTACATGTTATGCATGTAATGAGGTTGGAAATATTGCTAAATTTTATAGAAGAAGAAATCCACCAGCTGGTAATGGAGGATCAAATGAGAAAGGTAAAGAAAAGGCTAATGAAATTTGACAAGGTCATACCCAAAGATGGGTTAGGAAGACTAAAGAACAATCAACAGATTGGAATGCACCAGTTACTTATCCAGCAGAAGAGGTTACTCCTACATTGGTAGGAAACTCATCTAGTAACTGAGGTAGATTCCTTAGGGGTAGACAAAATTTATGAAGATTTTGCATGTGCCTCAGGAAGAGGTTGTGGAAGATGTTCCAAGCATTGAAGACTCTTATCTGGCATGGATATATTTTGTTTGAGATCTAGTATCTTTCACTAGAAGTCATTGATGTCAATGAAAGATTAGGGTTTTACTTAGAGGACATAAGGTTGAATCTACTTCATTTTTTATCACTTTGCATTCAAAAGAGATTCAATGTGATTAAGAGTGATTCAGAGCAATCAAAGGCTATTCAGTGTGATCAGATATCTTCTTGAGCGATTTCATTGGTGACTGGAAGAGTTTCGTAGGGTTTCACCAAAAGTGATTAACAAGTATTTTTCTTTAATCACAGAAGCAAGATCATCATTTGTTCCTATCTTTGTTCCAATATGACTATTGTTAAGGACAAGGACCATCTCAGGCCAATTTTCAAGCGGTATCGGCATGTGGCTACCCTAGAAGATTCATTTGGAGTATTTTCCCATGTTCTAGAGGGATTTGTATATGTCAAAGATGTTAGGGCTCACATACACTATCACATTGAGGATTTGGGGACATCTGATATAAAGAGCATGTACATGAGAGAGCTTATGGGAGATTCTAGAAAGATCAATCCTGAATACAAGAACATTTCAGACTTAGGGTTTACCAACATTCTAGACATTCTTGAATTCAAAGATGAAATAGTTAGGTATGTTTTAAGTAGAGTACATAGAGAGTTTATCTAGTTGGATAGACCTTACAAGATCACCAAGGAATCCATCAAGGAAATCATTGGTTTACCACAGGTTGGGGAACGTCCAGATAAGAAGGTCTCTAATGATTATGTCAACAAAATTAGGAGTGCAACATGGGACAGGAGATCTATTCCGGTTTGAATAGAAGGTGCCCCATGGTAACGAAGATAGATATAAAGTATGATTGAATCATGGAAGGAAAGGTGAAAGCACTTTGAAGGGTTGGGTAGGAATAGAAGGTGTGGGTGGGAGTTCCAGCCGTATAGTTCTAGGGGCTTGCTTCCATAACTAGTGGAGTTAGCAAAAGGGTGGGAGAATCAATGGCTCAGAGCCTGGCTCCATGGGAGAAGCATCAAATCAAGCATTAACCCCCCTACTATGTCGAAGGGCTAGAAAGCTAATTAATTACTTATTTTAGCTTATTCTAGTAGGCGTCATTAATCTACTGATTCCATCAAAATTGTAGGGGCCCCACACACATTTACTGATTAATTAATCTTATGAAAGCTTATTGTAGAGGGCTAATTAATTAACTAATTAATGAACTGAATCCCTCCCACCCTACAGGGGGGTTAAAGGGCCTCCACAAACATTAGATTCGATAGCATGATCATTGATTATAAGGTAACACAATCAATCCGACAAAATTTGGTTTCTAGCCCCTGCATTTTCACTACTTATAAGATGATGAGAGAAAATGAGAAATTTGATCTATGTGGTTGGATGTTACATGAATTATTAATAAACCTAGGAAAGAGTAAAGGTGAAAAGAAAGGGACTTTTCGATATGGAAACTTAATTGTCTACTTAATGTTATTTTTCATGAATGACACTCCTAGTTTTGGGAAGAGGCAAGGGGCATTTGACGTCCCAATATGGAGGTAATTGAAATAGTCAATTGCTACATTAGGTAGTCAGAGGGATGACAAAGTATGGGGATATTTTAAGGGATTATAGAAGTCTATGAAATCTAGGGAAAGGGTTCCTAAGCATATTATTGAGAAATACTCAACTGACATATGCTTCGTGGTGAAGAAAGATGAAACACTCATGGAAGCGGTCAAACCCCGGAAGATCTAGATTGAGGAGATGGTCTATGAAGTTGATGCACAAATCCTTGATGCTTATGCAAAGATTTTGATTGATGCACCTATTGATGAAGATGAGAAGCCTTGTGGTACTGCTAAATAGAAGACATAAGAGGTTGAAACAGAGTTCAATTGAAAGAAAAGAGGGAAGCAAGAAGGAAAGGCAAGCAAGTTTGTTGAGAAGGTCTCACTAGACATAAAAGCATTGATTGATGATGCCCTGGAGAAAGGAAGGAAGAGGAAATAACCAAAAGTATTCATTGAGTCTATTACAAGTGAGTCTACATCTAAGGATGAAACACCCCTAGCTTTCAAAAGGGTTATAAGGAAGAAAATAGAGGAAACAAAAGTAGAGGCTAAACAACAACCGGTTAGGAAAGTTACATTCAAGTTATTGGCATAGAAGAAAGAACCAAAAGTAACACCTTCAGCTCCATCTAGTACTGCAAAGAGGAAGAAGAAGAATGACATTGATATGACAATTCAATCTAGTAATCTAACCATCATTCCACCAAAAACTTGTGCAGAGTTAGTAGATGAAATAACTAAGGATGGCATGTTAAAGAATGTAAAATTTTACTATGATGGTTTAGAGAATGATGAATAAAGAGAGGTAGAGGAAGTAGTATTGTTATATTTGGATATTTATAAGAAAGCCTTGATAGAAATTGAGGATCAAATACTGGCAAAATTGTATGGTATGTTAGATGCTAGGAGACTATCAACAATGCAAGAAGACAAGCACATAAAAAATCAAGAGTTGTTATCTGTTTGTGTTTTTATTACTCTAGAAGAAATGAATAGGACACTTGAGATGGCAGATAGAAAGTCTTTAACAACAAACATAGAATAACTAGTTTGATGCTAGTAAGGGTAAATGAGATAATAAAGGAGAACCGCAAGGCATGGGTTAAGTTCTTTTAAGAGAACTGAGGTTTCTTTACTTCACCGAAATCTAAAAAAGATACTTCAGATATCCCGGTTGAAGGAAAGGAAAGGGTATTATGGGTACGTCACTCTCAATTTTGAAAAACATTAAGATAGTGGAAATTAAGCCCTCGGTAGATACAAATGTACAAGCAAATGTTTAGATATCGACAAATACAGAGAGTAAAAAAGTTGATAATGTACAAGATACTAATGTTAAGGACAACATTCCTCCGAATACAATTGTACAGGTTGAGGTTACAATTCCTACAAAGGAACCAGTAGTTATAGAGATTGCACCAAGTGTCAAAGCCACCAGTGCAAGTGAGGAAGCTATAAAGGATAAATCATCAAAGGAGAAGAAAGGGGAATCTGATAGGAACCGATAGTAGGTCCATCATTGTTGTCAATTGACACCCCAGAGGTTGTAAAGAAAAACATAATCGAGATGAGTCCTACTAAACTCATGATGATGGTTACACAGAAATTGATGGAGGGATCTATGGACAAAGGGATTATTGATCAGTCAATCACTATTTTACACAGACTAGTCCCAGAATGCAAGATTGATAGAGAAGTTTTCCCATCCGGAAAGATGAAGATAATTACTAAGCACATTTCAAACTGGCAAGCACTAGAGAGGTTCATTCGGGCTAAAAGAGCTGCATTTGATCAGATGATTGAATCTAAGAGGAAGAAGATTGATGAAAAGTTGAAATTAATAGACAAATCTTTAAAGCAGTGTACAAATATTTATAGGGTGTGTTGTAACACAAATGTACTTACAGTTAATGTGGATAAGAAGATTATGAAATTTTAGGAGAAAAATTGCAAGTATAGATAATTATTTTCATGGATTGACTTAATTGACTACATCCATTGATGGACAAATTTTAGTTTGGGAAGCTCAAATTTCTGGTCTTGAGAAAGAAAAAGACAAAATAATAAGAAGAGCCAGAAGTCTAAGGGTTTTGGTGAGTCCCCGATTGGATTCCCTTAGTGTACATAAGAAGGAGTGTATAGATCTAGTTGGAAAGCCCACACCAATAGACCTAAAAGAGAAAGAGTCCTTTGCCCATATGCTAAATAGACTTGTATCTATTTCTAGCACTTTCAAATTTGGCTAGGATACTTATCTTGGGATATTGGAGAATGCATATACAAAAGTTTTCAAATTTGTTAAGCTCGGGTAAGGTATTTTTGGGATACTCATTGTGTAGTTTTGGGATTGTGGTATAATTTTTGAAAATTTTGATGACATTGATGTCAAAGGGGGACTGATATATAGATGTGAAAAATAAAAAGGGAGCTATATACATTAAGGGGAGTATATAGATTGAAAACTATGGAAGTATGGAGTATTTTGTATTAAAGAATATTCGGCTCAGCGGGACAAGGTAGGATGAAACCGGTAGATGAAACCTTGACCATTTTTGACATGAGTGTTGCCATCAATGCCAAGGGGGGGGATTGTTGGTAATTGACACTCAATTGGTTGGTTTCACTATGTTGTCATTGATGGAAACATGGTATCTTGTTCTAGCTTCATGTTTTGGTTCACTTGTGTATTGATAGCCACTTCACAGACACTACATTGACACCAACCCCCGCAAGATAGAAGGAATTATCAGGTTACCAACAATGCAAGCCAACAAGGTTTAGAATAAGGTTATCGGTATTGGAGGCTAACATCTCTTGAAACTGACATCAACAATTGTTTTTTATGTTTACATATTTATGTTATCTAGCCGACATGTATATTGATATTGTAATTATCTTTGTAAGCTGACATAAGGCATGATAGGTTGTATAGGGTATATAGGTCAGTTGAATCAGATCATTTTGATATTGTATTGGGATATATGTAGATGTGATATAATGAAAATATGTATTAGGAAGGAGATGTAGAATATATAAGAGAGATCATGTATGTGAGGATATTTATGTAAGGGCTGTTCTGATAAAGGGTTTAGGGTTTCAGACTAGAACTTATAGAATTTAACCAGAACTGTATTTAGGTATAGGAGATGCTATCTTTTGTAGTTCAACACTTCTTGTGATTGTAGTCTAGATTTATATGTATTCAGTGAGGCTCCTTTTGTGATTGAGTAGTGTGCTCTAGGCCATAAGCCTTCCTAGAAGTACAAGCCCCTATATTTTGTAATATCTCTTCATATGGCCAATGGATTGATATTGTGGGTCACAAATCCCAACGTGGTTTTTCCTCATTGAGGTTTTCCATGTATAATTGTGTTATGGTTTTGATTTATGTGATTGTCTTATTGGTTGCTTTACTACTTTCAATTTTGTATGTATCAGTATACCAGTTGGTGTATGCATGTTTTAATAAGGATAAAATTGATCATTCCAGTATAACATTAATTCACCCCCCCTCCCCTCTCAGTGTTATTGGATTTCAATAGAATGTGTCCACATTGGATCACATATGCCTATTTGAAGATATGTTGGACAAACAGGTAAACCACATGAGTGCATTATAGGATACAGATGACAAGGATTCACTACCACTGGAAAGTGGAGCTTATCTCCTATTATGCATAGTGTGCATCATAGTTCTATGACATAAGGAAGAAGAGGTAAAGAGAAGATGCAGAAGACTTTTGTCTATTGAAGATGTGCATAACTAAGGTTAGCAAGATTTCTGACCAGTTGAGTGTTCCATAGGAAGAAAAGGAGAGTGCAAGATTGAAAGGAAACTGGTTAAGGGTGTAACCGACAGGGATAGTAACCCGGTAGAGGAACCCAGTAATGGATTTGGTTGGTGATCCAATCCATACTGACACAAATGTTAAAGCAAAGGTGGATGCCAACATAGTTGCCATGTGGAGGTGAAGTGGAAAACATGCATAGGCCGATGTGTTGAGTTGGTGAAGTGTTAGTCAGCGAGCTAGATGGTGATAGGTCGACATTTACGTCAATTACGAGATTCACATCGACTGCGAGATTCACGATATGAAAAGTAGAGGTTTGCGACTTGAGGTCAAATGAAGAATATAGATTTGACATAGATTGTTTGAGCAGATCGAGGAAGGAGAAGGAAACTGCAAAACTATTCTTGGTGATCAACCAAGAAATCCACTGACAGGTTAAGAATAGGATGTTAAAAATAGAAGGCATGATCAAGAAGGCATGACAATGGCGGATTTGATTGATGAATTATATTTCATCAATCTAGGTGATCAAATTGGATGAGATGTGATTATATTTGGTTTGTCTCGAGGTTGATGAGAAAATCCTAACCGCTTGAAATTTGAATTGGCTTTTGGCAGGAAAACTAGTTTATAAATTTGTAAGCCAAAATTGATGAAGAGTGTCACTGAATGAGGGAGTTTTGTTGCATGCAAGGAGAAATCAGTCAAGTGCTCATCAAGAAGAAGAAGAAGAGAATGAGTGTGAGGAAGAAAAAGGTTGAAGTGTTCAACTAGCATCAGTGAAGCAAACGGTAGTCAGCCACTAAGTCTGACAGAGAAGTGCAGAATTGATAGTGACCATATTGACAGAGAAAAAGTGAAGGAGACTATAGAGAAGGCAAGAATAGAACTAGCAGAGTGTAGTACCAGTGGAGAGAAGTGGTGTAGAAAAGAGAATAGAGAACTACTAAAGTGCACAACTGGCAGAGAGTAGAACCGACAGAGAAGGATAAGAGGTTGAACCAAAAAGAATGCAGCAAAGAGGAAGGTTGTAGTAGTGTGAGGGTTAGTAGAGAACCGATATTGAACTAGATAGAAGATCCAGTAGAGAGATTTGAAGAAGAGTTACAAAATCTATTTGTAACATGAAGATAACTTTTCTATGAAAATATGTTTTTGTATTCACTGAGTTGGAGATCGGTGCAGAGGTTGTAGCTCCTTGGTTTGGTGCCCTAAATTAGGTGTTGGTGCCCTAAAATCAGGGGTTGGTGTTGCTTCGATTGGTGCCCTAAACTTTGTAACTAGAGATTCATTGTGAGGCTAGATTAGAGACAGTAGTCTCTAGCAACATTTCTCACCGAGGTTTTTCCCATCTTGGGTTTTCCTCATATATGAAAGTGTTATGTGATGTCCCTTTACGTGTGAATGAATTTGTGATTAATCTCCCCACTAACTAATAAGTCTGCATTGAGTTAGATTTGATAATCGTTATACATACATAGGATAGTTAAAGGGAAATGATTGAGAACCATGGATTCACCCCCCTCTCAGTGGTGCATTGTGTCTAATAAAAAGTACCTCCCTCATATGGATTATTCGGTGCAAGAGGATGATATTATGGCTACTTATCCTAGTGATACCATACCTCCTTTCCATGATCTCCCCTCTAAAGATGAAGCATTAATTACATATGATAGTCCTTTTCCTAATGAGTGTCTTAAACATAGAGATACCTTAGAACAAGAGGATGATATTATTTCTCATCATAATGATCTATCTCCCAAAACTAAAGAGCCTAAAAAAAATCAAATCAATTTCATTCATGTTTCTAGGAAACCAAAAATTCTTCCTAATTATCATGTTGTGCCTTATACATATACTAATGAGGTAGTTGATGAGAAAATAAGTGAAGAATCATATGATTTCTTAGTTCCTACAATCCTCTCTTCAATTCACTCAAATACACCATCTCTTAGCAAAGAATTTCCTAAAGAATAACTCTTAGAAGATGATTTGGGGTCCTTAGATTTCACTCCGACCTTTTCTAGCAAGTCTAAGATGCCTGAATTTCATATTCCAAATTTTTCTCTTAACACAAATCTTGAAATTGATTGGGCCTCTTTAAACTTCAATCCAATTACATCTAAGAGTGAAACCTATTTTTAGCATACACATGGATGCAATGGACAAATTCTTGAATGTGAGGTACAAATTCATGAGAAATTACACTTTCCTTTAACAACATCTTCTTCTCCATTATCTTATAAATTCACACCTTCTCATTCTAATTTTGATTCACAACAAGAAAATGTGTTGACCAATATTCTAAATTACAACTTAATATCTCCTCCTTGTCCTAAACGAAGAAGAAAACATAAACAACATTCTCAAAATTCTTCTTTTTGTAAATATTGTCAAACCCATGGCCATTCTACTAATGAGTGTCAAGCTTTGAAAATACAAATACAACATTAAATTGATTGAGGCATGTTAAAAATAACATCTCACAATGAATGTCATATTCATCATGATCATTTAAAATAACATTCAAGTTCCTATTATTTTGCTCCTCAATATGTGACATAGTTAGCCTACCTATTGGGGGCTCATTGTCATTCATGGTGGTACAATTTCAGGTGCAATCATACTTAGTGAGAAACGTAATAGTCTATTTATTCTTGTCTCTATTCTTGAGGGGCAAGAATATTCCTTTTCATCTTTCTAAGGTTTCACTCTTTTCTTTATGGAGTACATTATTCATAAACTTTATGTCCTTTCTTCCATGGAGTTTTCCTTCATGCAAGCACATGTTTGTTCCATGAGTGGGATCTTCTCCTTGCTTGACAAAATACGTCTATTATGAACTATCTCTCCTTACAGAAATTTTGTGAAACTTCTTCTTTTTCTCTCTTTGAAAATTACCTCTTCTATTGTGTTATTCATAACTTGATGTCCTTTCTTGAATGGAGTTATCGTTCATGCGAGCACAAGTTTGTTCCTTGGTTAGGGTGTATCCCTTGCTTGAAATGGTACATCTCTTATGAGTAGTCTCTCTCTAGAATTTGTGTAATTCTTCTCATTGTCCTACACTTGGAGGGCAATGATCTCTCTCTCTCTCTTTCTTTAAGGATCCACTCTTTCCTATGTTGTGGATGGTGTGAGTTTTATTACTTTATTTAATTCTTTGTGTGGAATTATTGTTGTTCACTCAAGGGTTCTCTCTTATACAAGAGGTGTAAGTCCTTGACTAAAACCTCTTTCACACTTGGTACTGTACATCTATAATAAATTCACCCATCCACATTGGGATAAAAGTGAGTAATCCTTCATCAAGAATCCCTTTCAACTAGCAATAGGAGGAAGGATTGAATTCTTGTTCTCTTCTATGCTTCATTCTAGAAGATGTTATATTTGTCTAAGATAACTCCTCTTGGAGGTAGATGTCTTATCCTTTCTTGAAGAATATTCCCTCTCTTTCTTGGATTTATGGAATTGTTACATGATGGATATCTTCTTTGTGTTAAAGGTAAGTATCCTTGTTCTACTTTCCTTAAGATATCAACATTGAACTATGTTGACATCTAAAGGGGGGGGGCACCCACACTACTCCTTTTATATTATATTTCTCTCACACATTGTATCCCTTATACAGTGGGTCATTCTCGGAACTAGAGAACAACCTTTGAGAGACAGATGTCATCACTTTTCTTTTATATAGTGGGTCACTCTCAAAACCAAAGCATAGCCTCTTAGAGAAAGATGTCGCCACTTTGCTTTTATGCAGTGGGATATTCTTGTAACCAGAGCACATCCTCTAAGAGAAAGATGTCACCGCTTTTATTTTATACAGGGTGATTATTCTCAGAACTAGAGCATGGTCTCTTAGAGCAAGATATCACACCTTCCTCCCTTACATGGATCACCTAATTATAGGGGCAAGATGTAAATGGTTTCCTCTTGTTCATCTTTCTTCTCATCCATCACCAAGTGCATATTCATGTCCTCTCTCTCCTTCCTCTAATGAGCTCATAGTTTTACTAGTGATGGTTCATGGATGATGTCAGCTTTTCTCTTTTATGTGATTATTGGTGTTTATGTGATTGCATTTGTCTTTGTGTTTCAATTAGTTATTTGAGACATTCTTATTGAGGTCTCTTCGGCTAGTTGATTTATGGTCTTGTGTTTTGTTTTTTCATGAGTTATTTTGTTCTTGGTCTTGTTTTTGTTTGTCTTGTTCTTTTTGTTTTGTGTGCTCTTGTATATGATCGAGTGAGTCAAGATCCTAAGATTGGGGGCTCTATTCTTCAATATTTGTGATGTCTTATACTCCTTGTGGTATTGTTCTACATCTCTTGTCTTCATCTCTCTCTTTCTTCTACTTTATCGACTGTATTGGCATCAGCCATACTCCCGCTAAAGTGGGGGCTAAATGTTGTGTCATAAAATTGCAACCCTTGCAATTTTGACTGCATTTTAGGCCCTCACCTTTGTGACTGCATTCCCCTACTCAATTGGGACCCCTCTTTGCATCATTTTTTCAAATATCCTCATGTTTCAACCTTCATGTCACCTTGAGACCTTGTTCAGGCCCCAAAATAGGGCAAGACAGGGGTGTGGCGCCCCTATCCTGCCTCTTACGGTGGCCTTACGATGGGTCCATTTGACCCTTGGACCTAATTTTGATCTTAGGGACATAAATTCCCCTATGTCGGCCTTTAGTGAGATGAAAATTAATCCTCCAAGGCAAGTATAAAAATGGATATAGTTGTCTCATTTGCATAAGCAAAAATTAGATAAGAAAAGATAATGAGTGAAATTCAGGCAAAATCTCTTCATCAAGCATTCGAGTCTTCAAGCACGCATTAAGTCTTCTTCTTTATGTGTCCTCTTCATTAATCCATTGGAGAAACATTACAACATTCATTTGCAAGCATGTGTGTGTGTTATGGTTTTGTCGTGTTACATGTCATTTTATGTAACACTTGTGATTACATTCAAGAAGCAAAGCTATCATCATCAACAAATTGTAGATCTACAAGGTATACATTTCGATCATTTACATCTAAGCATTTGCAATTAATTTCTTTCAAGTTTGATTCCTCAATCGGGGTTTGACTAAGGAAAACCCCTATCCAGAACCCCTCTTCTCTTCCTTTTTGTGTGTAGGTTGTAGGTGCGCAACTATAATTGCAAGTTTGGGCTTCATTTGTAGAGATGGAAAAATTGTTTTCATTTCTTGGATTTTTCAGAGGACCGTGTGCAATTTCAACACAGTCATGACAATTTTTCTCCAAATTTGTATGGTAGATATGTATCGGTCTAAATATCTCAGATCCAAAGTTACATCGCGATCCCGAACTGGTAGCTCCTCATTTCACCCATTTTATCTCTCTTTTCTTCATAGTCAACAAGTGAACTCTTGTACTTACAAAATATGTTAAATTGCATTGTACCCTTGCAATTCACTTAGTATTCAGATCCTTATTCAGTCTAGGGTTTTTATCTAGTGAATTCATCCCCTCTTTTGAATGTAAAGTATCTCCAAGTGAAAATCATCCTAGTGATTTCCTTTCTCTCTCCTAGGTGGGGAATCACTAGGATTCAATTTTCCACTTTACAGGAAGTATCACTAACTTACAAAATCATTGGAGTACAATCCAGAATACAATGAACAATGAAAGTAACATCTACAAATGCCTAATACAATTCCAATTAATCACTAATGTCTACCCTGCAATAAAACCTTTCTTAAACCTTCTTTGAATTATATGACCTTATTCACTCATAAACAAATCTCTGATAATACAGACTTAATCAACCATAACAATCACATGTCCTATATATTTCTCATTCCATGAATAAGTTACTTATAAATATAGATAATCAACCTTATTGACAAGGTTGGGTAAACCCTAAACCCATAAACCCATAATTATAAAAGTTAGATCACACGATATCACCAGACCAATATTATGATTTACAATACATAGCATGGATGGACCTCAATCAAATAACCAAACAATTAAATCTGTCAGGATTTCCGCCAAGACCAAAATCCAACATGCTTCACTTGCCAGTAGAAACCCTTAGTGAAAGTTTAACCAGATCCAAATAGGACCACCTTAACAACATGCCATCCAATGCAAATTTATCAAACACTCAAGATATGATCAAGAAGTACCAAAATCATGATAGAAACCAAATCCATAAGATGGACCCAAAATACATAGATGAAGTCACCAAATAATGCATTACGATAAAACTAACCGGGAATGCCAGAAGCTGGTAAATCCAAAAACAAGTTGGTAGCCAGTAGATACCAAAAGCGATCACCAAATCATAAAACCACTAGAATATAGAAATCATATAACTAGCATAATAAACATCTAAAACTGATTCCAAAGATCTGATCATACCAAATCGGAAACACAACCAAAGCCAAGATGATCACCAAGACTAACTAGGATAGATCTAGCTGGCATAGTCTCCAGCCAATATACAATGTTGACATCAATGACAATAATTAACCATATCAAGAATATTTCCAACAACTTTCTGACTACCCTAGAAGAGATAGAAGTCTTCTTCACTTCACTCACTGCTTCATCATATTTTGTCTCTTCCTCAGTAGTGGTTTCCACATAGACTCTCTCAAGATTCCCTTTCTTCCTCTTCTCTGGTCTACTAGATGATTTTGTTTGAGGCTTAGGTGTAGGGACAAGCATCTAAGAATTGGAGAAGGGTGTTGACTTCATTTGCCTTGGCTTCGAAGGGGTAGAGGCTGGTTTAGTCTTCTTTGGCTGACCGTGTCCTCCTCTTTCAAGATATTTTTTTCTCTAGCTCTACAAACAACTTCCTTTATTATACACATGTTATCAATGAGTTGTTCAACTTCTTTCCTAACTCTCTTCTGCATACCAGGCTTGGTAAATTGAGAATGAAAGCTTAAACTTTTCTCCTTATAGGTACCAAATCTTTCTTCCTTCTCATCTATCGGCTTTCTTAAAAGATGTTGAGCATATATACATCAACTTTATAACCCATGGGCATGATCCATACTATTCTATGCTTAACAAATTCCATCAAACATTTATCAATCTCTACCATGAAGCATATGGTGTCCGCTTATTTTTCTACAATTTCCTTTGGGATCCTTTCCCTACTCTGCATCATGCCTTGGAATGACTTAAAATGTCCCCACAGAACAAATTTATGTACTTGTGCATCACCTAATCCTTGAAAATCTTCCTTAATCTACACCACCACCTGTTTATCATATGCCCATTGAATTTTACCATTACCAA
Organism: Cryptomeria japonica; assembly: GCF_030272615.1. Lineage (NCBI taxonomy): Eukaryota > Viridiplantae > Streptophyta > Pinopsida > Cupressales > Cupressaceae > Cryptomeria > Cryptomeria japonica. The sequence goes on along the minus strand of NC_081408.1, from coordinate 291,978,203 downwards.
GAATCTCATTCATGAAATAGAAAGCCAAATAGACAATCAAAGTGACAAACTTAAAGACATGATTCTTATCCTACTTGATCTTCCTCAAATTTCTCATCAATTCACTCAGTAGTAGTTTGCACTAGTCATACAACTTCTTCTCCTTCATAATTTGATATGCTGCATAAATAGTTGTCCTCGAGACTTAGTTAGTCTTGCTAGATTGATATATCTTGTATCTAGTCACCATGGACAAAAAACTCACATCATACTCAATGATATCACTTATTGTCATCTATCTAATGTCATGTTATGAACCACTTACCTCTATCAAAGTAGTGTTCACATTTCTCAAATCAATGACTTCACTAGTTGTATTCAAACATGTTACCACCTGGATAGCATTCTTAGTAATCTTGTATGGTTTATCAATCCATGTAAATTTATCATGGACTACTTAGAATATACTTAACCCATTCGGGTTCAACAAAAACCTAAAAGTTCGTTAACTAAATGAAACCTTTATCCTACAAAGATTTGAAATCAAATTTAAGATTGCTTATACTATCTTTCATGTACTTGGTTTAAAGAGATAATTTTTTCATTTCCAATCTCCTCAATATTGTAGTGGATGTATTCCCTAATTTCCTCAACATGCAATACCCCATACGGAACAGATGAGAATGCACCATTCATATCATCTTTCATTGATTTTTATGGATGCTTCTTGAATTGAGATCTTGCCCTATTAGTTATCTTGACAACCAATGGATTCACCACACAAGAACTAGATGATGCCATTATCATAGTCTAGGTTATGAACAAATAGCTTTGAATTTTAGAAGTTACCTTTTTAACTTCAACCCGACACATGAAATCTTTGCTAAATATTCACAACCTCTATTTTAGCTGCATAATATTCTTCACCACACTCTTCTTCTCTTTTTCTTTACATTCAATATGACAAATAAAAGTTAAAATATCTTTTTATCCTTCAAATACCTATATTTAAGGTGTAATTAATGCTCAATGCTAACGTCCTTTCAGATGCCCTGACACTCATGAACATTGTAGCCAATCATCAAATCAGTATCAACTCTTTTAGATATCTTTTAGGATCATTTGTACAACCATATACAATCATATGCAGCCATCCACAGCCAGTTAGAGATCTCAGAAAGGGGGGATTTTAAAGATCTGCATGAAAAGAGTGCCCATAAGGCCAAAATGCCTTAGTTACCAGATGAAGATCCAATAGTGGAATCAAGTGCAGACCCTTTTTTTGTGTTTGAATTTTCCTTTTTAACCCACATCTTCTAGTTTTTCTCTTTGATCTCTTCAACCTTTTATTTTCCCTTTTCATCTTCTTTGTTCTTGTTTGTCGAAGAATTCTTGCTCACATTCTTGCTTCTACAATATTTTGCAATATGATAGGATTTGTTACAAGCATAGAAAATAATGTGTTTTTTCTAATTGGGTCTAAAACTACCTTGATTACTCTTTGATCTGCATTGGTTGGCAATATGTCCAAATCTTCCACAAGAATAACATCTTATATTTCTCCTATTTACCATACCTATGCATTCAACTGACTTATGACCATATTTATTGTAATTGAAACATTGACCAGAGAATGATGTAGTATTTTGATTAGCTCTATTTTTGCATTGACTTGCCATATGACCAAATTTATTAGAAACAAAACAGTTGCCATTGAATTTATAAGCATTGGGATCTCTTATTGAAGATCTCTTATTCTTCTGGTGATTTCTTTTCAGACCAAATCCAGAGCTTTCTCCTTTCTCAAATCCAAGTCATCCCATATCTCCTTTGTTCTTCTGATTTTTCAGCATCTCATCTAGCTTAGCTAAGATAGCATTGAATTTCTCTTTGTACTCATTATCAGTGGTAAGTTCATCTCTCAAAATTATGATATGTCTTTCAACTTCTTGCTCATTATTTTGGGACTGTATTAGTTCAAGCTTTACCAAGTCATTCTCATGATTAAATCTGCAACATTAATCAAATATATCCTCTAATGACTGAGTCAGACTTTCTTCATTCTTTTTCTTGTCTTCAATCTCCTTTGCATGAGGGCTTCACTAGCTCTACAATATTATATCACATGCATTCATTTGGTGGCTTTAATATCCCAAAAATAAGGGTGCAATATATTGCATATCAGTGAAAATAGGGGGGTTTTAAATTCCAGCTATGAAAAAATACAATATTTGGTGAAATAAGGGGGGATTTTAATTCGAGCTATGAATTGGGAGGGGGGGATAAAAAAGGAGTTTAGGGAAATATTTTTTGAAAATAGGGGGGATTATTTAGTATTCCAGGAACGCAGTTCTATCACCCAATCTCACTAAGTCAAGCCCCCATTCTCCTTTGTCAACTTCATCACAATGGATTGCATTTCATTCTTCCTGACTACATTATCTCTAGCAAGTTTCTCACATTCATATGTCTTGTCTTTGAGAACTTGATCATCAATGAATTAATCTAATTTCTCCTTAAGTTTTTCCATCACCTCCCTTCTCTTCTTTCTGGATGTGTTCACTTGATCTTTCAATGACTCAATAAAATTTTCTGCATCACTCAAATTTCTTTTCATATCACATACTTCTTTCCTTATTGCATCTAGGTCTTCAAGTGCCATAATAAGTTGTCTCTGAAAAACTATAGTCCATTGATTAAATCTTCTGGATCTTCCTCAATCTGTTAGGTTTCCTTGGAGGAACTAAGCTCTGATATCAATTGTTAGAATCAATGAATACTGAGAGGGTAGGTGAATTAGTGTTCTACAATTAACAACTTTTTGAAACTGATTCTGTAGCCACAAGATACAAATAAATAAAAGAAAAGTGTAGAAACAAATTGCAAACAAGCACAAAACCATAACACTAGAATTTTTTCATGGAAACCTAGAAAGGAAAAAACAACGATGGGATTGGAGTCCACAATATTATAATGATGTGATCAGGAGTATATAATATTATAAAAGGGAAATGCACATGTATTCAGGCACACTACCTAGAGCTCACTGCTTAATTACAAGAGGGATAAACCCTAAGGAAGGCTAACTTGCTTATAAAGATTAAAAATGAGTACAAGAATTATTGAACTAGAGAATAGCATATAATAATGTCAAATTATAGTTCTGGTTAAGCATAGAGTGATTGTCTTCATTTTTCTATCAAACTACTTTTCTCTTCTTCTCTGTCATATATTGGAGCATAAAAACCTTCAACACACACAAAATTTTGCACAATCACCAATACAATCTTCTCTCTCTCGCATACCATCTCAAAATGCTCAAATGAATCGATCACACTTATCCATATCAATAAAATAAATCAATTCCCATGTCGACTTCCGAAAATTGTGTAACATTCAACATGAAATGTGTAACCATAAGTCATCTCAATCCATTTACCAATCCATATGCGGACCTAAAAAAATTGATAATAAGATTCCCATATGTTGGCCCAATTACCTTGAACTCAAACCAATCACCAAAACCAACCCAAAGATTCTACACCACATGTTACACCGAAATAACTTTGTTCTTTTTGAATTACTAATTACCAAATCTTCAATCTTGTATGAGGATCAATACCAGAGACTAGGATTGTGAAATAAGATTCCTTGAACATCTAGCTATCTAACTCTTTCACCATAACTAAAACTATGCAACCAAGATGGAGTTCTATTCAATGTACCCGTACTTAGTATTCCACCTTCCAGACTTAAGCATAAATGAATAACAAACTTCCAAAATTCCAGTAGATCACTTCTATATATACTAGATAGAATTTCTGAGCTGATTTTCCATCAATGACAACCTTAGAACTATCTCCAAGCATAAATCTTTAACAATGCAATGTCTCTTGCCAACATCATCTTCTCTTTTCCTTTAGAACTTACTTCTTCTTCTTCTCTTGTTCTTTTATCTCTTCTATTTAGTATAAATTTTTCTTCTTGTTCATCATCATCATCCTGATTCACCAGATTGATCTTTTCTTTTTTGGCCTCTTTCTATATCCTTTACTTCATATTCTCAATTGGTGTCTCTATTTGCTCTTGGATCATAGGGGAAATCCTTCTGCTAATAGATGGATTTTGAATAACTTTGAAAACCTTAGGTGGAGTGATAGTAGAAGAAGAAGACCTGATTTCTCTTCTAAGTCTAGTTGGTGATTATGTGGCATCAGTAGGATCTTTAGATGCCTCAACAATACTTTTAGATTAGACATTGGAATTCTTCTCCAAATATATCTTTGCCTTTTCAAAATTTTCATCCACATTCTTAATAATCAACTTACTTATAATTTATTCATATATGTCACAAATCTATTAGTATTAGGGCCATTAGACTTGTTGACTAAAATACTATTGAAACCAAGGAAGGACTGAGAGGGAGGTTAATTAGTCAAAATAGAAATTAATGCAGGACACACAATTAATCAACAACACACATGCAACACATGAACACCAATATTTTCTATGCTAAAACCCAAATAGGAAAAACCATGGTGAGCACTTTCCCACAAAAATATATCTACTATGTATATTAGATTACAATAAATAGAGCTCATTTCTCTATACTTGCAAACCAGTGCTAACTTCCCTTGGGAGAAGATGCAAAAGAGGACTTACAAAATATGAAGCTAATTGTAATATGAAAAAGATACAAAAATGATCTGAAAAAGAAGGATCTCTTGATCATAAACATGTCCTTGTACTGTACATCAAGTGACCAATATTAGCACACACAACTCAGACCTCAACTGTTAACACTCTTTCTCATATCTCTGCCACAGTCTCAACATAGAGCTTGCATATCATTTGAATACAACTCTTCTTCTCTTCTCTTCACTGAACTTCACACACTTCCTTTATTCTTCCCACACTCTCACTTTTCTTCCTCTTGGTATTTTTCTTTATTATACTCAACTCAATCATACATATTCCTTATATATAATATAGATAATCAAAACTTGAACCAATTAGGCTTCAGCCAATATATATTTTCTAGACCAAACACACACACACACACATATAGATCCACTCGAGGAGAAAGAGAGGAACAATACACATCTTCCAAAGATTAATTTACTAATCCAGAATCACTAGAACTTAGAAAATGACATATCCACATGCTATGTATCCATATAAGAAATTAATCATCAAAATATACTCTCCAAGAAAAATAACTCTAATTTGTATCTCCACACACTATGATGAGACCCATAACACATCAAACCATCTTCCACAAATCATATTTGGACCTAACGATAGGTCTAATAAAGAATATCACAACTAGCCATGAATAATGTAACAACATCCGAAGAACAGAAAGATATTTTTGAACCATAAAAGTATCATATCAATGATACCAAAAATCTATCCAAAGAAGATAACACTATTAGATAATGTCAGCAACACTTTCCAAACCTAAACACTTCTAGAACAACCAATGAACATCTACATCACCAACACAACAAGATATCTTTCCACCACAAATATTCTAGACCAACACTTATCTAGAAAAAAAAGTTTGACATCAATGACAACCATAGAAACACATACTTCCAACAATATCCACCTTTGTCATTGATGGCAACACTTGACAAGACATGTACCTAACAAAACTCAATATGCAATGAAAACTTGATCAATTTGCAAAAAAACAATACTAGTCAATCTCTCTTAGAAAAAAATTCTCTAAAACTACCACATCTTTTCTCTATCTCTCTATCTCTCCCCAAAAGAAACAACTTCTATCTCTCAAACATAATCTCAAACTGCTCAATCTCTGCACCTTTTCCATCAAGGAAAAAGGCCACATCAATAATACACACACTACTGCTCTTCCTGAGAGTAGCCAAAACATCAATTTAGAAAAGAATTAGGCATGAAAGCTCCTTTTAGAAAGATGCATCTCTATAATGCACCTAGCAAGAAAAAGGGGCAACAACCCCAAGCTTCTCTCAAAGAAACTCAAGTGTATCCTTTTCCAATGCCTTCATGAAAATATGTGCAACATGCTCTTTTGTAAAAATGTACTCCAATCAAACTTCCTTATCAACAACTTTCTCCCTTAAGTAATGATATCTGATTGGAATATATTTTTTTCTTGAATGCATAACTAGATTCTTCAAAATGTTTATTGCACTTGTATTGTCACACATAATAGAAATATCTTCATCATATTTTACATTGATATCCTTTAGAGTCTATCTTATCCACATTACCTGAGTACTACAAGATGCCATTGAAATATACTTTGCTTGAATAGTAGATAGGGAAATTAAATCTTATTTCTTACTAAATTAGGAGACCAATATTTCCCCTAAAAATAAACCACCACCATGAGTACTCTTTCAGTTATCAACACTTCCAGCCCAATTTGCATCAGTATAAGATTTCAACATGAAATCTCTTTTTTTGTACCAAAGTCCAAAGTCCACAATACCTTTCAAATATCTAAAAATTCTTTTCACTTCTTATTCATGTGTCACCTTTAGATTTTCTTGAAATCTATCTACTAGACATATAAATTGCATGATATCTAGTCTCGATGCAGTCAATACAATAATTCTTGTGTTCATCTTGCAATCACCCATCCCCGGTCAGAGCTGCTGTTATCATTGTTTTAAATTTTTGGATAATTTTGTTCTTTGGCTCTTTAAGGTGTGAAATGGTATGCTTAAACCCCTCATGTTGCCTCTGAGTTTTAGGTCCAAAGGTTTAAGATGTTGCTTTTTGCCCTTTTGAATTTCCCGCGTTCTATTTCTGCATTACTTTTTCCACTTAGGTGGAAGGGTTGTTCTGTCATGAAAGTGTCCCCCCTGTAGGTTTTCCCTAGGTGATCTTTTGAATATTTTCAATTTTTATGCCTTTACCTATGTCTTGTTTTAATCTTTGTCAGGCTTCTTAACAATCGTGCAAGTCAAAGTTGATCCTATAGTGTGCATTGCTTTGTTGGGCGAAGATGCCTGCAGTTTAGCATTCATGAAGTGGAAAAAAGGGTAAGAGGGCCCGGCCAAATGATTGTTCATTAGGTAAAAGGAATGCATCTCGTAGTGGATCCAATGGCTCACGTTGCTGCACTAGCCCAAGATGCATGTGATTTATCCTCTGCAAAATAGTGAAAGAATGGGTGGGTCCTAGAGGTAAGCAATTCTTTGGTTAATGGCTGATCAACTTGGAGTTGATCCAATGGTGTGCGTGGATTCACAGCCGAAAATGGTCTGCGGTTTACCATTCGCAAAGGAGTGAAATGGTGGAGGGCTCGGGCAAGGTGGTCATGAAAAAGTTAACAGATGAGTAGTTTCCAAAGATCTAACGATTGTCATTACTTCGTGAAGAAGATTTACCTGAGGTTTAAAGTCTGCGAAGTAGCGAAAGGGTTGGTGGGCCCGAAAGATAGGTAAGTCATGATTTAAAGACTAATCAACTTGTAAATGATCAGACAACCCACGTGGATTCATAGCCCCAAACCAAACGAAGTTTACTATTTGCAAAATAGCAAAATGACATGGCAGTCACATGGTAGATGACATGGCATGATAGGTGGGTCGCTTGGTTGAGAGAAATGATGGCTTTTCAGATGCATGTGGCTCCAAAGTATTGTTGAGGGCCCACTTTGATTTAACCGGCGATGGTGTTGAAACCCATGGTGAAATAGAACACATGGTAGTCCTAGAATGGAGCCCGATGGAGTTCTTGAGCGAATAGCCGATTGACACATAAGATTCATTCACTGGTGATGAAACAAAGAAAGTTGTTTCCAAGTCGAGGGCCCACTTTAAAGGTTTCAGAGTGTTAAATGGTGTACATCTCGAGGTGGATCCAACGATGGGCGTTGTTTCACAGCCTGAAGTTGTAGGGTGGTTAGCTTTCGTGAAGTGGCAAAAACCACTAGCAGTGATGGTTATGCACGGTTAGTAGAAAAGATTGGTGGTCACCGTAAGTAGTAAAGATCGAGTGAGTGGTAATTGATAAGATGACCAACGTTGTTTCGCGTGATCGAAGTGCACAAGGATTACCTTTTGCGAAGTAGAAAAATGAAGGTGGGGCCCGTTACTAATACAGAAGGACCGGGGGAAGTAAAGGTTGTGCAAGTTTCCAAATATCTGATGAACATCATTGCTTTGCGAAGGAATGGTACGAGGGTTTTAAACTCCATGAAATGGTGAAACAATGAAATAGGGAAACACTTAGAAAACTTGTGATCCATTGGAGCCCATTTTTTGAATTCCATTTGTGAATTCAATTATGAGTTGATGGCCAAAGAATGCGGGCTTAATATCTCAATTCAATGCCAAGTTGCCATAATAAGGTTCACATCAATTGAATATTGGCACCATCTCGACGAGTTTGCTGCAGAGGAGCTGGTGCAGAGCGAATTTCTTCAGGAGAGTAACAGGTTTTTTGTGTCTTGCTTTATAGTTAAAGTTTGAAAATTGGTACTTTCTATGTGCTTGCCTTATCAAAGTTTTGTTTGAATCTCAATTGATATAATTGCATTAATGGGATAGCACCAAGAAGGGATTTCATAGGGAAGGTAAATTATCAAGATAGAAACATATGTGATGACTTCCTAGAACAATTGACAATGTCCATGAATGCTGCAGCCAAAATCAAAGAATTGGTTCCTAAATCCCCCTGTCTAAGGATTGGAGACAGTTTGTATGACAAAGGTAGATGGTTAAGGGATTCACAAGTAGGGAATTCAGGGCCAGGTCTTTTTAAAGTGGGATTCAATCAAAGACATGCCATTGTCCCAATGAATAGCATATGGGAACTAGAGGTAGGGAAGCTCATAGTCCTTGGGGTTTTTATGGATGTAGACTTACTAACCCAGATCGCACACAATTATGATCCCGTTGCTAGATGTATGAGGAATGTCAATGGAGGAGCCCTGATAGAGATCAATGATGATGAATTTAGGAATGTTTTTAAGTTCAGTGAGGTGTCAAATTTATTAGAGCCTATTGATTTTGAAACATTGACCCAGGTTTATAATGTGCAGAGAGATCACCTTAGGAGTGGCCCTTTGAAGGAATTTTTGTTAAAATAGGAGGGTTAACTGTAGTGGGCCCTAGCACCATGGAACCCTTCTACCTGAATTTGTTCACTTTAAGGGCCAAAGGCATGTATTGGTCACTATGTCAGATGCTTGGGGAAGATGCTGAAACAACCATGCCAACCCATTATATGCTAATGATGGCACAGATTCTAAACCCCTCTCTAGCAGTAACATTTGATTATGCACCTTACCTCATTGATGCAATTCATACAGGGCTGGTAGGGATAAAAAATGGTAAGGTGGATAGACCTTTTGGATGGTATTCTTTTCTAATGCACATATTTTGTTCAAAAGAGATGATTTTTTTGCTAAGGAAATGGACTTGGTCAAAGAAAAGGAAGGTGAGGAGATGCCTGTGCAACTGTGGAGCACAATTTTGTCTTGGGATAGAGAGGCTGTCGGTTACTTGAAGTTTGATAGATTCTTTGTATCTAGGCTTAGGATTCTTCTATGCCCACAGAACCGTAGGATCCCAAAGACTCTTTTGGAGTTCCTCAGGTCTAAGGAGTTTGTTGAAGGTATTAATATTGTTCATAATTGGTGTAATATGTATTGGTACCCTGTTTCTACAGTTTTCAAAGTTTATGGTTTCAAAGGCACTCCATATTTATTGCCTTATCAAGTCCCATTGAAGATAGGAATTGCAGAAGTCCTAAGACAAATTGGAGGTGTGCAAGAGGCAGAGCTAACAAATAGGGGTAAAGGGACTATATTCCCAACTATTACCATGGCCCATCAATTTGTGATCACCAAAGGTGGTTGGAAATTCTTTGATGACTTTTTTCAACCATGTAGGTTGTCTACTGTAGTAACCAGGTTTGCTGACCCTGAGGATTTTTTCAACGACATGTTCAGGAAGAGAGCAGTATGCAAAGGTAGGCCACACCAATTTCATTTCCCTAAGGACATAATTAGAAATGAATTTAGTTTGGATGAGAAAGAATTGAGGAAAGAAAAGTGGGTGGCATACAAAAAAGGTCTGGATTTCATTCATCAATTTGATAGCAGTTATGACCCTCTGTCTAGATTTAATCCCTTTGAGGAAAAGATTAAATTCTTAATTCTTTATTTTGAAGATTTAATGCAAACTCTGAAAGAAAAGAGGGAGTCTATAATAAGAGATTGTCATGCCCAAAATTTAGGGCAAAAACGGAACAATTTTTTTTTAAAATACTAATTAATTAACATGTTCACTCACACGACAAGCGTTAATGCATTTGCCATATCTTTATTCGAGTTAATTCTGAAACGAACCAAGCATCAATTATTGTTTAATTTTATTTGCAGAAATCTAACTGGTCTAATTTTTATCTCCACGAGATACCTAGTAATTAAATTTTATTAAATCAATCACGTTAAAGAATTAGGAGAGGAAGATTAATTCAATCTCCAATATGACTATATAGTCTAAACATCCATTTTAAAATTTTAATGCTCTAATTAAATTAACTAGGGCAATATTAAGCATTTAACACATTAAATACATTTAAAATTATAAGACTAGGCTTTTTTCTTAAATTTATATATTTCTCTTTCTTTTACTTCCTATTAGTAATCAATACGGAGGTATTTAAATATTTAAATCTCTATTAAATACTTACTCCAAAAAAAATAACCAGAATATATATATATATATATATATATATATATATATATATTAAACCTTTAAAAATACCATTCAAATATAATATTCAATATGCCTCCCAACCCTAATTAGAGATTTTTTTATTTTTTACTTTTATATAAAATGGCTCTAATTTAATTAATTTAAAACATATTATTTTACTTACCCTAGCCCTACCCGGGCTAGGGTTTAATCTTTTTTTTTATTACCATTTATTTACCACAGGGCCGAAACCCCATGGCGGCGGCCATGAATTTTTTTTATGCAAGTTTATAAAGGAGTGAAGGGGAGGGTTTCCAAGGCGGCGGCATGGCCATGGCCGCCCACTATGCACTACACAGTGTTCGGCCTTGCCGCCCACTGCCTAGCGCAGAGTGTGCGGCACCGCCGGTCATTGTGCATTGCACAGTGCGCGGCTTGCCGCCGTTCACTGTGCAATGCAAAGTGCTCGGCCCCCGCGTTTTGTTTATTATTTTTTTAAAATTTTTTTTATTTTATATATATATATATATATATATATATATATATATATATTTCTCAAAGCTAATTCAATATGCAAATTTTTTTATAAAAGACAAAAAATAATAAAGAAACCTCATAATGCTTAATTAATATATATATATATATATATATTTTTGGTAAATAAACTTAGGCTCTCTTTTTCATTTGTTTTATGAATATAGGGATTAGAAGAAATTTTTGTTTTTTCTTTTCTAAGTATTATCAAAGACAAAATTTATGATATTGCTGGAGATGAATAAATTTAATAAGATAACAGCAAAGTAATAGTTATAGATTTATAACTTGCAATAAAATGATCATAGAAATCAATAACTTAATAGCAACTAAAAAAAATAATCTAAAGTTTAATAAACTCAAATTTAGAAATTAGAAGAGATGAATGCTTTGATTTTTATTCTTAAACTTCATTGTGAAATTTCATTCTTGCTACTATTATTTTCTAGGATCCAAAAAAAAACTTAGATCTCACAATAGAAAAATAAACTACAATATTCACCTTTAAAACAACATGCATTCTTTCATTATAATATTAACAATAAATACTATCCATATTTTTTTTTTTCTACAAGTAGAATGAAGGTAAAAATTAATTAAAAAGCTGATTTTCTTTTATATTTCAAATAAAGACTTTTGCATGCAAATCAAAGCAACTCTTTCTTTTTTCAAAGTAGAAAATAGAAGCATATCTGGCTTTTTACATCTCTTTCAATATTCTGCAAATATTACAAGATGTTTCTTTATTTAACTACAATATTAAATCACATGTCCTGTCTCAAAATTACAACTTGTCTCTCATTCAACGAATGAGGTATATTTCTACTAACAAATTTAAACAGATATCTGCAAATGGATTTAAGTATCTTCAACAATAATCTTTTGCATCTTTTCACTGTTCCTATTCTCTTCTCCTAACTTTTCCTGCATAATAAAACAGAATATGACCACGGAGTGCTCACCTCCTAGCCTAGGCTAACTGGTAGCCACCCCCGAGCTCGGAGAACCAATTCCTAGACGGGTAACAAACATGCAAACACATAGAAGGCAAAATACATACAAATTTTCAGACACACTCCCGACTTGGCTTCACAGCACCACACTTTGGTGATGATCTTTTCAAAGGGTGGTAGTGGACCAATACCCTGAGGAGAACTGCAAGTATGGAAAAACAAGTAGCCACCTCATGGCACAATAAATATATCAAGAATCTCAACCCCTTATTCCTTATGCCCCCCAAAGGCATTCTAGCCTTATATCCCTCCTTATGACCTCCATTGCACGAACATGCCATGCAGCAAGGGTCACACAAAGATCCCTTGTGATCGCTCTCAAATGAGAGTCTATCACTCGAGGGTTGCCACTGCTACCACCCACAAGATCCTCCTCTCTCCCAAGAGTAAGAGGTCTTGAGAAAACTCCCAAAGCACAACAAAACATAATGCAAAATTTCCAAATGAAATTCTAAACAAAACCATTCAAGAAGCTTAGATTTCTTCACAAATCATACACTCAAACGCATACAAGATAACAGACATTTTTTTTAAAGAAAAATCAAACCAACCTTAATCTGCCCAATGGTAGTGTAATATTTGAGGAAGAACTGCCCAATCCACGGATCTTCTTCTTCTACCCTTAGTTAAATTTTCTATTCCAAAACTATTCTTTTCTTTTCAAAATTTCTCTTGTCTCCAAAAATGGAGAGCGGGTGATTACTCTCCAATTCTCAAAAATCTTGCTTAAGAAGCTCATTCTCTGAGTTCTCACAAGTTTCTAGAAACCAAAAAGGAAAGAAGAGAAGAATGCAAAAAGAGACTCTCATTCCAAAAGGAAAAATCTCAATTAGATTTAAACTTCTAATTTTCAATTTTCGCACAACTCAAAAAAACCAATTTTTAAAGCGTTAAAAAGATCATTAAAAAGTAGAAACTTGCCTAAAATTACCCCTAACCCCTAGGTATACCTTATGGGCTTTAGGAAACCCTATTAAACTACCCCTAGGTGTTCATTTGACCCATTTTAAACCCCTCTGAAGTTTATTTTCGGGTCAAACATAGGTTGACCACTCCAAAGATTATATTCCCAAAGTATTTATATTGTGCACTGCAGAGTGTTTGGCCTTGCCGCCCACTGCACAGCGCATAGTGTGCGGCACCGCCGCTCACTGTGCTTTGCACAGTGTGCGGCACCGCCGGTCACTGTGCATTGCACAGTGCGCGGCACCGCCGGTCACTGTTCATTGCACAGTGCACGACTTGCCGCCGTTCACTGTGCGATGCACAGTGCTTGGCCCCCGCGTTTTGTTTATTTCATTTTTTAAAATTTTTTTTAATTTATTTATATATAATATAAATATATATATATATATATATATATATATATATATATATATATATATATATATATTGCTCAAAGCTAATTTAATATGCAAATTTTTTTATAAAAGACACAAAATAATAAAGAAACCTCATAATGCTTAATTTATATATATATATATATATATATATATATATATATATATATATATATATATATATATATATATATATATATATATATATATATTTGGTAAATAAACTTAGGCTCTCTTTTTCATTTGTTTTATGAATATAGGGATTAGAAGAAATTTCTATGTATTTAACACTCTGATTTTTTTTCTTTCTTTTCTAAGTATTATCAAAGGCAAAATTTATGATATTGCTGGAGATGAATAAATTTAATAAGATAACAGCAAAGTAATAGTTATAGATTTATAACTTGCAATAAAATGATCATAGAAATCAATAACTTAATAGCAACTAAAAAAAATAATCTAAAGTTTAATAAACTCAAATTTAGAAATTAGAAGAGATGAATGCTTTGATTTTTATTCTTAAACTTCATTGTGAAATTTCATTCTTGCTACTATTATTTTCTAGGATCCAAAAAAAAACTTAGATCTCACAATAGAAAAATAAACTGCAATATTCACCTTTAAAACAACATGCATTCTTTCATTATAATATTAACAATAAATACTATCCATATTTTTTTTTTTTCTGCAAGTAGAATGAAGGTAAAAATTAATTAAAAAGCTGATTTTCTTTTATATTTCAAATAAAGACTTTTGCATGCAAATCAAAGAAACTCTTTCTCTTTTCAAAGTAGAAAATAGAAGCATATCTGGCTTTTTACATCTCTTTCAATATTCTGCAAATACTACAAGATGTTTCTTTATTTAACTACAATATTAAATCACATGTCCTATCTCAAAATTACAACTTGCCTCTCATTCAACGAATGAGGTATATTTCTACTAACAAATTTAAACAAATATCTACAAATGGATTTAAGTATCTTCAACAATAATCTTCTGCATCTTTTCACTGTTCCTATTCTCTTCTCCTAACTTTTCCTGCATAATAAAACACAATATGACCACGGAGTGCTCACCTCCCAGCCTAGGCTAACTGGTAGCCACCCCCGAGCTCAGAGAACCAATTCCTAGACGGGTAACAAACATGCAAACACATAGAAGGCAAAATACATACAAATTTTCAGACACACTCCCGACTTGGCTTCACAGCACCACACTTTGGTGATGATCTTTTCAAAGGGTGGTATTGGACCAATACCCTGAGGAGAACTGCAAGTATGGAAAAACAAGTAGCCACCTCATGGCACAATAAATATATCAAGAATCTCAACCCCTTATTCCTTATGCCCCCCAAAAGCATTCTAGCCTTATATCCCTCCTTATGACCCCCATTGCACAAACATGCCATGCAGCAAGGGTCACACAAAGATCCCTTGTGATCGCTCTCAAATGAGAGTCTCTCACACAAATCATACACTCAAACGCATACAAGATAATAGACATTTTTTTTATAGAAAAATCAAACCAACCTTAATCTGCCAAATGGTACTATAATATTTGAGGAAGAGCTACCCAATCCATGGATCTTCTTCTTCTAGCCTTTGTTAAATTTTCTATTCCAAAACTATTCTTTTCTTTTCAAAATTTCTCTTGTCTCCAAAAATGGAGAGTGGGTGATTACCCTCCAATTCTCAAAAATCTTGCTTAAGAAGCTCATTCTCTGAGTTCTCACAAGTTTCTAAAAACCAAAAAGGAAAGAAAAGTAGAATGCAAAAAAAGACTCTCATTCCAAAAGGAAAAATCTCAATTAGATTTAAACTTCTAATTTTCAATTTTCGCACAACTCAAAAAAACCAATTTTTAAAGCATTAAAAAGATCATTAAAAAGTAGAAACTTGCCTAAAATTACCCCTAACCCCTAGGTATACCTTATGGGCTTTAGGAAACCCTATTAAACTACCCCTAGGTGTTCATTTGACCCATTTTAAACCCCTCTGAAGTTTATTTTCGGGTCAAACATATGTTGACCACTCCAAAGTTTATATTCCCAAAGTATTTATGACAACGTATTATATTATTTAAGAAAAACTATAGTTGAACACTTTCCCACCAAGAGACAAAAATAAAACATTTAAATTAAATCCACACGTGTCAAGTGACACAAATAAAACACTTTTACAAAATAAAACGTGAAATTGTCTCTTGTGGTTTTTACACATTAAATTTAAATAACACTTAACACTCATGCAACATATACTATTACGAATAAAATACAACACAAACGGGGTGTTGTCTCTCCAAATAGACAACCCCGGGCTTACGAACATACATAAGTCTAGGTTTGGTTCTCCGTAATTTTCCATGGTCACATGGTAAATTTCCTGCGCATCTCAATTCACACATTAGTATTTCCAAATATCCATATATAATATAACTCAAAAGTATAACAATACACATCATCACTTGCATAAAATTTTCATCTGCACAGATTAAATACATCTTTCATCAAGCAATTTCACATAAGCAAATTTCATCCCAATTCACATAAACTAAACCACACATCATAGTTCTATTATCATAGTAAAGTCCTGTAAATTAAATAACGACATCTACCATTGCAATATCATCCTATCTAACAATCATGTAGTGTTCTATCTCATAAAGCATGTAAGTAAACCATCAAATCATAGCAATGTTATCCAAATCCTAAAATCATATAAGTTCTAAGTCTCAAAATGCATCAAAATAAAGTATCCATAATAGTCAAAATATAAAATCCACTGAATGTCAGACTAAGTTGAGGTGAGGCCTCACAGAGATAACCCTGAAAAGGATAAGTTAGTTGTAGCTAAGCTTGCATTTGCTAAAGCCATCCCTCCTGATGATTATGTGATGCATCAAAGGTCAAAATATAGTGTATTGATGCCAGTAACAGGTGAGCCCTCCACTTCAAGAGGGAAGAGAAGAATTGAAGATGTCATTGACATCCAAGAATCTCCTAAAAGGCAAAGGGTGGGGAAAGAAGTGCAAACGGTGAACCTCTGTACTCTCCATCTCAATCCCCTATCCATATAAGAGATGAATAGGCAGTAGCAGAAGAATTGTTGTAGTTAGGAAGCCTCAGAGAGATTGCTTATAGATATGAAGAGACACAAGAGGGAATGCTAGAAGAGCCACCTAGTGCTGAGATGAACTTAACTGAAGATGAGTTCAAAGGTAAAGAGTTAGACCCAACCATCAAGCTAGCTAGTGAAGAGTTTCTAGCTGAAAACAATTTTGTCACAACAGGGGCCTTCATGCAATTTGTATGGAAACAAAACATTGAACAATTCAAGGCAAGGTGTGAAAAGAGAATGAGTGAGAAGCCTCACAAAGATACAACCTTAGTGGAGGAAGAATTTAAACAAGAAATGATGCCTAAATTCAAAGCCATCACTCTTGAAGCTGGAAGAGAAATGGTGTCAAAGCCTGGTGATTTAATCCTCCCTGAATGGGATATAGCAGATGCATTGGTACTTGAAGCAGCCAGAAAAGAAACCAAGCCTATGGAGGGATTGACATTCAACAAAGATAATGCTGCTCTGGTCATGTTGTCCCTAAAGAGGGATGAAAGTAGAAGAAGGAAGGATACCTCATGATCTAGGTTTCTAGGAGGTATGATAGTAAAAAGAGTCTAGGATACAGGGGTGGTAGAAGCTGCCAGCATAGTTTTAGAAATTGCAAAGTTCAATGTCGCAGTGGAAAAGAAAGAAGCAAAAGAGAGAGCCAGTCTCCAAGTGAAGTTGGAAACAATTCTAAAGGCTTATAATGAAGCCAAAAGGGAGGTAGCCAATAGGGATACTACAATTGCTAGACTACAGAGTCAATTGGCAGGACAACACCAAGGAGGTTAGTCCTCTACCTTGATGATTGCATCTTCTCCAACAAGACCTCCACCTACCAGTCCTATCATAGAATTTCCCCCTTCTCCTATGCCTTCTGGTTTTCAATCAGTTGAGACCATTCAACATGAGTTGGAAAAGTTGAAACAGGCTCAAGCCCTATTTGCAAGTAAATATGAAGAGAAGGGAAAGGCTACCATTTTGATTTTTGCTAATACAGTAGAAGCCCCCACTATGCACACTAATATGAAAAGAATTTTGGACACCTTGTGTGAGCTAAATGAGGACAAGGCTATTTTAGAACCGATTTTGAATAAGTGGATGCCAAGAGAAGTGCATTTAGAACTTATGTGTGCATCCTATGATGAAGCGGGATCTAATGCTATTATTAAATCCACATGTGAGTTAGCAAGAGGTCTGACCAAGTTAGTAGAAGGAAGAGCCAATGTGGAGAGGAAAGCTAACTTGTACAATAAAGAATATACTGAGCATAAATTTGAATTGTTTCCTAGGGGTTTTGTCAGCCAAAATTAGTTGAAGGACAAACAGGTATGGCTTGATAAGTTGGGAGCTAATTTGTCTTTAAGGGTGAATGAAATCATTAACAAAGATGACACATCTCTGTTTGTTAAAACAATCAAAGAGATAGAAAAGATAAAGTCACACTATGGCATTTTGGAATCAGAGGTGAGGAAAGTAAGAAAATCTTGGAAAAGGTTACTTAAGTTGAAGGAGAAAATTGTTGGCTACTCATGGCCTACTGATGATGTGTTCCAAGAGTGGACCAAGAAGTATGCGGTGCAAGAAGAAGGAATCCCAGAATGGTTAGAGATAAACAACAAACCAAAAAGGCTGCTGAGATTGAAGAGGACTTGTAACTTTTTTTTGAAAGGAGTTAAGGTTGCAACTAATTATTCTTAGGAATGTCTGAAGCTTGTATGCATCCATAATGTTATAAATGGATACCAAGACTAATAGAAAAATGATCACAAGAATTTATGTAAAGAAACTCTACAGAAATATATCTGGGTTTTTCTAGCTATCATGGAGAATACATTGAGTCATGTAAGATTATTTTTTTTAAAATGAATATTAAGATATAGATCAATACTTTTCAGGCCTAAATCTATGTTGTCTTTTGGTGTGCACTCATTAATTTGCTGGTTTCATTTGAATAGTCTAGGGTTATTTGATTGAACATGGATTGTAAGGTAGTCATATGGATATGTTTCTAGCTTTTCTCTTCAAGGGAGAGGAATTAAATATGCATGAAATATCTATATTAGTAAATCAATTGTTTGCTCATCTTGAATTTGATGAATGGTTTCAGTTTTAAGAGGATAAAACTCATGTATATATTAGCCATGTATGGGGTTAACTAAGGCCGAGGTGGTGAAATGTGTGAGATTGTTCAGTTTTGGAATTCTAATTTGATTTGGGTGACTCTGTAGCCCGAATAAGGCACTGGTATCCAATTGTGGGATTCTTTCGATCTTTCTTGAAGATCAATACTGAAAATGAACACAAGTTTTTCTTTTAATGTTTTAGTTTCATTGAGGTGATGAAATCCATGGGTTTTTAGCACTAGTTTACCGTGGATCTCAATCTTAAAGTGTGAAAATATTTACAAAAGGTATACCCAACTGAACTTTGGATAAGTTCAAAGTGTAGAAGGTTTTGAAACCTTGTTATATGTTATTCTTGAGTTTTATTTCCTTGATCTCTTCATATGCAAACATAGTTACTTAATTTCTTACATGAAGGATAGAAGGGAAATCAAAATTTGAGAACAACACAACTAGTGGAGCCTTCTTTCTTTGTGGAAGATTAGTATCATGGACAAGCAAGAAGAAAAGTTGTACTTCTCAATCTATAGCTGAAGAAGAATATGTGGCAGCAATTATGAACTGCACTCAAGCAATTTGGATGAAGCATGTATTGGAAGGTTTCAAGGTACTTGTATCTAAACCGGTGAATATATTTTGTGATAATACAAGTGCAATAAATATTTTCAAGAATCCGGTATTGCATGCTAGAACTAAACATATTGAGCTTAAATATCACTTTTTGAGAGGAAAAGTTTAGAATAAGGAGGTTATTCTACAACATGTTTCCAGTAAGGAGCAGATAGCAGATATATTAACTAAGCCCTTATCGAAGACTACATTTACCTATTTGAGAGGTGAATTAGGGGTTATGCCCCTTCATGAAGTCAACTAAAAGATGTGTGCTTTGCATCAGTCAAGTACTATAGTGTCAAATCTTTCAAGAATGATGTGTTGAAGGATGCTACTCCTTAGGGGGAGAAGCATAGTAGATTTTGGAAGCTTATGCCTCCACTTTGGCATTGTTGCCAAAGGGGGAGATGTTTTCAATAAGAAATGCTAAATCAGTACAATCATTAGTGTCAAAGGGGGAGATTGTTATATATGATAGTATTTGATGAACCAGTATGTTGATATGATGATAATGTATGTTGTCATTGATGTCAATAAGTCTAAGTGAACCAGTATTTAGATTGATGAGATGTAGTGAACCGGTGTCGATGTTTCACTAAGTGTGACTACTAGTTGGTAATCTCAGCTCTACGGTTTTGTGATCCAGCTTGTGCGATGCAACCGATGATACTCTGTGATGAGTTATCTAAGAGATGTGAATGAGATCGAGGTGCCACGTTAGCCTTGTGTGCGTAAAGGATTGAGGTATGAGGAGATCGACCGCATTTGAAGTCTACCTTGGGAATGATCATTCTTCTTAGTGGAATGAGAAGAGAGCGTGATGGGTTGCTGATTCCCATGTGCGGTGATGAATGAATGATGCAGATTGTCTTGTGATCTATTTGAAATTGTAATGCTCTATGCAATGTGTTTGGATGGTCATGATTGGACCGCCTGTGTTGTAAACCTAAGATGCTTACGGTTTAGGGTTTATGCTACCAACCTATCTGTTGTCTATAAGGTCGATGATGTTTGTTGTTGTAAAGCTGTTGGCAAATGTTGTGTGTGCATATTTGAGTAAAGAGATACTTGATACTTTCCAGACTAGTAAGAGGGAAACTACAAAGTGTGATAGCAGAGTAGAGGATATGAAAAGGATTTGCCTTGGCATGTAGTGCTATTATCAAATCAGAGTTTTACCTGTTGTCTTCTAATCATTCCAACAGCTGGAAAATCCCTTTACCGAGTAGCTTTAATAGGCTTATTGTAAAACCTGTAACTAGGTGACTCAAGATTATTGAGTTCTTCAAATCCTCCAGTGAGATAACCTTTAACAGGGTTTCAACCTTTAACAGGGTATATAGCCATCCCTTAACCAGGTGATCTCTAACAGGATTGGTTCCTAGCAGAACCTTATTGTAAAGTCTTTAATCAGACTAGGCTCCTAATAGGGCAATCTTCAAAAGAGTTCAAAACAAGCTTGTGGGTATTCATCCCCACCATGGTTTTTCCCATTTGCGTTTCCATGTGAAAAATCTATGTGTTATGTGTTATGCATTTTTCATGTGATGATTATGAATTATTTGGTTAAGAGATTATACATGCAGACTCAATAGGTTATGATATTACTAGTATACCACATGCATATGTTTATGGGTGAAGTTGATATCTATGTCGACTTGAATTTCATCCTCAGAATGCTACCTGCAACAAGTTAGTTTCACAAAATACCAATGGAAATGCTACAGGAAATCCAAACTCAACCAATGAAACTACATGAAATACATATGAAATAAAAACATTAATATTACCTTCATGGTTTATGTCTCATTGTGTCCTAACTCCACTGTTCCTGGTTGTAGATGGTGTGCTCTAAGACAATGCACTGATAGCTTCCAAGATGGCATATGAAGAATGGACTAATAATTGGTAGTTAAAAAATGCTATGATATACAATACTACATGATTATACTAAAATGATTATGCTAAATGATAATTTCTATTTGCTTCAAAATTAAAACTCACAGATGCATATGATTAGCTTGCAAAATGCACTTGAAGTCTCTTGAAGTCTAAATCTCTCTCAACTGAAGCTCTTGGTTTTATAGACTTTAAGAGGATGAGATGATGTGGCTTAGATCAACGGTCATGATCAGATCTATAGATTTGGATGGCTACGAGCAATGGTGAAGGTTGAGAGAAAGGGGGAAGGAGAAGACAAGTGTCACTCATCTCACCTTGATTGGGTTGCTGACTGAGGGAATCTAGGGATGGTTGGAGGAAATTTAGGCATGAGAGGACAAGTGGACTCAAGTTCTTCCTAATATGTAGCGGGTGTTGGATAGAATATAGGAGATAATTATGAAATATGTGTATGCACACAATATTCATTAATTTTGGTGGTTGAAGATAAATGATGAATTAATATTTAAGAAATATTAATTTCCTTAGCCACATGTTTAATGAGCTGGCAAAGGGAAGATGAAGTGGAGATGGAAGGTGAGTTGGCAAAGAAAGATTAAATAATTTAAGAAATTATTTAATATTTGAGACTACAGGATAGGAGAATAACCATTAAATATTAGATATTTAATTGATTGGAGGAGATAATTAAATATTATATATTTAATTAATTAGAAGAATAGGATAGATGAATTAATTAATAAATTATTTCAATTAAATTAATTAATAGAAAGACACAAAAAAATGAATTAAATAAATTAATCTTTCCAAATTAACTATTTAATAGAAGAATAATTATTAAATAAATATAAAATATTTATTTAATTGCTCATAGCCATTTTTATGTGTATACATTTTGCCCTCTTTGAAATGATGTCGAGACAACATTGTTTCAAAGATTAAATCAAGTCTCGATTGATGAATACTAAGAGGGGGGGGTGAATTAGTATACAAAAAAATACTGAACTCAAACACTTAAACAGTCTAGTTGTAAACCGATAAAGCAGTCTTACAAACAAACTGGTTAACACATATGAAAACCAAACAGTAATAAGGCATTCACCCATAGAAGAAAAATCACCATAACACAAGAGATTTTGACATGGAAACCCAAATGGGAAAAATGACGGTGAGATGAAACTCACAAGTAATTATCTACAGAATAGTAACCGGATCGGTTAAGGTTAGACCGGTTAAGGTCATACAATGTTCTTTACCAGAACAGATCCTATTAGGAATCTCAATCTCTATTAGGAGATAAGTCTGATTAAAGACTACCTTGTGAGAGGATTTAAGATCCATAGATGTGAACCACCTTGTTAGAGGATTTACAAAGGCTTTGCCAGGCCTACCCAGTTAAGGGTCTTCAGACTTGTCGAAGATGTAAGTAATCAACAAGTGAGTGATGTAGATACTAGCATAGTATGCTTGGTTAGATCCATGAAAGCTCATTGTTAATGCATTTTGCATTACTTCAGTCTTCAAACACTTCTCACTCTGTTACTTCACATAGACTACCTCTTCTCCCCTATATCGTTCATACAAAACTCATGCAATATTAAAAACCCTAACAACTCCTAAAACCCTAGACATGATGTCCTTATAAAGGAATCTGATTTCATGTCAGTCTAATAGGATTACTTTGCAGGTTCCTAGGTTTAGTGTATCTAGACATATTTGGTAACACGGCAGAAAAGCACCGCCAGAGTGTTGGCACCGCCAAACAAATGGTGGATGATAACTCATCACAAAGTATTACTAGTTCATACAAAATACCAATTGCCGGTTAGGAACTCAGAGTAATACCGGTTCAAATATTAAACCAATTCTCAGTTCACACTTTTGCCAATTATCGGTTTGACAAAATGAAGACTAGGAATATGATAACTATCACTTTAGTTCCTTTTCTCTACTCCGCTTGAGATCCTCGAACTGCTTGAGGTCTTCATGCCGCTTGGGTCTTTATGCCGCTTGATATTGGTAGACACTTTCTGCAAAACACCGATAGTCTAAAGACTAATACATGATACCATTTTGGAACAAGTACCAGTTGAGCATAACTCATACATACAAAAAGTGATCTCAAAGTGTGTGTCCATCAATGACAATCACAGCATAATCATCAAAAATACCAACAATCTCCCCCTTCGGCATTAATGGCAACACTTAGGAAAAATTTTGACATCTAAGTGTTTTACAGAAAAAAAAAGCCATAATCAAAATTGCTCCCCCTAAGCATATACACTATCCCTTTGTAGAAAATACAATGTATACTACTCCCTTATAGAGATAAAAATGAAAGTATACATAGCATGCATCAAAATTTTAAATACCAGAATACTTCTCCCCCTTTGCCATTAATGACAAAGTATAGCTGAACAACCCCTGTTTTCATTGGTATTGAAATAATAAGAGTTTATGACAATAAAGAGTGAAACTTGTCAAAAATAGATTTAAAGTCCCGCATAAATTGCTTCATGGATAAGGACCATGATTCAAGCAATGAGGTAGCAACCTCACTCTCTGTTTGCATCTGGGATACCTGTTCCTCCATGGCATCCCTGGTACTCATCTCTTGAGTGGCCGTTAAGGAATCCAGATTGAGATAGCATTTCTGGAGTATTTGCAGTCTGGGTAGTAGAATCAGTTGAAGTTCCTGCAAATCTCATGTCCGGTTGCTGATCTCTAATTCTATTCTGGCAGACTAGATTTGAGCCTGCTGAACAATTTTCCCATAAGCAGTGAAGGAGTCATATGGTGTCTTGAAGGTGCTTATGTATGACTGTAAGTCAAATTGAAGCTTTTCCTTCTGTGTAGGTACATCATCATAGAAAAGATGGGGTTGGCTTATCTTACTCAATAGCAGATTCCCCTCATCTAGAGCATCCCTGATGTATTTCTGTTCTTTCTAAATCTTTGTCCGAAGCTCATTCAACTTTTTCACCAAGGCAGTGTTTAGAGCCTTTTGATGCTTCTTTTCTACACTAGCTTCAGCCACTTCTTCCAAGCTTTGCACCTAGTCCTCTACAACTGTACAGAAGAGTTTCAGTTGTGCAAGAGAAGAATACATACTAGGGAGATTGGTACCAGGTATCAAACTGGTGAGTGTTTCCACTGTAGTTTGAATAATATCCTCCTCCTTTTTCCTCCTTAGAGCTTCCAGTCACTCTTGGGCAAGCTTGATGCTTTGGACCAGCTCCATTTCATTTGTAGATTAGAGATCAATGGGACTATTAATGTCAGCTAGTTTAGCTTGACTACTAGTTGCCATTGGGGTCTCCACCTATGTTCTCTTTGCTGTTGCTTCCTTGTCCTTGGCTTTTTGCTTGTCTTCTTGTGCCTTCCTCTGCTCCTCTTTTTCTTTCTTCCTTGTCTCTTCTTCTTGTCTCTTCTCTTCATCTTTTCACTTCTTCTCTTCTTCATCCTTCTTATTCTCCTCTTCCTTCTTCCTCTTCTCCTCTTCTTATTTCTTCTCTTCCTCTTTCTACTTCTCCTCTTCTTTCCTTTCCTCTTCCTTCTTCTTCTTCTCTTCCTCTTCATCTGCCTCTTTCTTCTTTTCTACTTCCTGTTGCTTCTTATCTTCTTTTGGCTGCTTCTCCTATCCTACTCCTTCTAATGGTGTACCCTGAGTAACATTTTTACCATCTAAGATGTCAACATCAATGAGGTCCATTTGTTCAATGACCCATTCTCCTTCACTGTCATACACCTCATCCAATTTATTGATTTCCAGTTCTTGCTCAACTTTTTGGTTGGCTTCTACCACTTGATGCATCTTCAAAGCATTTTGTGAATGAGAGTGGGTATCTTTTACCACTTCAGAGGCTTTTCCCTCTAGTAACAAGAGTCTTCTTCTTCTCATGAAGAAGAGACCTTTATATTTGTCCACTACTTCATAGAGTTTTGAATTAGATACATCAGGAAAATATTGTGCAAATATTTCCTCCCTTATTTCCTGTTCTTTCTCAATGGAAATGTGCCATTTATTATCCAAAGAATTATATAAAGAATCAAGTACATCAGACCTAATATATGATGGTGACTGCTCCCAAACACATAAATAATTAATAATTTCCTGCTCTACTTCTTCTTTCTCTATATTGGAAAAATCATCAAAATACTCTTTTAAATCACTGAGCAATTTCCTTTTGATATTGTTAATAATCCTCTGACAATGTGTTAAAGGTTTGTAAGAGGAAATATCTATATTTACCAGTGTTGATGATGCCAGTTCATTGCTTGTTGTCTTTGTTTTGTTCCTTGTTTTCCTAGTCTTCTTAGACTTTTATTTTGACATAGTTTCTTCTAAGTCCGGTATGGTGTCTTTTATCTTCCACTTTCTCTTAAAGACTTTGGCCGGTTTTACTTCTGGTTTCTTCTTTGTCAGTGACCACTTGGTCACTTTGGGACTTGCTGCAGTAATCGATGCCAATACAGATGGCAGTTCCTTTCCCTTCTTTACTGTAGGTTCTTTTCTCTTCTTTATTGAAGGTTCTTCAATCGGTGTCACCCTTTCCAAATAGGTGTCGGTTCTCTTCTTCTTCGGATCAAGGGGTGAGGTGATTATGGTAGAGGCATACCCATCCAACATATTGTACATTACCTCATAGCCCATAGGCTCCACTTCTTCCCATCTGGGCTCAACGACCTCCATTATGCATTCATCCACTTTGATGATAAAGAAAATGTCCTCTTCATATTTCTTGACATTATCACTAGATATCCTCATCCTTAGGATCATCTTTCTTCTGAACTCATCAAAGTACTTGTTCAGGACTTCAGGGTAACCGGTTCCAACTACTTGCAGGCTTTCCTTGATTTGCTTGGTAACCGATTGGTTTGCAGACCACTGAATATCTTTAACTCCTAGGAAGTAACCTTGGAAGTAGAAGGATAACTCTACCAGTAGTTGTCCAAACTTAAACCTCAAAGCATTGTCCTATTTGATAGAGTTTAGGTTTATCAGGAGTTTTCTATGCATACAGGTGCATAGATCAAATGATGCATCTTCTTTGATCATCCGGTAGGCTACATTTACCACCACTGCTGAGATAGAGTTGATTCTGCTGACATCGAATGTCCGGTATCCTATCACCATACACGTATATTTGACCAGGTCATCCTTGATGGAATTGATAGTCATTCCTCGTGAGTCGCTCACAGAATCGGTGAGCTTGGTCATTTTGGTCTTGATGATCTTCCTTAGAGTTGGCACTTCACCGACGTTGCAAAAACCGGTGACGACATGAATAGCTTCTGGTGTGATGTCATGTGTTCTCTCAAGATACATTTTATCACCATGAACTCTACTCAGAATTATTCGGATGTGATCATCCATGAAATCTTCAAGCAAATAGACCACATTGTGAAGCTTCTTCTTTTCCAAGATGCTATACTCTAGTTTAATCTTTTTATCCTTCCTACAGAATAGACCTAGATGAGAATGGATTGCAAGAGATCCTAGGTCTTCAATTTTACAATAAATGTAATCTGAAATATCTTCTTCCACTATAACTCTAGCAGGTACTTGGGATAGGGCATTGTATTTTTCCTTTTGTTTGATGAAATCTACTGAATCAATGGGTGCACTAGATCTAGAGTGTGATGCAGAAGCCATGATAAAACATAAAACTCAAAAAATACCTTTCAGAAATTGAGAATTAGGGCTTGCTAATTCCACTTTGCCAAAAACTACTTCGGTTGTTGAATCACCGCTTTGAGTTCTTCTCTTGACCATCTGATATTAGCTTCTGAATCTTCTTCAGGGTTTCAAAATTTCTTTGAATTGCAACACAAATCGCCTTCCATGGCTCTGCACTTAAAAACTTCTTCGCTCAAAAACTGATAAGTGAAAAATGACTTCAAAGTTCCTTTTAAACAAATTCTTCACCTAATGTAGTAAATGCTCCACTAGTAGGGCGTAAACCCTAATTTTCCTTTTACTATTTTTGGTCTTCTGCCAAATGATAGGAATCACATACCAGTTAAGGTCTTTTATCGGTGTAGATCGAGGGTTAAAATTTTTTCACCATTTGCTCCCCCTAAGCTTTTTTAGGCTTAGTTTGTCAGTTCAGCCACTTCCACACTAGGTGCAAAAACTAGTTCTTCTTGAATCACTTCTTCTGGCTTCTTTTTCCACACTTTCTTCATATCCACTTGAATAGTTTCAACATTAATGTTTCCTTCTAGACTGACTGGTATATCATCTGATATGTTCTTTATCATCCTGCAAAATCTTGCTGTATGACCCAATTTGTTGCAATGATAGCAAATCATTCCATGTGATCTCCAAGGTGCATTATTCATGTTTCCATTCTTCCTTCTGCATGTTGCAGTAGTGTGACCATGACCATGACAAATCAAACAGGTTGCTCTCCTTCTGGTTGCCACTTGATAGTCACCATTACCTGACTGATTATTATAAGTATTAAACCAGTTTGGATTCCGGTTCCCAGAGGGTTCAGGAAAATCTCCTTGACTCCTTTGAGGATACCTTTCAGTATTGTACTTGATAGACCTGCATTAAAATGCTCTATTCCCAAACTTGTTGCATGCATAACAATTACCATTGAATCTATTGGATCTAGGCTTATCATTTAGAAAGTAAGAAAAGTTATTGTAAGCCTTATTTCTACATATATTAGCAGTATGTCCTTCCTTAAGACAATTAAAGCAAACAGGTTTGAACTTTTGCTTACCTTTATCCTTTGGTGCCGGTAGCTTCTTTGATGCTCCATCTTTTGTTTTAGAGGTCTCACCTTCCTCATATTCAGAGAAACCAAGTCCATTAGTATTCTTTACCAGTTTTGCTGATTCCAGCTTTTGCTTTAGCTTGACAACACTCTTATTGAACCTAGCAAGTATTTCCATTGACTCAGAGAGTTCCTTGGAAATAGCAGCATTTGTTTCAAGCAAGTTCGCATTCTCAGAGACAGCAATGTTCAGTTCTCCTTGCATGTCTTCCTTTTCCACTTTACTCTCATGGAGTTGAGCGGTTAGGGCACTGATTTCTTGTTTTAGCTTGGAGATCTCATGATCTTTGTCTTTAATAAGATCCTCAGCTTTTCTCCTATTTCCCAGCTCCTGACACTTTCTGATGGTTAGTCCTTCTAGTTCCCTTCTTAGGCTGGCATTAGACTCATTCAGTTTTTCCACTTCTTGAACTAGCGCTTCCATGTCTGCTTCATTAGAGGAACTGTTTTCTGTTAGCTTCATTAGTTTTTCAGCATGCTCTCTTCTTTTTGCCTAAGAAGCTTTATATTTGACTTTAAGTTCATCATAGGCTTGCTCAGTCTGAGTGAGCCGATGAGTAAGTTCCCTCATAGTGTATTCCCCCATATCTCCTTCCAAGTGGTTAGACTTATAGAAAGGTTGGCTTTGATACCAATTGATGAATACTAAGAGGGGGGGTAAATTAGTATACTAAAAAATACTGAACTCAAACACTTAAACAGTCTAGCTATAAACTGGTAAACCAGTATTACAAACAAACTTGTTAACACATATACAAACCAAACAACAAATAAGGCATTCACCCATAGAAGCACAATCACCATAACACAAGAGATTTTGGTGTGGAAACCCAAATGGGAAAAACCACGGTGAGATGAAACTCACAAGTAACTATCTACAGAATAGTAACCAAACCGGTTAAGGTCAGGCCGGTTAAGGTCATACAATGTTCTTTACCAGAACACACCCTGTTAGGAATCTCAATCTCTGTTAGGAGATAAGTCTGATTAAAGACTACCTTGTGAGAGGATTTAAGATCCACAGATGTGAGCCACCTTTTTAGAGGATTTACAAAGGCTTTGCCAAGCCTTCTCAGTTAAGGGTCTTCAGACTTGTCAAAGATGTAAGTAATCAACAAGTGAGTGATCTAGATACTAGCACAGTATGCTTGGTTAGATCCATGAAAGCTCATTGTTAATGCATTTTGCATTAATTCAATCTTTAGACACTTCTCACTCTTTTACTTCACATAGACTACCTGTTCTCTCCTATATTTCTCATACAAAACTCATGCAATATTAAAAACCCTAACAACTCCTAAAACCCTATACATGATGTCTTTATAAAGGAATCCGATTTCATGTCGGTCCAATAGGATTACTTTGCAGGTTCCTAGGTTCAGTGTATCTAGACATATTTGGTAACACAACACAAAAGCACCGCCAGAGTGTCGGCACCACCAAACAAACCGTGGATGATAACTCATCACAGAGTATTACCGGTTCATACAAAATACCAATTGCTAGTTAGGAACTTGGAGTAATACCAGTTCAAATATTAAACTGATTCCCAGTTCACACTTTCACCAATTACTGGTTTGCCAAAATGAAGACTGGGAATATGATAACTACCACTTTAGTTCCTTTGCTCTGCTCTGCTTGAGATCCTTGAACCACTTGAGGTCTTCATGCCGCTTGGGTCTTTGTGCCACTTGAGATTGGTAGACACTCTCTGCAAAACACCGATAGTGTAAAGACTAATACATGATACCAGTTTGGAACAAGTACCAATTGAGCATAACTCATACATACAAAAAGTGATCTCAAAGCAAGTGTGTGTCCATCAATGACAATCAAAGCATAATCATAAAAAATGCCAACATCGATAATGTGCCTGATGAAGATTGAAAATCCTGATTGTGTGCCCTAGATGCTAATTTTTGGATATTGATATTATGATGATGCCCCCTTGAGAGATCGTTTGTTCATTAAAGAAATGAATGATCTCTCGATAGAAGAAGAATGTTATATGAAAGATAGATGAGTGAATATATTGCAGATTGATCAAATGAATTAGATTGATAAGATTAATTGGATTGAGATCAGGTCTAGTTTCAAGAAGGACACATCCCATATAAGACAAAAGATGATGAAAATGTCTGGTGTTAGGAAAGACACATCCTGTATAAGACATGATAGATGATCAAAATGTCTAGTTTCAGGAAAGATACATCCTGTATAAGACTTGATAGATGATAGTTGAATGAATGATAAATGTATTAAAGTGAAGAATGATTCCATCGGATGATGATGTTGGTGCAAATGTTGTAGGTGATCTAGGTGTTAGACCCATGGGCTCAAGAGGCAGTCATGATTCCTGACTTGATTTGTATTTATAGGACTTTGTACATTATTGATTATTTTTGTGATATTTTTTATTGTTTTATGATGATCCATATGCAGACATGGACTCTATATGATGATGATCTTTTATTATGCATGTTACTCTATATTAATATGATCTATATGCATTGATGCAATGATAAATGCCTTTGATTTTTGATAATGCAAATTAAAATGGTTACTAACTCAAATGATGCAAATACAATGATCTATATGAGAATGAATGAATGATTTCTACATGATTGATGAAATGCACTTAATTGAATGCAAACTAATGCAATTATTTAAAGTGCAACTAAATGAAATGGATGATGATTAAAATGATTCTAAAAATGAATGCACCTATAATGATTAAATGCAAATTGTTTTTGCTTGTCCAAGTATACTCAATATTTATTTATGACCATTCATCTATTAATGAAATTAAATGCTTATAATGCAATTGACCATGAATGCTTATAATGTAGATGAATAATGAGCTAATGAAATGATCTAACTAAAAATGATACTGCCATTCTTCATATGTTATCTTGTAATAGTGCTTGATTTCATCATTTAGCTTTAAAATGTTGTAAGAAAATACAAGTAGCTTGACATAATGAGTCAAGATGACCTGAGTATTCCTTACATGGATTTTGATATAGCAAGTTAATACAAGCAACTTGATATAATGGATCAAGTTGACCTAAGTATTGCTTGCAGAACAGACAAGGATTATCTCCTTTCATGCATGACTTGGAATGTCCTCCTTGATCTTTTGCCGATCATATCCTGAGACAAGTTCATACCATAGTAAGAGATAAACCACAGACAACAATCAAGGAAAATAATCATGCCCCATCATAGCTTCTCTAGTCATGGACATCCTTGAGTTGCATAGAGTACATGATTAGCAATAAAATCAAGATATAAACATTGAATCTTGCATGTCATTCACATGTTCTTATGGTCATTAACTGATATAATCATCTTGATGAATGATATTTAATAATCCTTTATTACCTGCTGATCGATTCTTTGGTTTCTGAGTTTCATGATTCAGTTGTTGATGAAATACCTTGATTTTCGTTGCTTTGTTGCTCGTTATCTATTTCAAAATCCTAGGTGTTTTTGGTTTTTCTAAGTTTTTTGAATGTTTTGGATTTTCAAAGATTCAAAAGATCACCTTAGCAAAAGGAATTAGGATATTTCCCCCCAGCGGAAACAAAAATTTATTATGGATATATGAATTGATCAAGATCCAAACCATGGTGGGATACAAATGCAGATTGATTGGTTTTGATAAAATCTAAGACAGTGAATATGACAAGTATGTCAAAGATTGATAATTGTTGGTAAGCTGCATATTTCTTGCTAAATGATTTAAAGCAATGGATGCAGAAGATGGAATGGATAAGCTAGGATATATGGAAGCGTTAGATGTGATAGGATGGAATGGATGGGTGCGCAAAGCAATCTCATAGATGGAGGAACTTTCTTCTTAGATAGTGCCTATTTACCAAGTTTTCACCATCTAAATTTATTGCATTTTTCTCATATTTTGATTTTTGTCTTTCCTGATTTTCACTTTTTATGCTTTTTCTTATTTTTGAGAGATGAAACATGTCCTGCCATCAATTGATAAAGATAAGACTACCCAGAACAAAATCTAGCAGTCATACTGATCTATGTCATTGTTTTGATTTGTTAGATGATTGATAAGAATGTCTGGTTTCAAAGAGTGAGTACCCCGTGTAAGAACGATTTGTCTGGTTTTGAGTGTACCTTTCCTTGTATAAGACATGTTGATGTTGATAGATGGATTGATTAATTAGACATGTGATCAGTTTGATTGTAGACTTTGAGAGTTTTCCTGTTGTTGATATGATTTGATGGATGAATTGATTAACAATACATGTGATCAGTTTGATTGTAGACTTTGATAGATTTCCTGTTGTTGATTTGATGGATGGGCCATGCACTCATGCTTTGATTTTCAATTTTTTATTTGATTTTGTCAATTTTTTAAATTTTGTTTTTGGACATTATTTATTTAATTTTTGGAGTTTTTTGGATTAGAATAAAGATGTATTTGGTTGCCCCAATGTATAGGAAGACAAGGAATGGATGAATTATTGAGTTGAAGATGAAGGGTGAAAGATAGATGCATCTTATTATGGAACATGAAGAGACATGTCAAGATATTTTTAAAATCATGATTTTGTCCATAGTTTTGATCAAGATCAAGGATTGAAAATGGGATATGGATGGAGATAGGATATGGATAGGAGAAACAAGATCATAGATAGTGATAGATAATGGAAGAAACAGATAGTTAGGATAGATGGTATATATTAGCATGAAGCAAGATCGTAGATAGCAATGGATGAATTTAGATAGAGTAATGGATACTGGAGGAAGGATAATGGGAGATGTTGTATGAAGAATAGAGTGGATGGAACTTTGACCCTAAGTATAGAGGTCTCAAGTTGCAAAGAGGTGATATGTAAGATTGTCACAATATTTAGGCTCATATGATCATTGTAATCTTTAGAATCTAGCTACATGAGTTACCCTGACTTCAAAAGCATCTTGGATAGAGCCTCACTACTAGAAAGAATCCATAGCTCCAACGAGATTATCATTGTAATATCACAAATATTGCTCCATTGCCAACTAGGCATCCATAGCCCCGATGAAGTTACTCACATTTTCCCATGGCCAAGCTTTTGATATTTCATTTTTTTCTTTTCTTTTCTGGATATTTCTTTTCTTGATCATGCTTTGGATCTTTTGATATTGTCTTTTTCTTTTCTTATTTTGATTGCATTGGCTTGTAAGTAATGAAACTTATATGGGTCTGATAATTACAATGGCGCTGAAGAAAGATTCTAGATTTTTCACTAGCAATGTCTTCGACTAAGAGATCACAATGATTTAGAGCAATTGATTAAATGTATGAGATGTAGTAATCAAAAGATGTTGGTACCAAGATACGATAAGTTGTTCTGGATTGAGTGTGTATCCCAACCAAAAGATAATGTTAAAGAGGAACAACCTCAGATTCTGAAGTGTATCATGAATAAATATCTAGGAAAAGGACTAAACATGAGATTTGAGCATGGGAAAACATGTGACAAAATGACATAAATGCCTATTTCACAGATGATGAATTTATGCAAAGGATTGAATGAAAGGGATGGAAGGATAGAAAAGAGGTGTTGGATAATAGATAGAATGTTTGACGATTTGAGCGAGGATAGATGGAAATGTATTCAAGATGAGTGTTGGTACACCACTTAAGAAGTGATGAAGAAATGGAGGAAAATTGAATTTTGGGACATAAGAACCCAAAATTGATAAAGAAAATGATGGAAGAATAGTTTTGAAAAGATTATTAGATAGTTTTCTGAAATAATTTCAAAGGTGGGTGCCTTTGTTGATCTTTCTTATGGATAATTTGAGGTGATGGAATGGTGGATGGAGGGAAGTAAGTACCCAAGATGGATGGAAGGGATAGAGAGTTTGACTTTGGAATGAAAGGACCTAAAATGGATTTGGAGGATGAAGAGTTTGAATTTCGAATGAAAGGACCTAAAATGGATTTGGAGGATGAAGAGATTGACTTTGGAATGAAAGGACCTAAAATGGATTTGGAGGATGAAGAGTTTGACTTTGGAATGAAAGGGCCTAAAATGGATTTGGAGGATGAAGAGTTTGACTTTGGAAAAAAAGGTCCAAAAATGGATTTGGAGGATGAAAGGATTCCTTGATCTTGACTTGGAGTAGGACCATTTGAGTTTGTGCTTTTCTCTTGATTTTGAATTAGATTAGTGAAGGAGATGGAAGGGGTATCATGCTCTTTCTTAGGAGGTGGATGTTGAATGGGACTCTGCTCTTGAGATAAAAGGGGATCATCGTGGATGGAATACAAAAATTTTAGGGGATCATCATAAGATTCTTGATTGGTAGGATCTTGATGAAAAATGGGATTAGATTAGAGAGCCATGATATCTTGATCTCGATTTATGCTAGGACTCATTTCCTTTGAATAAGATTCTTCTTTTTTAAGTGACAAGGGATGATCAAATGAGCGATCAAAGTTTCACTTTAGATAGGCTGATGTTGTTGACTTGATGGATACTTCATTTTGGATACTCAAGCTCACTAAGTCAAATAGAGGGTTTGTTCGATAGGCCCCTATGACAAAGTATGTCAAATGATATGGATAAAGTCTCTTGATATGGAAACACGATTTGACTAACTTGAATACCTATCTAGGTATTGTTGTCATTGAGATAGTTGGATGATATACTCTTGATCACTTGGTTTGATCTGGTGTTGCAAATGTTGGAAAGCCTTTGTATTACCCTTTTGATCAATTTTTTTCAGCAATTTGTTGGATTTTTTATCACTCGTAGATGATAATCTTCTTCAATTTTTGACTATTTGGAACATGTTACAGACATAGAAGACACAATGTTTAATAAACAAAATGCAAAAGCAAGTCCAAATCTTATGGCAGGTTGAGACAATAGTTGTTGAATCTCACATGGGGTTTCTCCTGAGGCTAGGCTACTCAAAGCAGATATTTAGATGCTTGACCCCACTGACTCCACCCTCAGCACTCACTTCTTTGGGGCAGCCAAGCACCAATTTCCATGAAAACTCCTCATGGCAAACTTTATATCTCTACTAGGAACAATATGTGTGTGAGCCGCTTCAGAGGTCCGACCTCCTGTGCCAACAAATAGAAGGATTTTGGCAACTAGTACAAGTGGTTTTTAGTAAATGCTTCTGGTCATGTGGCCATACATGTGGCACTTTCAGCTCTGTAATTACAGAAGGTTTCTATCCTATACAGGTTACGCTCCATAGGGTTTATGGGGAAACATAGTGTCATTATGAACTTATCAGCACATGTTATTTGAGACTTTTGTCACAAACACGATTTATTTATAGTGGATTGGAAGGACTCAGTATTAGCCCATTTCCACTTTAAGTCATTCCCCTCTCATTGGCCCCCTCAAGGAAGCTCGGGAAGGTATGTCCTCTAAAGGATTTAATTGCTTGAAGGTAAAGAAAGCATAAAAGAGTGGTTTTGGCTTTTTGGTCACCCAATTAAGGGGAGAGCATATACCTACCACTTTCAAGACATAGAATATAAGTGTTCTTTTTAACCTTTTCAAAGCAATTATTGGCTAAGTCCTATTTGGAGATGTTGCTCCAACAAGCACGGTGTTTATTTTAGCCTTTTTAGAAGTCTATGTGCAACTATTTTAGAGAAGTAACTAAAAATGCAAGTTTCCATGCTGTCAATTTGCCCTCTTAGTTAGACTAAATGAACAAAATATGATATGTTACTTCCTAAAATAAGACTTTTAATTAACTAGATGAGGAAATGCATAAAATTTGCCTTAAACACCATCCTGCACATGCATGTTAGTAGTTTGAAAAATCTAATTTCTTGGACATTCGGACCTGCAAGGAATTTTTTTTAGTTTGGAAACAAAAGCACTAATCTAACACATGCACTATCTTTCTCTTCAGAAGCACTAACCTAGACTACAAAAGCGCTACTCTGTAGATACAAAAGCATGATTTATTTAATAAATGTGCTAATGTAGAGGACAAAAGTGCTAACCTAGAAGACAAAAGTGCCAACCGACGATGCTAATGCACATATTTTCAGACAAAAGTGCTAACCTGCTTGGCATATGCGCTAACCAGTGATGCAAATGCATAGATTTTCAGACAAAAGTGCTAACCTGCATGGCATATGCACTAACCAGTGATGAAAATGCACTAACCTATGAGCAAAAGTGTTGTCAGAATTCACACATGCATGAATCTACATTACAAATGTGTTAATTTTATTTTTGCAAGATTTTTAAAGGTATATGCAAGGTCCATGAGCCCCACAGTGGGTGCCAAAATGTGTCAACTTGAATTTCATCCTCAGAATGCTACCTGAAACAAGTCAGTTTCACAAAATACCAATGGAAATGCTACAGGAAATCCAAACTCAACCAATGAAACTACATGAAATACATATGAAATAAAAATATTAGTATTACCTTCATGGTTTATGTCTTATTGTGTCCTAACTCCACTGGTCTTGGTTGCAGACAGTGTGCTCTTAGACAATGCATTGATAGCTTCCAAGATGGCATATGAAGAATGGACTAATAACTGGTAGTTAACAAATGCTATGATATGCAATACTACATGATTATGCTAAATGATAATTTCTATTTGCTTCAAAATTAAAACTCACAGATGCATATGATTAGCTTGCAAAATGAACTTGAAGTCTTAATCTCTCTCAACTGAAGCTCTTGATTTTATAGACTTTGAGAGGATGAGATGATGTGGCTCAGATCAACGGTCATGATCAAATATATAGATTTGGATGGTTGTGAGCAAAGGTAAAGGTTGAGAGAAAGGGGGAAGGAGAAGACAAGTGTCATTCATCTCACCTTGACTGGGTTGCTGACCGAGGGAATCTAGGGATGGTTGGAGGAAATTTAGGCATGAGAGGACAAGTGGACTCAAGTCCTTCCTAAGATGTAGGGGTGTTTGAGAGAATATAGGAAATGGTTATATATTTATTTAATTTCTCATAGCCATTTTTATGTGTACAAAATCAAGCAGTGATCGTATTTGAAGTGTTCAGACTTATCAGTTTATGGTGTTTGGTGTCTTACTATGTTTAACTAGTATTGTTGTGGTTAAGTTCAGTAATGGTTATAACCAGTTGATATTGTTTTAACTAGACAAGTTGTCAAGAAAGTTTTTATCTGTACTAATTCACCCCCCCCCTCTCAGTATCGATTAGGGTATCTATTGTTTATCATTACTCATCAAATACAACTGTGTACACTTTCAATAGAGTACACATTAAAGGTGATACCAGTAAGACTCCTTATGAATTATAGTTTGGTCACACTCCTACTATCAAATATTTCAAAATTTTTGGAAGCAAATGTTACATCAGAAGAGATCATGCATTAGGAAATTTTAATCCTAGAAGTAGTGAAGGATTTTTTGGGGGTTATTCTACTAAGATAAAACAATACAAATGTTATAACAAAAGATTTAATAGGATAATGGAAAGAATAAATGTCAAGGTGGATGAGCATGGCAGTAATCGGATTAGATCATTTTATTATGGACTGAAAGATGAATTTATCAGACCAGAATTGGTAATGCAAGAAACAATTTAGAACAATGAACTAGTGACACTAGTAGCATCAAAAAATTCAATAGTGGAAGATGAACAACATAATGACTTAGCAAATAAAGAAAATTCAAAGACTCCTAGGTATGTAAAACTAAATCATTCTGAAGCTCAAATTATTGCAGATAAAAGGAAAGGTGTAATGACAATGAGAAGGTTAGTTATTGAAGAGGTATGTTTAATTTACCAAATTGAAACAAAATCATTATTGAAGAAAGTAAGGATGAAAATTGGATAAAAGAAATGGAAGAGGAATTAGATCAGATTAAAAAGAGTAAGACATGGGAACTAGTACCTAGACCTAAAGATAAGAACATTATTGGAACTAAATGGGTTTTTCAGGAATAAATTGAATGAGGAAGGTCAAGTTGTAAGGAACAAGGCTAGATTGGTTTGGAAAGGTTATATATAGGAAGAAGGAATTTATTATGGATAAACTTATGCCCCGGTTGCTAGAATTGAAGCAATAAGACTTTTTCTTGCTTATGCAGCACACAAGAACTACAAAGTATATTAGATGGATGTTAAGTGTGCATTTCTGAAAGGAGATCTTGAAGAGGAAGTTTACATTGAGCATGGTATGCTAGATTGGATAAGTATCTTTCAAAAATTGGTTTTAGTATAGGTAATGCTAATAGTATTAACATTAACAGGATTAATAGTATCATGCATTAGGAAATTTTAATCCTAGAAGTAGTGAAGGATTTTTTGGGGGTTATTCTACTAAGATAAAACAATACAAATGTTATAACAAAAGATTTAACAGGATAATGGAAAGAATAAATGTCAAGGTGGATGAGCATGGTGGTAATCGGATTAGATCATTTTATTATGGACCGAAAGATGAATTTATTAGACTAGAATTGGTCATGCAAGAAACAATTTAGAACAATGAACTAGTGACACCAGTAGCATCAAAAAATTCAATAGTGGAAGATGAACAACATAATGACTTAGCAAATCAAGAAAATTCAAAGACTCCTAGGTATGTAAAACTAAATCATTCTGAAGCTCAAATTATTGCAGATAAAAGGAAAGGTGTAATGACAATGAGAAGGTTAGTTATTGAAGAGGTATGTTTAATTTACCAAATTGAACCAAAATCATTATTGAAGAAAGTAAGGATGAAAATTGGATAAAAGAAATGGAAGAGGAATTAGATCAGATTAAAAAGAGTAAGACATGGGAACTAGTACCTAGACCTAAAGATAAGAACATTATTGGAACTAAATGGGTTTTCAGGAATAAATTGAATGAGGAAGGTCAAGTTGTAAGGAACAAGGCTAGATTGGTTTGGAAAGGTTATATATAGGAAGAAGGAATTGATTATGGATAAACTTATGCCCCGGTTGCTAGAATTGAAGCAATAAGACTTTTTCTTGATTATGCAGCAGACAAGAACTACAAAGTATATTAGATGGATGTTAAGTGTGCATTTCTGAAAGGAGATCTTGAAGAGGAAGTTTACATTGAGCATGGTATGCTAGATTGGATAAGTATCTTTCAAAATTTGGTTTTAGTACAGGTAATGCTAATAGTAACTTATATTAAAAAATTTAACATGATGATATAATGATTATTGAAGTCTTTGTGGATGATATGATTTTTGGAGGAGAAGAAGATCTATGCATAAAATTTGCTAATGATATGAAGAATATATTTGAAATGTCTATGATTGGTGAGATGAAATTTTTCTTAGGTTTGTAGATTACTCGAACTAATAAAGGTATTTTTATTTGTCAAAAAAAGTATGTGAAGGAGTTACTTAATAAATTTGGACATGAGAATTCTAAACCTGTTAGTACTCCTATGATAACCGATTGCAAATTGTCAAAGGATGATGAATCTCCTAAAGTGATTTCAAGCAGATAAAAATCAATGATTGGTGGTTTGTTGTACCTACCTCTAACAAGACCTGATATAATGAATGTTTATTGTATTACTTCTATATTTTAGGCGGATCCTACAAGAACTCATGATATTGTTGTCAAGAGAATATTCAGATATTTGGTACGTACAGCTGACTTTAGATTATGATATCCAAAGAATGATGACTTCACATAATGTTAATATACAGATTCTAATTGGGCATGAGATGTGGAGGAACGAAAGAGAACTACTAGTGGTGCATTATTTCTTGGGAAGAAGTTGGTTTCATGGCTTAGTAAGAAACAATCATGCAGTTCATTATCTACTATTGAAGCAAAATATGTTGCAACTGCTACCAACTGTACTCAGATTTTATGGATGAAATAATATTTAAGGATATAAGGGTAAGTTATGATGAGCCTATTGCTATTCACTATGATAATATTGCTGCTATTGATATATCAAAGTATCCATATTTTATTCCAAATCAAAACATATTTATATAAGGTATAATTTCTTGAAAAAAAAGGTTGAAGCAAAGGAAGTCAAATTGGTTTATGTTCCTACTAAGGAGCATATTGCAAATATTCTAACAAAACTATTACCTAAATAAAATTATGAATATCTCAAAGATCAGTTGGGGGTTACCAACCCTCCAGAAGATACTTAGAGATGCAGGGATGCATCAATCCAGTGAGCTTATCAGACATACTTTTCTAATCCAAGTTGATGAAGATGATTCTATTACTTAGGGGGAGTAGTTAGTTGTTTGGTTCAATATTCTTGGTCTGGTATCCATCCTTTTTCATTAATGTCAAAGGGGGAGAAGGTATTCATGTGAAAAATTGTTAGATCTTTTGGGAGGAGTTATTTTAGATCAGTCTTTTCTCTTTTGGAGATTGTTGGCATTGCTTGGCACTTGGATGTTTCTCTCATTCAGTGTTGTCATCAATGCAAAAGGGGGAGATTATTGATAATATGCTAGATTTGGTTAAGTGGTGTCATTGAATTCAACACTATATTGTAGTTAGTCTTGTTGATCTTCTTAGTTTCAGCTATGATTCGGATCTGGTATGATCAGATCTCTAATAGGTTTTGGATTCTCATTCTGGATAGTTACATATTTAATATATTATTTTGGTTCATGATTTTGTGCTTTGGCTATTATCACTTTTGGTATTTATCAGAATTAGCTTGCCTCTAGCTATCCAGGTTAGCTTTATTAGTATGCGCTTTTGGTGACTTGATCGGTGGATTTTGGGTCCGGCTTATGGGATCGGTTTCATTCATGTTGAATGTGTTTCTTGATTGTGTCTTGAGATTTTGGTGACTTTGCATTGCATGGTGTGTTTTTATGATGGTCCTGATTTGGATCCGGTTAAACTTCATGTTATTTCACTAAGGCTTTCTACTGGTTGGTGAAGCGTGTTGGATTTTGGTCTTAGAAAAATTTCCGACGAATATAATTGTTTGGATATTTTATTTAGGTCCATGATATGTAATGTAAATCATAATGTTGGTTTGGTGGTATCATGTGATGTAATTTTTGTAATTATGGGTTTATGGATTTAGGGTTTAACCGACCTTGTCAATAAGGTTGATTATCTATATTTATAAGTGATTTATTCAAGTAATTTGGTATCGATGGTTATGCGTGGTTATGTTTGCATTATCAGAGAGATAATTATGTGTGAATAGTGTCATATCATTCCAGTGAAGGTTGGAAAAGTTTTGTGTTGCACAGCAGACATCAGTGCTTAACTCGAACTATATCAAGCATTAGTAGATGCTACTCTCATAGTTCATTTCTTTCTGGATTGTAGTTCAATGTTTATGTAGTTCAATGAAACTTCCCTTTGAGATGAGTAATTATCTCTAAGCTCTTGGCCTTTTTGAAAGTGTAGACCCCATTGTAAATATTCCTAATACTACTGTAGAGTATTTATCCGATTGTGGGCAGGGTCTCCCACCATGGTTTTTCCCTTTCTGAGGTTTCCATGTCAAAATATCAGTGTTATGTGTGTTGTTATTTCATGTCATATCTTTCATTGTGTTGTGTTCTGGTATAAGGTTTATAATTGAATTAATTGTTGTACCTTTTAGGAAACTATTTCAGCCCCCACTCTCAGTTTACTGTCGGTATCAGTGCATTCCAACAGTCATAAGGGACTTGTATGGTCATGAGAAACCAAGTTTGGAAGGAGGTTTTTGGCCTTTTGATGGCTATGGTTATTATACTTGCAGATATCCCCGTGTCTAGTCCACCTTCACCCCTCATTGAAAATGTCATTTTATGACTATGTGTTGAGCTTGGGTTGGGAGTTTTTGTGTTGAATGTTTCCTCTATGTATTCTGGAATTTGTATGTGCATTTAAGTTTGTTTGTAACTTGTTTGGTACCTAGTTCTCCCAAGCTCAAGGGTGGCCTCTTGTAGGCCTAGGTTAGGAGGTGAGCCTCCATGGTCATAACCAAAAGAATTATTTTATTTGTAGGTTTGCATATTAATTGTAGAAGATGGAAGATAAAGAGTAACCTATGTTCTCCATTCAGGAATGTTATCAAGTTGCAACTTCATGATTATTCCAATTTATGCTTATTTTCATGTGATTAGTGAAATCTGGAAAAAGATTATAAAGGGAAAGAAACCTATGTATTTCACTTACCTACTATTGAGTTTTCAAAAAAAAAAGTATGTGAAAAGAATGTATTTATTCCATTAAATTTATGTATGTAGTAGCAAAACAAAGGAGACAAGAAATATTTAGTTAATTTATTGTAATTATTTATTTGATAGAAATGCAAAGCTCGAAAAAGATTTATTGTTTAAATGGTATTGAGTTGTCATTTTCAGATTTAAAATAATGTGAGAAAATTAATAAAACTATGCTATTTGTAAACTAGTATTGCATTATTTACATTCTGTTATAAATTCATAGTTAGTTTTCATTCCTAGAAAGATTACTCTTACAAAAAAATATAGAAAGACTTTCATTGTATTTATAGCAATTACATTTGTAACAATGTAGAAAATTATAGCTTTCTTTGGAAAAAGATATAGTAGTTAGATTAAATCCATGGTTAAGAAAATGCTATTACAATGATAATTAAATAAATGAGTTTAAATCTACTCACTTTACATCTGTAAATGATTTAGAAATCTGCTTTCTAGATATCCAAGAAAACCTTAGATTTAAATGTCATTTAAACATATCATATACTCTTATGTATATAGAAATATATATACATAAGACTATATATATATATATATATAAACTACTTTCTTTAAAAAATATCATGTATATGCATCCAGCATATATATATGTTGATATATATATAGACACACACACACACACACACACACACACATAATGAAACTATTAAAAAATATATATAAAAAAACCAACAAAATGGGGGCTCAGGGGCGATGTCTGGGCCGCGACCCACATAGTTGCGCTGCGTCCCACTCAGGTGGGCCGCGACCCACACAAGGGGGCCACGACCCACCACGGTCGGCCTTACACTATTCACATTCACAAAATAAAGAAAAACCCTACCATTTTCCATGTTCGACCCTACATAATTCATGGCGCCCAAACAAAAATTTGAACCCCTACAAACACAAATAAAATCTCTGAGATATGTTAGGGAAATAATAAAATGGGATCATTTAAAAATAAAGTAGAGCCTTAATAATAATATAAAAAATAGGGTTTTAGAGTTGGATATATAAAGTGGCATTTTTAGTAATATCTCTATGTGTATTTATTTACATACACATGGGGTATGTAAATAAATACATATACATATATATACATATATACATATACATATATATAGATATGTATGTATATGTACATATATATATATATATGTATGTATATGTACATATATATATATATATATGTATATGTACATATATGTGTATATATATGTACATATACATATATGTATATGTACATATATGTATATATACATATATGTACATATACATATATGTATATGTACATATATGTATATATACATATATGTACATATACATATATGTACATATACATATATATATATATACATATATACATATATATATGTACATATACATATATGTATATATATATGTATGTATATGTATATATATATATACATGGTACCCAAACAAAAATTTGAACCCCTACAAACACAAATAAAATCTCTGAGATATGTTAGGGAAATAATAAAAGGGGCTCATTTAAAAATAGGGTTATAGAGAAAACATATTATTTCTTCATGGGACAGGATGTATTTCTTACTTTAATAAATTAATATAATACTAGAAGATGTAATGATTTTATTATTTGTGAAAAATACATGAAATCATTATCTTGGAAATACTTCCTCAATGGATGAAATATATTCAATAGTATTCATGAATAATACTGGATTAGTCAAATGGATGATATTTTCACCCTAAGTGAATAAAGTGGAACATGTGTATTAGGGTTAATTTTTTATGCGGAATCAAAGTTTGAATTTTTGTAAAAGTATTTTCCTGAAAAGTTGTAAAAACTTTGATTAAGGAGAATTATTATTTATGTATCCAAAAAGATCTAATTTTTAATGCAAAACTTAACCAAAGGAAAATCATGATT
This sequence comes from Cryptomeria japonica, assembly GCF_030272615.1. Taxonomy (NCBI): domain Eukaryota; kingdom Viridiplantae; phylum Streptophyta; class Pinopsida; order Cupressales; family Cupressaceae; genus Cryptomeria; species Cryptomeria japonica. Next base: position 291,934,001 of record NC_081408.1, on the reverse strand, counting down.
TACTTTCCATTTGAGGAACCTGGTTGGTTTAATTTATGTGCAAGAAACTTTTATCAAAGCTTGGAAATTAGAAACTCAAGCGGAAATGAAATATTAAATATGCATTATTAATGTTTTAGTGTTATATTTTAGGGATTCATTTGTAACTTTTTTCAAACCAAAGGGTGTGTCCTTTGGGATGCAACTATTTGTAACTCCCTCTTGTGTATGAAAGGGTGTGTCCTTTCATATGTGCCTTTTGATTCATATATATAGGGAGTCAATTTTACAGACGGGGGGATTTTCATAGAACATCATGTTGCTGTAAGGACTGAAAGTCATTTGTACTAGGGAAGTCTGAAGGAAGAAGAAGTACCATTTTGTGCAAGCAATTTGTAATGGAGTATCTGCAATGTAGCTTATGTATGCAATCATTTCCTAAAGGTTAATGTACAAGGTTTGTTGTTTCTTTTCCAAATATTGTCCACACTTTTGTGTTGATGATTATCTTTGTCCTCTTGATAAATCTGTGTATAGATTTGTTGTGATGTGAATCACATGCTATTGCATTTAGTGAAAGATTGAGTTCTTATTGTTTGTGTAACACATACTGAACCTTCATAGCTGATGAGAAATTGTCTCTTGAGTTGATCAAATATTCTGTCCACAAAGTGTCATATATATCCCTTGATAGAGGCACTAGTCTGTTATTGATTTTTCAAGGTTTTAATTTGTATGCATTCAAGGTCCTTGATAGAAAAACATTATTCCCAAATCCTATATGAACTGATCTATGCATATGTCTTTTAGGGTCTGAAAGCAATCTCATTTTAAATATACATTCATAATCATTTCTTTTCGAGGGCATTTATTTAAAGCACATAATAAAGCATAATTGCAGACAACAATTTGCCAGTTTGTAATTTGCTAAAAGGATTAAATCCACTTTAAATAATCTCTTTTGTGATTGAGAGTGTGAGGTACACCCACCTAGGTTTAGTGGAGCCTAAAGTGTAGAGGGATTTAGTCTTCGACTATCTTGTTCATTGGCCAAGGCTGATTGGACTGCATGAGGATTTGGCAAGTCTTTGGGTTTTCCAATCTGTGGTTTTGGGCACCAACATTGGAGAGAAAGACAAGAGAACACCTAGTGTAAATCTGACCACCTGGATGCACTCACGCTAATGGTTCATTCCCACAACAAGCAGAACAAAAGATGCACTATTTTGCCACCTCTCACTGAAGGTTTTTAATGATTTTTGATGCGACAGAAAAAATATCACCACAAGAAAATGGAATTGAGTTGTCATAAAATGAGAGAGGATTTTTTAGGAAGAAAAAACATGACCCCATAGATTCAAACGGATTGTCTATAAGTGCCATGGTCTCCGAGGTACGCGATGTCAAATTTTGACCATTTTTTCCAATTTGAGTGCTTAAGGGAAAACGTTGCTACGAGGTGGCTCAGAATGATCTAATGTCTTGGGGAGAGAGACAAGGGAACACATAACATAAAACCAACCACCTAGATATGCTCATGCTGATGGTTTTTTCCTATGACAAGTAGAATGAAAGATGCACAATTTTGCCACGTCTCACTGATGGTTTTTTGACAGTTTTTGATGCGACAGAAAAAATCTCACCACAAGAAAACGGATTCGAGTTGTCTGAAATCAAGAGAGGATTTTTTATGTAGAAACAACACAACCCCATAGGTTCAAATAGATCATCCATAAGCACCATGGTCTCTGAGTTACGTGACGTCAAATTTTGACCATTTTTTCCACTTTGAGCGCTCAAGGGAAAATGTCGCTACGAGGTGGCTCGGAATGATCAAACGTCTTGGGGAGTGATATAACATCAAAATAACTAAATACTGAACTCTAAATTGTTTGAAGTTGAAATTTTGATTACCTAATCTTTGTCTTCTGCAATTGGGTGTGGCTAAGGATCCATGGGATGTCCTTAAGGAGGCTGTAACTAGTAGAACAACATTAATACATGTTAATAACATATATGTCAAATAACACATAATTACTAAAAATGAATAGACTAAAAAGGTAAAGCATATCAGAGCCTTAGGTGGATGTGTTGTGATCCTAGGAGGCAAAGTCACAGATGAATCAATTACGACCATTTCCTATATCCATGGTAAGTGATCTAAAAGGAGTTAACTAGATAGTTTCAACTCGGTTGTGCACTTAATGAAAAGGAGTTGATCTAAGACAAACATACCTTTTCCCTTGGTCATGTTGGATCCCATAATATACATGTAGGACTTCTACTAAAATGGAATGGTAGAATAATAGTAGGAAGTTTGGAAGGGGCCTATAATAGGTTAAAGACAATCAAACAAGTTAATAACCCAAAGTTGTTGAAAAACTAGATAAAAAAAAATATGTTTAACATATGTAGAAGAAATGCACACTGAAGCCTCGTATAGTTCTCCTGTAACCTTAGGAGGCCTAGTCAAATCTGATGCAGCTATTACCATTTCTTGTATGAAAAATGATAACATATGATATAGACATAAAAGGATTTATTTTTTTCAAACAAGCAAGAATGCAATCCAAAGTGAATATGAAGATATCACCTCTTCCCTCTGTTGAACCTCATCAACATCAGGTGCATTCATTAATTCCATAAACCCCATATGTTTTTGTATATAGAACAAATAAATTAAGTGCATTTATCAATATCTACATATACATGTTTAATCATAAGACATTTCAACAAATGAATTTAAATTATACTGAATTACCTTCTGTCATTTGGGTGTCCAAGAGGATATCTTTTTCTGCCTCAGAGTGCTAGAGGATGTCTTTCTCACATGAGATGTCCTCGAGGCAGGTGGGGTAAACTAATAGAAAAAATTAACATAAGGGAAAAGAGCATGTATTTAATATATCACTTAACTCAAAAATATATAAATCTAAATGGTACCACATAGCTATCTTGGCCAAAGTCAATGGCCGAAAGCATGATATCATCAAGTTGGGACATCTCAGCCACTAATAAGCCCTATAAAATACCAAGTAATGATACATATAATTAACAAAAGATATTTTGAAACCAATGTGATATTATGCTTTTAACAAATTTACAAATCTTTACCGTTGGTGGTGAAACTACTCGTGATCATGGAGTCGATTGAAAAGTATGTGGTGTACTCCAACCACTTGTTGCACCCTATAATGCATTTTATTTATATGTCACTTTAAATTGTTCTAAAAATAAAAATTCATTTGTTTTTATAAGATTTAGTCACTTAATTGATAACATGTCATAAACAGAATTGAATGCACCCATGTCTGATAGAAAGGGTACAACATATTGATCAATTCATCAGTGAGGGCCACATCCTCTGCAATGGAAGCATGGCATCTAATCTCGCAACATTTACATTAATGAGATGTTGAACCATCCTCATCTGCATTAGTGTCTACACCAAAACATACGCCCTGGCAGGTGGGGCACACATGCTGAATGGGTTGGCTCATGCCAAATGATGCATGAGGTGTTGTTGATGAAGGAGGTGTCACTAAGGAAGGAGGTGTTGCTGATGAAGGAGGTGTCGCAGGTGCTAGTACATCCTCTGCTCTGACCAACTGTGTGCCATGATGAACAATGATATCAGTCAATGATGCAGTTGCCTAAAGAATGTAATTCCATAGACTCCTTCAAGGATATAGGGACAATAACATGAACCATGGGTTTAGGAGCTATACACCTCCTATGTTGTCGCTCTACCACCCTATGGCCCCCAGGTCTATCCTGCGTAGAGCTTCTCCCTCTACCATGAAATTGTTAAAAGTCAAATTAATTCGGCTTCTCACCAAGGATAAACTCACAATACAACTTTCTCAAAAAGTATAGAGGCACCTCCAAATTATTACAAGGTGGTTGGTCAAAGACCATATACCACCTATCCGAAAAATCTTCTTTCAGCCTAGCATGAACACACCAATATATAGGAAACGAAGTCCTATTTAGTTCTAGGTTGTTACTAGTAAAAGGATCGGTGAAAAGAGTACATATGTCATCTTTACCTATGCCGTTTTTTTTCACTTGATCATATGACAACCCATCCGTATAAAATGTTTGACATCTATCCATCCATGAACCTAAACCTATTCACCAATATAGAAATTTGGGCACTATTTTGTGTAAGGCAATTGATGAGATCCTCTTGTGTGGCATCTACATGATCTAATGGAGGATGTGGAGGGTTTCAGGGTGGCAGTAGTTGTTGAGGAGAAGCATTTTGAGGATTTTGACAGTTTTCATGTATCTCTTGTGCAATGTTTATAGGGTTTTCTTGTGTTGCTTGTGTAGGAGGAGCTCTTTGTTGTCTCTTTCATTTTTGGGGATTGCTTGAAGAATCTGACATCAAATTAATAAAAACAAAACTTAAATCAACTAAAAACCCATACTTCAATTACAATGCAAACAAAAACAATCAAACCAATAAAATCTTACATGTTTGATGAGGTGCCATTGTTGAAAAATGCTCTCAATCTTGGGAAAATCCAAAATAGTTGCAAACCTATGCCGGTTCTATGTTTTTTTGGATTTTCCTTGCTGTTGTTCTATGGGTTTTGATGTTGAAAATGGCCAAAAGCCATGGCCTACACCAAAAAATAATGTTTCTCAAAGCCCATAAAGGTTTTGAGAAACTTTTAATTTTTTATTAAAAAATAAAATGTGTTGGTATTGTGTTGTCATTGATGTCAACCGGTATAGGATGTTACCAGTATCACTGACATTGATGTTAGCTAGTGAACAAGAAGCTATCGAGAGGATGTTGCTTACATCCAAGGTGAAGAGATTACATGGTGAGCATTGGTCATGTTGTAGTGGCAGAATACTGCTTGGTACATCGGAAGAGAACTAGGAGTATGAGATCAAAAATACACACCGGACATACAAGTTGTGCTACCAGGACAGTGAATGATAAATATGGAGTTGACATGATGTGTTTGTCATTTTGACAAACCAGATGAAAAAATAATCAGATTGATGAAAGAGAATGATGAAGAGTTTGCAGGAATATACATGCGGTACAAGAATACTAAAGAGAGGTTTATGCAAAACAATTGGAGTATGATGACTTGGTGTCATCAGTGTGTCTCATCAACAAGAAGGAGTGCATGTTGCCCTCTAGTGGACACATTAACCAGAGTCTGCATTGGTGATAGTTGACATGTTATGTCAACCGGTGAAATATCAGAGAAGATACAAGGAAGATAAGGTTCTCACCTGATAAAGATGGAGCTCGTTCAAAGTTGATGACATGATATCATCAAGAATGGTAACTGGTATGAAAGCCCACTTGTAATATTGACAAGGTGCAGGTGTAGAAGATTCATACCTAATGAGAATGTGTGTGTATTGGATTGAGATGTCTGAAGACCAGTTTGAGGGTTACAATGGCAGAATTGACAAGGTCATGACAAGAAGGACAACTGGAAAGGTCTCATAAGCCAGAAGGGTTTGCTTACCACTAGATTAAACTAGTTATGTGGGTGTTTGGTGACTAGGCATGAACCGACAAAATAGTGTGATGAGGTGGATACCGACAATGATTCCACATAAGGATGAAATGGCAAATGTGCATGAAGTGGCAGATGAAACATGCACAGGTCGGTGAAGTAAGGTCGGTGAGGTAGTTGTGATTGGTTCGACAATGGTGACTGCAAAGATCAAGGTAGAGTTGTAGAGTTGTGTGGCTCAAGATCTAGGATAGATTGGTTGTGCAGATCAAAGTAGGCAAAGTAGACAACTAGGCCATTTATGGTGATTGACTGAGAAAAGCCGAAAGATTGATTGCAGGCTGTTGAAGAAGGAAGGCATGTTCTGAAAGGAATGTAAATTGCAGATATGTGCAGATAGACATCTTTGAGTTGTGATCTAATTGGATTTGATTGGATTCGATGTGTCTCATGGTCAGTGAAGAAAACCCTAAGGCGCCAAGTTTGAATTGGTTTTTGGTAGGAAGTCTAGGTCATAAATACGTGAGTCTAAGAGATAGTTGGTGCTACTGAATGGTAGAAGATCGTGTTGTTGCAAAGTGACTCAGTGTTACTTCTACATGTAAGAGAAAAATAATGAAGTGCTCCATGAATATATGAGAAGAGAGTAAGAAGGAGGGAGAATGAGGTTGAAGTGTTCAACTGGTAGAAGAGCAGAAGCGGTAGTGTCCATACCAATAGAGAAAAAGGTGAACCAGTGAGTAGCAATAGTGAGAAGAGAGAGAGCAGTGAGTAAGAAGAGAAGATCCAACAAGATAGTGACTTGGTGGAGATTCAGTCAGAGTTAGCAGAGAACTAGTAAAGCAGAGGAGATACCTTACCGATAGGGAAGATTGTATGAAATGGTTGCAAGATTCACTTGTAACAAGATAACAACTTATGTATTTGATGATTATATTGTGAACACTCAGTTGTAGCTCGGTGCAAGGGTTATATCTCCTTTGGGTTGTAGCCCATAAATTAGGTAGGGGTTGGTGCTCCTTGGGTTGGTTCCTTAAACTTTGTAACAATATTTTCATTATGAGGTTGGATTGGAGTAGTAGACTCCAGTAGCAATGCTCATCAAGGTTTTTCCCATCTTGGGTTTTCCTCATATATCCTAGTGTTATGAGATGCCTCTTTGTGTGTGATTATTTTGAGTTGGTCTCCTCACTAACCGGTATGTATCCATTGTGTTAGATCCCATAAGCGGTATACTCACATAAGTTAGTTGAAGGGAAAAAGATTAAGAACCAAAAGTTCACCCCCCCTCTCAATGGTGCATTATGTCTAACAATTGGTATCAGAGCATAGGTTTCTAGTTAGAAGAGTGTTCTCCAACTTGGGTAGATTTTGGCATAAGGACACAATGGTTTGTTTAATGTCAATCCCTGCTTGAGTGTTTGATGGCTCAAACTATTCTATTTGGAGTTGCCGAATGGAAGTCTTCCTATCCTCCCTAGGGTTTGATGTCATGATGGTAGTTGTAAATGGTCTCCCTAAGATTGTATGTCCCCCCACTAGCACTGAAGAAGAAAGAAGACACCTATATAATGAAGAAGCCATGAAGGCTATACTTAGTGGGCTCACCAGTGATGTCTCCTCATAGGTGGACATATGTAAAACACCAAAGGTTCTATGGGATAGACTGAAGATGCTTTATGAAAATGAGCCATGCACTACTGAATCGGATTGTGGAAGCATGGAGAACAACAATGTTGACACAAGTGCAAGTGTTGACAGCAGATCTATCAGTTGCTACAATTTCAATGAAGATGAAACTCATCTCTTCATGGCACAAGAGACAAAAAGTGATGCACACACATCAAAGTATGACAAGGTTGATAGATCCCACTAGCAAGATGTGTTTGGGAATGATGATGAATATGAAGCCGAAGTAGATCTTGAATGTGAACTAGTAAGTGCACTAGATGAACTGCAAAGTGTTAGAATTTTTTTTAAAAATTACAAGGATTCAGTTAATGATGAATGTAGTAGGTTGAGAATATTCCTTAAATAATCAAATGATAACATCTGCATATTAACATCTCAACTAGAAGAAGCAAAAGGATTGACTGGTGAGTTGAAATTAATCTTTGATGCTAAGGAGAGAATATGTGAGGATCTCTAGCTAGAGGTGGAGACTAAAGAAAAGGACTATCAGGCTCTTAAGGATGAAATTGCAAAGCTCACATTAGAGTTGGATAAGTTCCAAGACGAGCTTAAACTAAGAAAGAAATATGATGGCAGTACTGAGCCCTTGGACAAAATGTTAAGTAAACAAAAATATTCCAAGGATACTAGAGGATTAGGATGTGCTGCTAGTGAATACTCTAAAAGCAAGGAGACCTCCCACAAAGGTATTCTATTTGTCTCCTCAAATGAAAATGGGAAAAGGAAAACCTTCACAGTCAAAGATACTCCAAGAAAGAAGGTAGATCTAACTACAATCGGTGAGGTCATTGAGCTGAGAATGAAGACTGGTGTTGCATGGAGGAACAATGCAAACCTGAAAGGTAAAAGGAAAATAGGAGAAGATAGCTTCACTGGAAGTAAGAACATGAGAAGACAACCTAGAAAGCCTTTCACCAGTAGAAGACAGGAAGATGTTTCTACCCACACATCATGCCAAGCATGGAAGAAGGAGGGATCTGATGGAAGACCGACAGAGAATGGAAAACCTTGGATCCATTCCTAGAGAAACAGAAATAATGAGGTCAAACTGGTAAAATCACCTCATGTTTGGCAGAACAAATTTGTAAGTAATAAGCCACCTTTCTCTGGATATTGCTTTAAATGTAAAGAATTTGATTATAGGGTAGATGAATGTAAAATAAGGCCTAAGAATAGATTGGGTATTCCTCCTAGGAATAGCTTGTTAGATTGCAAGAGAAGAAATGCATTTAAGCATAAAATATCATATTGTAGAAATATGCATATGCCCACTCCCGGTTATGCTAACAAGAATCCACTCACTACTCCTAGAAATGCAAATGTCATATGCTATGACTGCAATGGTTTTGGCCATAGAAATTATGAATGCAGGAAGAAGAAATCACCTTCCTATGGAAACCGGTGGAACCGTCCTAATCAACTCAAATGTAGTTATAGGACATATGAGTAGCAAAGACCTGCATGGAACAAAATGAAAAGTATTCCTACACATGCAAGGAATTCAAAGAAACCGGTAACCAGCCAAAATGACATGGTCAAAGGAAGAAGAGCTAACTAGTATGTTAGAAGGTTCCCCACTCATGAGGTTGGGATGGATGTTGTATGATACTATAGCACTACTTTCGACTATAATGGAGATTTCAGAAGTGCAAGGATCAATTAGTAGGAGAAGAAGAAACCTGCCCCCTGGACTAAAAAGGGGAAGAAAAATAAGATCAAGCAGATATGGAGGAAGAAGATCATGGATCGGAATTGTGCATAAAATGCACAAATGTTATTTCATATGGCTTAAAGGAGATGCAAGACTTAGGGGGAGTTACATATTGATCAAATCATTCACCCCTTAGTTGTAAGTGGTCAAGAAGATGAACAAGTTGTTACCGGTAAGAGGAAGAAAATAAGATGGCAATGTGTGTGAGTAGTTATTGCCTTGAATACACATGGAAGATGATCTACTGCTATAGGTGAAATGAATGGTAGCAGAGGAAATTGGAAATGGGAAATGAAGGTAAAGAGGAAAGTGACCCAGTAGAAACAAGAGACCGGTATGCGAAGCATGTTACCAGCATAGATGATGATCAGTGTTGCTAGGTTATGTAAGTCAATTAGTTGAGGGGTCATTGTAGCAACTCTGATGGCTTGGATGGATGTGGCTATGTCTCAGGTGTCATCGAAAAGGACCTAAATGACATATGGTGGCCTAGTAGCAGATCCTATGTGCATGCATCTTTATGAGTCAACAAGGTGAATATGTGACCTATGGGTTATGAGGGTGGATATTATAGGTTTTGAGATAAGTATCAGTTTAGGATCTGGTAGATGAGAAATGAAGACCAGATATTTGAGGATCAGGGGGAGATGCACCTGGTAAAAAGGGGGAGAAAAAGTTTTTTCAGTGCTCGGTAGATACAAGGAGGAATATTCTCCTGACAGTGCCCTTTGCCATTGTTTTCAAAGGGGGAGAAAGTTACTATAGTATATCAGATACTACATGTGTTGACATCAATGCCAAAGGGGGAGATTGTTGGCACTATGTTGTCATTGATGTCAACCAGTATAGGATGTTACCAGTATCACTAACATTGATGTCAGTTAGTGAACAAGAAGTTGTCGAGAGGATGTTGCATACATCCAAGGTGAAGAGATTACATGGTGAGCGTTGGTCATGCTATAGTGGCAGAATACTGCTTGGTACACCGGAAGAGAAGTAGGAGTATGAGATCAAAAATACACACCGGACATGCAAGGTGTGCTACCAGGACAATGAAGGATAAATATGGAGTTGACATGATGTATTTGTCATCTTGACAAACCAGATGAGAATAGAATTAGGTTGATGAAAGAGAATGATGGAGAGTATGCAAGAATATACATGTGATACCAGAATACTAAAGAGAGGTTTATGTAGAACAATTGGAGTATGATGACTTGGTGTCATCAATGTGTCTCATCTACAAGAAGGAACACATGTTGCCCTCTAGAAGACACATTAACCGAAATTTGCATTGGTGATAGTTGACATGTTATGTCAACTGGTGAAACATTAGAGAAGATACAAGGAAGATAAGGTTCTCACCTGATAAAGATGCAACTCATTCAATGTTGATGACATGGTATCATCAAGAGTGGTAACTAGTATGAAAGCCCACTGGTAATATTGACAAGGTGCAGGTGCAAAAGACTCCTACCTGATGAGAATGTGTGTATATTGGATTGACATGTCTAAAGAACGATTTTAGGGTTACACTAACAAAATTGACAAGGTCTTGACAAGGACAATTGGAAAGGTGTCATAAGCCAGTAGGGTTTGCTTACCGATAGACGAAACCGGTTATGTGGGTCTTTGGTGACTAGGCATGAACTGATAGAATAGTGTGATGAGGTGGATACTGACAGTGATGCCACATAAGGATGAAAGGGAAAACGTGCATGAAGTGGCAGATGAAACATGCACACGTCAGTGAAGTAAGGTCGGTGAGGTAGTTTTGATTGGTTCGATATTAATGGTGACTGCAAAGATTGAGGAAGAGTTGTAGAGTTGTGTAGATCAAGATCCAAGACAAATTGGCTGTGCAAATCGAAGTAGGCAAATGAGATAGTTGGGCCATTTATGGTGATTGACTGAGAAAAGTTGAAAGATTGATTGCAATTTGTTGAAGAAGGAAGGTGTGTTCTAAAAGGCATGTAAATTGTAGATATGTGTAGATACACATCTCTGAGTTGTGAGGTAATCAGATTTGATTGGATTTGATGTGTCTCATGATCAGTGAAGAAAACCCTAAGGTTCCAAGTTTGAATTGGTTTTTGGCATAAAGTCTGGGTCATAAATATGTGAGCTTAAGAGATACTTGGTGCTACTGAATGGTAGAAGCTCATGCTATTGCAAAGTGACTAAGTGTTACTTCTTCATGTAAGAGAAAAACAACAAAGTGCTCCATGAATATATGAGAAGAGTATAAGAAGGAAAGAGAACAAGGTTGAAGTGTTCAACTGGTAGAAGAGCAGACGCAGTACTATCCATACTGGCAGAGAGAAAGGTGAACCAGTGAGAAGTAGCACTGAGAAGAGAGAGAGAAGTGAGTAAGAAGAGAAGATCCAGCAGGATAGTGACTTAGTTGGTGTAGATTCAGTCAGAGTGAGCAAAGAACAAGTAAGGCAGAGGAGATACCTTACCGACAGGGAAGATTGTATGAAATGGTTGCAAGATTCACTTGTAACAAGATAACAGCTTATGTATTTGATGTTTATATTGTGAACACTGAGTTGTAGCTTAGTGCAGGGGTTGTATCTCCTTTGGGTTGTAGACCATAAATTAGGCAGGGGTTGGTGCTCCTTGTGTTAGTGCCCTAAACTTTGTAACAGTGTTTTCATTGTGAGGCTGGACTGGAGCAGTAGACTCTAGCAACATTGCTCACCGAGGTTTTTCCCATCTTGTGTTTTCCTCGTACATCCTAGTGTTAGGAGATGCCTCTTTGCATGTGATTATTTGTAGTTGGTCTCCTTACTAATCGGTATGTCTCCATCATGTTAGATCCCATAACCAGTATACTCACATAAGTTAGTTGATGGGAAAAATATTAAGAACCACTGATTCACCCCCCCTCTCAGTGGTGCATTGTGTCTAACAAAATGTTCCTCAAAACCCATAAGGGTTTTGAGGAACTTTTGGCTTTTTGAATTGTTTTTCTCTAGGCTTGGTGTTACCAAGCCTAGTACGTTTTTGAATCTTTAGAACTTGCACAGGTTATGAAAATTTTGGTTTTCTTTTTACATGTGGCCACTTTTCTATTCACCATCTTGGTGCACTTACCCAAGTGTTGGATAAGGATAAAATCATCTCATTTTCCCAATTTTGATAAGATTTAAAACGAGCACCACTTCTAGTTTGGAAAGGTTGGAATTTTTCGAACCAAAAATAATTGAGGTACACATATCCATGTCTCATTGTAGGTTGATATATGCTATGATTAAAAGTTATGATTTTATTGTCATGAGGAAATTTCAAACACTTATGAACAGTAGAAGCAATCACTTTCATGGAAGAGAGCCAAGGATGTCCCAACTTAACCTGAAATTGATCAGATTTAGGAATGATAACAAAAACAAAATTTAAGTATTCAGATATGACCTCAATATGAAGTGTAATAAAACCAATAGTAGGACAAGAGAAACCATCAAAAAATTTATCTAACACTGTTGGTTCCCAAATAAACAAATTCTAAGTTCTAAAGAAATAGCCACTGACTTTTCAACAAACTCAAAATAGGGCTTGGACAATAAAAAAGACTCGGTTGAAAACTAATGTCTACTACACTTTAGGCTCTACATAACCTAGGTGGGTTTCCCTATATAGTGTCCAAGTAATTCTCAACCTTTTAGGCTTCTGACACTATAGAACAAAGTATATTTCTCAATAAAAATATACCAAGGAAACACAAATAAACATCTGGTTAAGGCTCTAACCTTGGTTCATGTCATTCTTGCGTACATTGAGAATGATTCCAAATTAACAACTACTAATGCATGAAAATAAAAGGTGAAATAAGAATGATCCTGGATAGGTAATACAATCAGTGCCTATCCTATGAAAAATAAAGTCTAATTGTAGGTTAATATCAAAAAACAATGTGGTAACTCAACATTATAACAATATTTTAAATATCCCATGCTTGACATAAAATATTCAAGTGACCACTTCAAAAAATTTCACCCCTTCCAATGGATATTTTGTAATGTTCTTTGAATAGACTTTAATTAACTTTCTTGAAATGCAACTGATAATAAAAAACATGCATTCTCTGTTTAAGAGAAGACAAATAATATCATCATTAACACTATAATTCATACAACATAAACATAAAAGGCTGGGGGCAAACTTAAAGTGATATCTTTTATTGATTTTCAAAAGATATGAGATACATCACATAAGAGTTGCTTTGCAAAAAACTTGCAGGAAAAACACTATCTTCTATTACTTAAATTCCTCATACATACTACGATGATTTCAAAATCCCTCTTACTTGGCCTGATTTCCCTTTTATAGGACAAGGGAGAAAAAACAAGCTTCAATCCAAGTAAGACACTTGTCAAAATTCTATTTCCTATGAGCTAGATTCTACCCTAAGACAACCTTACATATACATTTTAAAGACTCTCAGATATCATTAAATGATGGTGACAAACTTGACAACTTCTAGAGACTGGAGCAGTAGCCTTGATGTGAGTGGTGCGGGGTTGTTCTTCTGTAGCATCCTTTGTCAAGGTCAAACCATACCTAGATACTACCTCTATCAGGTAATATAGGGGCTAATGAGTGAAAAATGAGTTCTCTAATTACCCCATCCCAAATAGAAAACTTGTCTAAAATGTAGGAGATGCAAAATTGGAAAAGAGTCTGACTAGTCCTCCTCCTCGGGCTGATCCTGTTCTAGAGGATAGTACTTTTTATGCCATATTTCAATTTCATCAACTAGCCAATAAAATATCCTTAAGCCTTACAACTTACCCATTGCCTCTTTTTTCTTATGGGCTAGCATAGTTGTGGCCGCCAAGGTGAACTTATGGTACATAGAATCAACCTCCATGATTTTGTCAATAATTAAGTGATATGTATCACTTTGGGTAGAGTCCTTAGCGAATAAATTAAGAACTATATTGACTACATCTGCAAACCTTTCTTCCATGTGTCTATATCCTTGATTTGTCCTTCACCTATCAAAATAGTAGGAATATCCCACTTTTGAAGGCCCTTGAATAATTACATCCTTTCAACAAATGCTTTCTTTTCCTTTTCAATATGGGGAAGCTCTTTGATTAATAAATTATAGTTTTGCACATTGTCCCCACAATCTGGGGTGCAGATGGCACATTTTTCACTACCAAAATAATTTCTTTCAATGACTGGCCCTTAGGAAGCCGAACAACTCTAATGGGATGAAAGAATAAAATAATCTCATCTAATTGGCTAGCAAGCTATGATATGAAATAATAAGAGGCATGCACCTCACTTAGCTTATCAATGAATTATTAGAAATATACATAATTGTAGATTTCCTTATCTCAAAATATTTCTTTTTTGCATCCTCTTGTTCCTTTTGCAAATCCTCTTTTAATTTTTCCAAATCCTTAGGCTTGGGCCCTATCAAAGTCCTAGTATCACTACTTGTTAATTTTTTTGTTAACCTCACATTTTCAATGTACAATTTATTGTGATCATGTGTGAGGGCCACGTGTCTGTCCCTCAGAGTACCATGCCTCTTTTCATCCTCTTCAATTTCCAACTTCACAAAATGTGCAACATGATATGTAATTGTTTCTACCTGAATAGATGAAGTATCAGCTAAGGTTATGATTATTTCATGTCCCACTTTCTACTCAACCCTGTATAACACAGCTGACTTATTAGCTTTTGGGGCCTTTGACCAAAGTACAAAATCCTTTATACTTCGATTTATCATTGACCCATGCTCACCAAATTTTTGAGCATAGATTGGGTCCCTTTGATGGAATCCAAGAACACTGAGAGGGGGGGGCAATGAATCAGTGTTCTACCAAAATGATCAATTTTAACCTTATTAAAACTTACATTCACCAATTGGTAAACCAATACATATATAAATGAAAGAAGTAAGGCAATCAATATGCCAATCACACAAATGAATACAATAACATGGAGAATTATATGTAGAAAACCTCAAAGAGGAAAAACTATAGTGGGATTTGTGACCTAGAATATCAATCCACTGGCCATATGAAAAGATATTACAAAATATGGGGGCGTACACTTGCAGGAAGGCTTACAGCCTAGAGAAAACTTCTCATCACAAAAGAGTCGCATTGACTATAGTCACTTTGAATAAGAAAACATAAAACTGAACTTATAAAATGCATCTTCTATGCCTGATAGAGTTCCGATTAAGGTTTTGTTTGTTCCAGTTCTGCTACCCTAAACCCTTACTAGAATAACCTCTTACATAATCAAAATTCCTCACATTACAAATATTAGTCTCATATATCTCATAACCTCACATTTTTCTCATATCACAAAATGATCTAATCAACTGACCTATATACCCTTACAATCCTTCATTCCTTATGTCATCTTACATAGATAGTTACAAAAATGAATATACATGTCAGCTCAATTACATATATACATAAATATCAAAATCAATTGCCGATTGTTGGATCTTCCCAAATGATGTCAACCTCCAATATCATTATGATGATGAAGTCACGTTGACCTACAATTTCGGTATCCATAGAATTTCTCCTACTGGTGAAGATACCTATTGATGTTGGTGTCGATGTCGGTGCCAGTGAAGTGTCTATTGGTAAATAACCAAACCAAAATATGAAAGATGGAACATGTTTCCATCAATGACATATTGAAACCAATCAAATGAGTGTCAATTTCCAACAATCTCCCCCTTTGGTATTGATGGCAACACTCATGTGAAAAATGATAATGGTTTCCATTTGTCGGTTTCCCTCTGAGAATGCTCCCCTAGAGCTGAATATCCATCTCTGATCATGATCTAAACAAAATACTCCATACCTCCATATCTCCTGATGTCAACAATATATTTTTTACCTATACCTCCCCCTTTGACACTAATGCCAAAAAAATACCAAAAACCGGGATGAAGAATGAAAGACTATACAAAGAATGTCCCAAAATTTCTGTACACCTTACCAGAGCTAAATATATTTGAAAATTTCTGGATTTACCAACCATATCAATACACTCCTTCCTATGTACACTTAATGAGTCCAACCGAGGACTCACCAATCTTTTAAGACCTCTAGCTCTCCTAATGATTTTATTTTTATCCCTCTCAAGAGCTAAACCTTGAGCTTCTGATAACAAAATATGACTATCAATAGATGTAGTCAAATAATTTGAGCCATCAAAAGAATTGACTATACCTACAATCTTCTCCTGAGTATCCTTAATCCTTTTATCTAAATCAGCTATAAGTAAACTTGTGTTACAACATACTCTATAAATATTAGTACATTGCCTTAAGGAATTATCAATCAAATTCAATCTATCATTAATCTCCTTCTTCTCTGACTCAATCATCTGATCAAATGTTGCTCTCTTAGCTTGTGTAAACCTCTCCAATGCTTGTTGGTTTAATATCTTCTATAAAGATTGAAAGTCCTTATAAATGTGCTCTGTGATTGTTTTAAGCTTGTCAGATGGGCTCATTCCTTTGTCAAATTTGCACTTTGGGACAAGTCTATGTAAAATAGGGATAGACTAATCAATAACTCATTTGTCCATAGATCCTTCATTCATCATCTTTTATGAATCCATCATCATGAGTTCAATATAACTCATCTTAGTTAATCTTTTCTTCTCTACCTATGAGGTGTTGATTGACAACAATGATGTGCTCACTACCAATTCCTTTCCAGATTCCTCTTTCTTCTCCTCTTATGGTTTATTAAATTTAATAGCTTCATCTTTTGCACTAGTGGGTTCACCACTAGGTGCAGTATCAGTTACTACCAGTTCCTCCTTATGAACTGTGACCTCAACCTGTACATTCTAGTCTAGAGGACTATTTTCCTCAACATTTGTAACCTTTACACTCTCTGAATTTTTTGGTATATCAAAATTATCAGGTATCACTTATGTGTCATGTAAATTAGATTCTACCAATGGCTCTATATCCAATATCTTAACATCTTTCAAAATTGTAGATGAGGTACCCACTATACCTTTACCTTTCCCTTCAACTTGGATGTCTATAGTGTTGTTTTTAGCCTTCGGTGAAGTGTAAATACTAGGGTTTGTAGCAAAGAATTGAACCCATGCCTTGTGGGTCTCAGTGATTATCTCATTAACCCTTCCTAACATAAGACTAACTATCCTGTGCTTGTTGTGAAAGATTTTCCTATCTGCAACCTTAAGTGTCCTATCCAACTCCTCTAGAGTAATGGATCCACATGTAGTTAACAACTCATGAATCTTTATCCTCTTATCCTCCTCCATAGATGATAATATTCTAGCATCTAAATTATCATATAACTGCGCTAGTATTTGGTTCTCAATTTCCACAAAGCTTTCTTATATATATCTAAATATAATAAAACTGCTTCCTCAACTTCTCTCTGTTCACAATTATCTAAATTCTCATAATAAAATTGTACATTTTTCAACATACCATCCTTAGTTATTTCATTAAACAATTCTACATAAGACTTAGGTGGAGTAATAGTTACATTACCAAATACCATTGCCAAGTCTATGTCATCCATCTTCTTTCTTCTTCCAGTACTAGATGGAGAAGAAGGTGTTTCCTTTGGACCTCTCTTCTATACCGGTACCTTGATTGTAACCTTCCTAACCAGTTGCTTCCTTGCTTCCTCCTTGGACTCTTCACCTTTCTTCCTCAATACCCTCTTGAATGCTAAGGGTGTGTTATCCTCAGATCCAAAGTCTGATGGAATAGGCTCAATGAAAATTTCAAGCTCTTTTCTCTTCCTTCCTTTTTCTAGAACAACATCCATTATTGCCTTGATGTCCTGAGATACTTGTTTAAAACATTTACTTGCCTTTCCTTGTTCTGATTAATTAGAAAAATAGGTTTGAAGGACATGAAACCAGCATAAAGACAACAAACAAAAGACTGGAAAGAAAGCCAACAACCTAAACGAACAACAAAAAACTAGGAACTGCAAAGCAGAAAAAATAAGAAAGAAAGACCTAGACAACTAGCAACACCTAAAAAGAATTAAGAAGTTCAGCAGCCTTGATGACCAACAGGTCATAATTCGCTGAAGCAGCTTTGAGCTCTTTGATTTCCTTGTTTGTATTTTTCTCCCTCTTCTTGCCTCTCGTCCTCGTACATGGTCCTTGCACACCTTCCATGCCCTCCATGTTAGGTTCCTGCTCCAGAGATCCCTTCTCATTCTCCAGCTTACTGATCAGGATTTTGATGTTGTCAGCCAAGGCCTTCTAAATATTATGACTATGTTCAACAATGCTTCTGAGATAGGTATCGGTTTTGTTGAGTCTGTTTTCAGCATCCACCATTCTCTGGTCCCTAACAGTGTCATTATTTTTTATTTCCTCCAAGGCCTTCTCCACTTGTTCAAACCTTGGATTGAAGGCATCCCTAATCTCTTCAGCTCTGGAAATAGTCCTCCAAGTCATGTAATTAATCATTATATAATATATTTAAAATCTTTAAGGTACACTTATATCGATCCATGAAAATGATCGATCTGACATCATTAAGAAGATCTTCTTCACCCTTCCAAGTAATCATGTTGTCATGAGTGACCACCACATTAGCTACCCAATCAGTGGGGCCATTTTCTTCCTGATAAATGTGAGGTAAAAATTTAATCAAAGGTTTTCATAAGATCCCTAGCAACCTTAATAATATTGTTAATAGTCCATGAGGGCTTGGTAATTCCTTTAAGGCAGTTAATGATATTATTAGAGTCCCCCTCGATCCAGAGATAAGGACAGTTCCACCTTTTAGCTAGAAGGATGCTTTGGAGAGAAGCCATAGCTTCCACCATATGGTTAGTTTGGCAACCTATAGGAACAACAACAATTTCCTTACAAATGCCATTTTCATCTCTGAGAATTACACCACATCCCGCTGGTCCAGGATTGCCTTTAGTAGTACTGTCAAAGTTGATTTTGAACCATCCAAGAGGGGGAGAGTACCACTTAGCTTCTAGTATCTTACTTTGTTTAGTATCAATCCTAAGAACACTCTTCAATTTCTAAGAGTTGAGGATGTGAGATTCTAGGAAATTGACAGGAGTGCAAGGTTCTCCAATGGTCCTAAGGTTCTCCACTATAGCCCTTTGAATTTTCAGAAAAACAACAGCCTGGGGGAGAGAAGTATCCCTGAAGATGTGGCTATTCATTTCTTTCCAAATCCCCCACAGGATGTTAGGAAGAGAGAGGTTCCACAAAGTTCTCAAAGAGGGATTAGACAAATGGTAGGTCCAAGAATGGAACAAGTCTTGAATAGAATTAGGGAACACCCATACCATACAAATTCTTAAGAAAGATTTCCCAGATAGAGACAGTGAAAGAACAATGAATAGACAAGTGGTCCACAGACTCTTCCTCCTCATGACACAAAACACACCTTTTGGGGAGATTAAAACCTCTAATCTTCAGGTTATCTAGAGTCAAAATTTTGTTTTGAAGGATAGTCTAGTAGAAGATATTGATCTTCAGAATAAGATCCTTGATCCAATATTTAGACTAGAAGGGGTTCTCTAAGGGGATTGGAGTCGCCACTCCATACATGGAAGAAACAGTAAGGTTGCCTTTGGGCTCAAGTTTTGAAATAAGAATATCTTCTTCATTATTCAACCAAGTAGAAAACAAAAGTTTATTGAGATTGATGAGGCCAGGGTGTATACCTTCAATATTTTGCCATTTGTCACCTATCTAGTACCCCTCAATAAAGGAACCAAAAACTCTTTTACAAGGGGTAGTGCCTAGTCAGGGATTTCTAGAAAAGGCTTATCAAGCAACCAGGGATCTTCCCAAAATCTAACTTTCCTACCATTACCAACTCTCCATTTAACCCCTTTGGCTATAATGTATTGACACTTTAAAGAATGGTTCCAAATGTGAGAGCCATTGATTCTGAAATCAAAGTTGTTGAAAGAGAAAAGAGATGAAGTCAATAGAGGATACTTATTTCTCCAAATTTCACACCACTCACTGTCAGAATGGAATAGTCTCCACATCTGTTTGGACAAAAGAGCTTCATTAAGAATCCTGATTCTCCTTAGACCCAAACCATCCTTTCTTTTTGATCTACAAACCTTGTCCCAAGCCACTAAAGCCATTCTCTTCTTTTCCCAACCCCATACCAAAGAATTTTTTTTTGGATTTTATCAATAGCATCAGCAAACTTAATAGGGATTCTGAAGAGACTAAGAGCATAAATAGGAATTCTTTGAAGGGATGCTTTAATAAGTTGTAACTTGCTAGCCTGACTTAAGAGAGAACCTTTCCAACCAACAAGCTTTCTCTGAAATTTATCCACAAAAGAACTCCAAAAGGAATCAGGGGGAGAGATGCCCTAGGGGAGGCCAAGATAGGTAGTAGGAAGAAAATCAATCTCACATTCCAAAATTCTACTAATTCTATGTTGTGTTTTCTTAGGAGTGCTGATAAAAAAAACTTCACTTTTAACCCAATTGATAAGTTGGCCAGAAGAATACGCATACTTGCACAGGGTGTCCTTCAAGATTCTGGCTTCCGAAATATTGGAATCCCCCATAATGATGGTATTATCAACACATTGTTGGTGGGATAAGTTGTGATCAGTAGAAGAGGGTTGGAGACCTTTAAAGATACCTCTAGCTACCATACTTCCCATGTACCTACCAAAGCATTTAGCCAAAATGATGAAGAGAATAGGGGAGATAGGATCCCGTTGCCTTAAACCTCTGAAGGCTTTAAAAGAAAGTGGTGCAGGAGCACCCATGGTGTAAGGTAAATATATGGTCAAAGTCATCATTTGAAATATAGTTGATATTTGAAGGTCATTTATAATGTATTTGAATCCATTTGGAATGATTTGTAAGGCTTGGAAGCCTAAAAATGTAAGCAAGTCCTGATTATGTCCTAGTTGTCCATATAGGCCCTTATAGGTCAAGATGGTCAAAATTGTATAAAAGGCCATGAGAAGGCTATCAATTATGTAAAAGATATTAAATAGATTATTTGGACATGTTTAGGGTGTTTCTACAATTTGGAGATTCATTAGGAAAAAGTGTCAAAGTTGCAAGAAAATTGCAAAAAAGCAACATTTGTAAAAATGTAAAAGTGCAAAAATTGCACATAAAGTTCTAAAAGGGAAGATGAAGGGTCATAAAGGTAGTTAAATGGTTTATAACTACCAAAGAGTCTATAAATATTTTTTATTGGTCGAACCAAATCATTATTGGAAAAATAGAGAAGAAAGGAGAACATTTTGGATACATTTTGGTGCATTCTACTATTGTTATTTTGGTTGGCTTTCCAGTTTTTGTGTTGGTTCCAAGTCTTGTATGACCATGTATGTCCTAGAAACCTTTTTATATGTATAATTTATAGTTATATATTTTAATTAAATTTCTTTTCCTTTTTGTTTGGAGTGATTATGTTTAGAAATGAAGAAGATATGGAAGTTTTGGTCAAAGTTGTTAATTGCAGATTTGATACTTCCTGAGAACAGTCACATTGCAGCATATGGTAAACTCATATGATATTATTAAGACCTATAAATATAATTATTGGAAATATATGTGAGGCATCTTTCTTTTCCCTTTTGTTTGAGGCGTTTTTGTTTTTATTTGTGGAAGTTATGAAGATTTTGGTGAAAACTGGTTTTAAACTGTCTTAAATGGAGTTGTTGGAAAGGGTTTGTACTTATCTTGTGATTTCACCATTGGAAAAATTAATGAATTGAATATTATGAAAGTAGACTCAGAGGGATTTCATTTTAGTATGGTATTGTTTTAGTTTGGTTAAGTATTTGTTGTGAAATAGTATGCCCTAGCAGGCATCAAGCATACATTCTCCAGATTTATGACAATCAAAATTGGTCTCGGTGCAGAGATGATAAATTTTTATTGCACCGTTGGATCTTTATGAATTTTGGATATGTGCTTGATAATATAGTTATTCAGGGTTGGACCGAAGGGATTGAGATTTTTAGTTCTTGTTAAAAATTTAAAGACCTTTGTGTATAGGTCTATCCAAAGGGGCAGCAAGTTGGCAAGTTTGATACCTAGATTAAGTTTTATTGATTGATTGATTGTTGAAGAATGATGAAATATGCCTCTAATGAATTGTTATCATGATTAAAATATGGATGGATCAACATGATCCTATAGTTGTGAGTGTTTTTTCATGGTGCTCTGCATCAGAAGGGGAGATTGAGCCATTAACAAGAACAAAAAAGGAGGCAGAGGAGAGAATATTCTTGAAGAGGTCCACACATTTGTTAGAGAAGCTAAAAGCCAAGAGAACCTTTATGAGGAAGGACTATTCCACCTATTCATAAGACTTGGAGAGATCTAGATTGAGAATTAAACCTTGTTTCTTGGCCATAACAAGGGAATGGATATTCTCATGGACAGTAATCATGGAATCAAGAATTTGTCTTCCTGGCATAAAACCATTCTGCTGAAGACTGGTCAGAGAGGGAAGGACATTCAAGAGTCTAGAGGTGAGGACCTTGGAAATAATCTTATAGAAAGAGTTGCATAAATTGATAGGCCTAAACTTATCCATGGAATCAACTCCTTGAATTTTGGGGATCAAAACAATGAAGGTGCCATTAATTTCTTTCAGTAATCTTCTTGCCCAAAAAAATTCTTTAACCCCATTGGAGACATCTTTCCCAACAATATCCTAGAACTCTTGGAAGAAGAACATGGGGAAACCATCAAGACCAGGAGCTTTATTTCCCTTAAAAGAAAAGATAGCATTTGTGATCTCCAAGTCTAAAGGGATGGAAGTCAAAAAATCATTCTTATGCTCACCAATAAGGCAAGGAATATTCTGGAGGAAGGCAATTTGAGCATCATCATCCAAACTTTGATCCCTACAAAGAAGATCAAAGAAGAAAATTTTTGCCTCATATCTAATCTCCTCCTCCTTGACCAACTCCATATTGTCCACCATCGGTTTTTTGATCCTATTAGCAGCTTTGTGTTTGATAGTCGACATATGGAAGAATCTGGTTTTCTTATCCCCTTCCTTCAACCAAATACATCTAGATCTTTGCTTCCAAAACTCTTCTTGTTTTGCAATGATATCGTGGTATCTTTTGAGGATCTCATTTTCTTCTACAATTGTAACAGTGGAGAATACATCCTTCCAGATTTGGACTTGAATTTTGTTGAGGTCTTCCTGAATTTTTCCTTTGGCCTCAAAAATATTCCCAAAGATGGATTTATTCTAGGTCCTTATGTTATATTTTATGCTTTTAAGTTTCTTCATAGCTCTATGCATGGCAATACCCTCAACTTGAATGTTCCACCATTTCAGAATTTTATGAGTCAGATCTAGATGTAATGTCCTCATTTTTTTAAACCTAAAGGGAAAATGTCTTCTCCTGTTGATAGGGTCAGCAATAAGAGTTATAGGGTAGTGGTCAGACCCAACATGAATGTGAGCAGACATAGAGCAAAAATAATGTTTGAACCAATCATTAGATATAAGAGCCCTATCAAGGCATTCCTGAATAAGGTCATTTCCAGCCCTCCTATTAGTCCAAGTGTAGTTGAAACCCTGCATCTCCACATTGTTAAGGGCCTGAGTGTTTATAAAATCCATGAGGGTCGGTATACTGTCTAGCTGGGAAGGGCAACCACCAAATTTTTCCTCCTCTTTCAATGGGGTATTAAAGTCTCCCTTGACCAACCAACTGAGGTTCTTGAAGTTGTCCTTTATTTCCATAAGTTTTTTCTAAAACTTGCTTCTATCTTTCAAGGTATTGGGAGCATAGATGTTTGTGAGGACCCAAGAGGTGTTGTAATGCCCCGCCAGGAACCCTAAAGGAAAACAACACAACTAGGAAACTAAAGGGTGAAATATTTAAAAAAAAAAAAGATTAAGTGCATTAGTTATAACAATAGCATGTTTAATAACACAGCGGAAGACTAACACATGATTTCCTAAGGGTTACCAATGATGATTAATTCACAAATTATATTAACACCATGGTTAATCCAATTGTCTATTCAATTAGATAAATTAAATGCTAAAGATAAAACCTACACATACATCTAAATTCCAAAAGGAAAGAACCAAAGTATTCCAAAGCATTTATTTATCCATAAATCATCTATACAATAGATCAAAGCAACTGAATTAACATACATTCCACCGACATAATATTACAATATCCATAAATACATGGCTTCCAATAATACCATGGATTACAAAGTTACAATGTCAAGGTTATATAAAAGTTTGATAAAATGACCACAAGGTCTCAACTAAACAATGATCACGGATAAGAGCTGGTACATAAACCACAAACCAAGAAACACAAGTGAAGCCTTTCCTCGCCTAAAGATATAATAGAGAACATCTGATGGGAAGTGGTACTACCACCCGACCATGTGATCCCGAAATGGAACCACTCCACTGTGCTAGGAGATAGTAAAAAACCCTCAAGCAAGAAAAATAAGACAAGTACGAAAGAATTACATGACTCCACAAACATCCATGTGACTCAACTAACAAAAACTATTGAATCTAAGGAGAGAGTTTCATCGCATAGATTACAGTGGTTACCATGGCAGGCCTCCATAGGTCCCGACCCCCATCCTGGGTTATCTAGGTACCCTCTCCAAAACCTCTGGCTCCATCTAAGGCTCATGCGGACCCTACCAATCCTTTCATGAAGACAAGGTGGTAAGTTTTCAATTCCAGGCCTTCTCGCAACATTATGAGCCCTATACTAGCACTCACCTATGCACGAGGTAGATTATCTTAATTAATATTTATTCTACCCAGCCCCTAATCAATTATTAGGTTATCACTTTTTAACTGACTTTCGAGGGGTTATCCTACCATCCACTTCGGGTGTGGCCCCCAGTCAAAAGACACTCTCTCATAGGAAACTAATAGGAAAGGTCTCTCTATGAGAACTCTATGGTGAAATAGATAGCCATATCTAATCCTTACAAACCACAGGTGAAGGATACACAATCACTAACCCAAAATTGACCATTTGGATAAAACACATAATGGCTCACATCAATGGGGCTATACAACAACACCTGACCAAGGAGATATAACAACATATGACATAATGACAACTCAACCACAATTGCAACAAGATTAAGCTTGACTGCAAACACCATTTACACAAGATCCTAATACAGGCAATCTTTTCTTTAAACAACCAAAAGCATAAATAGCTTGCAATTAAAGCTTTTCTAGAAAATACGAAAAATACAACTATATTAATACACAGAGATCAATGTTGTCATTTGTCCAATAAGGTTAAATAAAATCACATAAAAATTAATCTCCTAATGTATTTCCAAGCATAAATATAGAATCTAAAATTATAAGTTTTTCTGGAAATAACCAAACTCTGAATTAATTATATATATAATATAATATAATTATATGAAAATACATATATACATCATATATATATCATATACCTATAACCACATTACAAAATATATGTATAGCCACATGAATTAATTTTCACAGTTTTAAAACAATACTAAATAACTTAATGCCCATAATAAAATAAACTTATATATGAATATATATACATACATACATATATATATATATATATATATAATGAATTAATTTTTAAAAAGTCAAAATTAATAACCTTCACAGAAATCTAAAACTCCATATTTCGGTTTGCACGAAATATTTCTAGGAAGAAGTGAAAACAATTAACACCCAACCTGGTATAGCTTTCCTAGAAGAAATTTGTAGAAGAGAACCAATCCTTCAACAAGCTTCCAAATAAATTTATCTTCACCTAAATCCCTGACCTATTTCCTATGTCCCCCTAAAATAAAGACCTATTCCCCTTTTAAACTAAAATTCTGGGTTGCATATATTTTCTTCCAAAAAACCCTAATATTTAATTTTTTTAATAAAAGAAATTTAATTTTGTTTTCTAATTTTCTAACAAAGGATAAGTTAACATGCAATAATTAAAAATCATTTTCTTCTTTTCTTTTCTCATGCAAATTAATTAATTTTCTAAATAAAGAAATTAAAGGAATACTTCAATTCTAATTAATTCTTTTATTCATTTATTTATTTAAAATTCTAGGAAACAATAAATGAAATTATCTAATTTATTTTTCACTAAAATTTAAATAAAATATATTTCTAATATCATGCATCTTGCAACTTAATTTAATAATTTCTTTTAATTAATTAAATTTATAATCTCAATGCATAAATTACATAATTGAAAAATACGAACTATGAGATAACTCCATAAACTTAATTAATTAATTAAACCCACTAAAACACACAAACAAAAAAAACCTCAAGCAAATACTCATAAAAAGATCAAACGACAAAATATGAAGGCTGAACAAACTGACAGGACGACCAACTAACGACACTCACATGAGGTAACTGAGTAAAATAGGGTCAACTTCTATCTCCTCCACTTCCATCGAAAAATACAAGGCACGCTTAGACCTGTGGAGCCAGGTGGAGATGATACCCTGTACCTACCTGGTATTTGTACCTGCAATATCCTACATCACCGAACCACACATGCATATATACAATATAGAAAACATAGGATAGACACCGATGAAGGAGAATCGCGATATTCCCTATCTCACTAAAATGAGTGAAGGAAAATCATCCCCTTGCATCCAATACACTCGTAGACACACAACATATAATTACACATTGCATAGATAAAGTAAAGTGTCAATACATAGCAATAATCCATAAAATATGATAATTCACAAGTACTGAAATACTACAAATAAATTATGCATCTCATATCCAGATAAAGCATGAAATAATGTCATATAAGTCTGAATAACACATCATGGTAATGTATCCACTGAAAGTAAATAATAATAAAATATAAGTTTAATAAGTTCAAACGAGTAGGGGTACTACATTCTCCCCCTCAAAACTAGGCTTACTCCGGGAAGCCTAAGACAAATAAGAATACAACTCTCTCATCTTCATTGCATCCTTCCAAGTCGCCAAGGTCTCATCATTTAGGTCCCATAGGAACCTTACCTATTCAATGGTGTGACCCCTGAGGATCAAATCCCGATGCTGAAGAATGCACATGAGCTCCATGGAAAACTGCCCATCCTCGACCTGCAAAGAGTTCCAATCAAGAAAATGTGTCACATCAAGATGATAAGGTCAAAGAACTGAAACATGAAAGACATCGTGGATGCGGGATAGACTCGATGGCAAGGCAAGACGGTAGGCAACAGGTCCTATCCTCTCAAGGATCTCAAAAGGCCCAACAAACCGAGGTGCCAACTTAGAACCCTTTGCATAATGGATCAGACTCTTCCATGGACGCACTCTCAAGAACACATGGTCGCCAACAAAAAACTGACGATCTACCCTATGAGCATCTACATACTTCTTCTTCCTATCCTGTGCAGCTACCAAATGCTCATGAATCTGCTCCACCTGTTGCTCCATCTCCCGAAGAATATCCAGTCCTATATGTACCCTGTCCTCTAGCCGATCCCAACTCAAAGGAGTGCGGCAAGGATGACCATACAATGCCTGAAAGGGGGACATACCTATGGAGCTATGATATCCATTGTTATAAGCAAACTCCACTATATACATATAGTCCTCTCAGCGCGACTATTGGTCCATCACATACATGCAAAGCATGTCCTTTAACACCTAATTCACCCACTCTGTCTGACCATCTATCTCTATGTGATAAGCTGAACTAAAGTTCAACTGAGTCCCGAAAGCATGCTGAAGTGAGGTCCACAATGTTGAGGTAAAGATAGGATCTCTATCAGATATGATCCACCTCGAAATCCCATGCAATCTCACTACATCTTCCAAGAAGACTAGTGCCACCACTACTGCCATATAGGAAGCTCGAATAGGAACAAAATGAGCAACCTTAGTCAATCTGTCAACTATTACCATGATAGCATCATGATGACGTGAAGAGATAGGCAAACCAAAAATGAAATCCATGGAAATGATATCCCATTTCCAATCTGGTACCAAATTAGGTTGTAAAAGCCCTACCGGGTGTTGATGCTTTGCCTTCACCCTCTGACACTCTAAACACTTCGACACAAAATCAGCAATGTCCCGTTTCATACCAGCCCAATGATAAATCTATCTAAGATCTGTGTGCATCTTCTTGACACCTAGATATGCCGAATAAGGTGCACGATGGGCCTAAGTCATGATAAAAATGCGAAGACCCTCCAAAGGAGGTACATAGATCCATCCAAGGTGATGAAGAAGTCCATTTGCCTCAAGGTTATATCCATAAAATCTACCCTCTAAAGGCCTTCCGGACTCTATCACGGCTCTAACATTTTGATACCAAGTATCCTAAGGAAGAACTCCAAGAATCCTCTCTCTCAAGTCTACTCCAAGGGACAATGCTGAAACTTCATGCCGCCTATGACTCAAAGCATCTGCCACCACGTTCTCTTTCCCCTGAATATAATGAACCTCAAAATCATACTTGCAGAAGAATTCCATCCATCTTCGCTGTCAAGCATTTAAGTTTGGCTGTGTGAATATATAATGCAGACTGCGGTGATCACTATTTAGCTCAAACCGATGCCCTAATAGGAAATGCCGCCATCTAACCAAAGCATGAACTATAGTTGCCAACTCTAAATCATGAACTAGATAGTTCAACTTGTGATTCTTGAGTTTGCAAGACTCATAAGCAACCACACGTCCATCCTACATAAGCATTGCACCTATACCTTCCAAAGAGGCATCTGTGCATACCATTAAATCTTTAGATGGATTGGGAACTGCCAAAATCAGAGCACTGACAAGGAGTTCCTTCAAGGTCTAAAAAGTTGCCTCACACTATTCTGACCAAACAAATTTCTTCCCTTTTCTTTGAAGAGAAGTAATCGGGTGTCCTATCCGGGAAAAGCCTTCAACAAAGCAATAGTAATATCTAGCCAAACCCATAAAACTCCTAACTTTTGAAACATTGGTCAGTGCTGGCCAATCAACAATGGCTTGGATCTTTGAAGGATCCATGGATATACCTTCTCCCGAAACCACATGACCAAGATAGTTCACCTCAGACTGGAAGGAGTCACACTTCACCAAATTAGCATAAAGATGATTCTCCCTCTGTTGGTATTTTGGAATGGTTTTGTCATTGATGTCAACACCTACTAAACACTTATCAACTTTGGCACCTTGGAGATCTAGCAACATTCACTAGTAAGCAAGTGACTAATGCATAGTCACTAGTATATGGTTCACCGGAAGGATATAGTGATCACCGACACTTAGAATGGCATGGAAAATACTTGGTAATGTCAAAGACATTATTTGGGCATCGTATCTTGGAAAGTTGTTTATCAGCATATTCATATTTGCATATTTGCTTTTACCGGCAAATAGGTCCAGGGTTATTTAGGGTTACACCGGCAGGTTTAACTTTTCCAAATCAGCATGGCACGCTATGGAGATAATTAATTAATGTTGTAAATGCATTGAGCCGACATGTTCAATCAGTTATTGCATTGGATATTGTATTATTTGTAAAATGATTTTATTGTAATATCTTGTAGAGCCGACCTACTATAATTGGTCTTAGGTTATGGCATAAATGTAAGATCTTAAATGTAAGATCGAATGTGGAATGCGAAGAAGGTTGTGTGTGAAGGTATATGCAAGATTAAGTAGAGCTATACACGAAGACATCATTTGAAGGTAAAGCTAGGGTTTTGTGAAAGCATATCAACATTACACCGATACTGAATCTAGCTTATGAAGATGTTATTTTAAGCAGTACATTCTTATTGGATTTAACCATCCAATTGTAGTCAGTGTTACTCCCATTTGTGTTTGAGAAGTGAGCTCTAGGTGCTTGGCCTTTCTACATGTGCAGACCCCATTTATGTACACTTACTATCTGTAGTAGTATCATCTGATTGTGGGTAGGGTTTCCCATTGTGGTTTTTCCCCTTACAAGGTTTCCATGTACAAATATTGGTGTTATGTGTTGTGGATGACTTTGTCTTTTGGTTTCATGCATTAATCTTTATCGGTATTGCATTTATCAATTAATTTGTTTCACCAATATGACAGACTGTTTCAGTGGTATTAAATAGTAATTTGATTAAGTGGTTTTTTGTTTAATATTATAAGACAACTGATTCACCCCCCCCTCTCAGTTGTCCCTGGGACCTAATAATTGGTATCAAAGCCTAGTCCTCTTTCTATAGAAGCTTAACAGCTTGAGGAGATCCAATGTCTAGCAACTATTTCAGGAAGGATAGTCCTAAACTTGATGGAGCTAACTATGGGATATGGAAGATCAGAATGGAGACACATCTGAACTGTATTGGAAAAGATATATGGGAGGTTACAAAGAATGGATATACTACTCCTACTACAACTCAACTAAATCCTCCAAATCTGACTAAAGATGAAGAAAATGATTGCAAGGAAAGAGAAGAACTTCTGAGTGCATTATCAGATCAGAAAATCATGGGACTATCTGATAGGTCTACTGCTAAAGCTATCTGGGATCATTTGGAAACACTGAATGAAGGAGATTCCACAGTCAAAATTGCAAAACTTGAAAGCTTCCAGGTCAGGTATGAAAGTCTGAAAATGGAAGAGGATGAAAGAATTTCTACTTTTATGAAAAGAGTAAACGAAATTGTTTTGGGTATTAAATGTTGTGGAGGAACCTTAAGTGAAGATGAAATTGTTTCAAAAGTTTTAAGAGGATTGCCACTGACATACAAAATGAAGTTTACTGCAATAAATGAACTTAGAACAATGCCTAACACATCAATAACTAGGGATACATTGATTGGAAAACTATCAACCTTTGAAATTGAGAAATTTGGTCCTGTTACTACTATAAAGATAGATTTAGCTTTCAAAGCATCAACATCATCTGCATCATCATTTGACAAATCTGATTGGAAAGCCTTTTATGCAAG
Organism: Cryptomeria japonica; assembly: GCF_030272615.1. Classification (NCBI taxonomy): domain Eukaryota; kingdom Viridiplantae; phylum Streptophyta; class Pinopsida; order Cupressales; family Cupressaceae; genus Cryptomeria; species Cryptomeria japonica. Next base: position 291,903,168 of record NC_081408.1, on the reverse strand, counting down.
AGAACTTGAAGAAAGTAGGAGAGAAAATAAAGAACTTCAAGAACTTGAAGCACTATTTGCAAGAAAAATGCCTAAAGGTCCAATTGGAAGTAAGTATGAAGGTAAAGCACCTTTAAATGTTTTAACTGCAATAAGATTGGTCATATGGCTTCAAGATGCCCTGATAGACATGCTAGGTTAAGAGAAGAAGCTAGAAGGACATACAAGTCTAATCTTGAATATCAAAGATACAGATTCAAGAAGAATAAGGAAAAATCTTGTTATGTTGCTGATGAAGGAGTAACTGATGATTCTGATGAGGATCTGGCAGACAATGGATGGGTTTTTGTTGCTATAACAGAAGATCAACTAGCACATACAGTGCAACCGGTAGAATAGGCCTTGGCAGCAAAAGTTGAAGTGAAGGATGAATGGATCATTGATTCAGGATGCTCACATCACATGACTGGTGACAAAAGAAAATTCTTGAACTTTCAAGAATATAATGGAGATCTAGTAAGATTTGGAGATGACAAATCTTGTTCAATCAAAGGTAAGGGTTCAATATCTCTTGATGGTAAGCATAACACTAACAATGTCTACTATGTTGAAGGTTTAAAACATAATATTTTGAGTGTTGGTCAATTAGTAGAGAAAGGATTTCAGTTATAGTTCAAAAATGGTAAATGCAAAATTATGAACAAAACTGGTTTAGAAATTGCAATCAGTAATCAGACTAGAGGTAATATCTTTCATTTGAATAATAGTGAAAAGACATGTTTGATTGCATACATTGATGAAAGTTGGTAATGGCATAAGAGGCTCTGTCATGTAAATTTTGATTGCATGGTAAAAATCAGTACTACTAAGGCAGTTAGAGATTTACCTAAAATTATCAAACCTCACAACACAGTATGTAAGGAATGTCAATTTGGAAAACAGGTTAGAGCTAGTTTCAAAAGTATTCTAGAGAAATCAAATAATGCTCTTGATTTAATTCATATTGATTTATGTGGTCCAGCTAGAATTAAAAGCTTAGAAGGTGATAGATATTTTATGCTAATCATTGATGACTATTCTAGAATGTGTTGGGTTACTTTTCTTAGAGAAAAATCAGAAGCACTTGGGAAGTTTAAACTGTTCAAAAAAATGGTTGAAAATGAAACCGGTAAGAAAATCAAATTTTTAAGATTAGATCAAGGAGGTGAATTCACATCTAATTAATTCAATGCATTCTGTGAAGTGAATGGAATCAGAAGACAGCTATCAGCACCTCAAACACCACAACAGAATGGAGTTGTTGAAAGGAAAAACAGAATTATCTTGGATGTAGCAAGAAGTATGTTATCAGAAGCAAACTTACCACATGTATATTGGAGAGAGGCAGTAAGTATAGCAGTCTATACATTCAACAAAGTTCACATCAAAGGTGAAACCGGTAATACCCCTCATGAACTATGGTTTGGTATTATTCCTACTCTTAAATATATCAGAATTTTTGGAAGCAAATGCTATATTAGAAGACATGAGTATATTGGAAAATTTGACCCTAGAAGTGATGAAGTAATATTTCTTGGTTATTCATCTAAGAGCAAAGCATATAGATGTTTTAACAAAAGATTGCATAAAATTGTTGAAAGCACAAATGTAAAGATTGATGAACAATTTAGAGGAACTTCAAGGTATATGGATTTTGAACCGACAACAGAAATTATGTTAAATGAATCTACACTGAACCCACCGACACAAAATGAAGATCCAGTTACACTGGTATCATTTGAAAATTCCACAGTAACTGAGAAACAACAGTAAACAAAGACACCCCGGTATGTAAGATTGAATCATTCTGAAGATTAGATAATTGGAAACAAATATAGAGAAGTTATGACAAGAGGAAGATTGGAAAATGAAGAGGTATGTCTTATTTCTCAAATTGAACCATCATCAATTAATGAGGCATGTGAAGACAAATTTTGGATTAAAGCTATGGAAGAAGAATTAGAGCAAATTGAGAAGAATAACACTTGGACATTAGTTCGCTGGCCTAAAGATAAAAATGTTATTGGAACCAAATGGGTTTTTAGAAACAAACTTAATGAAGATGGTAAAATAATTAGAAATAAAGCAAGACTAGTGTGTAAGGGATATTCTCAAAAAGAAGGAATTGATTACAATGAAACCTTTGCACCGGTAGCTAGAATTGAGGCAGTTAGATTATTTTTGGCTTTTGCAGCTCATAAGAACTATAAAGTATATCAGATGGATATTAAATGTGCATTTTTGAATGGAATTCTTGAAGAAGAGGTTTACATTGAACAACCTGATGGATTTTCTTTAACAGAAGACAAAGATATGGTTTGTAGGTTAAAGAAAGCTTTGTATGGGTTGAAGCAAGCTCCAAGAGCTTGGTATGCAAGATTAGATAAGTATCTTTCAGAGATTGGTTTTTCTAAAGGTAATGCAGATAGTATTTTATACTATAAAGTAACTAATGATGACATCTTGGTTATAAAAATTTTTGTTGATGATATAATCTTTGGAGGAGAAGATGGATTATGTAAAGATTTTTCTATCAAAATGTAGCAAGAATTTGAAATGTCTATGATAGGAGAAGTAAAATTCTTTTTAGGTTTGCAGATTTCTCAGACTGATAGTGGTATATTCTTGAGTCAATCAAAGTACTTAAAGGAGCTACTAAAGAAATTTGGGATGGAGAACTCTAAACCGGTAAGTACACCTATGACTACAAATGACAAATTATCAATAAGAGATTAATCAGCACTTGTTAATCCAACCAGGTACAAATCTATGATAGGAGGTTTACTGTATTTAACACAAACAAGACCAGATATTATGAATGCAGTATGTATTTTTTCAAGATTTCAAAGTAATCCTAGGGAAAATCATGAATCAACAGTAAAAAGGATTTTTTGGTACTTACAAGGCACTACAAATCTTGGATTATGGTATCCTAGAGATGACAACTTTGAATTATGTGCATATACAGATGCAAATTGGGTAGGAGATGTAGATTATAAGAAAAGCACCACCGGTGGAGCATTTTTCCTTAGAAGTAGATTAATTTCTTGGTTAAGCAAGAAACGGAGTTGCACATCTTTATCAACAACATAATCAGAATATGTTGCAGCAGCAACAAACTGTACATAGGTACTATGGCTTAAACAAATGTTAAAGGACATAAAGGTGAATTGCAAGGAACCTATAACTATCTATTCTGATAACACTATAGCAATTGATATATCCAAGAATCCGGTACTACATTCTAAAACTAAACATGTTTCTATCAAGATGAACTTTCTGAAAGAAAATGTTGAAGCAAAACAAGTCAAACTAGTTTATGTGAACACTAAAGAACAGATTGCAGATATTTTCACCAAACCTCTACCTAAGGAGACTTTTGAAAATATAAGAGAATAGCTTGGGGTCATACCCCCACCGGTAGATACTTAGAGAATTGATGTATGTCATCAACCGACATAATTAACAGAGATATATTCTTAATCCGGCTTTGATGAGGAAGCTACTTCTCAGGGGGGAGTAGTTGGTATATTGAAATTAGTTGGTATTTTGTATATGAAACTAAAAAATGGTATTTTGTTGTAACTTTGGCATTTGATGTCAAAGGGGGAGAGATTGGTATGGAAAAACATAGAAAGATACATGTTACTCCTAGGGAGAGAGATTGTTTATTTTGGTAATGATCTTTTTAGAGATTGTTGGTTTTTGGTATTGGCATTTCTGTTTTGGCACTTCAATGGTTTTTCCATCTTGTCTTGCCATCAATGCCAAAGGGGGAGACTGCTGGTATTTTGGTATGGTTTTGTCATTGATGTCAACACCTACTAAACACTTATCAACTCTGGCACCTTGGAGATCTAGCAACATTCACTGGCAAGCAAGTGACTAATGCATAGTCACCGGTATATGGTTCATCGGTAGGATATAGTGATCACTAGCACTTAGAATGGCATGGAAAATACTTGGTAATGTCGAAGACATTGTTTGGACATCGTATCTTGGAAAGTTGTTTATCAGCATATTCATATTTGCATATTTGCTTTTACTGGCAAATAGGTCCAAGGTTATATAGGGTTACACTGACAGGTTTAACTATTCCAGATAAGCATGGCACGCTATAAAGATAATTAATTAATGTTGTAAATGAATTGAGCCAACATGTTCAATTGGTTATTGCATCGGATATTGTATTATTTGTAAAATGATTTTATTGTAATATCTTGTAGAGCCTGTTGGGAGTATTTAAAACTGAGTCAAGCTTATAGGCCTATTGCAAAATTTTGCTCTGCATGTCAGAAAAGTACCTAAATAAGTCAGTTTGAATGCCTAGTTAGCAAGGGGGTAAAATGGAGCCAGTTGATTTTCAGAGGGTGAGGCTTGGGATTCATGTCCCACACCTTTCATTTGGCCTATTTAGTGATGTGCAACTTTCAGAATTCAATTTGGATAAGTTTACTAGGTACCCATTTCGAGGGGTGAGCTGAAAGTGCATTCTAGGCACAAGTGCAAATTTTATTAAGTTGCCTACTTTGGGTGTTTATATCTTTTGCCCTGTTGATCGTCATGGATAAATTCAAAATGGACTCAATTATATGCATAAAAGTGAGTTACCCTGCAAAATTTTAGATCTTGACCAATCCATTTGCTCAGTTTTCAAAACCAAATCCGTTTGCAGTTTGTGTGTTTTGGCAAGTCCCTGTTTCGACAGCTAGTCGGAGCCCTGTTTTGCACAATTGTAAAACTTGTCTCAGTAAGAATCATGCCAAAGTGTTTCTTCCAGGTTGATTTCAGTATAAATGGTGAGCTACATTTCAAATTTCAAGTCCTTATCAATCCGTTTGATCGGTTTTCAAAGCTCAATCCGTTTGTAGTTTGTGATGTTTGCACAAGTGTAAAAATGTCCCGGTGAGCGTCATGTCAGAATGTTTGTCCTGGGCTAATGTTGGTATAAATGGTGAGCTACATTTCAAATTTCAAGCTTTTATCAATCCATTTGATCGGTTTTCAAAAGGACTCATTTTGCCATCAAATTCAATTATCCGCACTCCAATGTTATATCAGTTAATGTAGCCATTTTTTGTGAGCGCGCCGTTTGCATCCTGTTAGTCTGGTGATTGAACTAAAAATTCAAATATTTAATATGTACTTAAAGGTACCTATGTTCCAAATTTGAGGGCCTACGGAGGTCGTTTGATATTTTTGAGAAAGGCATCATGTGTTGCCAGAACATTGACTTCATCAGGTCCGCAGTGTCGACAAAGCCAGTTGGGCATTTTCAGAAATTATTATCTCTTCACTTGGGACTCGTCTTGAGAAATCATTTGGTAGAAGTCATCCTTGTATATCAGAGTACACGCTTGTTAGATGGCGAGCTCCAGAAAGATGTTTTGACAGGTTTGAAAATTACGTCTTCGCGATTAAATGCGAAAATTGTGGCATAATTGCCTAAAGGTTGTAAAATGCAATTTTATGATCCGAAAATGAAGCCGATCGTCTCCAAAGGTATGTTTGAGGTCCACAAAGCTTTTCAGAAGTCAGTTGTATGAAAACGAAAAAAATTTTAGTCGGACTCATTTTGGGGACTGACCTGGCTCATGCCCATGCATTGATTTTACTGGCAACTTGGTTTGCTAAGAGAATTTCATAATGTTGAAATGTGGTTTGTAATCACAGAACATGTCATATGAGTTCAAGATGCTAATAGAACTCCAGGAAATTTCAAAGTGGAGAGTAATACTAAATTCTCCTTCGGCGACAAAGAAGGGACATTTAGAAATTCAAGCAAAATGTAGCTGGAAGGTGGAGCATGAAAGGCAAATGGTAGAGGCAGCAATTAAACACTTTCAAATAAGTTTCAATTGGTAGACATTAAGTCGAATCCAATAGATTGTGGCATGATGAATGGAGGAAAGGCAAATGGTAGAGGCAGCAATTGAACACTTTAAGGCAAGTTGCAATTAGCAAATGAATACAAGTAAAATCCCTCTTTCACGTGGCTGTCATATGTGGGTAAAAGGCTGCTCTAAAAGTTCCAACAAATATGTTGGAAAATCTGAAATCTTCAGCAAATAACAAAATGCCATTGGCCATTGTAAAGCCAAATTCCACAACCTTCATTCTCCTTGCTATGTGTGATCGCTGGGAGTGTAATTTAAAACTCCCAAACAAATGCAAGTAGTAGGCTGTAGCTTTGGAAGGGGGTTTTAAAGAAAACACTTCAAATAGCAAATGCAAACAATAGTCCAACATTTTCCTCACGTGCTCCCCTCTATGTGGTTTTTGTTTTAGATGGCGTTGAAGTTAACAACAGCAAAATGTAAAGGAAATGCAGATTTGGCAGATGAATGCTAGTCCACTCCCCCACGTTTTTTCCTCATCCTTCCATGCTGAATGTGGAGTTTGGGAAGCAAAAAACCAACAGCAAGTAGAACATGGTAGACTGCGTGGGTTATGAAAGTCTCCAATCAAATGCAAAATCCTCCCTATTGTGCGTGGCATGGAGAGGGCATTAAAACATGTTTTATCAAATGCAAGTATTGGCTGGCAATATTCCCCTTGCGTGGATGGTGAAGGGGCAGTGTTTTAAACCTTAGGCAATAGACATTCAAGTTGCAGCCATTAAAGCTCAGGCAAAAGCTTCAAAATTGCAGTCCTAGGCATAAATAATTATCCCACATTGGCTATGCACTGGGAGTTTTTAGTATTTATATACAAAAATGCACTATACTATAATGTCTAAGCCATAAAGGCTTTTGACACAAGGTACCTGTGGGTGCCTAACGCGGGCCCATGCGCGAGCACGCTTCCTGAGGCAACAGAGGAGTTGATTGGATGAAGACCAGGTGGACCCCACGTAGGCACGCTTCTCGAGGCAAACAGGCAAAATTTTGCAGACGAAGGCCGGGTTAACGAGCGAGCAAGTTCGAGAGAGATCAACGGCTCGCGCTATTTCGCGAAGGGAGATGCACGTAGTTTAAACCCCACGAAATAGCGAAAGTGAACGAGAGCCGTCCATGTGGCACACAGGTGGTGGGTACAGTCAGCGATCCAGCAAGCGGGTCCCGGTGAGGTGGCACACAGTGGCGATGACGTGGCATACAAGCAAGCAGCCCAATGGCGGTGACGTGGCCGACAAGTGGCAAAAGATGAGGTGTCATCCCAGGTGGCGTCCGGTCAACCCCATCGACCAATCAGATCTTGCCACGTGGCAAGGCGTCAGAGCACAAATGGAGGCAAAAAAAAATCAAATTTAAAATGATTAAATGATATAGTTTAAACTATAGAGAAATTCAAAAAATTTAAATGATGGGTCCATGTTGAGGATTAATTCGCCCAGGGCTCAATTTTTTGCCAAAGTATAAACTGCTATATGTTTTCGGAAAGCTCTCGGAGTGAGGAATCCGACTATGGGGTTAATTTTGAGAAATGTGATATATTTTAGAAGCAGTTTCCACAGGAACGAAATTCAGTTAGAGAGGAGACACTTGGCAATTCAGTTGCAGATTTGATTTTCTTCTCTCCTCCTTTTTATTCTGAATTCTTCTCAGTTGTAGGGGTTCCAGAAATTTGGAGAATGGCTCCATTTTTTCATGGCTTCCAATTCTGAGTATTCTTCCAGATTGTACAGAGAAGGGTTATCCTTTCAGTAATGGAGTTCGATTCTTTGCTATAAGTGTTCTTAGCTGCAGGTTCTTGTGTATGTAAGGCATGTACAAATTCACACAGAAGTTGTCTCTGGATTTGTATTTTCATTATATTCAGATCAGATCCTCAAGGAGGATGAGATTTGTTATCTCAAGGAGGTAATTGTGATTGTTTGCAGGGATTCTTCAAGGAAGAATTTAAATTCTGTAATAAATCATGAATAATGGAATATAGTGTTTGGATTTGATATTTTCTGTGAGTGAGCTGAGTAATGCATTTATGCAAGGCATTAAATGCATGAGTATTTAATAATGAAGATGGATTTGCAGTATAAGGTTTCATTTATAGTTTGATGTGTGACTCTGTTGCCCTTGGATAAGGCACTGATCTTACAAGTTTGGGGATGTCTTTCAGATCAAACAATTTAAAAGATAAATCTATTTCTCTTTATGTTTAGGGGTGTGTTCTTCTCATTCCAAGCTCTGTTTTGATTTATGATTTATACAGATCTAGCCAATCTGTAGTGTGTTCCTAATTTGGTGAGCTTGTGGAGTGGTTTGTCTACTCATTGTTGATGTAGTCTTATGTTTGTGATTGTTGTATTCAATGCATCAAAAGGGTGTCCCCCCCTAGGTCTAGCAGAACCTAAAGTGCAGGAGGATCATTAGGATCCTATGTTATGTTGTCCAAGTCCTGAGGTGTTTCATTGATTGAGATTGGCTGTGTTTCATTGATTGAGATTGGCTATCTCATAGATAGATTTGCAGGTGTCTTGGGTTATCACTTTTGGTGAACAACAAAAATGGCGACTCTGCTGGGGATGTAAATGAACTGTGAAGAGCCTCTGGTTAAGAAAGATTTAATTCATATAAGGTTGAGATTATCCCATCCGAGTCACCACAACAAAAATGGTGACTCTGCTGGGTATGTGTTGTAATAATTCATGTTGAATCGAATCCCAGAGTTGTGCCAAAATTCATTTGGGGAAGAGTCTTAGAAGTGTACACATCTGAAAGTCATTTTCAGATTTGGAAGTGTTTACCCTGGAAATTCTTGTTCCTAAGACATTTGAAAAATATTATGTGACTCTGCTGTGTGTGGTGAGACCCAGAAATCTGAAAGTGTTTCAGAGTGAAGATCAGTAGTTTAAAATTTATTCCTCTTCAAGGATGTGGCAACTCTGTAAGAACAAACCTGAGATTTGGAGGATTTCTTCAAATTTCTAGTCAAAAGTGAAGTGGACAGCAGCAGCATTGATTTTACCAGGTATTCCTCAAAGTATCTATGAAATTATATGTTCCTTATAAGGTGAAAAGGTCACCATTGAAAGGAAAAGAAATTTACAATTTACATACTTCATTGAAATAAGTTTTCAGTCAGAGATATGATGAGAAGTGTGTATGATTCTGAAAAGTAGTGACTGCTTGTATTTTGAAAAGAATTTGTAAAACAGTGAGATGCATGGTTATGATAGTGGTTCAGTAGATGTTTTAAACCCGATGGATCTAGATGTAGTTCCTAGATCTCCAAATCCTCTGTCAAATCTGAAAGAGATTGATAAAGAGATTGTAGTATGTCTTCAAAAGATCCGAGAGAAATTCATCTGATTTTTAAGAAAGAAAATAGGGAAAAGAAAAGAGGAAGAGTCATCATGTATTTTTTTAAAAAGATTCATAGCTGCGTTAAATGAGTTTCCAGCTGATGCTAGACCCCATGAGCTTGTTTTGATTGAATTATTTTTAGAGCTTGATGAGCCTGACTCAATTAATTGGTCTACTACCTTGAGAGAAGAGAGTGTTGCATGTATTAAAGAATGGATAGATAAGATTGAAGCAATTAAATCTGAAAATGTACACAAGATTGAGGATAGTGAGGGAGATGAATCCGTGAGTGGATATGCCTCCTATGATGCTAAAGATGATTCTTATTCTCAGCATGACAGTTTAGATGTGTATTCAGAGCAAGAAGAAATTTATGAGAAAATAAGTAATTGTTCGAGTATTCATGAGCCCGTTGAGGTTTTAGATTTTAATGATATGGGTCACCTTGTTGTTAAGTTCAATCCACAAAATGTTTGCAACCCCAGTTATGAAACTATGTTGCAACATATAGCAACACTTTATGAGCAGCATGATAAAGGTTATGATGCAGATGTGAGTTGTTGTAATGATGAAACAAATGTGCATAGAGACATGAGCACTGTTGATTTAATACCTTTATCAGATTGGGACAATGTTTACAGCTCAAAGGATGAAGCCAAGAAAAATGGAAATGAAGAAGGTTCACTAAGTAGTGAACAAATTTCAGAGCTCTTAGCTGCTGATTTTCAGAGGTATGCATCCAAAAATGTGCCCAATCTCTCACGCCCAACCAGTACTTGTTTAGATATTGATGATGTTTTTGAGGGTGTGAAGTATGATACATATGCTATTGATTCTTTCCCTATTTTTGATTTGAGTGATGGACAAGATGAAGATGCATACATGCTCGGTAGGTGTGATAATGTAGATTCATATGTTGATATGAACTCAGATTTTGGTATGCATGGTGTGGATCTTGCTGTTAAAAAGAATGACAAATTTGAAGTAGTTTTCTCAGATTTAAAAGTGGGAAATGAACCATTGACAAGTGACAATCATGCATTTTCATGTGTGCAAAGTGCTGATAGGAATTGTGATCAGCAAGACGAATTGCAGTCATGTTATGAGGAAGTTTTCCTCTCTAGTTTGCAAGCCATCATTGTGGAAGAGTGTTTATCATTTGAGAAAACTAGAAATAGAGATGTGCCTGATGTTTTCAACTTTCAGAATAAGTTAGGCCACTTTTCATTTCAGCTGGGAAAGAGTGGTAAAGAGTATGACACTCTTATGTCACCTGGTGATCAGCACGTTCAGCATTTGTTTGGTTTCCAAAGATTGATTGATTATGAACATGCTACTGATTATGTTTTATGTGATCAGCTGATTAGAAGTGGAAGTGTTTTTGATCAGGAAGATTGGAATGATGATCGCAACTTACCTCCGGTTAGTGGAAATGAAAATCAAGTGTTTGACAGAGGTAAGAATTGATTTCAGTTTTGATGGCCCGGGGCCATTGATAAGTTGTATATTTTGTACAGTTGCTTTGCTTTTGGTTGGGTGGTTTTCAATAAGGTGCCCTGCTATTTGGGTAGAATAAGGAAGCCCTGTTTTTGAAATGAGAAGAGAAGAATGAGAAATGATCCGTTTTTGGGTGGTCTGCTTAACCAAAGATATCTGGATTCTTGTGTTGATCTCGCAATCAACCATCCCCAGTCAGAGCCATTGTTGGGAGTATTTAAAATTGAGTCAATTTTATAGGCCTATTTCAAAATTTTGCTCTGCATGTCAGAAAAGTACCTAAATAAGTCAGTTTGAATGCCTAGTTAGCAAGGGGGTAAAATAGAGCCAGTTGATTTTCAGAGGGTAAGGCTCGGGATTCATGTCCCACACCTTTCATTTGGCCTATTCAGTGATGTGCAACTTTTAGAATTCAATTTGGATAAGTTTACTAGGTACCCATTTCGAGGGGTGAGCTGAAAGTGCATTCTAGGCACAAGTGCAAATTTTATTAAGTTGCCTACTTTGGGTGTTTCTATCTTTTGCCCTGTTGATCGTCATGGAGAAATTCAAAATGGATTCAATTATATGCATAAAATTGAGTTACCCTGCAAAATTTTAGGTCTTGACGAATCCATTTGCTCAGTTTTCAAAACCAAATCCGTTTGCAATTTGTGTGTTTTGGCAAGTCCCTGTTTCGACAGCTAGTCGGAGCCCTGTTTTGCACAATTGTAAAAATTGTCTCAGTAAGAATCATGCCAAAAGGTTTCTTCCAGGTTGATGTCAGTATAAATGGTGAGCTACATTTCAAATTTCAAGTCCTTATCAATCCGTTTGATCGGTTTTCAAAGCTCAATCCGTTTGTAGTTTGTGATGTTTGCACAAGTGTAAAAATGTCGCGGTGAGCGTCATGTCAGAATGTTTGTCCTGGGATAATTTTGGTATAAATGGTGAGCTACATTTCAAATTTCAAGCTTTTATCAATCCGTTTGATTGGTTTTCAAAAGGACTCATTTTGCCATCAAATTCAATTATCCGCACTCCAGTGTTATATCAGTTAATGTAGCCATTTTTGTGCATTTGCATCCTGTCAGTCTGGTGATTGAACTAAGAATTCAAAGATTTAATATGTACTTAAAGGTACCTGTGTTCCAAATTTGAGGGCCTACGGAGGTCGTTTGATATTTTTGAGAAAGGCATCATGTGTTGCCAGAACATTGACTTCATCAGGTCCGCAGTGTCGACAAAGCCAGTTGGGCATTTTCGGAAATTATTATCTCTTCGCTCGGGACTCATCTTGAGAAATAATTTGGTAGAAGTCATCCTTGTATATCAGAGTACACGCCTATCAGATGGCGAGCTCCAGAAAGATGTTTTGACGGGTTTTAAAATTACGTCTTCGCGATTAAATGCGAAAATTGTGGCGTAATTGCCTGAAGGTTGTAAAATGCAATTTTATAATCCGAAAACGAAGCCGATCATCTCCAAAGGTATGTTTGAGGTCCGCAAAGCTTTTCAGAAGTCAGTTGTATGAAAACGAAATTTTTTTTAGTCGGACCCATTTTGGGGCCCGACCTGGCTCATGCCCATGCATTGATTTTACTGGCAACTTGGTTTGCTAAGAGAATTTCATAATGTTGAAATGTGGTTTGTAATCACAAAACATGTCATATGAGTTCAAGATGCTAATAGAACTCCAAGAAATTTGAAAGTGGAGAGTAATACTAAATTCTCCTTCGACGACAGAGAAGGGACATTTAGAAATTCAAGCAAAATGCAGCTGGAAGGTGGAGCGTGAAAGGCAAATGGTAGAGGCAGCAATTAAACACTTTCAAATAAGTTTCAATTGGCAGGCATTAAGTCGAATCCAATAGATTGTGGCATGATGAATGGAGGAAAGGCAAATGGTAGAGGCAGCAATTGAACACTTTCAGGCAAGTTGCAATTAGCGAATGAATACAAGTAAAATCCCTCTTTCACGTCGCTGTCATGTGTGGGTAAAAGGCTTCTCTAAAAGTTCCAACAAATATGTTGGAAAATCTGAAATCTTCAGCAAATAACAAAATGCCATTGGCCATTGTAAAGCCAAATTCCACAACCTTCATTCTCCTTGTTGTGTGTGATGGCTAGGAGTGTAATTTAAAACTCTCAAACAAATGCAAGTAGTAGGCTGTAGCTTTGGAAGGGGGTTTTAAAGAAAACACTTCAAACAACAAATGCAAACAATAGTCCAACATTTTCCTCATGTGCTCCCCTCTATGTGGTTTTTTTTTTAGATGGCGTTGAAGTTAACAACAGCAAAATGTAAAGGAAATGCAGATTTGGCAGATGAATGCTAGTCCACTCCCCCACGTTTTTTCCTCATCCTTCCATGCTGAATGTGGAGTTTGAGAAGCAAAAAACCAACAGCAAGTAGAACATGGTAGACTACGTGGGTTATGAAAGTCTCCAATCAAATGCAAAATCCTCCCTGTTGTGCGTGGCATGGAGAGGGCATTAAAACATGTTTTATCAAATGCAAGTATTCGCTGGCAGTATTCCCCTTGCGTGGATGGTGAAGGGGGCAGCGTTTTAAACCTTAGGCAATAGACATTCAAGTTGCAGCCATTAAAGCTCAGGCAAAAGCTTCAAAATTGCAGTCCTAGGCATAAATAATTATCCCACATTGGTTGTGCACTGGGAGCTTTCAGTATTTATATACAAAAACGCACTATACTATAATGTCTAAGCCATAAAGGCTTTTGACACAAGGTACCTATGGGCGCCCAAGGCAGGCCCATGCATGAGCATGCTTCCCGAGGCAACATAGGAGTTGACTGGATGAAGACCAAGTGGACCCCACGTAGGCATGCTTCCCGAGGCAAATAGACAAAATTTTGCAGACGAAGGCCGGGTTAACGAGCGAGCAAGTTCGAGAGAGATCAACGGCTCGCGCTATTTCGCGAAGGGAGATGCACATAGTTTAAACCCTACGAAATAGTGAAAGTGAACGAGAGCCGTCCATGTGGCACATAGGTGGTGGGTACAGTCAGCGGTCCAGCAGGCAGGTCCCGGTGAGGTAGCACCCAGTGGCGATGACGTGGCATACAAGCAAGCAGCCCAGTGGCGGTGACGTGTCCGACAAGTGGAAAAAGATGAGGTGTCATCCCAGGTGGCATACGGTCAACCGCATCGACCAATCAGATCTTGCCACGTGGCAAGGCGTCAGAGCACAAATGGAGGCAAGAAAAATCAAATTTAAAATGATTAAATGATATAGTTTAAACTATAGAGAAATTCAAAAAATTTAAATGATGGGTCCATGTTGAGGATTAATTCGTCCAGGGCTCAATTTTTTGCCAAAGTATAAAGTGTTATATGTTTTCAGAAAGCTCTCAGAGTGAGGAATCCGATTATGAAGTTAATTTTGACAAATGTGAGATATTTTAGAAGCAGTTTCAACGGGAACGAAATTCAGTTAGAGAGGAGACACTTGGCAATTCAGTTGCAGATTTGATTTTCTTCTCTCCTCCTTTTTATTCCGAATTCTTCTCAGTTGTAGGGGTTCTAGAAATTTGGAGAATGACTCCATTTTTTCATGGCTTCCAATTCTGAGTATTCTTCCAGATTGTACAGAGTAGGGTTATCCTTTCAGTAATGGAGTTCGATTCTTTGCTATAAGTGTTCTTAGCTGCAGGTTCTTGTGTATGTAAGGCATGCACAAATTCACATAGAAGTTGTCTTTGGATTTGTATTTTCATTATATTCAGATCAGATCCTCAAGGAGGATGAGATTTGTTATCTCAAGGAGGTAATTGTGATTGTTTGCAGAGATTCTTCAAGGAAGAATTTAAATTCTGTAATAAATCATGAATAATGGAATATAGTGTTTGGATTTGATATTTTTTGTGATTGAGCTGAGCAATGCATTTATGCAAGGAATTAAATGCATGAATATTTAATAATGAAGATGGATTTGCAGTATAAGGTTTCATTTATAGTTTGATGTGTGACTCTGTTGCCCTTGGATAAGGCACTGATCTTACAAGTTTGGGGATGTCTTTCAAATCAAACAATTTAAAAGATAAATCGATTTCCCTTTATGTTTAGGGGTGTGTTCTTCTCATTCCAAGCTCTATTTTGATTTATGATTTATACAGATCTAGCCAATCTGTAGTGTGTTCCTATTTTGGTGAGCTCGTGGAGTGGTTTGTCTACTCATTGTTGATGCAGTCTTATGTTTGTGATTGTTGTATTCAATGCATCAAAAGGGTGTCCCCCCCTAGGTCTAGTAGAACCTGAAGTGCAGGAGGATCATTAGGATCCTATGTTATGTTTTCCAAGCCCTGAGGTGTTTCATTGATTGAGATTGGCTATCTCATAGATAGATTTGCAGGTGTCTTGGGTTATCACTTTTGGTGAACAACACAGCCGACCTACTATAATTGGTCTTAGGTTATGATATAAATGTAAGATCGAATGTGGAATGCGAAGAAGGTTGTGTGTGAAGGTATATGCAAGATTAAGCAGAGCTATACATGAAGACATCATTTGAAGGTAAAGCTAGGGTTTTGTGGAAGCATATCAACATTACACGGGTACTGAATCTAGCATATGAAGATGTTATTTTAAGCAGTCCATTCTTATTGGATTTAACCATCCAAATGTAGTCAGTGTGACTCCCATTTGTGTTTGAGCAGTGAGCTCTAAGCGCTTGGCCTTTCTGCATGTGCAGACCCCATTTATGTACACTTACTATCTGCAGTAGTATCTGTATGCAGGAAAAGCGGGTCGATAGAACTTAAATATGTGAAAATATGTTCCAAAATACCTGTCCACACACACACATGACTTCTTGGTGCAAGCTATGGAGTAATAAAGTATTACTCAGCTTCCCAAGGTTGGTCCCATGGTTCTCTATCTCACAATGTCCCTCAAACCAATGTTTTTGCTCTCAGATCATTGAGCAAAATGGTTTAGGGATGGCAAATGCAAGAACGAGGGATGCTTTGATAGATTTTAGTATGAGATGCATCCTAAGCTATGCATGATTCTAGAAATGCAATAAACTAGATTATAAGATGACAAGGTTAGTATAAATACTATACTAACATGATATATTAGTCTATAATTGAGCTAAATGATAAAGAAAGTATTCTAAACATCCATATTTAGACTAATTTCTAATTAAAAGAGGCTAAAATGATGAGCATAAAAATGATATGGAAGATTGAATGTATTTAAGCATAGGTATGATACTACAAATTTTGAGGATGTTTAAAATGGAGGAATGAGAGCTCTATTTATAGCAAAAACAGGGCAATGGATGGTCAGGATTGAAAGGCTTAATCAAGGGTTGAGTTTGAAAGTTGGGGATCCATGTTTGTAATTTGCACCAATGAAATGGTGACAAGTGTCAACATAGGGTTGGGTTGAACGAAGGGGTTGGAGACATTAAATGCCTGAGAAGACCTTAAGGTTATCTAGAAGGTAAGGGTCAAGTCTAAGTTAAGATTACCCATTGGATTAAGAGTTAATCCAAGGATAAACCCTTGTGCAAATGATTAAGAGATAATCATGGTCAAAGCATTAAATGCTTGATGAGACCCTTGGGCTGGATGAAGGTTGAGTTAAAAGAAATTCTTTAACTATGTAAGAGGGTTTGAGTTAACCATTAATGGTTGTGAAGACTTTGGGGAATTAAGTGGTTGAAGACTTGAAGCCTTTAATGGTTATCAAAGACTTTGAGGGTTTGAAAAGTGACCTCCCCTTGCTTAGGGATGTGACAAAGTTTAGAAGATGGGTTAGACTAATTAGAAGCGATTAGAAGAGTCTAGAAGGAATTAGAAATAGGTTTTAGGAAGCAAGTGGGAGATGTAGGATTTTGCAAGTGGATGGAGGGATAATAGGATTTAATTGAATTAAATGATTTAATTCAATTTGGTTGCAATTTGGGGAAATTAAATAAATTAGATTTACTCAATTTAGGATAACTATTTAATTAAATTTGTATTTAATTAAAAGTGGATAGGGGGAATTTAATTGAATAAAATGATTTATTCATTAAATGGGTATAGTGAATTTAATTTAAATAAATTGAGTAATTTACTTAATTAAATAGAGGAATGTGGATAATTTAATTAAATTGGATTTAATTAAATAGAGAAATGAACATAAAATATTCATTTAGGAATATGGTCATTTTTATACGTCTACATTTTGCCCCTCTTTGAAGTGACGTGTGTGCACATGTTATTTCAAAGAAAATGATGCGTTGTCATGATTTATGATCAAATGCAATTTTTGTGCTGTTCTTTTGATTTGCCAGTCGTGCCCCAGATTTGATTTGATGCATGATGCCCCAGATTCGATATTTGATGGTGATGCCCCCTCGAGAGATGAATCAATTTTTTGAAATTTTTTGATTTGATTTGATGAGTTGCATGTGATGTGTAGGATTTTGTCAATGTAAAATGCGTGTAAATTGATTCATCTCCCAATAATGTATAGCATGTAGGGTATAGGGGAGACCGCAACCATAGTACATGTCCGTGTGACTAACCCTAATTTCATTTTCCTCCTATAAAAGGGGAAAAGAGCTTTGATTTGATTCGTTTGTGCCTTGTTGACTTTGGAGAAAGAGAATTTGGTCTGCAGAGAAAAT
Source organism: Cryptomeria japonica (assembly GCF_030272615.1). NCBI lineage: Eukaryota > Viridiplantae > Streptophyta > Pinopsida > Cupressales > Cupressaceae > Cryptomeria > Cryptomeria japonica. The sequence goes on along the minus strand of NC_081408.1, from coordinate 291,885,786 downwards.
GCCTATTCCGTATTCTAGACACCATTTCGAGCGCGTTCGGAGGTACCGGAGACCTGCCACGTATGGACCACTAGTAAGTCAACATTTTTGACCCTCTTTTGATTTCGGATTTGGTTGTTTTTAGACGTTTTTTGATTTTTAAAACTTGGGTTTAGCATTTTAGCGCATCTAAAGCATAGATTAGCGCATACGAACTTTTAAGTAGCGCATCAAGTCTATTTTAGGGGTGCGTCTGAAATAAAATAGAATGAAACATAGGAAACATAGGTTAGCGCATAGACGCAGAATAGCACATGGCAATAGTCGGGTAGCGCGTAGGATCAACAGGTTAGCGCGTAGGGTTAACCTAGCGCATAGGGGTCACAGGGGTTCGCATGGGTAAGGGGGTTTGACGCGTAGGGCTAACCTAGCACATAGGGTCAAATGGGTAGCACCTGGGAGGGATAGATTAGCGCATAGAGTCAGTCTAGCGCATAGGGTAGGTTAGTTGGCGCATGGGGGGAAAGATTTAGCATGTAGAGTCAGTCTAGCGCATAGGGCAAATAGATTAGCACATAGGAAAAACAGCCTAGTGTGTGGGGGAAGTTTAGCACAGCGGGAGTCTATTTTAGCACATCTGGAAAATTTATGCATGATGAGCCAATTTGTAAATTTGTTGTGCCTGTTTGTCATGATTTTAGGGATTTGTCTAATATGAGTGGCGATATAACTTGTTTTTGATTTGCGATTTTTCAAGTTATGTATAGATATCAATGTGGTGTTTTGATCAAAATACGATTTGTTTGCGTATCGTGTTTCAAGTTCAATGTGTGAAGCCTGAGTTGTGTTACAAGCTGATATGGGTTGGAAACTTGATTTGTGTTACAAGCTGATATGGGTGGGAAACTTGAGTTGTTTTACAAGTTTATGTAATTGTGGAGACTTGAGTTGTGTTACAAGTTTTGATATGGTTTTTGATAACTTGAGTTGTGTTACAAGTTGATATGAAATGATAGGATTTTGAACTTGATGTAGATGAGAAAATTGTTTCATGTTGTTGATGTGAGTTTGATTTTGATATCGTTGTTTTGATGTGGAAACTGATATTGGATTTGTGTTGCTTGTTGACAGGAGTGATTGGGTGTGGTGCAGTTGCGGGAGAGATTTCCCAAACCGTGGACATTGATACCGCAGTTGTCTCAGGCCGATCTTGACATTATTGAGAGATGTGCATTGACCTCTCTTTTGGATATGCCTCGGTTCACTGTGAACTGGGGGCTACTGACAGCATTGGTGGAGAGGTGGCACAGTGACACAAACACCTTCCATTTTGCTACTGGAGAGATGACAATCACCCCAGAGGACTGTTACAGGATTCTACGGATTCCTGTAGTAGGTGCACTACTACCATATGAGCAGTCGGAGGAGGGTGGGATAGAGGCGCTGCACCGTGTCTTCCATGATGAGACTGTTTGTGGCTATGAGATCCCATGGCAGGATTTTTTGGACCTAGATTACACACCACTGCCATCTGTACTAGTAGGGTTTATTGGTGGATTCCTTTGTCTTGATCGCAGGTCAAAGGGATTCTCGGTGGGATGGGGGCTAGTATTGGAGGAGATGGTGACACAGGGCTGACGGTTTTCATGGGGATCAGCTATGCTGGCCCATCTATACAGGGGTCTACATGAGGTGGTATACCTTGGTTACGGTAGTTTGTCAGCTGGCGTGACACTGTTATAGGTATGGTGTTGGGAGCACATTCCAGCGGCGAGGCCACTAGCAGACAGGGATAGGCCCGTGGGATGCACATATGCATATGGATACAGGGGTTTAGTTGTCCAGCATAAGCTGGGCAAACTAGAGCATTGGAGGAGAGTGCTTGATGACATAGATATGGTCACCTGGCGACCGTACATAGGATGCGAGGTGTGGGCAGAGGATGGGCTAGAGATGCCCTTTGTTTTCATGACCAGATACCTGATCGGGAGGACCCCATTTGTGATCAAGAGGTTTGTGGTGACCTGAGTTTTGAGGCAGTTTGGGCGCCAGCAGGGTATTCCATAGGGAGCGTGCCTATATGCATGGCGGCGGCAAGATGTAGCGGATTGGGGGCCGACCATTGATAGTGCAGTGGCGGTGAAGGAGTTTGTTGGGTTGGCCGGGCAGATATGGGATTATGCCCTTGAGATTCAGGATGCGGGCATGACTGATGAGTTTGCTCGATTGTTTACTACACGGGCGGTGGCCAGGATATCTGATCTTGATGAGATGAGGCCAGCTTTTGATTCGGATGAGGAGGAGGGAGAGGGAGATGATGATGATGATGGAGAGGATGGAGGAGATGGATGAGGGAGAGGAGCTAGAGGGAGGTGGGGAGGTAGAGCTAGGAGAGGAGATAGGGGTGTGGAGAGAGCGATGAGACAGGGGATGATAGATAGGGGGAGAGGTGGATTGGCTATTGGAGCCGGTGGAGAGGAGAGAGTGGGGGAGGTGCTAGCTACGGTGGGGGGTGATGATGAGGTGAGGTGACCAGTAGAGAGAAGGAGGACAGACGTGCTCCCACCTCCAGCACCGAGGACGGGCAGGGTAGGAGGAGTTGCCCCTGCATAGGTACCGCTACGAGTTTAGATCCCTACACATGTTGAGGATGCACAGATCCGGACCCTATAGGTGACTGTATAGCAGCTCCAGGCACAGATTTTGACCTATCAGTGGCAGATTTCTCAGTTGACCACTGAGTGGGACATTGAGATAGAGTGGAGGGGGTGAGCGAAGGAGGTGGTGTCTAGTATGCAGAGAGCAGCGGTGGGTGGTCCTATGAGAGACACCCTGAGAGAGCTAGTGTTGAGAGCTCAAGAGGCGGAGTACTATCGACGACACTATGAGGCTGTGGTACCCAGGGACGAGTGAGTACAAAGCTTTACACAGTCGAGATCCAGTCAATCTCGAGATACTGGGTCGCGGTCAGAGAGCCGAGGTGTGACAGGGCCACTGAGACAGGACCCTCCTGGGGATCCAGGGGTGGGTGCATCTGGAGCGAGACCATCTCCGTCAGGGGATAGTCATACTTGAGAGACGTGATCTCTGTTGTATTTTTGATCATTGTTATTTTGTGTACTGGACATAGTTTGGACATATTTTGTACATTTTGAGCATTTTGAGATATATATATATACGACACCATTTTCTTTGATCATGTGGTATGTTTATACGGGTGCATTTGATGTGGGTTATTTCGTCATGATGATGCAATGCTTAAATAGATGATATAATGTATGATGCAGGATGTATGCTTTTATATGCTGTGAGATGTATCTTGAAAATGAGATGTATGATTTGATATGCTGTGTGATGTATCTTAAAAATGAGATGTATGATTTGATATGAAACTAAATGTAAAATGATATGCAAGTATATTAAAATGATATGCAACTATTTTTTTGGTAGCATCCTTATTCTGTATTTGCCATCCGATATAGCCATTTGTTTGCTTTCTTTGTAGATATCATCATTGAGCATTTGATTTGTTTAGGATATGTTGAAAATTTATACAAGCATAATGGTATAATTGAACCATAATAACTTGAGAAAAATTTACATGATATTTGATTTTGCAAGATAGCACAAGTGTGAAGGTATAATTGAACCAGGATGACCTGAGTGCGTATTGCGTAAACAGACAAGACAGAATCATTTGTATGCGTGAAGTGGAATCAGGCCTTCAGTGATAGTCGATGTATCATGGCTCGAGGCTAGTATTCACACAGTACAAGTGATCGCCTCCCAGACAGAAGACTAAAAAAATATTGGAAGTTCCTCATGACCTCTAGATTTGAAGCTTTTTAGTGAGAAAAGGAAGAGAATCCAATAATTCCAAAAAGTTCAAAATGCAAAACTAGGTAAGATTTTTATGCGATAATGTAACATTTAATACTTCAGAAAAATCATCCATCCTTGGTATTTTTGTGAATTGTTTTGTTTGGTTTTGCGATGAAGTGTAGTTTTGGTTGTTGGATGTCATGCTTTTGAGTTTTGCAAGTAGCCTTGATGTCTTGAATGTTCGCAATATTGAGACGATTTAAATGTCCTTAGCTGAGTGTCCCTCTTGATGTGAATATGTACAATGATTTCCAAGCCATGGTGTATTCATGGTAAGAGTATATATATGGATAAACCAGGATAGTGACTACGCTAAGTATGTCCTGAATGGATATTTTTTAAGTGTCGGGTGATGGCCGATAGTGTTTTTACGGATAAAATGGTATGGAAATAGATAGAGGAGCCATTCTTTCACAAGAGCGCCTGTTTACCAGGTTTTCACCATTTGTTTTTATTGTACTTGTTGCTTTTTCTGGAGTTTTTTTTTTTTTTTGCTTATTTTGGCTTTTTTCGTGCACTAGGTTACTTAAGTGTAGTACCTCTTTAGATGGATGCTATTAGTTGGTTCGTTGAGCACATCTCCTTCTGAATTTGTGAACTGATAGGCACCTAGTCCATAGACTGATATGATAACATAGGGACCCAACCAGTTAGGTTCAAATTTCCCTTTCTTTTCTCGATCTTGCTGATTTCTTGGTTTTTCTTTAAGGACTAGGTCACCAACCTTGAAGTAGCGGGGGATGAATTTGTGATTGTATCTCCTGCACATGCATTGTTGATATGCTTTGAGATGAGTATAAGCATGCTAATGTCTTTCATCTAATAGTTCAAGTTCTTGCAGTTGGTTAACTTGATACTCTTCATCTGGGATTAAAACTTTCAAAGAGACTCTGAGAGATGGGATTTCTAATTCCAGGGGTAAAATGGCTTCTGATCCATATACCAATGAGTTTGGTGTTGCTCCTGTAGGTGTGCGGATGCTGGTTCTGTATGCCCAAAGTGCTGGATTGAGTTGTACGTGCCAATCTTTGCCTGCATCATTCACCATTTTCTTGAGGATTTTCAGTATTGTCTTGTTAGACGCTTCCACTTGATCATTTCCCTGTGGGTAGTATGGTGTAGAGAATCTATGTTGGATTTTGAATTTTTCACATAGTTCTTGGACATCATGATTTTTGAAAGGCTGTCCATTATCTGTGATGATTGAACTTGGAATACCATATCTGCAAATCAGATAATTAAGGATAAAAGAAGCAATTTGTTTCCCAGTCACTATGGTCATGGGAACTGCTTTTATCCATTTGGTAAAGTATTCTGTTGTTGTTATAATGAACTTCTGTCCATTTGAAGATGAAGGATGAATTTTGCCTACTAAGTCCAGTCCCCACTGACAAAAGGGCCAGGATGTTGTAAATGGCTGCAGTTCCTGTGTTGGTGCATGTATCAGATTACCATGGAGCTGGCATTTAGGACATTTCTTAGCGAAGTGATATGAGTCTTTCTCCATTGTAGGCCAGTAGTATCCCATCCTTAGAATCTTTTTAGCAAGAGTAGTACCACTTGAATGTGTGCCACAAATACCTTCGTGAAGCTCGTGTTAAGAAGAATCAGAATCATTATGATCAAGGCAACGAAGAAAAGTACCACCTCGACAATACAAAATATCAGCGGTAAGGGTGTAACGGGTAGCTTGTCGGATAAAGTTACATTTTTGGTTACGGGAATGGTCAATTGGTAAGATATTGTGCTTGAGGTAGTCATATATTGGTCCATATAACGAAGAATCTGAACCAGTCAAGGCATAGATAACCTGGGATTCAGAGTGGTCATAGGCGTGGGAGAATAGTTGCTCTACCAGGAACTCGTAACGACTCTGTTGCTCTGGAATTTGTAATAGTGAAGCGATAGTAGCCATTGCATCAGCTGCTTTGTTGTTTAATCTTGGTATTTGCTCGAAGGTGATGTGCAGAAAATACTGTTTGAAGTCATCCACCATTCACTTGTAGGGTAGTAGCTTGTCATCCTTTGTCTGATAGTCATTGTTGATTTGATGGACTAATAGTTGTGAGTCTCCATAGACTGTTAACTCTGTGATTTTCAATTCTACGGCCATTTTGATGCCTATAACCAGTGCCTCATATTCAGCCACATTATTTGTGCATGGAAACATAAGCCTATATGATCTTGGTATAGTGTGTCCTTCAGGAGTGATGAACAAAATGCTAGCACTGGAACCATGTTGTGTATAGGATCCATCAAAGTATAGGGTGCATTATTTAGTAGAAAGCGCAAGAACGTCCCTATCTGGAAATTCAATCTCCATGGTGTGTTTGCCTGGTAGTGGTGTTTCAGCCAATTGATCAGCAATTGCTTGTCCCTTGATGGCTCCTCGTCTTTCTATGTATTGGATGTCAAATTCACTGAGAATCATGACCCATTTAGCCAATTGGCGTGTAAGAGCTGCCTTGCTGAGTAGATATTTGAGAGCATCAATTTTCACTAGCTTGATGGTGTGTGCTAGCATATAATGTTGGAACTTTTGAGATGCGAAGACCACTGTTAGGCAAGCCTTTTCAATGAATGTATAGTTGAGTTCATAGCCATTCAATGTCCTACTGATGTAATATATGGCGCGTTCCTTCCCTTGTTGATCTTCTTGTGCCAATAGTGCCCCCAGTGATATATCTATTGTTGAGATATATAAGATAAGAGGCTTTCCTGTGACTGGTGGTACTAGAACTGGTGGATTCATCAGGTACTGTTTGATTTGGTAAAAAGATTCTGCACACTTGGCCTCTCATTTGAATGGTACATTTTTGTGTAGTAAATGGTTAAAGGGTAGACTTTTATCTGCTAGCTGAGCGATGAATCGCTTGATTGATTGAAGTCATCCTTGTAGAGATTTGAGTTGACTGATATTCTTTGGTGGTGGCATGCCCATAATGGCTTGTACCTTTGCTAGATCTACTTCAATACCTTTAGCTAAGACAATGTAGCCTAGTAACTTGCCTGATGTAACCCCGAAGACACACTTCTTAAGGTTGAGCCTAACTTGGAATTTCTCCAATCGATCAAAGATCTTTGTTAGGATGCTGAGATGTTCTGCTCTGGTGAAGGATTTAGCGAGTAAATCATCCACATAGTCTTCTATAAATGTATGCATCATGTCATGGAATATTGTGGTCATTTCTCTTTGATAAGTAGCTCCTGCATTCTTTAAGCCAAAAGGCATAACATTCCAATAGTACATTCCCCAAGGATAGGTCAATGCGGTTTTATCTTGATCTTCTGGGGCTATTTTGATTTGATTATAGCCTGAGAAACCGTCCATTAGTGAGAGCATTGCATGGCTTGCTGTGAGATCGACAATTATGTCGATACTCGGTAGAGGAAAGTCGTCCTTTGGACAAGCTTTGTTGACATCTCTGAAGTCAGTGCATATTCTAATACTACCATCTGGTTTTGATACTGGAACAATGTTGGAAATCCATTCTACATAGTCAATGGGTTTGATGAATCCGACGTCTAATAATTTCTTTAATTCAGTTTTGACCATGAGTGTTACCTGTGGATTCATCTTTCGTAGCTTTTGCTTGACTAGTTTAACTCCTGAAGAGATGGACAAGTGATGCATGATTAAGTGTGGGTCCACTCCAGGCATATTAGCATATGACCAAGCAAAGTTAATTTTCTTTTCTTTAAAGAAAATGATGAATGCTAATCTTTCTTCCTCTATCAGAGATTCTGCAAGGTGTAGGTTTCTGATTGCTTCTGTGGTAACAATGTTGATTGATTGAGTGGGCTCAATCAATATGGGTGATCGCTCATGAAAGTGCTCAGGAAGAGTGTCAAGTCTCCCATCATTGGGTTCCTTAAAAAGGTTTGCACCCTCAGATGCATCCTTTATTTTTACTTTTTTGTGATCTAGAGCAGCCATTGACTGGTTTTCAGCATTAGATCCTTTATTTGGTTCATTTTTGCAACTGAGAGACTTGGCACTCCCTGGTTTGTAGACATCATTATTTCGTTCACTTGCAGAGCCTGTTTTCGGATTTACGGTACATAGGTAATGGATAATAGATTCATCATTTGGGAAAATTGGTATATCATGGATTTCAGGTTCATCCCAGTCGATGAGGTCAAGAAAGACAAGCGGTAAGGAATCACTAGGTGGATCAAGTTCGGCTACTGTGAGTGTTAGGACGAAGCTTTTATCATGTTTGTTCTGGGTTTTAAAGAAGTTCAGGATTTTGTCGAGGTCTTCGATGGTATTATCTTCTACATAGACTTGTTCATAATGTTTTTGTTCGCTTTCCGTGACGTCATAGATATTTTGCGGTCCAAATTCAACAGGTTTATCTCTTGTGCTATGTTCTTCTTGAGAAATAGATATAGAATCAGTATCATTAGGGACATTTGTAGTAGCGTTGGAGCAGGTAACCCATTCATATTCATTGGAATCAGTCTCTAAGGCATCATCCCAGATTCTATTAGTGCTGTAAACTGGTATGTTGTATGGTGAAAACAAATCTTTGATGATAGATACCATTTTGATAGTTTTGTTGATTCTGTGTCAGATCCATCTTCTATTTTCTGTATTTGTTCATAGACTGTGCTTTTTCAGGGAGAAACAAAGGTATCCGAAGATGATTTTATTTGTTCTTGAGATATTGGTGTCTGAATATGAGCTACTGCTGTAGATATGGCCCTTTTGTGTTTTAGAAGCTTTTCCTGATGTAACTTCTGATCCTGATGTTCCCATGCCTTGCAGATTGTTTCTACTAATTCAAAGAGTGCTTCCTGCCAGGACTCTTCTTTGTACTTCGTCTTTACTTTCCATTGAGGTTTTGTAGTTAGGTGGGGTGGCCTTTTTAATAGGAAGGTGAGCTCATGATCCAATCCTGCTTTGTTTCTATTGGGTTGGGAAGGAATATTTATAAGTTCAGTGACTCCTTCCTTGCATTTCCCAATAGGTCCTTTACCGTCATATCCCATTTGCTGCATGATTAAGTATCCTTTCCCATATAGGTGTGTAGGTAAAACAATGTCCAGAGCGGCTGCTCTATTATCTTCTTTCTCATCTTTGTATAACCAGCTAAGAATATCGTTGTCTTCTGATTCATGTGCCAGAGTGCCCAATTGGATGAAGGTACCATCAAATTTGGTGATGGGCTAAGTGACCAGATGTGTTGATGTAGTAGGAAATCCATGAGATTTAGGTGATGTTGGCAATTTGGCCAAACATAAAGGCTCCAAAGAGTATTCTCCAATACCTTGGTCTTTGATTTGCATTTTCTGTTTGAAGTCTCCCCATAAAGAGTTGGATTTTGTTGTTTGTTGATCTGATGTTGAAGATCGCTGCTTTTCTCTATTATGAGGAACCAAACTGTCTTGGGCTGCCTCCATTGCGTTGCAATGTTGAAATAAATTGTGATCAGCAGATATGGAGACCTCTTGTCCGTCATAAAGAAATTTTACACACTGGTGATATGTGGAAGGTACTACCTGCATTTCATGTATCCAGGGTCACCCTAATAAAATATTGTAGGTAAGGTCTATGTCCAAGACCTGACATACAGTATCCTTTTGTATTGGTCCCACTTGAATAGGTAATATCATAGTTCCTTTAGAGGATCTTTCCTCATCATCATATGCCTTTATGGTGATCTTCTTGCAGGGATCAATAGATTCTTCTGAGAAGCCTAATGCACGGATAAGCTTTAAAGTACATATATTAAGTCCGGTTCCTCCATCTATTAGGACTCTTTTTACTCGGTGTTTGCAAACAATGACTTCGATATGGAGAGGAGTATTATGCAGATGGATTAATGAAACATCGTCATGTTCTGAGAAGGTAAGGTTATGAGGTCCAGTCATATGAGCGACCATGGCTTGAAATCTGTCTGTATCCAAGTTTTGAGGTAAATTGGTTTCCAATAGCGCTTGTTCTAATATGTCTTTGTGCTTTGGTGATAATTTCAACAATTCTAGTATAGATATCTGTGCTAGAGTTTTACGTAGTTGGCTGACCAAGTCATATTGGATTTTTGGTGTGGTAGTTGTAGGTGCAGTATGTCCTTTCAAGACATATTTCTGAGTTCGGGTTGTTACATTGACAGATTCATGATCATGCTTATCTCGGATGGTGATGACATTTACTTGATGATCTTCAGCTGATATGTGATTTATGGTGTTGTTGTAAATATGGTTGATACGAGCTGTGCGTGTATTATCTGATGTTGAAGCTCCATCTTTGTAATTTGGAAGAGGATTTTTAAAGGCTCCATGATCACTATTTGTTTTGAGACCATCTATTGTTAAGTCACCTCGATCAAGCATATCTTGCACCACGTGTTTTAACCTCATGCAATCATTCATCTGATGACCCTTGTTATGATGGTAATCACAATAGTGTGAATCATTCCACCAAGGTGGTTTGATTTGAGGTTCATAGTTGCTGATTCGAGGCAAGAAAAGAATCTTGTGTGCCAAAAGTTCTCTGAATGCTGATTCTAGTGATTGCCCTAGTGGTGTGAAGATACACTTTTGGAAATTGTTTGTGTTGTTGCGTGAATTGTTGTTAGGTCTTAGATTCATGTTTTTGTTTTGAGTATCATTGGTGTTGTTTGTGTTAAGTTGTCCTTGATCAGTGTTTGGTGCATATGTGTTAGCATTTGGATTAGCATTCTTAGGATTTTTGTGTTTTGAGGATTTCCGAATAATGCGAGCACTGGTTGCTTAGATTTGGGATCATATGATTCATTGTTGCCTTCGTTTTTGTTTCGAGTCCAAAATCGAGATTTGTCAAGGTTGGTGTTGTTCTGGTTATTGTAGTTTGATGAGTTTGTTCCCTCCTTGTAAAATTTGAGTGTTCCCTTTTTGACACATACTTCTTCTACTTGAATGCCATTCTCAATTAATTTAGCGAAAGATGGTATGCATTGAAGTTTTAGTCTGTAACTCATTTCACTATTCAAGTTATTGATGAAGATTTCCATTTTCTCCTTCTCAGGAATATCTCAAGGATATCTAGAAACCATACGTCGCCAACGTTGAAGGAATACCATGAATGTTTCATTGTTCTTTTGGTTTGGTGTTGCAAACATCTAGCATGGTTATGGCATGTTGGATGTTATAGGAATATTGGGTTATGAATTTGTTAACCAATTTATCAAATGATCTGACAGGTGGCGTAATTTTGGATAACCATTCCATGGTTTTCCCTCCCAAGCTTCTCGGGAATAACCTCATCAAATAGGTGTCATCATGAGCAAATTCAAGGCTCAGTGTGTAAAATTCTCGAACATGATCTCGGGGATCACTTTTCCTATCATATTTATCAAATTTGGGGATGTCTGAGTTTGGAGGAAAAGGCACCATGTTCAATCTTCTATCAAATGGATAAGGAAAGATTTCATTCAAAGAGTATCGCACTGTTGTCCCTTGTTGCATATCCTATATTTGCCTTTGCAAAATTTGCATTTGTTGAGTAAGGGCTGCCAACGGTATATTGTCTTGTCGAGGGAAAAGTTCTTCCCTTGTATTTGTTCTCAGCTGAAAAGGTGTGGTAAATGGTATATTTTGCTCTGGTGTTTCTAGCTCAGGTATACGCATTTCTGGTATGCGTTGCTCTGGGATGTGTTGCTTAGGTATATGTTGTTCAAAGTTATGGGTTTCTTCTTCTCTTTGTTGTTCTTGATATGGATATTGTCGAGATCCAGTTTTAAAGATGTTTGAGTCTAAATCTTTGGGAAGTTTAACGCCTTTACTTGTAAGCATGAGTAGATATTTTTCTTTGTCATTTTCCATGAGTTTTTCTACAAGCTTTTGGAATGAAGGGTTTTCCTGACATTCCCAAAGAAGTGCTTCAGTAATTTCAGGTTCTTCTAAGGGTGGAACTTCAAAAGGATTTGACAATCTTCGATTCATACTAGAGTCAGCGTCTGTCTCGCTTTGTTTGTTTCCTTGAGAGCGAGTAACATGTATTTTAGTAGAAACTCTCAGTGATGAAAGGGACAAAAGCCTTGTTGATATGTTGTTCGGGGGTGGGTGGTTCTGGTCGAGATGTATTATAAGTGATACAGTCATCAGGCAAGAATGCTGGATTGATTTTTCCTCCGTGGTTTATGATTTGATTAAAAGCAGACTTTTGACAGTATGCTCTTGTCTTCAAAGGTTCTTTGTCAAATTCACTAGATTTGTTTTCAATATAACGTTTGACGTGATGAAGGAATACCCGATGAGATTTGAATAGTTGACGATTGATGTATAAGAATTTGTTTCTCTTGATGAATTTGGAAAAACTAGGTTGTTGTTTCTTCAACGTGATGTTACGATAAAGGTTCTTTCTTCTCAGAATATGAGGTTTAGTCATGCATGAGTAATCAATGGTTTCCTTTGATTTGTTTGGATTTGGTCGATCTTGTTTGAAAAGTTTCAAATTTTACTTTATCAGAGTGAAGGTTTAGATGCCCCTTCACGACAAAGTGTGTCAAATGATGTTGATAAAAGCTTCCCAATATGGAAACTTGGTTTGACAATTTAAAAATTTTAAACAAGTGGTTTTTGTGAGATAAAATCCATAAGATGGTAAAGGATTTTGTTGATACTAATGATGAGGTTTCCAGATTATGATAAGGTAGACATGTTTTATCGTGTGATTCGTTTAGGATTTTACAACGTTTGTTTTGACACAAATTTAGCTCAAAAAATAGTCTTAACAGTTTGTTTTTGCTATTCTTGTTTGATGAAAAATGATGTCTGATGGAGAAGGTTTCTAAAAATGTTTTTGAAATTTTAAAAATTTCTCACTGTTTTGCCCTTTGTTTTTGTGTTTTGGATCACGCGCTAAAACAGAGGCTACATGTGCTACCAAATTTACCTTATGCGCTAAAATATGGACCACACGCGCTAGGCTGCCCCCAGACACGCGCTAACGTTTTGAATGGTCAAAAATATTTTCTATTTGTTTTGAAAAAGTTATGCGCTACCCTGGGCCTGCCACGCGCTAACCTATGAACTTGATGCACTACTTTTTAGCCTCTACGTGCTAAGCTGATGTTTCCACGCACTAGACTTTTTCTTTAATGCACTAAAAGATTTTACACTATTTTGCCTTGAGATGAAACACTACTGTTTTGAACCGATGCACTAATTTGAGGTTTGGATGCACTAACATAAAGCCTGCACGCGCTAAGAAGTTGCTCTTATGTGCTAAACTGCCTTAATTTTTCCTTTGGTTGATTTTTTTCAAATTTTGAACTTTTGTTGTAAAATTTTCAAGTTTGATGGATGATTTTCTGAAGTAGTAAATGCAAGCACGGCACAAAAAGTACAACCATTTTGCCTAATCTAAGAAAGAGTGTATGTTCTATGAGGATGTGTTCAAATCCCCCATGTTTTAACAGGTTTTAATACGAATAAATACACTTTAGAAAGACTCTTTAGTCAAGGGTCATAAATAACATCATAGCCCACTAGTTTCAATACTCCATTAGCTCAAACAGCCGTGTCACCCCCTAAAGGGCGCCCATTTTTTTGCCTTTTGCTAGAAAGTAACCCAAAGTGAATCGCTTCATAGTTGAGTAGTTATCTTAGGAGATATATGATGAGTAATCTTGGGGGCGGATTCTTCCCCACCCTTGCATTATGATGTTATAAATGTCTGGTTACTGACTCCATTCAAAGCTTCTATTTCTATGGTTTGTAATCAGGCTTCCCGTTCGACCGTCAGTGATAAACTCCCTCAGGAGGCTTTTCAACCTTAGAACAAAGGCTTTACGTATCTCAAGGATACGGGGGGAAGGCTAATCGCTACGCGCAACCGTTGAAAAGGACTTTCGTCACTTTCCACTTTTGATTATAGTGAGTTGGAATTCTTGGCATCAAAGTCATTCCCCACTTAGGTCGTTCCCTTCACACTGGCCATAAACGGCTTTAAAAGTTGATTTGAACTTCTCGGGAAGACAGGCCTGCTAAAGGTTTTACTGCTTGAAGTAAAGAAAGCTTTTAAGAGTGGTCTAGATTTTTGATCACCCAGTTAAGGGGAGAGCATATTCCTTCCACTTTCGAGACAAGGCAATCGAGTTGTTCTTTTTAGCCTTTCAGATAATGATTTGTTGTTTTCTATTTGGAGATGTTGCTCCAATAAAGCATGATGTTCTTTTTAACCCTTCATAGCAATGATTTTCTAATCTAAGAAAATAATTTGGTCAACAAAGCAAAATTTTGATCTTTGGTGGTCAACAAAAGAAATCGATAAAAGAAAATTGTCCAGCTCTACCTGCAAGAAATTGTCAGAGTCCTACAAAATTCCAGTTAAATAGTTAGAAAAATCCGGATTTTGGTGGACTTCTACAAGTCTAAATTTAATTTCGGTTACAATTTTTTTTTTTTTTAATTTTTGTCTTCTGTCTGTGATGCACTACAGAAAGGACTGTGTTATCACTGATTAAAATTGGGTTTTTTTTTTTCTCATGATTGGCTATGGTTTTTTGAATTTTTCGAATAGGGTGTAAATCCAAGTGCTTCAGCCTTGTTCTAGACCTTAGGGGTTTAAGGGTTTTTGATTTTTAGATCCTATCTTATTTGTTTTAAACCCTCTGGTTTCTAATCTGTCGTTACTTTATTCACTTAAGTTATGGGTCGTGAGGTCGTAGGAAGTGTCCCCCCTTGTTATTTGCCTAGGCGGTTACGTTGATTATTTGAAAAAATTTATGCCTTGTATGCTTTTCTTCTAAAGTTAGCGGGACCAGTAACTAATGCGCATCTCGCGGATGGATCTACGGCTCGCGCTATTTCACTAGGCGAAGTTGCGCGTAGTTTATATCCCACGAAATAGCGAAAACCACATGGCATGCCACATAGATGATCCAGCTGGTTGTTGGCAGCAAGTAAAATGGTGGCACATGGCACAAATCACAACAGTCAGCAGATCCGGGTTGAAGGTTAAAAGGTGGGCCCTAGAGGTGAGTCAGGCCGCAGGTGGATATGACCTAGCGGGTACAACTGTTAATAACACCTAGAGCCCCCTTCTAGCAAATGACAGAGTGACAAATCAGCTTCGCAAGTGATTGGATGCCAAGTGTTCATGACGAGTCAGCGGGCTCAACATTCCTGAGAGCCCTCTCGGAGGATTAACTGCCGATCAACTTCAGAGATGATCCAACGGCCGACACTATTTCGCAAGGGTAAAGTGCTCACTCTTTATCCCCGCGAAATAGCGAGAATGAACGAAAACTGTCCACGTGTCATGATAATGACGTGGGAGATAGACCTGTTGACACGAAAGTGGGGCCTCCGTGGTTTCCTTCTGGCGAATGACAGAGTGACAAATCAGCTCTGCAGGTGACTGGATGCCAAGTGTTCGTGACGAGTCAGCGGGCCCACCATTCCTGAGAGCCCTCTCGAAGGATTAAATGCCGATCAACTTCAGAGATGATGCAACGGCCGGCGCTATTTCGCAAGGGTAAAGTGCTCACTCTTTATGCTCGCGAAATAGCGAGAATGAACGAGAACCGTCCACGTGTCATGATAATGACGTGGGATATAGACCTGTTGAGACGAAAGTGGGGCCCCCATGGTTTATTTCTGGTGAATGACAGAGTGACAAATCAGCTCCGCAGGTGACTGGATGCCAAGTGTTCGTGACGAGTCAGCGGGCCCACCATTCCTGAGAGCCCTCTCGGAGGATTAAATGCCGATCAACTTCAGAGATGATCCAACGGCCGGTGCTATTTCGCAAGGGTAAAGTGCTCACTCTTTATGCCCATGAAATAGCAAGAATGAACAAGAACCGTCCACGTGTCATGATGATACGTGGTCAAAGAAGAAAGTGTGGGCCCGCCAAGGTGGAAATGTCAGTATAAAAGAAAGACATGTGGCCAGTATCAAGCAGAATGTGAAGGGAATTTCAAGGCCAATGATTCAATGCCACGTGGTATTATGCAGCCAATAAAAAAGCAGGACCCAAAAAAATGTTAAAAGCCGTCAGTTAATCTAATGTTCGATCAAGTTTCTTTTGATCGAACGGTTGGCGCTATTTCGCATGGCTAAGCTGCCAGATGGTTATGCTTCACGAAGTTGCGAAAGAGTAAAATGGAACACTTGCAGGAATGTTGTGACCCGTTGGAGCGAAAAATATGAATTCTCATATGAATTCAATTTCGAAGGGACGGCCGGAGCATGTGGAATCAATGTTACAGTTAAGGCCTGAGTACAAATATTTGATTTCCTAACTACCAAGCGAAGATATGTTTTAAAAGATTTTGCATAAGAGCAGACACAAAGTTATCTCCTTCATATCCAGAGCAAGACGGTTCAGTTGCAGAGCAAGACGGTTCAGTTGCAGAGCAATTTCCTTCAAGCAAAAATCAGGTTCTCTTATTTTTGTAGCAATTCTTGTGTGGTGTTCTAAGTAAGATAATTCTTCTATTGCAGGATTGTTTTAGAGTGATATTCATTTTCTTGCATCTTCAAAATGGCTTCTAAAAGGGAATTTTTCGGCAAGGTTAATTATTTGGAAAGAAGTGTATGTGATGATTTTTTAGAACACTTGACATTATTAACCAATCAGGCATCAAAGGCCAAAGAGTTAGTGCCCAGGGCTCCCCGTCTGAAGATAGAAGAAGGATTGTATGACAAGGGTAATTGGCTGAGATACCTACAGGTGGGATTGTCCGGGTTGGGGTTGTTTAAAGTTGGATTTGGAATGAGAAATTCTCCTGCCCCTCAAAATAGTATCTGAGAACTAGACGTTGGGAAATTGGTAGTTCCAGGGGTATTCATGGATACAGACTTGCTAACCCAAATGGCATTGAACTATGATCCAGTCACAAGATGCATCCAGGATGTAAATGGGAAAACGCTTGTGGAAATTAATGCTGAAGAATTAAAGACAACATTTGGGCTTAATGAGTTCACAAACTTCCTAGAACCCATAAATTTTACATCATTAGCCCAAGTTTACAGTGCACAGAGAAGTCATCTCAGGAATGGGCCTCTTAAGGAGCTTTTTGTGAAAATGGGAGGGTTAGCAGTTGTAGGACCCAATACACAAGAGCCCTTCTCATTGAGTATGTTTACCCTGAGGGCTAAAGGAATGTATTGGGCACTTTGTCAAGTCCTAGGAGAAGATGCGGAAGCAAATATGCCAAATCATTACTTGCTAATGATCGCCCAGATTTTGAATCCTTCTCTTGCTATCACATTTGATTATGCCTCCTTCATCGCCGATGCTATCCATGGAGGCTTGATAGGAATAAAGAATGGAAAGGTGGACAGACCTTTTGGATGGTATTCACTCTTAATGCACCTTTTTCTCTTCAAAGGTGGTGATTATTTTGCAAGTGGACTAGACCTGGTTAAGGAAAAGGAAGGAGAAAAAATGCCAGTATAATTATAGAGTACTGTGTTGTCATGGGACAGAGAGGATGCTAGTTTTTTGAAGTTTGAAAAATATTTTGCATCCAAAATAAGAACTCTCTTATGCTCCGATAACCCAAGAGTCCCCAAGGTTCTTCTGGAATTCATAAGGCCAAAAGAATTCGCAGAGAACATCAAGATTGTTCATAACTGGGGCGACATTTATATCCAGTCTCCACAGTTTTCAGAGTTTTTGGTTTCAGGGGTACTCCATTTTTGTTACCTTACCAGGTCCCTCTCAAAGTGGGAATAGTGGAGATCCTTAGGCGAATTGGTGGCCTACAAGAGGCAGAGTTAATATGCAGAGGCAAAGGGACTTTTTTCCCTGCAGCTACCATAGCCCACCAATTTATAATAACAAAAGGAGGCTGGAATTGTTTTGAGGATTTCCTCAAACCTTACCATTTATCTACTGCAGTGTCCAGGTGTGCTGATCCAAAGGACTTCTTCAATGGTGTGTTTAGGAAGAAGGTAGCATGCAAAGGTAGGCCTCATCAATTCCAATTTCCTGAAGACCTCATCAGAAATGAATTTGATTTAGATGAGCAGGAATTAAGGAAAGAAAAGTGGGTGGCTTACAAGAAAGCCTTGGATTTTGTGCATCAATTTGATGCTAGCTATGACCCATTGTCTAGCTTCTTCCCATTGGAAGAAAAAATAAAGTTTTTGATTGTTTGCTTCGAATATGTAATGCAAACACTAAAGGAGAAGAGGGAAGCTGTGATTAAAAGCAACCCTGAAAAGGCTAGAGTAATCCTAAGCAGGTCAACTTCCAGCAAGGCAATTCCTCCTGGTGATTACACATTGCATAAGAAATCAGGCTACAGTGTGTTGGTGCCTACAACAGGGGAGCCCTCTACATCCAAAGGAAAGAGGAAGATACAAGATGTCATTGACATCCAAGACACCCCAAAAAGGCAAAGGGTGGGGAAGGAAGTGCAATCAGATACACCCTTGTATTCCCCATCCCAATCCCCTATCCATACAGGAGATGAACAAGCAGCGGCTGAACACCTCTTGCAGTTAGGAAGCTTAGGGGAAATTGCATACACCTATGATGAAGTGGAAAAAGGGATGCCATAAGAGCCCATTGATGCTGAAATGGATATTACCTCCACTGAACTCAAAGGCCAAGAGTGGGATCCAGAGATAAAAACGGCAAGTAGTGCCTTTTTAGCTAATGACAACTTTGTCACATCGGAAGTGTTGGGACTGATTAAAATTGAGTCAATTTTATAGGCCCATTTCAAATTTTTGCTCTGCATACCTAAATGAAGTCAGTTTGAATGGCCTAGTTAGCAAGGGGGTAAAATGGAGCCAGTTGATTTTCAGAGGGTAAGGCTCGGGATTCATGTCCCACACCTTTCATTTGGCCTATTCTGTGATGTGCAACTTTCAGAATTCATTTTGGATAAGTTTATGAGGTACCCAGTTTGAGGGGTGAGCTGGAAGTGCATTTTAGGCACAAATGCATATTTTATTGAGTAGCCTAATTTGAGCGATTATATCTTTTTCCCTGTTGATCGTCATGGAGAAATTCAAAATGGATTCAATTGTATACATAAATGTGAGTCACCCTACAAAATTTTAGGTCTTGACGAATCCATTTGCTCAGTTTTAAAAACTGAATCCGTTTGCAGTTTGTGTGTTTTGGCAAGTCCCTGTTTCGACAGCTAGTCGGAGCCCTATTTTGCACAATTGTAAAACTTGCCTCAGTAAGCATCATGCCAAAGTGTTTCTTCCAGGTTGATGTTAGTATAAATGGTGAGTTACGTTTCAAATTTCAAGTCCTTATGAATCCGTTTGCTCAGTTTTCAAAGCTCAATCCATTTGTAGTTTGTGATGTTTGCACAAGTTTTAAAATGTCCTGGTGAGCGTCATGTCAGAATTTTTGTTCCGAGATAATGTTGGTATAAATGGTGAGCTACGTTTCAAATTTCAAGGCTCTATCAATCCGTTTGATCGGTTTTCAAAAGGATTCATTTTGCCATCAAATTCAGTTATCCGCACTTCCAGTGTTAGATCAGTTAATGTAGCCATTTTGGTGAGCGCGCCGTTTGCATCCTATCAGTTGGGTGATCGAACTGAGAATTCAAAGATTTAATATGTACTTAAAGGTACCTATGTTCCGAATTTGAGGGCCTACAGAGTTCGTTTGGTATTTTTAAGAAAGGCATCATGTGTTGCCAGGACATTGACTTCATCAGGTCCGCAGTGTCGACAAAGCCAGTTGGCCGTTTTCAAAAATTAATATCTCTTCGCTCGGGACTCATCTTGAGAATCCGTTTGGTAGATATCATCCTTGTATATCAGAGTACACGCCTGTCAGACGGCGAGCTCCAGAAAGGTGTTTTGACCACATTGAAAATTACGTCTTCGCGATAAAATGCAAAAATTGTGGCGTAATTGCCTGAAAGTTGCAAAATGCAATTTTATGATCCGAAAATGGTGCCAATCGATTCCAGAGGTATGTTTGAGGTTCCTAAGATATTCCAGAGGCCAGTAGCTTGAAAATGAAAATTTTTTTAGTCAGACCCATTTTGGGGCCCGACCTGGCTCATGCCTGTACCGTATTATTTTATTGGCGACGTGATTCCGTTAAGAGGTGTTATTGCATGGGCCATTGTGAAATCGAGATTTGGTTTTCTTAATGCTTGTTACTATGATGTCAAAGAGAGTATCAGGTGTAAAGCGTGGTAGTCATCAAAACCTCCAATAGCAATTCCAATTGGTAGGCATAAGGTGCATGATAATTTTATTTTGTCTTCATTGCTGTGGCGTGAAAAGGGCATTAGACTCTAGAAGGATTGCATTGTTCTTCCTGTGTTTTCCCTTTTGTGTATAGCTATCCTTTGGCATTGAAATTTATTTTCAAAGCTATCAAATGTGACTTTGCCATTTTCCAAAAGCTCTACGTGGTGTCTAGCAAAGGGGCTGCAGTTTAGTGTTGAGGAAAATCATGTGTTCAGAGAGGGGGCTGCATAAAGTTTCAAGTGCTCCAAGCAAATTGTAGACAAGACAAACTCCCCCATGTTTTGCCTCATCCCTCCAATAAGGTAGCGTGGTTTTTGAAGTAGTTCATAGAAGACTTCAGGCTTCTGTGTGGGCGTTGAAGTTACCAGCAAATCAAACAGATGCAATGCAAATTTGGTAACTTAGAGCTTGTGACTCCTCTGCGTGGGGGTTTTCAGATTTGCACCGAATGCAAAATGTGTTTTATGCTGGAAGGTGAAAGGTAGGCATGAGGATGTTAATGTAGCAAGAGACAAGGGGTTACAGAGATAAATGAAACCCAGCCCACACTCACTCTTTCCTCCCACGTGATGGCTGGAGAAGGGCAGCAATTAACCATTATTCAAATGCAATTAACATGTTTTGAAGGTTGCAATCTCCTCCCATGAAACAGTTATAGCAGCAGCAAAATGAAACTTCATTGAAAACTCCATGGCAAATGAATTGCCAAGTTCTCTGCGTGGCTGGAGAAGAGGTTGGAAGTTTGAAAATCTTTGCAAATGCAAATTGGCAGGTGTGAAGATAGTTGCCAATGTCCCACGTGATGGCTTTGAATTGGGAGAAACAACAATAAAAACTTTCAAAACAATTTCATTGGCAACTGCTGCAGTTTATTATTCCTCCCATGGCTGTTTGGAAGCCACGCGAAAACACAAACAAACTCTTTGGCAAGTGGAAATTTTATGCATTCCAGCAAAGGCAACAGTTGTGTGGTGCTTGGTAGGGGTGAAGCTTGGTGGAAGAGAGACTTTTCAAAGTCTCCAGCAAGCAAAACTGCAAGCAAGTGCAAGAACATGTGTAATTCCAATGTTCCCAGCCATGGCAAAATGTGAAGGCACTTATAAATATTTTCAAATAAATGCAAGTGGAGGGTGTAAGACCAGTTCAATGCCCTTTTTCCAGCAGCCCTCCTTACCATGAGTTCGAATATGGATGGAAGAGGTGTTAACTTTCACAAAATCGCCATTAAAACTCAAAGAAAACCTTCAAAATGCAGTCCCAGGCATAAGATAATTATCCCACATTGGCTGTGCACTGGGAGTTTTTGGTATTTATATGCAAAAACACACAGTAATATAATGTCTAAGCCTTAAAGGCTTTTGACACAAGGTGCCCATGGGCGCCCAAGGCGGGCCCATACGCGAGCATGCTTCCCGAGGCGAAGGAAGAATTGACTGGACGAAAATCAAGTGGACCCCACGCTGGCACGCTTCCCGAGGCAAAGAGGCAAAATTTTGCAGACGAAGGTCGGGTTAACGAGCGAGCATGTTCGAGAGAGATCAACGGTGCGTGCTATTTCGCGAAGGGAAGATGCACGTTGTTTAAACCCCGCGAAATAGCGAAAGTGAACGAGAGCCGTCCACGTGGCCGGTACAGTCAGCGGTCCAGCAGGCGGGTCCCGGTGAGGTGGCGCACAGGTGGCAGTCCAGTGGTGATGACGTGGCGGCCAAGTGGCAGTGACGAAGCAGATGACGTGGTGATGATGAGGTGTCATCCCAGGTGGCGTCCGGTCAACCCCATCAACCAATCAGAGGCCGCCACGTGGCAAGGTGTCAGAGCACAAATGGAGGCAAAAAATCAAATTTAAAATGATTAAATAATATAGTTCAAACTATATTGAAATTCGAAATATTTAAATGATGGATCCATGATGAGAATTAATTCGCCCAGGGTCCAATTTTTGGCCAAAGTATAAAGTGTTATATGTTTTCGGAAAGCTCTCGGAGTGAGGAATCCGATTACGAAGTTAATTTTGACAAATGTGAGAAATTTTAGAAGGAGTTTCCACGGGAACAGAATTCAGTTAGAGAGGAGACACTTGGCAATTCAGTTGCAGATTTGATTTTATTCTCTCCTCTTTTTATTCCGAATTCTTCTCAGTTGTAAGGGTTCCAGAATTCTGTGAGGAAGTGCTCCAGTTTTCATGGCTTCCATTTTCTGAAATTCTTGACCCAAACTTGTAAAGTTCTATGGATCTATTCAGGGTATAGAGGCTACATTGTAGGATGACAGATTATTTTCTAGTTGCAGGTCTTGCTTGTGTCAGGCATGAGTCAATTCCTCATAGTATTGTCTCTGTGTAAGTATTTCATTATTATGAATTGAATCCTCAAGGAGGATAAGATTTGTCAATTTCAAGGAAATTGTGTGATTGTTTATGGGTATCCTTCAAGGAAGGTTTTAAATTCTGTAGTCAATCATAAATGATGAAATATATTTCCAGATCTGATAAAATTGTGAATGAATCAAATAGTGCATTAATATAAGGTATTAATGCATGAATATCTTGTTTAAGGAAAATAAGCTTGCATCTATGATTCATATTTGTAGTTATGTCTGTGACTCTGTTGCCCAATGAACAAGGCACTGGTCTTGCAAGTTTGGGGATGTTTTCAGATATACATTTAAAAGATAAATCTAGTTTCCCTTCATGTTTAGGAGTGTTTGTGTTCCATTCTTTCCAAGCTCTGTTTCATCCTATTGTTTGTATAGATCTAGCCAATCTGTAATGTTTCCTAATATGTTGAGCTTGTGAAATGATTTGTCTGCTCATTGTTGATGCAGTCTTATGTTTGTGATTGTTGTATTCAATGCATCAAAAGGGTGTCCCCCCCTAGGTCTAGCAGAACCTGAAGTGCAGGAGGATCATTAGGATCCTATGTTATGTTGTCCAAGCCCTGAGGTGTTTCATTGATTGAGATCGGCTATCTCATAGACAGATTTGCAGGTGTCTTGGGTTATCACTTTCGGTGAACAACAAAAATGGCGACTCTGCTGGGGAGTAAATGAAATGTCAAGAGCCTCTGGTTAAGAAAGAATTAATTCATATAAGGTTGAGATTATCCCATCCGAGTCACCACAACAAAAATGGCGACTCTGCTGGGGATGTAACGGTGTTTTATAATTGCATTATTCAGTAAGGTTGAGAAAAGTTCTAGTAACCTTGTTGATTGCAGTCAAACCCATGAGTCTAGCTAAAATTCATTTGGGGAAGATTCTTAGAAGTTTAGAAATCTGAGAGTCATTTTCAGATTTGGAAGCGTATACCTTGCAAATTTTTGTTGCTAAGAAATTTGAAAATATTGTGTGGCTCTGCTGTGTGGTGAGACCCAGAAATCTGAAAGTGTTCAGAGTGAAGATCAGTGGTTAAGTTTTATTCCTCTTCAAGGAGGTGGCGACTCTGTAAGAACGAACCAAAGATTTGGAGGAGTTCTTCAAATTTTCAGTCAGAGGTGAAGTGAACAGCTGCAACAAATTTATCAGGTATTCCCCAAGGTTTTTATGGAATTATATGTTCCTTATAAGGTGAATCAGTCACCATAGAAAGGAAAAGAAATTTGCAGTATGCATACTTCATGTTTTTGAAACAAATTTTAGTTATATGATCAAAGAAGTATGTAGTTCTGAAATTAGTGACTGCAAGGTTTTTGAAAAGATTTTTTTTTAAAAAAATAGTAAGGTGCATGGTCATGATAATGGTTCAGTGATTGTTATAAAACCTGATGGATCATGATGTAGTTCCTAGATCTGTGAATCCTTTGTCAAATTTGAAAGAGATCAATATAGAAATTGAAAAATGTCTTCAAATGATCCAAGAGAGATTTGTCTGGTTGTTAAAAGGGAAAGTAGGGCTAAGAAGTAAAGGAGAATCATCATATGTCTTCAATGAAAGATTTTTAGCTGCATTGAATGAGCTTTCAACTGATAATAGACCCCCTGAGTCTGTTTTAATTGAGATATTCTTAGAGCTTTATGAGCCTAACTCAGTTAATTGGTCTACTTCCTTCAGAGAAGAATGTGTTGAATCTATTAAAGAATAGATAGATATGATTGAAAGTAACCAATCTGAAAATATACACAAAATTAAAAATAATGAGGGAGATGAATCCGTGAGTGGATATACCTCCTATGATGCTGAATGTGATTATTCTCAGCATGAAAGTTCAGATGTGTATTCAGAGCGAGAAGAAATTTGTGAGAATAGTGATTATTCAACTAATCATGAACCCGTTGAGGTTTCAGATGCTAATGATGTAGATCACCTTGTTGTTGATTTCAATCCACAAGATGTTTGCAACCCCAGTTATGAAACTATGTTGCAACATGTAGCAACACATTATGAGCAGCGTGATAAAGGATATGATGCAGATGCAAGTTGTTGTGATGATGAAATAAATGCGCATAGGGACATGAACACTACAGATCCAATACCTTTATCATATTGGGACAATGTTTACAGCTCAGAGGATGAAGCCAAGGAAAATGAAGAAGAAGGTTCACTATGTAGTGAGCAAATTTCAGAACTCTTAGCTGCTAATTTTCAGAGATGTGGATTCAAAAATGTGCCCAATCTTTCATACCCACTCAGTATATGTTTTGATTTCGATGATGTTTTTGAGGGTGTAAAAAATGATACATATGATGTTGATTCTCTTCCTATGTTTGACAAACAAAATGACAATGCATATATGGTTGATAGGTATGATAATGAAGGTTCATATGTTGATATGAATTCTAGCTTTGATATGCATTATGAGGATCTACCTTTTAGAAGACATGACAGATCTGGGGTGTTTTTCTCAGATTTGCAAGGAGGAAATGAACCATTGGCATGTAAAAATCATGTACTTTCATGTGTGCAAAATGCTGATAGTTTTTGTGATCAGCAAGTGGAAGTGCAGTCATGTTATGAGGAAGTTTTCCTCTCTAGTTTGCAAGCTGTCATTGTGGAGGAATGTTCATCATTTGAGCAAACTAGTAATATAGATGTGCCTGATGTTTTCAACTTTCAGAATGAGTTAGACTACTTTTCATTTCAGCTGGGAAAGAGTGGTAAAGAGTATGGCACTCTTATGTCACCTGGTGATCAGCATGTTCAGCATTCGTTTGGTTTCCAAAGATTGATTGATTATGAACACGCTACTGATTATGTTTTATGTGACCAGCTGATTAGAAGTGGAAGTGTTTTTGATCAGGCAGATTGGAATGATGATCTCAACTTACCTCCGGTTAGTGGAAATGAAAATCAAGTGTTTGACAGAGGTAAGAATTGATTTCAGTTTTGATGGCCCGGGGCCATTGATAAGTTGTATATTTTGTACAGTTGCTTTGATTTCAGTTGTGTGGTTTTCAATAAAGTGCCCTGCTGTTTGGGTAGAATAAGGAAGCCCTGTTTTGAGGAGAGAAGAATTGAGAGAAGAATGACCCGTCTTTTGGGTGGTCTGCTTAACCATAGATATCTGGATTCTTGTGTTGATCTTGCAATCAACCATCCCCAGTCAGAGCCACTGTTGGGACTGATTAAAATTGAGTCAATTTTATGGGCCCATTTCAAGTTTTTGCTCTGCATACCTAAATGAAGTCAGTTTGAATGGCCTAGTTAGCAAGGGGGTAAAATGGAGCCAGTTGATTTTCAGAGGGTAAGGCTTGAGATTCATGTCCCACACCTTTCATTTGGCCTATTCTGTGATGTGCAACTTTCAAAATTCATTTTGGATAAGTTTATGAGGTACCCAGTTTGAGGGGTGAGCTGCAAGTGCATTTTAAGCACAAATGCATATTTTATTGAGTAGCCTAATTTGAGCGATTATATCTTTTTCCTTGTTGATCGTCATGGAGAAATTCAAAATGGATTCAATTTTATACATAAATGTGAGTCACCCTACAAAATTTTAGGTCTTGACGAATCCATTTGCTCAGTTTTCAAAACTGAATCCGTTTGCAGTTTGTGTGTTTTGGCAAGTCCCTGTTTCGACAGCTAGTCGGAGCCCTATTTTGCACAATTGTAAAAATTGCCTCAGTAAGCATCATGCCAAAGTGTTTCTTCCAGGTTGATGTCAGTATAAATGGTGAGTTACGTTTCAAATTTCAAGTCCTTATGAATCCGTTTGCTCAGTTTTCAAAGCTCAATCCATTTGTAGTTTGTGATGTTTGCACAAGTTTAAAAATGTCCTGGTGAGCGTCATGTCAGAATGTTTGTTCCGAGCTAATGTTGGTATAAATGGTGAGCTACGTTTCAAATTTCAAGGCTCTATCAATCCGTTTGATCGGTTTTCAAAAGGATTCATTTTGCCATCAAATTCAGTTATCCGCACTTCCAGTGTTAGATCAGTTAATGTAGCCATTTTGGTGACCGCGCCGTTTGCATCCTGTCAGTTGGGTGATCAAACTGAGAATTCAAAGATTTAATATGTACTTAAAGGTACCTATGTTCCAAATTTGAGGGCCTACAGAGTTCGTTTGGTATTTTTAAGAAAGGCATCATGTGTTGCCAGGACATTGACTTCATCAGGTCCGCAGTGTCGACAAAGCCAGTTGGCCGTTTTCAAAAATTAATATCTCTTCGCTCGGGACTCATCTTGAGAAACCATTTGGTAGATATCATCCTTGTATATCAGAGTACACGCCTGTCAGATGGCGAGCTCCAGAAAGGTGTTTTGACCACATTGAATATTACGTCTTCGCGATTAAATGCAAAAATTGTGGCGTAATTGCCTGAAAGTTGCAAAATGCAATTTTATGATCCGAAAATGGTGCCAATCGATTCCAGAGGTATGTTTTAGGTTCCTAAGATATTCCAGAGTCCAGTAGCTTGAAAACGAAAAATTTTTTAGTCAGACCCATTTTGGGGCCCGACCTGGCTCATGCCTGTGCCGTATTATTTTATTGGCGACGTGATTCCGTTAAGAGGTGTTATTGCATGGGCCATTGTGAAATCGAGATTTGGTTTTCTTAATGCTTGTTACTATGATGTCAAAGAGAGTATCAGGTGTAAAGCGTGGTAGTCATCAAAACCTCCAATAGCAATTCCAATTGGTAGGCATAAGGTGCATGATAATTTTATTTTGTCTTCATTGCTGTGGCGTGAAAAGGGCATTAGACTCCAGAAGGATTGCATTGTTCTTCCTGTGTTTTCCCTTTTGTGTATAGCTATCCTTTGGCATTGAAATTTATTTTCAAAGCTATCAAATGTGACTTTGCCATTTTCCAAAAGCTCTACGTGGTGTCTAGCAAAGGGGCTGCAGTTTAATGTTGAGGAAAATCATGTGTTCAGAGAGGGGGCTGCATAAAGTTTCAAGTGCTCCAAGCAAATTGTAGACAAGACAAACTCCCTCATGTTTTGCCTCATCCCTCCAATAAGGTAGCGTGGTTTTTGAAGTAGTTCGTAGAAGACTTCAGGCTTCTGTGTGGGCGTTGAAGTTACCAGCAGATCAAACAGATGCAATGGAAATTTGGTAACTTAGAGCTTGTGACTCCACTGCGTGGGGGTTTTCAGATTTGCACCGAATGCAAAGTGTGTTTTATGCTGGAAGGTGAAAGGTAGGCATGAGGATGTTAATGTAGCAAGAGACAAGGGGTTACAGAGATAAATGAAACCCAGCCCACACTCACTCTTTCCTCCCACGTGATGGCTGGAGAAGGGCAGCAATTAACCATTATTCAAATGCAATTAACATGTTTTGAAGGTTGCAATCTCCTCCCATGAAACAGTTATAGCAGCAGCAAAATGAAACTTCATTGAAAACTCCATGGCAAATGAATTGCCAAGTTCTCTGCGTGGCTGGAGAAGAGGTTGGAAGTTTGAAAATCTTTGCAAATGCAAATTGGCAGGTGTGAAGATAGTTGCCAATGTCCCACGTGATGGCTTTGAATTGGGAGAAACAACAATAAAAACTTTCAAAACAATTTCATTGGCAACTGCTGCAGTTTATTATTCCTCCCATGGCTGTTTGGAAGCCACGCGAAAACACAAACAAACTCTTTGGCAAGTGGAAATTTTATGCATTCCAGCAAAGGCAACAGTTGTGTGGTGCTTGGTAGGGGTGAAGCTTGGTGGAAGAGAGACTTTTCAAAGTCTCCAGCAAGCAAAACTGCAAGCAAGTGCAAGAACATGTGTAATTCCAATGTTCCCAGCCATGGCAAAATGTGAAGGCACTTATAAATATTTTCAAATAAATGCAAGTGGAGGGTGTAAGACCAGTTCAATGCCCCTTTTCCAGCAGCCCTCCTTACCATGAGTTCGAATATGGATGGAAGAGGTGTTAACTTTCACAAAATCGCCATTAAAACTCAAAGAAAACCTTCAAAATGCAGTCCCAGGCATAAGATAATTATCCCACATTGGCTGTGCACTGGGAGTTTTTGGTATTTATATGCAAAAACACACAGTAATATAATGTCTAAGCCTTAAAGGCTTTTGACACAAGGTGCCCATGGGCGCCCAAGGCGGGCCCATACGCGAGCATGCTTCCCGAGGCGAAGGAAGAATTGACTGGATGAAAATCAAGTGGACCCCACGCAGGCACGCTTCCCGAGGCAAAGAGGCAAAATTTTGCAGACGAAGGTCGGGTTAACGAGCGAGCATGTTCGAGAGAGATCAACGGTGCGTGCTATTTCGCGAAGGGAAGATGCACGTTGTTTAAACCCCGCGAAATAGCGAAAGTGAATGAGAGCCGTCCACGTGGCGGGTACAGTCAGCGGTCCAGCAGGCGGGTCCCGGTGAGGTGGCGCACAGGTGGCAGTCCAGTGGTGATGACGTGGCGGCCAAGTGGCAGTGACGAAGCAGATGACGTGGTGATGATGAGGTGTCATCCCAGGTGGCGTCCGATCAACCCCATCAACCAATCAGAGGCCGCCACGTGGCAAGGTGTCAGAGCACAAATGGAGGCAAAAAATCAAATTTAAAATGATTAAATAATATAGTTCAAACTATATTGAAATTCGAAATATTTAAATGATGGATCCATGATGAGAATTAATTCGCCCAGGGTCCAATTTTTGGCCAAAGTATAAAGTGTTATATGTTTTCGGAAAGCTCTCAGAGTGAGGAATCCGATTACGAAGTTAATTTTGACAAATGTGAGAAATTTTAGAAGGAGTTTCCACGGGAACAGAATTCAGTTAGAGAGGAGACACTTGGCAATTCAGTTGCAGATTTGATTTTATTCTCTCCTCTTTTTATTCCGAATTCTTCTCAGTTGTAAGGGTTCCAGAATTCTGTGAGGAAGTGCTCCAGTTTTCATGGCTTCCATTTTCTGAAATTCTTGACCCAAACTTGTAAAGTTCTATGGATCTATTCAGGGTATAGAGGCTACATTGTAGGATGACAGATTATTTTCTAGTTGCAGGTCTTGCTTGTGTCAGGCATGAGTCAATTCCTCATAGTATTGTCTCTGTGTAAGTATTTCATTATTATGAATTGAATCCTCAAGGAGGATAAGATTTGTCAATTTCAAGGAAATTGTGTGATTGTTTATGGGTATCCTTCAAGGAAGGTTTTAAATTCTGTAGTCAATCATAAATGATGAAATATATTTCTAGATCTGATAAAATTGTGAATGAATCAAATAGTGCATTAATATAAGGTATTAATGCATGAATATCTTGTTTAAGGAAAATAAGCTTGCATCTATGATTCATATTTGTAGTTATGTCTGTGACTCTGTTGCCCAATGAACAAGGCATTGGTCTTGCAAGTTTGGGGATGTTTTCAGATATACATTTAAAAGATAAATCTAGTTTCCCTTCATGTTTAGGAGTGTTTGTGTTCCATTCTTTCCAAGCTCTGTTTCATCCTATTGTTTGTATAGATCTAGCCAATCTGTAATGTTTCCTAATATGTTGAGCTTGTGAAATGATTTGTCTGCTCATTGTTGATGCAGTCTTATGTTTGTGATTGTTGTATTCAATGCATCAAAAGGGTGTCCCCCCCTAGGTCTAGCAGAACCTGAAGTGCAGGAGGATCATTAGGATCCTATGTTATGTTGTCCAAGCCCTGAGGTGTTTCATTGATTGAGATCGGCTATCTCATAGACAGATTTGCAGGTGTCTTGGGTTATCACTTTCGGTGAACAATAGGAAGCATTTATGCAATTCATTTGGAAACAAAATATAGATAGATATAATGCTAGATGTGAGACAAGAAAGACTGAGTAGCCTAATAAAGACCCAGCCTTAGTGGGGGAAGAAATAAAACAGGAGATGATGGAAGAATTCAAAGTGGGACATTGCTGATGCCTTGGTGTTAGATGCAGTAAGGAAAGAGACCATACCCATGGAAGGGGTTACCTTCAATAAGCATAATGCTACACTAGTCATGTGGTCTCTCAAGAGAAATGAGAGCAAGAAAGGCAAAGACACCCCAGGGTCAAGTTACCTTTGTGGAATAATGGTAAAAAGAGTGCAGAGTACAGGGGTAGTAGAGGCTGCAAGTACTGTGTTAGAAACTACAAAATTCAGTGTTGCAGTGGCAGAGAAGGAAGCCAAAGAGAAGGAGGCCCTCCAAATTAAGTTGGAAACAGTTTTAAAGGCCTATAACAGTGCCAAGGAGGAGGTAAGAGGCAAAGATAGCATCATTGCCAAATTACAAAGCCAGTTGGTGGGACAGCACCAACAAGGTGAGTCTTCAACATTGATGATTTCCTCTTCTCCTGCAAGACCTCCGCCTAATAGCCCTATTATTGAATTTCCACCATCTCCAGCACCCTCCACCTCTCAAATGATTGAGATCACACCCCAAGAACTAGAAAACCTGAAGGAGGCTCAGACCTTATATGTAAGGAAATATGAGGAAAAGGTAAGGGCCACAATCTCCAGTTTTGCAGATACGATAAATGCCTCATTGCTTTACAACAATGTAGGAAAAATTATGGAGATGTGGAATGAGCTGAGAAGAGATAAGACAATTTTGACACCCATTTTTTACAGATGGAGACCTAGGGAGCAGGATCTAGAGTTCATGTGTGTATCCTGTGATGAAGCAAGAGCTAATCCCATTATCAAATCCACTTCTGATGTCGCTAAGGTCTTAATGCAATTGGCAACAGAGGTGGATAATGTGGATAGAAGGGTTAAATTGCTTAAGAAGGAATACACTGATCAAGTTTGTGAGTTGCTCCCAATAATTTTTGCTAATCCGGATCAGTTAAAAGACAAGCAGATATGGCTTAAGGAGATAGAAGCCAAATTGTCAGCAAGAGTCAAAGGAATCGTTGATCCTGATGATACTTCTTTCTTTGTCGTGACAATATAAGAGATAGAAAAAATTAAGTCACATTATGGTTTTCTTAATTCAGAAGTCAACAAACTGAGGAATTCTTGGAAAAGGTTGACTAAAAATAAAGATGATGTGATTAATTTTTCATGGCCGACATAAGAGATATATGGTGAGTGAGAAATTAAGTATGCCACCCATGATCCGGAACAGTTGGAGAGCGCCCCTGAAAAGACAGAAGAGGTTGCAACCGAACAACCTATTGAACAAACTGCAGAGGCTGAAAAGAGCTTGTAACTATTTTTTGCAGAAAACTTGTAATCTCTTAATTTTTGAAAAGAAATGATTGTAAAAAACTCTCCTCGAAAGGTCTGAAGCTTTGTGCATCCATGTTGTTATAAATGGATACCAGGACTAGAGGAAGGGGGATCACATAATTTTGTAAGAGAATGCTGCAGAAATTTATCTAAGCTTTTCTAAGTCTAATGGAGAATCAGAATTTATTTTAATACTCTTTGAACTGAATATAAATATACAGGCCATCGGTTTTGAGTAAAGCTTTGTGTTGTCTTCAAGTTTGTTCACAAATTTATTTACTGTTTTCATTCTAAATAATCCAGGGTTATTCTGTTTGAATGAAATTGCAAAGCAATTTTAGTATAAGTGTTTATTAGCTTTTCTCTTTAGGAGGGAAATTAAATATGCGGGATCACTCATACAAGTAAATTCTTTGGGAGGAACTTAGAATTTTGAGGACCATAGCTTAGTTTGGAATGATTGGATTCTTGTATGTGTCAGGCATATATAAGGATTAATAGAAAACCAAGCTGACGGGAAGTATAAAGACGTATTGTTTAAGGGGTTTATTTGAAGTTTAGATGACTCTGTGACCTTGGATAAGGCACTGGTATTAATTGAAGTTGTTTATTGCATGCTTTGTTGATCGAAATGCTGAATTTAAATACAATTTCCATCCTTTGTTTTCAGTTAATTTCAGGGTGAATAAATCCACTGGTTTTCTGGACTGGTTTGCTGTGGGTTTATGTTCGAAAGTGTGAATTTAATTCACAAAGGTATACCCACCTGGGCTCCGAGGAAGGCCGAAGTGTAGAAGGTCTATCCAAACCTTGTCATATGTTGCCTTGAAAATTTCCTTATCTTTGATATCTCTCTTGTACCAAGCTTTACACCATATTAATTTGAGGATGTTAAAGGGAATCAGATTTTGAAGACAACAAAAGTGGCGACTCTGTTGGAGACAATTATAACAAAGATATAAACACAGATCTGTGCCAAGACTTGTGGATTGTTATGTGTTTGTGGGAAAGGCTGCTTGTTTTCTTTTTTTCCATAGTTTTGTGGGTGGCGACTCTGTTACTATTGAACCATTCCTTGTGAGATACGAATGTTCTAAAAGAAAGACAAGTGAAATGCAAGGAAACAAGAACACAAGATCGTTCATGAAGAAACATCCTCGTGAAACCTTGCAAGAAGGTCTGCCAGAACAGTTACGAAGAGGTCAGAAGAGATCTGTGTTGCATGAGCCATCAAATGCTGCATGGGTGCAGAAAAGCAACAACACTGGTAAGATACTTGATCGACCGGTCTATGCAAAGTCTAATTCATTTTCTAGAGATTCAGAGCATGATATTTTAGGTTTTCATTTCGGATTATTTGGAAATATTGATGATGCACCTATTTTAAATCAAGATCTATCTCATGCTAGTATATCTGCAAAAGATAGAACTAGTTCAAATGCAATTAGGCACTCAGTTCCTAGGACAATAGATGGGAACATTAGTCTAATTGACATAGATCAAATTAATGCATCTGACTCTGAAGAAAACTTCCCTGATGAAGATAAGATGTCTCAAGAGATCGAGGATTTGAATAAAAGAGTCCATCATTTAATCTCCTTAAGAGCCCAAAAGGAGGCAAATAAGGAAAAGGAAGTTAAAGCCAAATTAATGGAAAGAGATAGGCTCCTTAGACAGATAGCTGATCTTGAAGTGCTTGCTAAGGAAAAAGAAAAAGGTGATGAGGAAGGCCCAGTGATTAGGGAGATCCTAATCCCTAAGACTAGACCAGCTTCTAAGTTAGTAGCCCAGCCAATTAGGGAAGTATCTAATGACTCCCAGCTTCCTAAAGCCAATTTAGACAAAGGAAAACAGAAATGGGTAGATGATGAAGTAGAATCTAAAACTGCAGAAGGGATTTCTCATAGGATTCCAGCACATGAGAGAGAGATGGAAAGGATGAGGAAGGAAAAGGAAGACCTCCAAATGAAACTGGAAAAGGCTGAGTTAGAAGCAGCGAATCAAGAAGTTAAAAGAAAGATTAATTACTTAAAGGCTCCCCCTATTACATTCCCATCAGAAGATCTCAGCAAGCCTAATCCCCAACACATTTCTTTTCCTTAGGTCAATATACAACCCGCAGTACATGCTAATATTGCCTCAGTAAGCCAAGTACCCTCAAATAAATAGTACACCCAAACATCTCAATCTCCAATCCCAAAAGCTAAAATGACCATGGGAAATAATAGTGCTATTTCCCCTTTTCAAAGAAGGCCAATCAATCTAGAATAATATAGGCAATTGTTTTTTGATGGGATCCCAGGGTATCCAAATCATGTTCCTACTGAGCTAAGAGACAGACTCCATAAGTTTGCTGAGAACAATGCAATTAGTACTGAGGAACATCTGAAATCTTTTAGGGATTTGATAAATGATTATGAGATAGCAGATGAAGATGTTATTATGAAACTGTTTGTTCAATCCTTGGTTGATGATGCAAGAAATTGGTACAGAGGTCTTCCAGTAAATAGCATAGGTTCATGGGAAGATTTTAAAAATTGCTTTCAAGAACAGTATGGTGATAAGACTAATGTGAGTTTCATGTTGAATGAGTTCAATAATATTAGAAAATCTGAAAATGAAATAGTCACTGATTTCAATGCTAGATTCCAGAAAGCTATGCACAGATTGTATCAGGTAATGAGGCTAGATGATAATATGTGTCTTAATACATACTACAATGCATTTGATTCCAAAATGGCCTATATCTTGAGAGATAAAAATCCTCATAACCTGAGGGATGCTTTTAGAATTGCCATAAATGTAGAAAGTAATAGAAAAACGTCTGGAAAATTAGGAAGAAGGACAGATGGTAGACTATGGCATGAAACCAAACAACAACCTAACAAAGTTGCTAAAGAGGATGATAAAATGGAGAAACTGGTTACTGCTATGAAATATTTGACTTCTAAGGTAAACAAAAATGATAAGCCCCATTATAACTGGCAAGATAGACCTCCTAGATTACATGATATGCCATACAATACAAATTGGAAGGATGGTAAACCCCAAGTTGAGAAGCCTAAAATTGCCCAAAGCCAAGACACACCGGATCCTTTGAAAGGGAAAACTGTTAACAATATAGAAAATACTCCTTGGTGTATTGCTTATGATGGACCACATTCTCCTCATCAGTGTGCAGTGGCTCAAGCTCTAGAAGAATCTATGAGACTAGAAGTAGAGCCTAACATTAATATGTTTGAAACCATCATAGAAAGTGATGAGGAATCTATGCAAAGTGAATATAGTGATGTGCTGGATAATGAAAGGTTAGTGCAAGGATAGTTAGCCTTAGGTTGGCATCCTACATTGAATGTGGTAACAATTGAAGATGAAGAAGTTCATCTTAGGAGGCCTAGTGAGGAAGAAGTTAAAAAATCTCAATAAGGCTGCAATCGCCAAAGCAAAACATAACTATAATCTGAGAAGCACCAAGAGAGACACTGATCAAGGTGAGCCAGGTTCTATGTTTGTAAAAGAAGTCACAAAAAAGGGGGCATCAAGCAGTGCTACTGCTATTCCTAAAGCCAGTCAAGAAAAAGAGGAATAAGTTAAAGACTTACCTAAAGGCATAGATGACAAAAATGTTGGTGATGTACAAAGAGCAAAGACAGTGAAAAGGGCTAGTCAATTCAAAATAGAAAAGGTTAAGGTTAATATTGAAAAATGTAATAATTCTACATTTGATATGGCCCAAGCTTTAACTCAAATGAAAGTCACTATTCCATTAATAGAATTGCTAAAGATTAAAGAACATAAGGATACAACTTTGTCTTTATTCTCTAGTATATCTGATAGTGACACAGTATTACCCACTGGTTCGGATAAACTGGTTCGGATAAAGTTGGAAAGGATCAAGAGTTCCAAACCCCAGAGGTCTATGTTGGAACCACTATCACTCAGGAGCCTTCTCAAGTAGATCCCTTCTATGTTACTTTGCTAGTCAATAACCGGTTGATTAAAAACTGCATGATAGATTCAGGAGCTGCTGCAAATGTAATGCCCTATGGTGTTATGAAAGAACTAGGGTTATCAGTAACTACTGTGTATGGGAAATGCTATGCCATGGATAATAAAGAAGTGCCTATGATAGGTACAATGAAAGATGTAGAAGTAAAAATATCCGCATTTCCTGAAGCCACCTATAAAATAGATGTAATTGTTACTAATACTAAACCCCACTATGGTATGTTACTTTCTAGGCAGTGGGCAGCAACAGTAGGGGGAAATGTTCAACTGGACTTGTCTTATGCTACTATTCCTATTGGTGGCAATCAGGTCAAACTATACAAGGAGCCACGAGCTCCTAAAGTAATTGAAAATGTGGACCCTAGTATGCTTAATTGTATGATTGATGTAGATTTGGATAACTTCAGACTTCAACCAATATCACCTCAATTGAAGAATACTGACCCAATTGTAGTCGAGCTACAAGCACAACAGTATGGGTTGTGGCAGATGTATTTTGATGGAGCTTGCTCCAAAGAAGGATCTGGAGCAGGGGTTCTTTTTGTGTCCCCGTCAGGTATAACTTTCAAATACTCATTCCTATTGGCATTCTAGTGCACAAATAATACTGCAGAGTATGAAGCCCTGTTATTAGGACTTGAGGTTGCGAAAAGGCATGGAATTCAACTGTTGAAAGTAATGGATGATTCAGAATTAGTTGTTTCTCAGGTGAGATCTAGATATGCATCCAAGAATGATAGATTGAAGCAATATAAGCATGCTGTTTGGGATGTTATTGAGCATTTTGATGCATTTTCTATTAATTGGATAGAGCGAACCAAAAATATTATGACAGATTTCCTAGCTAATGTTGCTTTGAAAAATGATGATGCAACACTAACTGGTATTTCCACTGTGGAAATAAAATCTAGGCCTACTATCCCTGATAATGTGTACAATTGGCAAGTTTTTGTTGATGATGAAGACATTCTTAGGTTTATCCAATGTGTTGATGATTATGATGGACAAAAGATTGATTGCAATGCATTGGTGGAAGTGGTAGATAATAGAGAGACAGTGTTTGAAAATGATGTTGTCCAGTTGGAAACCAATGAGATACCTAAAGGGTTAGTGGAGCTAGAGAGCATGTTTAGCTATAATGATAGTCATTTACACCAGCAATCTACCACTAAGTTAGAAGAGTTAGAAGAGGTAAACCTGGGGACAGGATCATTTCCTAAGCTGGTATATATCGGAAAGAAATTACCCCCTCATGTTAGGACTAACCTTATCAATTTATTGAAAAGGTATAAGCATGTCTTTGCTTGGTCTTACGAAGACCTAAAGGCGTATAGACAAGATCTTTTTCAGCATGAAGTTCCTTTACTTCCAAATGCTAAGCCTTTCAGACAGAAACAGAGACCTATCAACCCCTTATTAGAAACAAAAATGCAACAAGAGTTGACCAAATTGAGAGAAGGGGGAATTATCAAACCAATAAGGCATTCTTCATGGGTCTCCAATTTGGTCCCAGTAAGGAAGAAGAATGGATACATCAGATTGTGTGTAGATTTTAGGAATCTAAATGTTGCTTCCCTGAAAGATAATTATTCATCCCCAAATATGGAAACAATGCTACAAAGAGTGACAGGTTGTGATATTTTATCCATGATGGATGGCTTCTCAGGATACAATCAAGTGTTGGTAAAGGAGTCTGAACAGTTTAAAACAGCTTTCACTACTCCGTGGGGAACTTATGTATATGTGAGAATGCTATTTGGATTAAAAAATGCAGGAGCTACATTTCAGAGAGCTATGGATGTGGCTTTTAAAGAATTCATAAATATTATCATGGTGGTTTACCAAGATGATTTAACTTGTTTTTCAAAGAAAGCTGATGATCATTGTGAGCATCTAGAAAAGGTGTTCGATAAAGCCCTAGAATTTGGTGTGTCACTGAATCCCAAGAAATGTCATTTTGGGGCCACTGAAGGGAAGTTATTGGGACACATAGTTTCCAAGGAAGGGGTAAGAATAGACCCTGAAAGAATTGAAGTAATCAATAGGGTGGCTGAACCTAAAAATGTGAAAGGTATCCAATCCTTTTTAGGCAAGGTAAATTTTGTCAGGAGATTCATTGCAAACTTCGCAGAGATAGTGAAACCTATTGTTAAATTGCTTAAGAAGGATACAAAGTTTCATTGGGATCAAGAAGCTTCAAAAGCTTTTGATGAAATTAAGAAGGCAATCCAAGATGCACCAGTATTGAAGTCCCCTGATTATAGTAAGCCTTTTTCCCTGTTTTCTTTTGCTTCATATCACACGGTGGCTGCAGTATTACTACAAAAAGACAATGAAGGATATGAACATCCCATAGCATTCTATAGTAAATCTTTGCAGGCAGTAGAACTAAAATATGAAACCATGGAGAAACAAGCTTATGCCCTAGTTAAAGCTGTTAAGGCTTTCAGGCCATATTTAGTAAATGCAAACATTATTGCCTATGTCCCACATGCTGCAGTTAAAGACATTTTGTCTCAGTCTGAGGTTACTGGAAAGAGATGCAGATGGATTAATAGAATTCAGGAGTTCAACTTGGAGATAAAGATCACCAAATTGGTGAGAGGTCTAGGCTTGGCTAAGCTCATGACTGAGTCAAATTTCATGAATGTAGAAATACACAATGTTGAGGTTGGAGATGTTTTGGTCACTAGTATTGAGAGGCAACCCTGGTACATAGAGATAATCCAAGTTTTGAGAGGTGATATACTCCCAGAAGGAATGACATACAATTAGAAAAGAACTTTGAAACTTAAGTCCCAAAAGTATGTGCTCATTCAGGGTGATCTTTTCTGGAGAAAAAGAGATGGAGAGTTACTAATGTGTTTGGATGAATTTCAAGCTAAACACTTATTGATTGAAATGCATGATGGGGTATGTGGAGGTCACTATTCTGCTAAGACTACTACTGGTAAGATAATACGAGCTGGGTATTATTGGCCCACCTTATTTAAAGATACCCATGCATATGTGCAGAAATGTGATCCATGTCAAAGATTTTCCTCCAAGCTCAAGTATGAAGGAGCCTTACCCCTAAATTCAGTCTCTGTAGAGACTCCTTTTGTCTAGTGGGGCATTGATTTTATTGGAGAAATTGTTGAGAAGTCAGGGAGAGGTCATGGATGGATCATAGTGGCCACTAATTACTTCACCAAATGGATAGAAGCTATCCCTACCAGAAGAGCTACTAGTAAAATTGTCATTGATTTCTTAATGGATAGTATTGTGACTAGATTTGGAACACCTGCAAAATTGGTAATGGATAATGCTATGTGTTTCAGATCAGAAGAATTTGTAGGCTTTTGCAATAGTCACAGTATACTCATGTCATACTCATCACCTTATCACCCCCAGGGAAATGGACAAGCAGAATCCAGCAATAAAAGCCTATTGAATATC
Organism: Cryptomeria japonica; assembly: GCF_030272615.1. NCBI lineage: Eukaryota > Viridiplantae > Streptophyta > Pinopsida > Cupressales > Cupressaceae > Cryptomeria > Cryptomeria japonica. The sequence goes on along the minus strand of NC_081408.1, from coordinate 291,846,735 downwards.
ATCAAGAAAATCCTAAAGGAGAATAAAAGATCTTGGGATCAAAAATTGAAGTTAGCTTTGTGGGCGGATAGAATAATAGTTAAAAAATCCATTGGAATGTCACATTTTGAGTTGGTTTATGGCACCCAAGCCAGACTACCGGTAAATAACCTTCTTCCAGTGTATAAGTTTTTGCAGGATGAGGACATGGAAATATCTGAACCAATGAAAAGCAGAATGATCCAAATTGTAGAAATGGAGGAGCTTAGGACTTCTGCCCATAAGAAAAATTAGAAGATCCAGTTGCAGTCAAAATATCTTTTTGATAAAAGGACATCACTAAGGAAGTTTCAAATTGATGACATGGTTCTTCAGTGGAATGCAAAAGGACAGGATAAAAGAAAGCATAAAAAATTTGAATCACTATGGATTGGCCCTTTTGTGGTTTGTGACCTGAACGGTAAGGATTCATATTTCTTGAAGAATATGAATGATGAAATGCAGGAATTTCCAGTGCATGGACAATTCCTAAAGCATTATTTCTCTTAATGTCCATGCACGGTAGGTCCTTTGTTTGTACATATTTTGTTTTCTTTCTTGCTTTTCTAGTTTTGGTCTGTTTCTCCAGAGTTTCTGAGTTTTCTTGTGTTGATCTCGCAATCAACCATCCCCAGTCAGAGCCGCTATTATCACTGATTAAAATTGGGTTTTTCTTTTCCCATGATTGGCTATGGTTTTTTGAATTTTTCGAATAGGGTGTAAATCCAAGTGCTTCAGCCTTGTTCTAGACCTTAGGGGTTTAAGAGTTTTTGATTTTTAGATCCTATCTTATTTGTTTTAAACCCTCTAGTTTCTAATCTGTCGTTACTTTATTCACTTAAGTTATGGGTCGTGAGGTCGTAGGAAGTGTCCCCCCTTGTTATTTGCCTAGGCCGTTACGTTGATTATTTGAAAAAATTTATGCCTTGTATGCTTTTCTTCTAAAGTTAGCGAGCCCAGTAACTAATGTGCATCTCGCGGATGGATTTGCGGCTCGCGCTATTTCACTAGGTGAAGTTGCGCGTAGTTTATACCCCGCGAAATAGCGAAAACCACATGGCATGCCACATAGATGATCCAGCTGGTTGTTGGCAGCAAGTAAAATGGTGGCACGTGGCACAAATCAGAACAGTCAACAGATCCGGGTTGAAGGTTAAAAGGCAAGCCCTGGAGGTGAGTCAGGCCACAGGTGGATATGACCTGGCAGGTACAGCTATTAATAACACCTGGAGCCCCCTTCTGGCGAATGACAGAGTGACAAATCAGCTCCGCAAGTGACTGGATGCCAAGTGTTTCTGATGAGTCAGCGGGCCCACCATTCCTGAGAGCCCTCTCGGAGGATTAAATGCCGATCAACTTCAGAGATGATCCAATGGTCGGCGCTATTTCGCAAGGGTAAAGTGCTCACTCTTTATGCCCGCGAAATAGCGAGAATGAATGAGAACCGTCAACGTGTCATGATAATGACGTGGGAGATAGACCCGTTGACATGAAAGTGGGGCTCCCATGGTTTCCTTCTGGCGAATGACAGAGTGACAAATCAGCTCCGCAGTTGACTGGATGCCAAGTGTTCATGATGAGTCAGCGGACCCACCATTCCTGAGAGCCCTCTCAAAGGATTAAATGCCGATCAACTTCAGAGATGATCCAATGGCCGGCGCTATTTCGCAAGGGTAAAGTGCTCACTCTTTATGCCCGCGAAATAGCGAGAATGAACGAGAACCATCCACGTGTCATGATAATGACATGGGAGATAGACCTATTGAGACGAAAGTGGGGCCCCTGTGGTTTCCTTCTGGCGAATGACAGAGTGACAAATCAGCTCCGCAGGTGACTGGATGCCAAGTGTTCGTGACGAGTCAGCGGACCCACCATTCCTGAGAGCCCTCTTGGAGGATTAAATGCCGATCAACTTCAGAGATGATCCAACGGCCGGCGCTATTTCACAAGGGTAAAGTGCTCACTTTTTATGCTCGCGAAATAGCGAGAATGAACGAGAACTGTCCACGTGTCATGATAATGACGTGGGAGATAGACCTGTTGAGACGAAAGTGGGGCCCTCACGGTTTCCTTCTGGTGAATGACAAAGTGACAAATCAACTCCGCAGGTGACTGGATGCCAAGTGTTCGTGACGAGTCAGCGGGCCTACCATTCCTGAGAGCCCTCTCAGAGGATTAAATGTCGATCAACTTCATAGATGATCCAATGGCCGGTGCTATTTCGCAAGGGTAAAGTGCTCACTCTTTATGCCGACGAAATAGCGAGAATGAACGAGAACCGTCCACGTGTCATGATGATACGTGGTTAAAGAAGAAAGTGTGGGCTCGCCAAGGTGGAAATGTCGGTATAAAAGAAAGACACGCGGCCAGTATCAAGCAGAATGTGAAGGGAATTTCAAGGCCAATGATTCGATGCCACGTGGTATTATGCAGCCAATAAAAAAGCGGGACCCAGAAAAAGGTTAAAAGCCGTCAGTTAATCTAATGTTCGATCAAGTTTCTTTTGATCGAACGGTTGGCGCTATTTCGCATGGCTAAGCTGCCCGATGGTTATGCTTCGCGAAGTTGCGAAAGAGCAAAATGGAACACTTGCAGGAATGTTGTGACCTGTTGGAGCGAAAAATATGAATTCTCGTATGAATTCAATTTCGAAGGGACGGCCGGAGCATGCGGAATCAATATTACAGTTAAGGCCTGAGTACAAATATTTGATTTCCTAACTACCAAGCGAAGATATCTTTTAAAAGATTTTGCATAAGAGCAGACGCAGAGTTATCTCCTTCATATCCAGAGCAAGACGGTTCAGTTGCAGAGCAATTTCCTTCAAGCAAAAATCAGGTTCTCTTATTTTTGTAGCAATTCTTGTGTGGTGTTCTAAGTAAGATAATTCTTCTATTGCAGGATTGTTTTAGAGTGATATTCATTTTCTTGCATCTTCAAAATGGCTCCTAAAAGGGAATTTTCTGGCAAGGTTAATTATTTGGAAAGAAGTGTATGTGATGATTTTTTAGAACAGTTGATGTTGTCAACCAATCAGGCATCAAAGGCCAAAGAGTTAGTGCCTAGGGCTCCCCGTCTAAAGATAGGAGAAGGATTGTATGACAAGGGTAATTGGCTGAGAGACCCACATGTGGGATTGTCCGGGTTGGGGTTGTTTAAAGTCAGATTTGGAATGAGAAATTCTCCTGCCCCTCAAAACAGTATCTGGGAACTAGATGTTGGGAAATTGGTAGTCCCAGGGGTATTCATGGATACAGACCTGCTAACCCAAATGGCATTGAACTATGATCCAGTCACAAGATGCATCCGGGATGTAAATGGGAAAACCCTTGTGGAAATAAATGTTGAAGAATTAAAGACAACATTTGGGCTTAATGAGTTCACAAACTTCCTGGAACCCATAAATTTCACATCATTAGCCCAAGTTTACAGTGCACAGAGAAGTCATCTCAGGAATGGGCCTCTCAAGGAGCTTTTTGTGAAAATAGGAGGGTTATTAGTTGTAGGACCCAATACATAAGAGCCCTTCTCATTGAGTATGTTTATCCTGAGGGCTAAAGGAATGTATTGGGCACTTTGTTAAGTCCTAGGACAAGATGCTGAAGCAAATATGCCAAATCATTACTTGCTAATGATCGCCCAGATTTTGAATCCTTCTCTTGCTATCACATTTGATTATGCCTCCTTCATCGCCGATGCTATCCATGGAGGCTTGATAGGAATAAAGAATGGAAAGGTGGACAGACCTTTCGGATGATATTCACTCTTAATGCACCTTTTTCTCTTCAAAGGTGGTGATTATTTTGCCAGTGGACTAGACCTGGTCAAGGAAAAGGAAGGAGAAAAAATGTCAGTACAATTATGGAGTACTGTGTTGTCATGGGACAGAGAGGATGCTAGTTTTTTGAAGTTTAACAAATATTTTGCATCCAAAATAAGAACTCTCTTATGCTCTGATAACCCAAGAGTCCCCAAGGTTCTTCTGGAATTCATAAGGCCAAAAGAATTCGCAGAGAACATCAAGATTTTTCATAACTGGGGTGACATTTATTTATATCCAGTCTCCACAATTTTCAGAGTTTTTGGTTTCAGGGGTACTCCATTTTTGTTACCTTACTAGGTCCCTCTCAAAGTGGGAATAGCGGAGATCCTTAGGCAAATTGGTGGCCTACAAGAGGCAGAGTTAACAGGCAGAGGCAAAGGGACTTTTTTCCCTGCAGCTACCATAGCCCACCAATTCATAATAACAAAGGGAGGTTGGAATTGTTTTGAGGATTTCCTCAAACCTTACTATTTATCTACTGCAGTGTCCAGGTGTGCTGATCCAGAGGACTTCTTCAACGGTGTGTTCAGGAAGAAGGTAGCATGCAGAGGTAGGCCTCATCAATTCCAATTTCTTAAAGACCTCATCATAAATGAATTTGATTTAGATGAGCAGGAATTAAGGAAAGAAAAGTGGGTGGCTTACAAGAAAGCCTTGGATTTTGTGCATCAATTTGATGCTAGCTATGACCCATTGTCTAGCTTCTTCCCATTGGAAGAAAAAATAAAGTTTTTGATTGTTTTCTTCGAATATGTAATGCAAACACTAAAGGAGAAGAGGGAAGCTGTGATTAAAAGCAACCCTGAAAAGACCAGAGTAATCCTAAGCAGGTCAACTTCCAGCAAGGCAATTCCTCCTGGTGATTACACATTGCATAAGAAATCAGGTTACAGTGTGTTGGTGCCTACAACAGGGGAGCCCTCTACATCCAAAGGAAAGAGGAAGATACAAGATGTCATTGACATCCAAGACACCCCAAAAAGGCAAAGGGTGGGGAACGAAGTGCAATTAGATACACCCTTGTATTCCCCATCCCAATCCCCTATCCATATAGGAGATGAACAAGCAGTGGCTGAACACCTCTTGCAGTTGGGAAGCTTAGGGGAAATTGCATACACCTATGATGAAGTGGAGGAAGGGATGCTAGAAGAGCCCATTGATGCTGAAATGGATATTACCTCCACTGAACTCAAAGGCCAAGAGTGAGATCCAGAGATAAAAAAGGCAAGTAGTGCCTTTTTAGCTGATGACAACTTTGTCACATCGGAACCATTTATGCAATTCATTTGGAAACAACATATAAATAGATATAATGCTAGATGTGAGACAAGAAAGGCTGAGTAGCCTAATAAAGACCTAGCCTCAGTAGAGGAAGAAATAAAACAGGAGATGATGGAAGAATTCAAAACCATCACTCCTGAGCAGGGAAGAATTCAAAGTGGGACATTGCTGATGCCTTGGTGTTAGATGCAGTAAGGAAAGAGACCAAACCCATGGAAGGGGTTACCTTCAATAAGCATAATGCTACACTAGTCATGTGGTCTCTCAAGAGAAATGAGAGCAAGAAAGGCAAAGACACCCCAGGGTCAAGTTACCTTTGTGGAATAATGGTAAAAAGAGTGCAGAGTACAGGGGTAGTAGAGGCTGCAAGTACTGTGTTAGAAACTACAAAATTCAGTGTTGCAGTGGCAGAGAAGGAAGCCAAAGAGAAGGAGGCCCTCCAAATTAAGTTGGAAACAGTTTTAAAGGCCTATAACAGTGCCAAGGAGGAGGTAAGAGGCAAAGATAGCATCATTGCCAAATTGCAAAGCCAGTTGATGGGATAGCACCAACAAGGTGAGTCTTCAACATTGATGATTTCCTCTTCTCCTGCAAGACCTCCACCTACTAGCCCTATTATTGAATTTCCACCATCTCCAGCACCCTCCACCTCTCAAATGATTGAGATCACACCCCAAGAACTAGGAAACCTGAAGCAGGCTCAGGCCTTATATGCAGGGAAATATGAGGAAAAGGTAAGCGACACAATCTCCAATTTTGCAGATACGATAAATGCCTCATTGCTTTACAACAATGTGAGAAAAAATATGGAGATATGGAATGAGCTAAGAAGAGATAAGGCAATTTTGACACCCATTTTTGACAGATGGAGACGTAGGGAGCAGGATCTAGAGTTCATGTGTGTATCCTATGATGAAGCATGAGCTAATCCCATTATCAAATCCACTTCTGATGTCACTAAGGTCTTAATGCAATTGGCAATAGAGGTGGATAATGTGGATAGAAGGGTTAAATTGCTTAAGAAGGAATACACTGATCAAGTTTGTGAGTTGCTCCCAAGAATTTTTGCTAATCCGGATCAGTTAAAAGACAAGCAGATATGGCTTAAGGAGATAGAAGCCAAATTGTCAGCAAGAGTCAAAGGAATCGTTGATCCTGATGATACTTCTTTCTTTGTCGTGACAATATAAGAGATAGAAAAAATTAAGTCACATTATGGTTTTCTTAATTCAGAAGTCAACAAACTGAGGAATTCTTGGAAAAGGTTGACTAAAAATAAAGATGATGTGATTAATTTTTCATGGCCGACAGAAGAGATATATGGTGAGTGGGAAATTAAGTATGCCACCTATGATCTGGAACAGTTGGAGAGCACCCCTGAAAAGACAGAAGGGGTTGCAACCGAACAGCCTATTGAACAAACTGCAGAGGCTGAAAAGAGCTTGTAACTGTTTTTTGTGGAAAACTTGTAATCTCTTAATTTTTGAAAAGAAATGATTGTAACAAACTCTCCTCGAAAGGTCTGAAGCTTTGTGCATCCATGTTGTTATAAATGGATACTAGGACTAGAGGAAGGGGGATCACAAAATTTTGTAAGAGAACGCTGCAGAAATTATCTGAGCTTTTCTAAGTCTAATGGAGAATCAGAATTTATTGTAATACTCTTTGAACTGAATATCAATATACAGGCCATCGGTTTTGAGTAAAGCTTTGTGTTGTCTTCAAGTTTGTTCACAAATTTATTTACTGTTTTCATTCTGAATAATCCAGGGTTATTCTGTTTGAATGGAATTGCAAAGCAATTTTAGTATAAGTGTTTATTAGCTTTCCTCTTTAGGAGGGAAATTAAATATGCGGGATCACTCATACCAGTAAATTCTTTGGGAGGAACTTAGAATTTTGAGGACCATAGCTTATTTTGGAATGATTGGATTCTGGTATGTGTCAGGCATATATAAAGATTAATAAAAAACCAAGCTGATGGGAAGTATAAAGACGTATTGTTTAAGGGGTTTATTTGAAGTTTAGATGACTCTGTGACCTTGGATAAGGCACTGGTATTAATTGAAGTTGTTTATTGCATGCTTTGTTGATTGAAATGCTGAATTTAAATACAATTTCCATCCTTTGTTTTCAATTAATTTTAGGGTGAATAAATCCACTAGTTTTCTGGACTTGTTTGCTGTGGGTTTATGTTCGAAACTGTGAATTTAATTCACAAATGTATACCCACCTGGGCTCTGAGGAAGCCCGAAGTGTAGAAGGTCTATCCAAACCTTGTCATATGTTGCCTTGAAAATTTCCTTATCTTTGATATCTCTCCTGTACCAAACTTTACACCATATTAAGTTGAGGATGTTAAAGGGAATCAGATTTTGAAGACAACAGACTGCATGCGCTACAATATATTCTAGATGCACGAAAGTTATGTCTAAATGCGCTACACTATTTACTAGATGCGCTACTCTGTGCGTCGGAAGCGCTGCTCTGTTTTTCTCCCGTGCTGAGACCCATAGGAAAAGTGATAATTGGATGCACTAAAAGATTGACTTCACGCGCTGGATGATGGACTTCACATGCTAGATCATGAACTGGATACGCTATCTGACAAACCCGACGCGCCAATATATTTTTCAGATGCGATACTCTATTTTTCTTCTGCGCTAAGACCTACAGGAAAAGTTTAGTTGAGGTCACGTGCTAAAGAAAGGACTTTATGTGCTAGAGTAGAGACCCCACGTGCTAATCAGTAGGCGGGACATGCTAGACTGTTAACCGGATGCACTAGGGAATGTTTCCCACGCGCTGATCCTTGTTTCCCGCGGACCTGCAAAAGTGGTTAATTTTAAAATTCAATTTGATATATGGGGTCGGGCCCCATGGTGGGCATCGGAAATGTATGCGGGAAAAGCGGGTCGATAGAACTTAAATATGTGAAAATATGTTCCAAAATACCTGTCCACATAAACACGGAGGACTTCTTGGTGCAAGCTATGGAGTAATAAAGTATTACTCAGCTTCCCAAGGTTGGTCCCATGGTTCTCTATCTCACAATATCCCTCAAACCAATGTTTTTGCTCTCAGATCACTGAGCAAAATGGTTTAGGGATGGCAAATGCAAGAACGAGGGATGCTTTGATAGATTTTAGTATGAGATGCATCCTAAGCTATGCATGATTCTAGAAATGCAATAAACTAGATTATAAGATGACAAGGTTAGTATAAATACTATCCTAACATGATATATTAGTCTATAATTGAGCTAAATGATAAAGAAAGTATTCTAAACATGCATATTTAGACTAATTTCTAATTAAAAGAGGCTAAAATGATGAGCATAAAAATGATATGGAAGCTTGAATGTATTTGAGCATAAGTATGATACTACAAATTTTGAGGATGTTTAAAATGGAGGAATGAGAGCTCTATTTATAGAAAAAATAGGGCAATGGACAGTCAGGATTGAAAGGCTTAATCAAGGGTTGAGTTTGAAAGTGGGGGATCCATGTTTGTAATTTGCACCAATGAAATGGTGAAAAGTGTCAACATAGGGTTGGGTTGAACGAAGGGGTTGGAGACATTAAATGCCTGAGAAGACCTTAAGGTTATCTAGAAGGTAAGGGTCAAGTCTAAGTTAAGATTACCCATTGGATTAAGAGTTAATCCAAGGATAAACCCTTGTGCAAATGATTAAGAGATAATCATGGTCAAAGCATTAAATGCTTGATGAGACCCTTGGGTTGGATGAAGGTTGAGTTAAAAGAAATTCTTTAACAATGTAAGAGGGTTTGAGTTAACCATTAATGGTTATGAAGACTTTGGGGAATTAAGTGGTTGAAGACTTGAAGCCTTTAATGGTTATCAAAGACTTTGAGGGTTTGAGAAGTGACTCCCCTTGCTTAGGGATGTGACAAAGTTTAGAAGATGGGTTAGACTAATTAGAAGCGATTAGAAGAGTCTAGAAGGGATTAGAAATAGGTTTTAGGAAACAAGTGGGAGATGTAGGATTTTGCAAGTGGATGGAGGGATAATAGGATTTAATTGAATTAAATGATTTAATTCAATTTGGTTGCAATTTGGGGAAATTAAATAAATTAGATTTATTCAATTTAGGATAACTATTTAATTAAATTTGTATTTAATTAAAAGTGGATAGGGGGAATTTAATTGAATAAAATGATTTATTCATTAAATGGGTATAGTGAATTTAATTTAAATAAATTGAGTAATTTACTTAATTAAATAGAGGAATGTGGATAATTTAATTAAATTGGATTTAATTAAATAGAGAAATGAACATAAAATATTCATTTAGGAATATGGTCTTTTTTATACGTCTACAGTATCATCTAATTGTGGGTAAGGTTTCCCACCGTGTTTTTTCCTCTTACAAGGTTTCCACGTACAAATATTGGTGTTATGTGTTGTGGATGACTTTTTCTTTTGGTTTCATGCATTAATCTTTATCAGTATTGCATTTATCAGTTAATTTTTTTCACCGGTATCACAAATTATTTCACCGATATTAAAGAGTAATTTGATTAAGTGGTTTTTTGTTTAATATTATAAGACAACTGATTCACCCCCCCCTCTCAATTTTCCCTAGGACCTAACACCCTCAAGCACTGCAATACCTGACGTAAGTGACCCTCATGCTCCTCTACAGTTCTAGAATAAATCAAAATATCATCGAAGAATACAATGACAAAATGATCAAGGTAGGTGCATAAAACCCCATTCATGAGGCTCATGAGCACTGAAGGTGCATTCGTCAGCCCAAATGGCACCATTGTGAACTCGTAGTGACCATAATGAGTAGGAAACATTGTCTTATGAATATCTATATCGTGAATGCGCAATTGATGGTATCCAGATTTCAGGTCAATCTTAGAGAACACCTTGGCTCCCTTAACCTGATTAAAAAGGTCATCTATACGAGGCAATGGATATCTATTTCTAATGGTCACTTTACTCAATTGTCGGTAATCAATGCATAACCGAAGAGAACCATCTTTATTCTTAACAAAGATAATAGGCGCACCCCAAGGGGAAACACTAGGATGAATGAATCCCTTGGCTAACAATTCTTCTATCTACAACTTCAACTCACTCAACTCGTGAGTAGTCATCCGATATGGAGCTCTCGAAATAGGTTCTACACTAGGAACCAAATCAATGGAAAAGTCTATGTCTTGCTTCAGAGGCATACTGGGAATATCTAATGGAAACACATCAGCATACTCTCTAAGAATAGGGTTACTATCAAGAGTGATTTCTCAACTCTCTGACTCATCCAAATCCTCAAGAGTAACTACAAAAAGCTGACACCCTCTATGCATGCATTGCTTAAGTTGCATAGTGGAGATCATATGTAGAGATATCAGTCTCTGAACTCCAACAATATCCACTTCTCTGCCAAGGTCATCTAAATGCTCCACTGTCTTCTTGCGATAGTCCACACGAGCACTATGAGATGATAGCCAATCCATCCCCAACACAACTCCATAAGAACCCAAAGGAATGACTTGAAGGTCAACTGAAGTAACTATGGTTCCTAGGTCCAACTCACAACTGGGAATAAAGGCATCTATAGAGACATGGATACCTGTAGCCAACTCTACTTGCCACCTATCTGCCTTCTTAGTAGATGCAAGTCTGCACCACTCCACAATGGATGAAGAAATGAAATAATCCGAAGCACCGGAATCAAAAAGTACAGAGATAGGGATTTCATGCAACATACCTACTGCCTCAATAACTGTACCTTGATGATCAGCTTGGTGATCATCCACTGCTGCAAACACTCTATGGGACCTCCCTGCATCTCCCACTGTAGGCTCAGATGTTGCTGGCCTCTGACTACCTATATTATAGAAATGCTGAGGGCACTGTGCGGCTCTGTGACCAAACTATCCACAAGAAAAGCAAGATCCTCTATTACCTATCCACCCACTGGACTGCTAGAAACTTCCCTAGCTAGGGGAGTGAGATGCACTCTACGAGGACTGCCCTATCAGGCCCTATTTGCTCCTCTGCCAATTCCTATTATTCTTATACTGAGAGTTGCCACCTTGCTAGCCCTGGAACTATTTCAGTTTTGATGATTGCTGCTGCTGCTACTGTCCTCCCTTAGTGGGTGCCTAAGGAATCCTAAATGGTGTAGATGATTGGGACTGATTTCCCTGAGCTCTATTCCCACTAGAAGGTGCACTCCCTATCTACACACCTGTCTGACCACCAAGTGCATGGCTAATGTTCATCTCAACCAATCTAGCTTTTGCCATGGCTATCTCAACTGAAGGTGGTTCAAACACCCTCACTCCTCCACTGATGCAGTCATTCAAACCTCTCAAGAAGTGCTAAACAAGCGTAACCTCATCATTACCAATCTTGACATACTGTTTAAGCTCATAGAACCTATGCTCATACTAGTCTACTATCATACCATACTGATGCAAGGCATAGAACTCATCTACCCGAGTCTACCTCCACTTGGGTGAGAGAAATCATCCCCTGAATCTCTCCAGAAATATCTTCCATGTTACAGTGTTAATGCATACACCGATCTTCTCCTCCTCTAATCTCCACCAGATTGAAGCAAAACTATTGAGACACATAATAGCACATCTCACCTTGGTGTTGCTACTATATGGAAACATAGCAAAACACCAGTCCAAATTGATGAGCTAGGTCTTTGCCTTGAGACTAGTACCCATACCATCAAAGTAAGGTGGGTTGGACCTCATCAAGTCCTTTATGCCCCAAAGAAGGTAGATCTCAGTCAGTTGGAATCTTACTCTTCTTGGGTGATCTGTCCCTCTCTCTCTCCTCTGGAACCTGCTGATGTAGCTCCTCAACCTGAGCATGAATAGGCTACTCAAACTCAGACCTATGGGCTAACCTAGCCAGAACCTCCTGAATCATCTATCTTACCTCTTCCCTTTTGGGAACCTTCTCTCCTGCATGCTAAGAGTCATGATGAACAAACTGTTCTGACTCAACACTCACATGAGTGGGTGGTGGTGAAGGACTGTGATGGTTAGAACCATGGCCCCATCCTCCACCTCTACCTTATTTGTGGCCACCCATATGGCCACCTCCCCTAGCTTTCCTAGCCATGACCTAGCACCACAAAAGAGAAATGATTTAGATCTATGACAAGGATAAGACAAGAGAAAAATAAACATTAAGACCTAAGCAAAAAGGTCAACTGAAAGGCTCACTACAAACCCAAAGTACCCAATGTTGAAGCTTGGGCTCTGATACCAAATGTAAAGCCCTGCCAGGAACCCTAAAGGAAAACAACACAACTAGGCAACTAAAGGGTGAAATATATATATATTTTTTAAAGATTAAGTGCATTAGTTATAGCAATAGCATGTTTAATAACACAACAGAAGACTAACACATGATTTCCTAAGGGTTACCAATGATGATTAATTCACCAATTATATTAACACCATGGTTAATCCAATTGTCCATTTAATTAGATAAATTAAATGCTTAAGATAAAACCAACACATACATCTAAATTCCAAAATGAAAGAACCAAAGTATTCCAAAGCATTTATTTATCCATAAACCATCTATACAAAAGATCAAAGCAATTGAATTAACATACATTCCACCGACATAATATTACAATACCCATAAATACATGGCTTCCAATAATACCAGAGATTACAAAGTTACAATGTCAAGGTTACATAAAACTTTGATACAATGACCACAAGGTCTCAACTAAACAATGATGATGAACAAGAGCTGGTACATAAACCACAAACCAAGAAACGCCAGCAAAGCCTTTCCTCACCTAAAGATACAATATAGAACATCTGATGGGAAGTGGCACTACCACCTGACCATGTGATCCCGAAATAGAACCACCCCACTGTGCTAGGAGATAGTAGAAAACCCTCAAGCAAGCAAAATAAGACAAGTATGAAAGAACTACATGACTCTGCAAACATCCATGTGACTCAACTCACAAACTCTAGTGACTCTAAGGAGAGAGTGTCATTGCATAGCTTATGGTGGTTACCATGGTAGGCCTCCATAGGTCCCAGCCCTCATCTTAGGTTATCCAGGTAACCTCTCCCGAACCTCCAGCTCCATCTAAGTCTCATGCAGACCGTACCAATCCTTTCATGAAGACAAGGTGGTAAGTTTTTCATTCCAGGACTCCTCACAACATTATGAGCCCTGTATTAGCACTCACCTATGCATGAGGTACATTATCTTAATTAATATTTATTCTACCCACCCCCTAATCAATTATTAGGTTATCACTTTTTAACTATATTTTGAGGGTTATCCTGCCATCCACTTCGAGCACGACCCCCACTCAAAAGCTAGTCTCTCTCATAGGACACTAACAGGAAAGGTCTCTTTATGAGAACTCTATGGTGAAATAGACAGCCATATCTAATCCTGACAAACCACAGGTGAAGGATACTCAATCACTAACCCAAGATTGACCATTTGGAAAAAACACACAGTGGCTCACATCAACGGGGTTATAAAACAACATATGACTTAATGACAACTCAACCACAATTGCGACGAGATTAAGCATGACTGCAAACACCATTTTACACAAGATCCTAATACATGCAATCTTTTCTTTAAACAACCAAAAGCATAAATAACTTGCAATTAAAGATTTTCTAGAAAATACGAAAATACAACTATATTAATACAAAGAGATCAATGTTGTCATTTGTCCAATAAGGTTAAATAAAATCACATAAAAATTAATCTCCTAATGTATTTCCAAGCATAAATATAGAATCTAAAATTATAAGCTTTTCTGGAAATAACCAAACTCTAAATTAATTATCTATATATAATATAATATAATTATATGAATATACATATATACATTGTATATATATCATATACCTATAATCACATTACAAAATATATATATAACCACATGAATTAATTTTCACAGTTTTAAAACAATACTAAATAACTTAATGCCCATAATAAAATAAACTTATATATGAATATATATACATATATCATATATCTAATGAATTAATTTAAAAAAAATCAAATTTAATAACCTGCACAGAAATCTGAAACTCCATATTTTGGTTTGCACGAAATATTTCTAGGAAGAAGCGAAAACAATTAATACCCCTCCTTCCTGCACGGTAACACGTGTTGCCCACTACCGACGGTAGTACGACTACCTAAAAACCAGTCAATTTAATTTTCAACTAGAATTTATTTCCAAATCAAATTATTTTTCAGGAAAATTAATTAATACATAATTTCTCCAGAATAATATAATAAAATAATTTCCCTTAACCTTTAATAACACAATAGATTTAATTAATGATTAAATTTATTTCTATAATAACTAATAATATCACAGAGATACACAAATATTAAAAAGGACTGCCATACCCAAAAATTAAAACAAAAATCAAACAAGAGGGAATGATTTCTCTGGTAAATCCCATTCCTCCCAAATATTGTAATTTTCATGCACAATAAAAATCTTGGCAAAATTTGCCATAATAACTTTCCCCAATTTTCTCAAAATTTGATCTACAACACCCAGGAAATAACTTCTTTCCATAAATTAGAAATTAACTTCAGGAATGGACTTTAGCCAAGATCAAGAAATAATCAAATAGGATTTTAGATTTGACAAACATCTTAACACATATATCATTCAGAAAGATAGAAGAAATAGAAATATTTTCTTTAAAACAAACAATCAAAAGAAGCCACCCAACCTGGTATAGCTTTCCTAGAAGAAATTTGTAGAAGAGAACCAATCCTTCAACAAGCTTTCAAATAAATTTATCTTCACCTAAATCCTTGACCTATTTCCTGTGTCCCCCTAAAATAAAGACCTATTCCCCTTTTAAACTAAAATTCTAGGTTGCATATATTTTTTTCCAAAAAACCCTAATATTTAATTTTAGTAATAAAAGCAATTTTATTTTCTTTTCTAATTTTCTAACAAAGGATAAGTTAACATGCAATAATTAAAAATCATTTTTCTTCTTTTCTTTTCTCATGCAAATTAATTAATTTTCTAGATAAAGAAATTAAAGAAATACTTCAATTCTAATTAATTCTTTTATTCATTTATTTATTTAAAATTCTAGGAAACAATAAATGAAATTAATCTAATTTATTTTTCACTAAAATTTAAATAAAATATATTTCTAATATCATGCAACTTGCAACTTAATTAAATAATTTCTTTTAATTAATTAAATTTATAATCTCAATGCATAAATACATAATTCAAAAATAACAAGTATGAGATAAATCCATAAATTTAATTAATTAATTAAATCCACTAAAACACACAAACTGAACAAACCTCAAGCAAATACTCATAAAAAGATCAAACGACAAAATACGAAGGTCGAACAAACTAACATGACAACCATCTGATGACACTCGCATGAGTGTAATTGAGTAAAATAGGGTCAACTACTATCTCCCCCACTTCCATCTGAAAATATAAAGCACGTTCAGACCTGTGAAGCCAGGTGGAGACAATACCTCGTACCTACCTGATACTTGTACTTGCAATATCCTGCATCACCGAAACACACATGCATATATACAATATAGAAAATACGGCATACACACTGATGAAGGAGAATCGCGGCATTCCTTGTCTCACTGAAATGAGTGAAGGAAAATCGTCCCCTTGCATCCAATACACTCGCAGACACACAACACATAATTACACATTGCATAGAAAAAGTAAAGTGTGAGTACATAGCAATAATCCATAAAATTCTATAATTCACAAGTACTCAAATACTGCAAATAAATTATGCATCTCATATCCAGATAAAGAATGAAATAATGTCATATAATTCTGAATAACACATCATGGTAATGTATCCACTGAAAGTAAAGAATATTAAAATATGAGTCTAATAAGTTCAAACAAGTAGGGGTACTATAGGTGTCATCCTTTAAATGCTCAAACTTAATGCAAGAAAAATTACTCTCTTGAATAAGAAATTGACCTTTAATACTATTGTGATTCCAAATTGTTGCAATGCCTCCAGAGGCACCTTCAGAGCTACCAGCACAGATGCCCCTAGATTTAAAGAAATTCAAAGCTTCAACCTTTTCTATATCGATCTTAGTTTCTTGAATAAGAAAAATGTCAGGTTTACTATCCCTAATCATATTCCTAATAATATTTTGCTTTTGGGGATTATTAAATCCCCTTATGTTCCAAGAAACAATCTTCATAATCACTTACCAATTCCTAACTCCTTCAAACTCCTCTGAGTCCCATCTGCTATGTTCTTGCTAGCCTCCTGGTCTCTTACTTTGTGGTTTGAAGGTTATCCTAGGGATGAGGAGACATACCCTACATCAACTTGAGCAATTCTACTAGACTTCCTTATTTGGGAAGCAGAGGGAGTGGAGCCTTTCTTGTTCCTATGTTTCGGTATTTTCCACTCGGCTTCTTTCCCAAAACCTGCTTCAAGATCACTAAGGATTATAGAAATATCCTCTTCATTACACCGGAAAGATGATCTAGAGTCATGTGAAGAGCTAATAACTATTTTAGAGGCATGATCTAAAATAGAAAGATTCAGTCCCAAGATAACATAGTTTTGGGCCTCTTGAAAATTAGAACTATTTGTGAGAGGGGAAGAGTCAGCTTTTTCTTCATGTGATCTAGTGATCTCCCCTTCCTCAGATTGATCCACTTGCTTAATATCCTTATCCTTTTGATTCTCTTCATTGGAAGCTTCCTTACTAGCCAAGGTGTCAGCAATCACCATCTAGGTAGTTTCTTTAGATGATTCATGTTGTTCTTTTATTTCCTCTCTTGGGATCTATCCTCCTAGGATATTATCTTCTCCCATACGTTCCTTCCTCAAAGATTCCTAGGGGGAATGATGTTTAGAAACGGAGGCTGAGGAGACCACATCCTTGTTCTCCCCTAGGGGTCCAAAATAGTTGATCTCAGCTTGGTCAACTTCCTTGTTTTCTGTATTTTTGACTTGCTAGATTGTTTTCTCTGGATCCTTTCTACTTTCAACTGCAGTTTTGGCTTGCTTGTTTTCCCCTCTGGGCTTTAGATGGCAATGTTTAGCACAATGACCCACTTTTGTATAGTGGAAACAAGAAAAGGGGATGGATTTGTATTCGATCTATTATTTCCAAGTACCCAACTTAGACACAATATTTATCTTCTCAGGCATATCTGCATCGTGGACAACCCCTACACAAAACTTGGCATGAGTGAGCCTTCTTCTTCAAGCTGTGACCGGATCTATTGAGAGGAGCTCACCAAAAGAGCTTGCAATACCCGAGAAAATACTTTATGCCCAGTATTCAAGAGGTAGACCTAGGAGCTTAACCCAGACTGGGACTTGCACCAGAAGAGATTCACTCATATTTATTTTCAAGTGCCATTTCTGGAGGACCAAAGCTATCTTTCCAACCAACCAAGAGCTACCATAAAGAATCCTTATTTTGTCTTCTTCACAAGAAAAGGCAAAGGAGAGAATGCCTTTAGGCAGAGCTGAAATTTCAACATTGCCTTTCAAAGCCCATTTTCGTTTAACATAAGCCCTAACAACCTCAATATTTGGGCGTGGTCCCATGAATTTACCCACTAGAGAGTTTGACATACTACTTATGTTATGATCTAAAACTGCGTCAGGAATAGAGGTGGCAAATTTGCCTTGCCTTGTTGTTCCTTCCTCTTCTTCTAGTTAAAATCTGTTTCAACCTCTTGCTTTTTTTTATTTGATAGTACCAAAGGATTTCTCAACTTCATAAATAGGTGCATCAATTAACATCTTTTCATAAGCATCCAAAATTTGTGCATCAACTTCATAACCCATCTCTTCAATCCATATCTTTCAGGCTTTGACTACTTCCAACAAGGTTTCATCCTTTTTAACCATGAAGCATATCTCGATTGAGAATTTCTCAACAATTTTCTTTGGAACCCTCTCTCTAGATTTCATAGCCTTCTGGAATGCCTTGAAGTAACCCAATAACTTGTCATCTCGTTGACTAACCAATGTAGCAATAGATTGTTTTAGTTGTCTTCCTATCGGGCTATAAAATTGCCATTGTCTCTTCTCAAAACTTGGAGTTTCATTAATGAAAAATAGGATCAAACAGACAATAATATTTCCATACCAGAATGTCCCCTTCTTCTCTCCTTTGATTTTTCCTAGATTAATTAACAACTCATCTAACATCCATCCACAAAGATCTAACTTCTCATTTTCCCTCACAATCTTATGTGCAGCATGAATACAGGAGCTATAAATAGAGTTAAGATGATTGGATTGAGTTACCTTGTATCCAATAATCATTCTATTGAATCTAATGCCTTTGTCTGTGATGGTGCTAACCCTCATCGATTGTTGGTCCAAAGTTGTATCGGTGAGCTTGTTAACCTAATCATTAGAAATCTTCTTCTCTAGACGTTGACCAATATGCGGAAAACCAGTGATGCCCCTAATGGCCTCCTTCAAGATCTTGTAAGGTCTGTCCAACCAAATGAATTCTCCATGCACTCTGCTCGAAACATATCTGACAATCTCATCCTCAAATTCAGGAATATTCATAATGTCGGTAAACCCTAGATCCTCAATGTATTTGTACTCGGGCTTGATTTTTCTAGATTATCCCATCAACTCGCTCATGTACATTCTCTTAATATCACTGCTACCCAAATCCTCAATGTGGTAGTGAATGTATTCTCTACCATCTTCCATATATAAAACTCCTTCTAGGACACAGGAAAAAGCACCCATCGCATCATCCAAGGTAGCAATATGTAGACATAATTTGAAAATCGGCCTAGGACGATCCTTTACTTCAACAACAGTAGGATTTTCAATAAAAGTAGGTGTAGAGGATGATCCCTCTTCCATGATGAAAGATAATTTCAATAAGTACCTGAGAAATAGTTGTCAGTGAAACCCTAAAGAACTCTTCTGATCGCTGCTGAAATCGCTCAAGAAG
Organism: Cryptomeria japonica; assembly: GCF_030272615.1. Lineage (NCBI taxonomy): Eukaryota > Viridiplantae > Streptophyta > Pinopsida > Cupressales > Cupressaceae > Cryptomeria > Cryptomeria japonica. The sequence continues at coordinate 291,827,618 of NC_081408.1, read as the reverse complement.
ATATCGATCGCACTGAATTGCCTTAGACTCACTCTAAATCACTCTGAATGCAAAGTGATCAGAAATGAAGTGGATTCAACCTTTTATCCTTCAAGAAACCCTAATCCATCATTGATATGAATGACTTTTGATGAAAGATACCGGATCTCGGTCGAACATTCCCATACCAGATAAGAATTACCAATTTCTAGAACATCTTCCAGAGCCTATTCCTAGGGTTTAAGCAATATTATCATGAATTGTTCCTACCCCTAAGGTATCTACCTCAGTTACCAAATAAGCTTGCTATCAGTGCAGGAGAAACCTCCTCTGTCGGTTGAGTAACCGAAGAATTTCCATCTACTGATTGATCATCTGACTTCCTAACCCATTTCTTGATATAATCTTACCTGATTTCATTGACCTTCTCTTTCCCTATATCATTTGATCCATCATTGTTAATTGGTGGATTTATGCTTCTAAAAAACTTAGCTATGTGTCCAACCTTGTTGCATGCATAACATCTAACATTGTTCTTTTGAATTGCTTTGCTGAAACTAGTATAATTGCTTGACCTGCACTGATTAGCCATATGTCCAAATTTTCCACATGCATAACATTTAACATTCATTCTGCAATCTTCTGTCTTATGACCATACTTATTGCATTTAGAACATTGACTAGGAGCAGAGTTATAGTTTTAATTTTCTCTATTTCTACATTGCCTAGCCATGTGACCAAATTTATTACAAACAAAGCATCTACCATTAAATTTGTGAGCATTAAGCTGCCTTACTAGTGCCTTTTGGTTTTGATCTTCATTAGCAGTACCAAATCTCTGACCTTGTTCAAATCCAAGTCTACTAGAATCTCCATTTTGTCTTTGAATTTTCAATAACTCATTAAGTTGTGTTGAACTAACCTTGAATTTGTCCTTGTACTCACTTGCAGCAGTCAGATCATCTCTCAGAATTATCATTTGTCTTTCAAGTTATTGTTCATTACTTTGGGATTGTACTAAATCTTCTCTCAACATATCATTTTCATGAACCAACCAGATGCATTCTTCAGATCTATCTTTCAAAGATCTCCCAAGATTTTCTTCATTTATCTTCCATTCTTCAATCTCCTTTAACATCCTGATAGTTAGGGCTTTTATTTCATTCCTCATGACCATGTTCTCCTGACTCAGCTTCTGACATCTTTCATTAAGGGCATCTTTCTCTTCATTATCCTGATTTTGTAGAAGTTCCTTCATCCTAGCTTGAACAGATGACATGCTCTCCTATAGGATAAGAATGAATTCTTAAGCATAATTCAATTCATCTTGTAACTTGAAGTTCTTCATCCTTTCAGCATCAAAATATTCAAGTGCTACCTCAAGTTTCTTAGATTTCGGATTCAAGATCTCCCTTAAGCTATTAAACTTCCTCTAAGGCACAAGGCTTTGATACCAATTGTTGGAATCCAAGAAAATTGAGAGGGGGGGGGCTGAACCAGTGTTCTATAGGAATGATCAATTTTAACCATTTTAAAACATGCATTCACCAACCAATAAATTGGTATATATATAAATGAAAGAAGAAAATCAATAAGCCAATCACACAATTGAATGCCATAACACAGAGAATTATACATGGAAAACCTCAAAGAGGAAAAACCATGATGGGATTTGTGACTCACAATATCAATCCACTGGCCATATGAAAATATATTAAAAAATATGGGGTCCTACACTTGCAGGAAGGATTACATCCTAGAGCACACTAATCATCACAAAAGAGTATCACTAACTACAGTCACTTCGAATAAGAAAACATAAAACTGAACTCATAAAATGCATTTGTTATGCTTGATAGATTTTTTATTCAAGCTCTATCTATTCTAGTTCTGCTACCCTAAACACTTACCAGAATAAACTCTTACATAATCAACATTCCTCACATTACAAATATCACTCTCATATATCTCATAACCTCACATTTCTCTCATATCACAACATGATCTAATCAACTGACCTATATACCCTTACAATCCTTCATGCCTTATATCAGCTTACATAGATAATTAAATAAATGAATCTACATGTTGGCTCAATTACATATATACATAAATATCAAAATCAATTGCCGATTTCCAGATCTTCCCAAATAATGTCAACCTCCAATATTGTTATCCTCATGAAGTCATGTCAGACTGCAATGCCGATTCCCATAGAATTTATTGTACCGGTGAAGATACATGTCGGTGTCGGTGTCGGTGCCAATGAAGTGTCTACTGGTAAACAACTAAAATAAAATATGAAAGACAAAACATGTTTCCATCAATGACAACATATTGAAACCAATCAAATGAGTGTCAATTTCCAACACCCTTTTCATCATTACCTAGTCTAGTAAGAAAATCTTTTGTAAGTCCCACCCTGGGATAAGCATTATATCACTATACTTACCAATTCCCTTCCCTCTTCTGGGGTACACTTAATACTTTCTTTATTAAAACTCTGTAGATCATCCTCAGATAAATATTTCAACTTCTCACTCATCCAAAATGACTTAAACTAGGGATTATTAACAAAGGTATCATCTGGCATAAATTGCATATAAGCAATTAGCCTTTCGTATGTTGCTTCTTCCAATCGAATGGTTCTTGGGATGAGAGACTTGTCCAGGTCTTCAAGTAATTTTTTTGCCTCATCTCCTTAGAAGGTATCTCTTGGTGGAGAAGGTTGTCGGACACTTGTGTCAAATTCAGGCTCAATGACCTCAACAAAGTCACAAAGCCTTGCCTTTCTCTTTTCCTCTTTCCTTGTTGGTCCCAATATAGGTGGCTTCTTTTGTGGAGATGGTTGTGGGGGGACAGTTTGAGAGGATTTACGGATGAGGACTTATTTTCCCTTTAAGGTTGAAGCCTCGTAAATTGGCCTTTCTTCAAATTTCTCTTCTACTGGCTCACCCTCTCTTCTTTTTAGCTCAGTAAAAAGTATACTATTAAAATTCATTTTGTTTCTCATCATCCTAGCAAGGTCATTCTAAATATTTGAACAAAAAACCTTGAAGATAGGGTCCTTTTATTTCCTTTCCCTCTCCAATTTTTGGAGATAGTCCCATTTTGATCTTTTTTGAATAGCATCAGAAGGCCTAGTATTCCTGATTAAATCTTCCCTCTCATTGAATTGGTGAGAGTAGTCATTTACTATTAGCCTTAGGGTTCTTAGGTCATTAATGTACCCCTCGAGGTCAAAATTTCAAGCCTAACCTAACTTGATCCTATAATTACTTATTAAGAAATTTTACACTTGCTCCAATGTATTGCTGCCCACCTACAAGTCTTCAAAAATTGTCATCCTCAAGAGGTGTTGCCCCTTCTTCCCTATTCTGACTATTTCCTTCTCCATCCACATTATTTGCCACATGAATTTAATGAAGGTAAGCCATGGGAGGAATATCGCTAGAAAGATATGTGGTGGATGGGGGATCCCATAAACATTGATTCCGGTGAAATCTGAATAGAAAAAAAATCACTAAAATTGTGGGAGAAGGCCCCCTCTGGATATTCAGTGTGTTTTTCCCTGACATCATTCATTCTTAGTAACAACTATGGATATTGACTTTGTTGGACACAACAATTTAGATTAGGAAATCAATTCTCAATATCATAAGTGTACTTTAGGGTATTACTTCTAACTTGGTTTCAATCCAGTTTATTAGTTGAAAATAAGTAGTTTGTAAATTATCTTTTGTTAGTGTAAATTATGTCTCATAATTACACTTTACTTAAGCTGACTTAGGATTGTTAGCTTTATATTGAATATTGTCATTGACGTCAAATCCTATGATCTAGTTAGGATTAGCTATGGCATATTGAGTAGCAATGGAGTATAGGTATGCATATGATGTTGATGGATGATTAGTGGATCCTAGAAGGTTTGGTATTCTGAAAGATGTGTTACAGTTAATATTCAATCCTATTTTGGGTTTCGTTTGATCCAGAATTGGAAAATTTATCATGACACATATGTAGAATATAAGTCATAATTGGGGTCCAATATTTGTGATGGATGTAAGGTGTTGATTTGTTGAATTAAGTTTATTGTGGTGTGCTCTACTTCTCATTCCCTTCAACCACCAAAAATTTTAGTGTTGATCTATTTCAAATATTTTTCTTGGTCAAATTAGAAGATTATGATTCCTTGAGATAGCATATATATGTGCATGATCTAAATGAGTTAGGGAGGAAATTTAAATGGAATTTTTTTATGAAATAGATGCAAGACTAAAAGGAAAATCTGATTGACTTGTGAAGTGTGTTGTTGAGTGTTACTTGAAATAGGTTTGGTATTGTACATTGTGTTACAGTGGTGGATTCTCTTTCTATCTCTTCTCTTTTTGGCAGTGAGCCTTTGTGGGTAGTGAGCCCTTCAACAGTGAGCCTTTTTGGGCAGCAAGCCCTTTGATAATGAGCCTCTTGGTAATGAGCCATCTTTGTAAAAATCAACTTAACTGTTGTCACCTTAATTAGTGTCACCTTACTTGGTGTTATAAATTGAGAACTAACATTCTTCGTGGTTTTTCCCTTCTTGGGTTTTCCACATAAATTTGTGTATCCATTATTTGATTTATTTTGTGCATGTTCTTACATGTTATATCTACTTTGATTAAATTTGTTGGTTGCTCCAAAAATGTGAATAAATTTAAAGAAGGTTTAGTTTTCAATTGATTCACCCCCCCCTTTCAATTGCCTATATATTCAACAATTAGTATCAGAGCCTTGGTTCCTTGGAAAAGAGCTTAACTACTTGACATAGATCCTGATCCAATGGCACATAAATTATCTATACCTATCTTTTAAGGATCTGACTATAGCTTATAGAAAGTGAAGATGAGAGGTTATATAGTCGCTTTGGGTTACAACACTTGGAAGGCAACAAAAACTAAGTATGTACAACTGGCTAATGGTCTTACTGCTCTAGATGAGATTCAAGCCTATGAAGCAAATGAAAAGGAAAGGTATGTTACCTTTAGTGCTTTATCAAAGACTAAAATGGAAAAAGTTATTTATTTGAATATTTCTTATGAGGTTTGGGAAAATTTGATGTCCATATCTATGAAGGAAATGGGAGATTTAAATTAGCAAAGGGGTTGAAAGGTAAGAAAATATACGAAAATATAAAAATGGAAGAAGGGGAAGACATTGCAAGCTAATTTTAGAAGGTTGAAAGTGTAGTGATTGAAAATCGAGAGCTTGGAAACACCTTGAGTGATGAAGAAATAGTTGACAAAATTCTGATGTTTCTACCTATAAATTATAGTGACAAAATCTCTGCAATTGAATAAACCTATGATCCAAACAAATTCACTAGAGAATAACTATTTGGCACCTTGACTGCATTTGAGGTGAGGAAGTTTGGAAAGAACAAAGCTAAATCAGAGATAACCTTTAAGGCTATTGAATCAAGACAATGAAAGTTGAGATGAAATGGAAGAAAATTTTGTGAGGGAATTGAAGAAAGGCACCGAAAAATACAAAGGTATGTTACCTTTTAAATTTTTTACACATGGAAAGATTAGTCACATAGTTACTAGATGTTTGAAAAAAAGAACAAGATAGAAATTTAGAGAAAATAAATGAAAGTTCAATAAGAAAGTCTATAATCTTAAGGATGATGTTGGCATTTCAAATGATGAATCGGATTATGAATAAGGTGACTATTTATTTTTGGCAGAGAAAGACACACTTATGATTGATATCTCTAAAACTATTGCTACTACTTTACATGATAGGAGACATAGATATGAATGGTTGATTTGTAGTGGATGTTCAAATCATATGAATGTTGATAGGAGTAAATTCATAAAACTTGAGAAATATGATGGAGGTTTTGTTAGGTTCAGAGATGATTAGACAACATAAATTGTAGGGATTTGTTCAATTACTTTTGATGAAAAACAAAACATTGACGTAATGTTTACTATGTGAAGGGTTTACATCATAATCTCTTAAGTATTGGATAGATGTGTGAAAATGGATACAATGTTGATTTTTAGGATGATGGATGTGAGATCTAGAATAAGTTCAAAACTATTATTGTGGCTAGAAGAAGGAAAAATGGAAACATGTATATGCTAGAAGGATCTACAAGACAATGTTTGTTATCTCAATTCAATGACAATTGGTTATGGAACCCAAGGATGTGTCATATCAACTTTGACAGGTTGTTAAACATCAATTCAACAAGTGTAATAAGATATTCACTAAGATTGACCAAACCGGATAACAACATTTGTAAATAATATCAAGAAGGAAAGCAGACAAAAGGAAATTTTAGAGGAAAATAATATTTGTCTACTAGATTGTTGGATTTGGTGCACATAGATCTATGTGGTCCTATGAAAACAATGAGAATACAAGATGAGAGGTATTTCATGCTGTTAATTGATGATTATTCTAGAATGACTCGGGTTGCATTTTTAAGAGAGAAGTTAGAAGGATTAGAGAAATTCAAGATATTCAAGGCAAGAGTTGAGAGTGAAGTTGATATAAAAATCAAGTTTTTGAGGTCTGACAAAGGAGGAGAATTTATCTTTGATGAGTTTAACAATTTCTATGAGAAGTATGACATTAGAAGATAACTATCTACACCTCGGACATTGTAGTAGAATGGTGTAGTGAAGAGAATGAATCCAACTATACAAGAGGTAGGAAGAATGATGATCAAAGGAGTCGAGCTACCAGTACAAGTAGTGGAGCATTATTTCTTGGATCTAAATTGGCTACTTCATTAAGTAAGAAGCAATAATATGTCTCTTTATCTACAATTGAAGCAAAATATATTGTAGCATCTTGATGTTGCACCTAGATTCTATGGATGAAGAACACTTTGAAGGATATTGGTGTACTATTTAATGAACCTATCTCAATTATGTGTAATAACACTAGTGCAATAAATATATCTAAGAATTTGGTACAACATTCTAGCATAAAGCATATATCTATTCATTACTAGTTCTTGGAAAAAGTATTGGATAATGAAGTAAGACTTGACTATGTGCCTACAAAAGAGAAGATTGAATATTCACTAAGGCATTATGTAAGGATACTTCTAATTATCCATGGCAGTGCTTAGGGGTATTGCCCCTTCCTAATTTGAAATAATGTATGTTTGGATGTGCATTGGTCTATTGAACTACTTGGATATTCTTATCTAGACTAATGCTTGGGTGGTTCCTCTTAGGGGAGTAGAGTATGTTTCATAGGGGGATTTTTGCTCGCCTTTGTCCTTGATGTCAAAGGGGGGAGAGAGATATTCTGATATGATGGTTTATCATTTTCATGGATGTCGCCATTAATGACAAAGGAGGATATTGTTAGCATTATGTTGAATGTTGTCATTGATGTCAAATCCTGTGATCTAGTTAGGACCAGATGTAACATATTGAGTAGTAGTGGAAGACAAGTATGTATGTGATGTTGATGGATGATTAGTGGATTCTCAAAAGGTTTGGTACTCTGAAAGATGTATTACAACTGATATTTTATGCTGTTTTGGGTCTGTTTTGGGTCTGGTTTGATCTAGAATTGGAGAATGTATCATGACATATATGTAGTGTATGAGTCATATTTTGGGTCCAATATTTGGGATGGATCTAATGTGTTGATTTGTTCAATGAAATGTGTTGTGGTGTGGTCCATTTCTCATTCCCTTCCACTACCAAAATGTTTAGTGTTGACCTATTTCAATCTTTGTCTTGGCCAACTTAAAAGATTATGGTTCCCGGATATAGTATATATATGTGGATGATCAAAATGAGTTAGGGTGGAAAATTAAATGGAAATTTACATGGAAGAGATGTGAGACTAAAAATAAAATGTAATTGGCATGTGAAGTGTTTTGTTGAGTGTGTTTGCATTGTGTTGTCATTGATGTCAAACCGGTATAAGATGTTACCGATATCACTGACACTCATGTCAACTAATGAACAAGAGGTTGTTGGCATTAGAGTTTGATGTCAACTAGTATAGAAGATGGATCAGTATGGGAGAAGAATTAATATGTTGTAATTGATGACAACCTTGTGACCATCCTCCTGCTGAAGGAAAGTTGTTGCAGAATAGTTGTAGTGTGATGACTTGGTGTCATCAATATGTCTCAATGGTAATATGGACAAGGTGCGGGTGTAGAAGAGTCTCATCTATTAGAGACATGCATGATTTGGATAGACATATCTGAAGACCGGTTTAGGTGTTCCACAAACAATTCAGCAAGTGTAGACATGATGAGTGAACCTGTAGAATTTGAGATACTGACAGGATTAGTTAACCGGAAGTGAAGAGGAACTGGAAGAGTGTGTGGTCGGTGACCAAGCTAAATTGACAAAGTAGTGTAATGAGGTGGATGCCAACTATGATGCCAAGTGAAGATGAAGTGGCCAAAGAAACCTACATAGGTCGGTGAAGTAAGGTCTGTGAGGTAGTTGTGATTGGTCCAAAATTAATGGTGCCTGCAAAGCTTGAGGTAGAGTTGTAGAGTTGTGCGGCTCAAGATCTAGAATAGATTGTTTGTACATATCAAAGTAGATGAAGGAGACAGATGGGCCATTTATGGCGATTGACTGAGAAAATCCAAAAGATTGATTGTAGGCTACTGAAGAAGGAAGGCATGTTCTAGAAGGAACGTAAATTGCAGATATGTGCAAATAGACATCTTTGAGTTGTGATCTGATCAAATTTGATTGGATTTGATGTGTCTCATGATCAGTGAAGAAAACCCTAAGGCACCAAGTTTGAATTTTTTTTTGGCGGGAAGTCTGAATTATAAATATGTGTGCCTAAGAGATAGTTAGGGTTGTTGAAAGGAAGAAGATTATGTTTTTGCCAAGTGACTAAGTGTTACTTCTGCACGTAAGAGAAAATAGCCAAGCACTCAATAGATATCTAAGAAGAGAGTAAGAGTGAGGGAGAATCATGGTGAAGTGTTCAACTGGTAGACGAGCAGAACTGGTAGTGTCCATACTGGGAGAGAAAAGGTGAAGGAAACTGCAAAGTAGGTAGGCATAGAACCGACTAAGTATAGTACTAGTGGAGAGCACCAAAGTGTTGAAGGAAGAGAGAATTGACAAACAGAAAGGTGAAATGGTAAGCAACAATAGTGAGGAGAAAGAGGAGTGAGTAAGAAGAGAAGAACCAACAGGATAGTGACTAAGTTGGTGAAGATTTAGTTAGAATGTGCAGAGAACTAGTAAGGCTGAGTAGATATCTTATAGGTAGGGAAGATTGTAATTATTTGTTACAAGATTCACTTTTAACTTGATTACTACCTTGTATTTGATGTTCTATATTGTGAACACTAAGTTGTAGCTCGGTGTAGGGGTTGTAGCTCCTTGGGTTGGTGCCCTAAAGTTAAGGGTTGGTGCTCCTTTGGGTTGTAGCCCATAAATCAGGTAGGGGTTGGTGCTCCTTGGGTTTGTGCCCTAAAATTTGTAACTATGTTTTTATTGTGAGGCTGGATTGGAGCAATAGACTCCAGCAACATTGCTCACCGAGGTTTTTCCCATCTTGGGTTTTCCACTTATATGCTAGTGTTATGTGATGTCTCCTTGTCGGTGTTTGCATTTGTGTTAGTTTCATCACCAACCGGTAAGTCGGTTCATAGTTAGATCTAATAACCAGTATGCTCACATATGATTTTTAAAAGGAAAAGATTTGAGAACCACTGATTCACCCCCTCCCCCTCTCAGTGGTGCATTGTGTCTAACAATTGGTATCAGAGCCTAGGTTCCCAGTTAGAAGAGTGTTGTCCAACTTGGGTAGATTTTGGCCTAAGGACATAATGGTTTGTTTAGTGTCAATCCTTGCTCCATTGTTTGATGGATCAAACTCTTCTATTTGGAGTTGCCGAATGGAAGTCTTCCTATCCTCCCTAGGTTTTGATGTCTGGATGGTAGTTGTTAATGGTCTCCCTAGGAATGTCAGTCCTCCCACTAGTCCTGAAGAAGAAATAAGATGCAAGTGCAATGATGAAGCCATGAAGGATATTTTCTATGGACTCACTGGTGATGTTCCTACTCAAGTAGACAATTGTAAACCAGCAAAAAGTTTGTGGAACAGACTAAAGAAACTCTGTGGAAATGAACCCCACACCACTGAATTATCTTGTGAAAATAAGAATAACAATGTAGCAGCTACATGTGCAAATGATAGAGGCAATTTAGAGTGTTGCAGTAGCCTTGGTGATGTAGAGACTCATCTCCTCATGGCCTTGAAGAATCTGAGAAATTTATCTCAAAGTTAAAGACTCAACAAAAGGACAACAAGGAATGCAATTGCAAAGATCCAAAGGTTGAGCTAGAGACAAAGGATAAAGAGCATCAACAAATAATAGTTGAAATGGAGTTCCTTAGAAAAAAACTTGAGAAATGTCAAGATGAGCTCAAGCTAAGGATGAAAAATAGTACTCCATGGAGAAATAATAAAGATCACAAAGGAAAAGAGAAGATGGGAGAAGACAGCTTCACCGAAAGCAAGGAAATAAGGAAGCAACAAGGAAGACCTCCTACCAATAGAGGATACAAAAATGCTACCACCCATAGGGCAAAGCAAGTGTGGGAAAAGAAGAGACCAGATGGAAGAGCTAAACAAAATGGACAACCAAGGATCCATTCTCAAGGAAGAAGAAATGGAGATGCCAAACCGGTATGATTTCCCCATGCATGGCAAAATAAATTTGTAAGTCATACACCATTATTTACTAGTTATTACTTTATATGTAACACCTATGGCCATAAGGCAAAAGAATGTAGAAATAAATCTAGAAGGAATAATCTAGGATGTCATATACAACATGCATATGAGCAAAATGTATCCAGGAGTAGATACATGCATGTACCCTCTCCCAGTTATGCAAATTTTGTTTGTCATAACTGCAATGGTCTTGGCCATAGAGAGTTTGAATGCAATAAGAGGAACTTGCAGTCACGGGGAGGTCAGTATACTAACTATGCTTTGCAGAAAAATGGATTCTGAAAATATGAAAATAAGAAACTTGCATGGAACCAAAGAATAAATGTCCCTGCAAGAGCAAGAGGTCCATTGGTTCTATCTGCTAGACACAACAACATGACCAGAAGAAGATGGTCAAACTGATATGTAGAGAGATTCCCCAAACATGAAGTTGGGATGGATGTTGTGTGCTACTTTAGCACTACTTCTGGCTGTGATGCAGAATCAAGAAATGGGAGGACCCATCAGCAGAAGAAGGAAAAACCTACTCCCAAGTCTGAAAATGGGAAGAAGAATAAGATCAAATAGGCATGGAGGAAGAAGAAAGAAAATAGGACCATGGATCGACATTGTGCATCAAATGCTAAAATGTTATTTCCTATGGCTTAAAGGAGATGCAGGACTAAGGGGGAGTTACATATTGATCAGATCATTCATCCCTTAGTTTTAAGTGGTCAAGGAGATGAACAAGCTGCTACCGGTAAGAGGAATAAAATAAGATGACAGTGTGTGTGAGTAGTTACCGCCTTGACTACATATGGAAGATGGTCTACTGCTACAGGTGAAATGAATGGTAGCAGAGGAAACTATAATTGGGAAAAAAAGTTAAATAGGAAAGTGACCCGATAGAGACAAGAGACTGGTATGTGAAGCATGTTATCAACATGGATGTTGCTCAATGTTGCAAGTTATGTAAGTCAATGATGTTGAGGGATCATTGCAATAACTCTGGTAGCGGATGGATGAGGTTATGTCTTAGGTGATGATTGAAAAGGACCTAAATGACTTATGGTGGTCCAATAGCTGATCTTATGAGTATACAACCTAATGGGTCAATAGGCTGGATATGTGACGTGGTAGTTGGCATTGTGGTCATGATGATAGATGTCACATGTATTGAGGTGAGTACCATTTTGGAATCTAGCAAATGAGAAACAAAGACCGTAGATCTGTGGTTCAGGGGGAGTTCAAAGCTATATCCTTAGATTAATTTCAAATATACTAAACACACAAGCAAATTTAGCAGATGCTCAAAGAAGGAGAGAGAACTGTGTTTGTTGTAAAGGGTTGTTTGGTACTTGAGCTTTCCATCTCAAGTGTTGATGTTTGAGATGATCTTGTGAATAATCTTCAAAAGGGAGATGCACCTAGTAATAAGGGGAGAAATATTCATGGTAGTGCTCAGTGGATTCAAGGAGAAATGTTATCCTAATAAAGCCCTTTGCCATTGTTGTCAAAGGGGGAGAAAGTTACTATAGTATATCGGATACTACATGTGTTGACATCAATGTCAAAGGGGGAGATTCTTGGCATTGTGTTGTCATTGATGTCAAACCGGTCTTGGATGTTACCGGTATCACTGACATTCATGTCAACTAATGAACAAGAGGTTGTTGGCATTAGAGTTTGATGTCAACCGGTATTGAAGATGGATCGGTATGGGAGAAGAATTAATGTGTTTTCATTGATGAGAACCTGGTGACCATCCTCCTACTGAAGGAAGGTTGTTGCAGAACAATTGGAGTGTGATGACTTGGTGTCATCAATATGTCTCAATGGTAATATGGACAAGGTGTGGGTATAGAAGAGTCTCATCTGTTAGAGATGTGCATGATTTGGATAGACATGTCTGAAGATCGGTTTAGATGTTCCACCGACAACTCAGCAAGTACAGACATGATGAGTGAACCGGTAGGATTAGTTAATCGAAAGTGAAGAGGAATCGATAGAGTGTGTGGTCAGTGACCAAGCTAAATCGACAAAGTATTGTGATGAGGTGGATACCAACTATGATGCCACGTGAAGATGAAATGGATGATGAAACCTGCACAGGTCGGTGAAGTAAGGTCAGTGAGGTAGATGTGATTGGTCCAAAATTAATGGTGACTGTAAAGCTTGAGGTAGAGTTGCATAGTTGTGCGACTCAAGATCTAGGATAGATTCTTTGTGCTGATCGAAGTAGGCAAATGAGACAGCTGGGCCATTTATGGTGATTGACTAAGAAAAGCCAAAATATTGATTGTAGGCTACTGAAGAAGCAAGGTGTGTTCTCGAAGGCATGTAAATTATAGATATGTGTAGATAGACATCTCTGAGTTGTGATCCAATTGGATTTGATTGGATTCGATGTGTCTCATGATCAGTGAAAAAAACCCTAAGGCGCCAAGTTTGAATTGGTTTTTCACAGGAAGTCTGAGTTATAAATACATAAGCCTAAGAGATAGTTAGGGCTGCTAAAAGGAAGAAGATTATGTTATTGCCAAGTGACTAAGGGTTACTTCTGCACGTAAGAGAAAAATAGCCAAGTGCTCAATAGATATCTAAGAAGAGAGTAAGAGTGAGGGAGAATCATGGTGAAGTGTTCAACCAGTAGATGAGAAGAACTAGTAGTGTCCATACTAGGAGAGCAAAGGTGAAGGAAACTGTAGAGTAGGTAGGCATAGAACTGACTAAGTATAGTATTGGTGGAGAGAAGTAGAGTGTTGAAGGAAGCGAGAATCGGTAGAGAGAAAGGTGAAATGGTAAGTAGCAACAGTGAGGAGAAAGAGGAGTGAGTAAGAAGAGAAAAACCAACAGGATAGTGACTAAGTTGGTGAAGATTCAGTCAGAATGTGGAGAGAACAGGTAAGGCTGAGGAGATACCTTACAAATAGGGAAGATTGTATTGGGTTGTTACAAGATTCACTTGTAACTAGATTACTACCTTGTATTTGATGTTCTATATTGTGAACACTGAGTTGTAGCTCAGTGTAGGGGTTGTAGCTCCTTGGGTTGGTGCCCCAAAGTCAGGGGTTGGTGCTCCTTTGGGTTGTAGCCAATAAATAAAGTAGGGGTTGGTGCTCATTTTGTTGGTGCCCTAAAACTTGTAACTGTGTTTTTATTGTGAGGTTGGGTTGGAGCAGTAGACTCCAGCAACATTGCTCATAGAGGTTTTTCCCATCTTGGGTTTTCCTCATATATACTAGTGTTATGTGATTTCTCCTTGTGGGTGTTTGCATTTGTGTTAGTTTCATCACCAATCGGTAAGTCTGTTCATAGTTAGATCTAATGACCAGTATTCTCACATAGGATTGCTAAAAGGAAAAGATTTAAGAACCATTGATTCACCCCTTCCCCCACTCAGTGGTGCATTGTGTCTAATAGAGTGTTACCAAAAATAGGTTCGATATTGCAGATTGTGTTAGAGTGGTGCATTCTCTTTTTCTTTCTTCTTGAGCTTTGGCAATGAGATTTTCTGGGTAGTCAACCCTTTGGTAGTGAGCCATATTTGTAAAAATCACCTTAACTAGTGTCACCTTAACCTAAGTTATAAATTGAGAACTAACATTCTCTATGATTTTTGCCTTCTTGGTTTTTCCATGTAAATTCTGGCGTCCATTGTTTTTTTTATTTTATGCATGCTCTTTCATGTTATATCTACTTTAATTAAATTTGTTGGTTTCTCATGATCTATGAATGAATTAAAAGAAGGATTAATTTTCAACTAATTCACCCCCACTCTCAGTTGCCCAAATATTCAACAAGGATGATGCATTCATAGTAGTTTTCATATGAGACACTTAGGGAATTGCACATCTAGGAAGTTGGGAATTTGGAGGAATTGATTATGTGTTGCATTGATGTTTGTCATTGATGTCAACACTAGTTGTTTTGTTATCTATCGGGTTCTGGTAGAGTGGTTGGATTGTGATGAACATACTAGTGATATGTTTTGGGTGGTGGAATTGGTTTGGATTGGTTATTCATGTGTTCCTGATGCATATCTCATTTAGTTGGTTTGGGATTTGATGATCTGGATGTTGTCATATGTTTGAGGAAGTCTTTTGGTTACTGGTAAGGGTTTTACTGACAAAGCTTTGTTGAAGATCTTTTGATGAATTTGATAAGTAGTGTTGGTGTGGCTTCTAGAAGGTTATCGGGATGTTGATGGTTATCATGTTCATATTTTAGTTGATTGGTTGTGTTTCATTTGGCTTATGGTGACTTATTTTAGGTTCGGTTCTATTCTATTAGGTTATGGACCGATTTATGTATTTTGTTGGTGGATGCTCTCGACATGTTACTGATTATGTTTATTAGTTGGTTTATGTTGTTTCGGTCTTAGGCCGACTTGGTTTATCATTGTTTTGTGGGATTATGTAATGGATTTATTGTATTATCTTTTAGGTGGCCGACCTAATTGTTTAGGTCCCAGTTAAGTATATATATGATGTAAAATCTCATTGTAGATCATATGTAATGTGGGTTATGGAATTATCTGTGTGCAAATAAATTTGTAACAATATGCAGAGGTTTTGATCGATCATAGGTGATCAAATTGGATTTGTCAAAGAGGTTTAAGATCTCTAGTATTGAGCTTAACCAGAACTATACTATGGAATAGGATATGTTATTCTTGCAGTTTATTCATCTTTCTTGATTGTAGTCTGGATTTATTTTGTAGTCAGTGAGGCTATTGGCATTGAGTTCTCATTGATGTCAACCAGTATTGCAAGAAGGCTACCGGTAGAGGTATGTCATCTGATATGATGAAGAGTGTACCGGTACGGTGGAAGACAAATAATGTATTGAGAAGATTAACATGAATAATTGTCAACCGATATGGTGGAAGACAAGTAGTTATTGAGACTATCAGTGACCTCACTGGTATGAGGTGAGATGCATGTGTGTGTGAGCATAATTGAGTGATAATAGATAGATGCATAAACCAGTTTATAGGTTCAATGCCTATTTATGATGAAGAGGTAGAATGTTAAAGTAATAAAAAACCATCGGAGGTGAATATGTACTATCGATGTAGTGTGCACTACCGGTTAGCAAGAGAAGAAGGTCTCACTGGTAAAGGCTTGTACCTATATGAGTTTTCTTAATGTTCAAATGTAAACCGACCTTGTGTCAATGAGCTGAGTCTATGACTGTTGTGATGCCATGTGGAGCTGAGGTGGAAAACATGCATAGGTCGGTGAAGCCTCCATCGACATGGTTGTTGAAAGACCTAGTCGACATTAATGAAATAGCCAAGAATCATGGGATGGTAACTGACTGTTGCAGATCAAGGAAGGAATAATGACAGAGAAAGATTAGGGAGTAGTTGGTGTCTAGATCAAAGCAATAATATTAAACTACAAGAAGACCTCGAGAAGGAAACAACTAGGCTTTTTATGAGGACAAATTTTGAGGCAGAAAATCATGTACGAGATTTATATCTTTAGCAAGTATGCATTGGATAATGAAAAACATGTACAAATGCATTCCTCGAGTGATTGATCCAAGATAGACTGGATCAGATCTCATGCAGATTTTGTCGGGTGAAGGAAACCCTAACCGCCCTAAGTTTGAATTGTTTCTTGGTGGGAAAGCTCAAGTTTAAATATGATGACTTGAGACTATGATTGTTGCTACTGTAGAGTGAAGATAAGTGTAAAATTTTTGTCTGGGAGACGAAGAGATAAGCACTTCATGTTTTTATGAGTGAAGATCTAACTGATAAGGAGAAGCAGTATAGACCCATTGTTGGGAGTATTTAAAACTGAGTCAAGTTTATAGGCCTATTTCAAAATTTTGCTCAGTATGTCAGAAAGACACCTAAATAAGTCAGTTTGAATGGCCTAGTTTGCAAGAGGGCAGAGTGGAGCCGGTTGATCTTCAGAGGGTAAGGCTCGAGATTCATGTCCCACACCTTTCATTTGGCCTATTCAGTGTGTTGCAACTTTCAGAATTCAATTTGGAGAAGTTTATCAAGTACCCGTTTTGAGGGGTGAGCTGAAAGTGCATTCTAGGCACAAGTGCAAATTTTATTAAGTAGCCTACTTTGAGTGATTATATCTTTTTCCCTGTTGATCTTCATAGAGAAATTCAAAATGGATTCAATTATATGCATAAAAGTGAGTTGCCCTGCAAAATTTCAGGTCTTGACGAATCCATTTGCTCAATTTTCAAAACCAAATCCATTTGTAGTTTGTGATGTTTGCACAAGTGTAAAAATGTCCCGGTGAGCGTCATGTCAGAATGTTTGTCCCGGGCTAATTTTGGTATAAATGGTGAGCTAAATTTCAAATTTCAAGCTTTTATCAATCCGTTTGATCGGTTTTCAAAAGGACTCATTTTGCCATCACATTCAGTTATCCGCACTTCCAGTGTTAGATCAGTTAATGTAGCCGTTTTGGTGAGCGTGCCATTTGCATCCTGTCAGTCTGGTGATCGAAATAATAATTCAAAGATTTAATATGTACTTTAAGGTACCTATGTTTCAAATTTGAGGACCCACGGAGGTCGTTTGATATTTTTGAGAAAGGCATCATGTGTTGCCAGAACATTGACTTCATCAGGTCTGCAGTGTCGACAAAGCTAGTTGGCCGTTTTCAAAAATTAATATCTCTTCGCTCGGGACTCATCTTGAGAAACTGTTTGGTAGATTTCATCCTTGTATATCAGAGTATACGCCTGTCAGATGGTGAGCTCCAGAAAGGTGTTTTGACAGGTTTGAAAATTACGTCTTCGCGATTAAATGCAAAAATTGTGGCGTAATTGCCTGAAAGTTGCAAAATGCAATTTTATGATCCGAAAACGATGCCGATCATTTCCAGAGGTATGTTTGAGGTCGTGAAGCATTCCAGGGGTCAGTCGCATGAAAACGAAATTTTTTTTTAGTCAGACCCACTTTGGGGCCCGACTCGACTCATGCTCGCGGATTGTTTTTGCTGGCGACCTTGTTTAATAAAAGATTTCAGAATATCTAAATGGTTGTTCATTGGTAAATGAAGTGTCTAGGGTAGTCTTTCCAGAGGATTTTAAATTTTTCAAAAGGAGAAAAGGCTATTTGGTCCTCAAGATGAGGTCTTTCAGAGGCAGAACATTTTGTGTTATTATATCATGCATGGATCTGTGGGTTTTGCTATGGTTGCTCTGTCAAGGTTTGCTCTTATTAAATTGTGGAATATTTGTATTCCTTCTTCATGTCCTTTATGCTATATTTATAAGGCTCCTTGGCATAAAGGCTTCCATGTCACTTCCTGGATGGCTGGAGAGGGCTCTCTAAAGAGCTTGCTTATGCATGTGGCATTTTCTGCCTGGTAAAAGAATTGTTGGAAGTATGCAAACAAATCCAGATGCTGTCCAAAAATCATATGGAACCAATCTGGCTGAATAGAGAATTCATGAAAACACATACAATTTAGATCCTCCCTGGTGTGGCATGTAGCTGGTAAAAGGGGTTTTAAAAAACAAAAAATGAAACTTCCAGCCAATAGCAATTTCAAATGGCAGGCATAAGGCCCACAATAATTTTATTTTGTCTTCATTGCTGTGGTGTGAAAAGGGCATTAAATTGCAGAAAGAAAATGTTAGTGTTCCCCCCTGCTGCATGGGAGTGGCAACAATAAAGAACAACCATTACAGTAGAAAATCCATTTACCAAAAAACAGGCATTCTATGATTTGTTAAACAATAAACTGGAGCACAAGTCACATAAATATCCTAAGAATGTTGGATGTAATTCATTCCAAAATCATCCACCCAACATTTCATACAAATAACTCAGCAATGTAAGGTTTAGATTCATTCCAGAGATATCCAAACTTGTTATATAAAACCAACTGCTAAAGATGGCTACTAAATAAGCAACGCCTGTAATCAGAGACATGTCTAGGTGCATCTGCCTCCACAACGAAACTCCAAATGGCTAAATGCAGCTTCTGTGAATGTAAATGTGCATGGGATTAATGGAGATGCAAGTTAAAATAAAGTCTCTGTTAGCTGATAACAGCAATAGCAAGCAACCAAAACAAAGGAAATTTCCTCCCCTACCTGAAAAATGAAGGAGGAATCTCAGAAGATTTTAATCAAATGCAAGAAATTGCCATGAAACACTTAGGCAAAGCTCCAAAGTGCAGCTACAGGCAAAACACAATATCCCACATGCACTGGGAAGTGTCGTTTTTTAATATTTATATGCAAAAACGCACTATAGTAATATGTCTAAGCCATAAAGGCTTTTGACGGACGGTGCCTATGGGCGCCCAAAGCGGGCCCACACACAAGCACGCTTCCGGAGGTGATGGAGGAGTTGACTGGATGAAGACCAAGTGGACCCCATGCAGGCACGCTTCTTGAGGCAGACAGGCAAAATTTTGCAGACGAAGGTCGGGTTAACGAGCGAGCAAGTTCGAGAGAGATCAACGGCTCGCGCTATTTTGCGAAGGGAGATGCACGTAGTTTAAACCCCGCAAAATAGCGAAAATGCACGAGAGCCGTCCACGTGTCGTGATAGGTGGCAGTCCAGCAGGCGGGTCCCGGTGAGGTGGCACACAGTTAGCACACGGGTGGCAGTCCAGTGGCGATGATGTGGCGGCCAAGTGGCAGTGACGAAGCAGATGATGTGGCGGTGATGAGGTGTCATCCCAGGTGGCGTCCGGTCAACCCCATCAACCAATCAAAGGCCGCCACGTGGCAAAGTGTCAGAGCACAAATGGAGGCAAAAATCAAAATTAAAATGGATAAATGATATAGTTTAAACTATAGAGAAATTCGAAAAATTTAAATGATGGGTCTGTATTGAGGATTAATTCGCCCAGGGCTCAATTTTTTGCCAAAGTATAAGGTGTTATATGTTTTCGGAAAGCTCTCGGAGTGAGGAATCTGATTATGAAGTTAATTTTGACAAATGTGAGATATTTTAGAAGCAGTTTCCACGGGAACAAAATTCAGTTAGAAAGGAGACACTTGGCAATTCAGTTGCAGATTTGATTTTCTTCTCTCCTCTTTTTATTCCGAATTCTTCTCAGTTGTAAGGGTTCCAGAATTCTGTGAGGAAGTGCTCTAGTTTTCATGGCTTCCATTTTCTGAAACTCTTGACCCAAACTTGTAAAGTTCTATGGATCTATTCAGGGTATAGAGGCTACATTGCAGGATGACAGATTGTTTTCTAGTTGTAGGTCTTACTTGTGTCAGGCATGAGTAAATTTCCCATGATATTGTCTCTATGTATGCATTTAATTGTTATGAATTGAATCCTCAAGGAGGCTTATAATTTGTCATCTCAAGGAGATTGTATGATTGTTTGTAGGAATTCTTCAATGAAGAGTTTAAATTCTATAATCAGTCATAAACAATGGAATGTGTCCCAGATCTGATAATTTTATGAATGGATTGAGTAATGCATTATGTTAGTTGTGTTTAGAGTCGCCATATTATTTCAAAGGTCCCCCCCTTTAAAAACCCCACCTATCTTATTCGAGGTCTCCTCTTTATCATCTAACTATCAATCGTCTTTTGAATAAAGTTAGTCAAGGTCGCAAGTTTCCACGGTCATTGCTCCCCTCCCTTTGAATCGCTTCGAATCATTTCGAACCTCGGTTCGAAGTAGTTCAAAGTAATTCGACCAAATTTTTCATACTAACACTCTTTCTTTGGCAGGAAGTATCTTTATCGCGGCGGTCCTTTTTAAACTACTTTGAACCGTTTTGAAGCTTGGTTCAAACCTATTCAAAGTAGTTTTTGGCAAGTACCGACATCAGGAGTTTATTTTTGGAGTACGTTGCGCCGCCTTTCTCTCAGAGCAATCAATGGTCTCGTCGGCATGTCAAATCAAAAGATTTTATTTCTTTTTCAAGGAAAAGGGCATCATTGTTATGAGTGTGAGTAGACCTTCGTTTCATGCAAGACTGGATATCGCACGAAATAAATTATTATTAACTCATGTGGAAGGGTAAATCATTAATCGAGGCATTTATGCATCAACGCCTCGAGCATGTCAGTCCTGATGTGAGCCGATAAACTATCATTATTCAATCTTCTCATGTATAAAATTCCCCTGTGATAAATTTTCATTCAGTTGCCTAGTAAGTTATCTGAAAACAAAGAAAAAGGATAAAGGAGAGGGGGTCTGATTTCGGAGAGAAGGAGCTGTTAGGGAAGCTAGAGGAGATTATTTGCTTTTCAATGGAAAAAAGGTGAGAGTTTGGTAACCTTTGTTCTGTTCTGCAAAACTGTTATTTTCAAAGGTTTGTCTGAAAGAAGTCTTGCTTGTTTAAGTTAAGAATGAAGTCGGTTATGCATTTTCTTGGTAATGTTTCTAGCCTTGAATGTAAAAGACCAGTGATTTGTGATATCAATTTAGAAGGGGTAAATGTGGAAAATCTTCAAGCAAGTTTTCTTGCGAATACGGAAGAAGTTAAGGGATGTATGGAAATATTAACGAGCGGGTTAATTGAAGCCGCTGCGTTTTCCCCTGCCTTCGTACACCCTGAACTCTTACAACTCTGCATTGACCATTATGATGTAAGAAGCAAGAGCATAGTAAGCAAAAATGGTAATGTCATACTTTCTGTCTCCAGAGAAACCATTTCTTCTGTTTTGAAATTAACAACAAGTACCTTTGCCGCTTTCTCACCCATTCAAGCTGAAGCTGAGTATCGGGAAAACCCTAGTGTGTACTGAAACACTCTTGCCAGGAAATGGACCAAGGTTAACTATGGAGGTGGGTCTAGACTTCCCAAGGTCATTACTAGAAGCCACATGAAACCCCACATACACGACCTGGTGGTATTATTACACAGGGTGAAAGGTTCAGCTGATGTATGTTTGTTTGAAGAATGGATGTATAGGTACATTCAAATTATCTTAAAAGGTGAACAATGGATAGATTGGGCAGAGATTATTGCCACTTCCCTGAGAAGCCAGCTCAAACGCGCCAAAGAATCTAGAGAAGATTTCCGTATGGCCTCATATTTGACTTATTGTATTGCCTGCACCTGTGATCTCGCCGCTCTTCCACATGAGGTATGGAATGAGGAAATGACCATTTTCCAATATTGCCCGTTGTTGCAAAAAGACATAGTCTTGGAGGATTTCCCTAAAGTGCATGATATATTGTTTGAAAACATTTATTTGGCTCTAGAAGGTGTTCAGATGCCATGACTCTCTTCTGAATCGTTGAAGCTGGTTCAACATTATGGGAGTTCTTTTATTCAGTTCCCCAGGTTCACATATTTGAGAATCGGAGGGTTTGAGGAAGAACCTGTGAGGTTGCCTCGATATGCCCTTGATTGTTTCATTTTAGCTGAATTGTGCAGGCAACTTTCTGCTGTTATTAAGGATAACCTCCCTCAAGATAAATGAGAAACGGTTTTCCCTATTAAGCTGCACTCTCTGGTGTGTAATAACATGAATGACGCTTCCATCATCGGAAGCAATTTGCTGGGATTCAATCTTGGTTTCTACCGCAGCAGGAGAAACTTCGATAGTAAAGGATATGCAGCTCTAACCCTCGGCCTTGAAATCAACTCAACAGTCACTCCGCAGCTAGAAGATTTATGGGAAGATTGTGAAAATGAAGAAGAAGTCTTGAAAAAGGACCATTCTAGACTCACCCTACAGCAAATTAATTCTTTCAATTTGAAGTTCAAAACACAGGGGATCGTTGAGGATGGTTCATGTCTAGTTGAACCCGAATGGGAAGAATCAAATGAAACAAAATTCTTGACAGTTGATTGGAGCAAGGAGGAAGATGATGATATTAATTGGAGAGCCAAATCCATATTAACTTATACGGATGATTGGCTGCAGAGGAAAAAGACTGGAAACATCACTGAGTCTTCTACCAAGGTGATTTCTCTCTCGGAACCGCTTCAATCTGACATTCCACTTTCTCATGTTGCAGGTGATACATTGGCCTCAGATAAGAAAATAAAGTTCCCTTCCCAAGTCACGGCTCCTAGAACGAGATCCCATTCTAGGAACAAAGCTTTGAAGCAGCCTAGTTCCCAGAAGCAGAAAATGACATCACCAGAGCGGGATTCAAGTGACAAGTCTCCTTTTCGAGATGAAGCAGACGATGAAGTCCAATTCATTGAAACACCAAAGGCAGATCAACCCAAGTTCTTGACTCCGACTAAAGATACTCAGATGGTATCAACCACTCCCACCGTTCCTTTATGGTTGTCAAATTCAATCAATAAGAAACGGAGTTTACAACTAGTGGCCTCCCTAGTAAAGGACATTGTCACTAGGTACGCGGCTAGAGGGTCTAAAGTAAAGAAAATGAAAACGGATGCTTGTCCCACTAAGGATCCGGTGATGGGGAAAATCATAGCGGAAGTGGCTACTTATAAGCAGAAAAGGGAGTCAGGGGAAATTGATGAGGAAGGATTCAAAGTCACTTCTATTGAACTAGGTACCCTTAACAGGAATACTGGCAATAATTTCTTTAAGTTTTCTGCTGACCACATGCTCACTCAATCAGAAAAAGATTCTAAGGAGAACAAAGAATTGAAAACAATGGTGGTGACGATGGCCACATACATAAATTCGCTGACTAATTTAGGGCCTAACTCAATAATCTAGCTGTCTTAGCCATTCGACCCAAATTCTGCCGAAAGCCAGAAATTGATGAAACAGACGCAGAGGGGAAAATTGCTGTCTGACGCTGTGGTTAGTTGGGTAAATAACATATTAGAGCAAGGGAATAACTTTATTTTAGAAATTACTAGTATCTATTCCGAGGGTGAAGCATTGCTCGAAGAGATTCAAACTTTGATACCAGTATGGGAGACAGAATTGTCATGGTGTCAAACCATAGTTTCCCAGGTAATTGAGGTTGAAAAGTTTGGAGTTCTCAAATTCTTAGGTGAAAACTCCATGAAGGCTGTGGACCTGTGCACCTTATTCATCCTGAAAAGTAATATGAGCTGGAAGGAGTCCATCTACCAAGAAGCCATCAAAGAAGTCCAGGGCATCAAGAATCAAATCACAGACATACATAAGGAACTGGTTAAGGACATGAAGTCTGTCAACCCCACAGGCATCCTACAATTGGATGAAGGCAACATGGACATTGAAGTGTTAACTAAAAGTTTCACCGAAGCAGTCGAGCGGATTAGGGACAAAGAAACGCCCAAGGTCGATGATTTCACTTCATTGGCAGGTATAGAATCCATGCTGCGCCTCAATGAGAAGCTGATGCCATGTCGGAGCCTAAAAATGAAGGAATACAGGTGGCAGAAGGATGCATGTAGAACTCGGCTGATGAGTTTAAAGAACCCGCACTCACAGGCCACGCAAGAATTCATGTCTTCTTTCCAGAGCTGGAAGCTGGTATGTCAGACCGTCGGAAATGAAGAAGAAGCCGGTGAATATAGCGGAAATTGAATCGTCACCTGCTGGCGTTCTATCTTTTGATAACTGCTTTTTAGTTTTATAACGGTTTCTTGTATTAACCCGATAGGGCTGATTTTTACAGGAGGCCCTTCGGAATTTCAAAAATAACTATAAATGCTGGGGCATTAAACTGTTTCAGGGGATTTTTTTTTTTGAGCAGATAGAATAGGAAAGAATAGGAAGTTAAAGATAGTTTTTTTTTATATATAGATTTTTCCAAAGAACAGTGATGAGGGATAGTATATGCATGTTTTTAGCTTCCAAAGACTTTGTGCATTGAAGTTGGATATACATATATGAAAGATTTCGAGTTATGCTTTGAAACTTTGCATTCTGAGTGTTGAATTATTATCACTTTGTGGAGATAATTCAGCGATTCGAAATTTCCTTATTGTTGTTGGTTAGTTGTAAGTTCATCTATTTCCTGTCTTGATATATGTGGAAAATCTAGCAGAAAATCCATTCTTTGAAATAGATTTTGTTGATTATATGTATGTGAATTTTTCTATCTGTGATCTGTATTTTATAATTTCCTCACTACCTAGGAGTAGTTGAGAGAACCTTACGCACTTTTAGGAAAAAGTGTGATCGTATAAAAAAAAAAACTGAATTCATTGTAAATCAGATAAGGAAGCTGTACCTTTAGAAAAATTCAGAGAGGAAGTTAAAATGAAACTAATACTTTCTCAACTGTAGTGAAAGATTCTGTTCTCTTCATAACATTGGGCATAGAGTAAATTAAGAGAAATTAAGTAAGAGGACAATCTGTTCACTAACAGATTTTTGGCGACTCTGCTGGGGAAAATCAAGTCCTTTGAAGGAAACTTAATCTTTAATGTAATGTATAACCATGGTCCTTCAACATAACGAGATGTTTCCTGTATTACAACCCAATCTTCGATTTGAAGATACTCAAGAAGACATAATTTCAGACCTGGCGGCAACTGCTTGGCGAGAACGTAGAAGTGGTCAACACTATCAACAAATATTAGTGGTCCTGGAAATAGAGGAAGAAAGAGCCGAGTTCTTGAGAGGAGTGCCGGAAGTTCAGGAGGCGGCTGTTGTGAATAGACTAGCCCAGGTACCTGCAAGACCTTGAACACATCAGTAGTTTAGAAACTGGCTACTCGTAGATACACAAGAGGAGAAAGAAAAAAGGGGATTCTTGATGAAAACTTTGAGTTGTTAAAAAACCTAAAACTCTTGCCAGATTTTAGCAACCCTAAAAAGAATCACATCAAATCCCAAAGCAGGCCAAACTCACCACCAAAGTCTTCTCCCTTCTCACCTCTGGTTCAATCCTTGCTTCCATTGAGCGCCCTTGTCCCAGCCTGTATATCAGTTCCACCCTTGCAAGTTGTACCACCCAATATGGCTGTTAATCAACCTTGGGGACATAACATAGGTCCACTGAATTTAGGCGTGAATCCTGCACCACTTCCTAAAGGAGTTACTGAAGTTTTACCCAAGTTTAGTGGAGATGGTAAAGTCTCAACAGATGACCACTTAAGCGCCTTTCATTCTGCCTGTTCTGTTATAAGCGTCCCTACACAGGAAGTCGCTGTGAGATTGTTTGTACGAACCTTGACTGATGCTGCTGCTGATTGGTTCAATCATTTGCCCCATCTTTCTATTACTAGTTGGGATGATATAAAAAATGTCTTTGAAAATAGATTTAAAACCCCTGAAAATGAATGTTCTCTATTTGCCCAACTCAGTCAAATGAAGAAAGATATGCATGAACCTATGAGAGAGTTTGTGGCCAAGTTCAATAGACTGGTTCAAAGAATTCCCACAACGTCAAGACCTAGTGAAGAAAATCAGAAATCATTTTTTATTAATGCCGTTCGGGCAGATATAAGTTTTCATCTTATTAAAGATGCTTGTGCTGATTTAGGCGCTGCTCAGAGGTTGGCCATTCAACTGGAGGATGCATTCATTAATGCTGGTAAATGGAAAAGAGAGGTACATACTCCCGGGACCGTTTCATCTGCTACACCCACAGACCCAGTCTTACAAAAATTGATGAATGACATAGCAATGATGAAGAGGCATCAGAATAAAACACATAATCAGTATCCTCCCCCTTATCAAGACATTCAAAGATGGCAGCAGTCTCAAAATTTTGGGAGAACTCCCCTATTAACTGCTCCTCAGCCGAAACTACAAATCGAAGAAGCCCCTAAAGAAACAATGTGTTCTTTCCACATGACTTCAGATCATGATGAACGAGAATGTCCTGACTGGCTAAATTGTGTTCAGCTAGCAAAGAACGCTCTTATGGCAGAAGCGATAATTGAAAAAAGAGATATAGAAAAAGATGAGTCCAGTAGTTACTTCCTAGAATATGAATCTGATTCAGAGAGAGGAGGTGATGTTTTTACAACACTTCAAGAACCTGCCTGCACAGTCATGACTAGAGGCCAAAGGAATCAAAAATTCTATCCTGGAAACACCCCAAACGTATCAAATTCTAAAGGTAAGGAGCATGTTCAGGCTGATACCATGGAACCTAAGATTTTGTTCAGGGCTGAAACGAAAGCAAGTGCTTCAGCTTTTGATATTGTGGAATTCTGTAAAACTTCTTCCATATCCATTTCACCAGTTGAATATTTAAAGCTTAATCCTAAGGAGTTAGATAAGTTGGTTCAATACGTGAAGGGAAGTTCAGTCACTAGCGCACATGTTACAGATAATGTTTTTGAGGATGTAGGAGCTGCTGATGAACTCACTTTCGTATCCGAAAGATGCTCGAAGAACATTGAAGCCACTGCTAATTCAGTTCAGAAAGAAACGGAGGAGAAAAAGCCCAATCCGTTTTATATATCTTTGTTGTTAAACGGTCAAAGGCTTAGTAATTGTATTATTGATTCCGGAGCATCAGACAATATTATGCCTCAGCCAGTTGCAAAAGCCCTTGTTTTGGAGCTCACAAAAACTTTTGGGTGTTGCTATGCTATGGATGGGAAGCAGGTACTCCTGGTTGGCCAAGTGAAAGATGTACAAGCTGTCCTTTACACTTGTCTTGAAAAGAGAGTGAAGCTTACTATTCTGGTAGCTGATATTCCAGCTAGCTATGGGATGCTACTTAGCAGAACTTTTTGCAAGGATATAGGTGGGGAAATTAAAATGGACTGGTCCGAAGCATATATTCCTGTGGGAAAGAAGAAAATAAAGTTAGAACCTGAGCCGAAAAACAAATATACTATGGTACCTTTTGACAATCCCAAAGCACAGATATTATATGAGGAGTGTCAATTCGGTAATTATATCATCTTACCCGAGAAGTCATGTGAAGAGAACACGGTAAGTGCTGAAGAAACCTTATGGACTTTAGAATTTGATGGAAGCTGCTCGAACTCAGGCTCAGGTGCTGGTGTAGTACTTATATCACCTTCTAGAGAAATTTTTCCTTTCTCTTTCAAGCTGGATTTCCATAATACAAATAATACAGCAGAATACGAAGCGTTACTTATAGGTTTACAAGAAGCAAAGGAAAAGGGGATAAGGCAACTAAAAGCAAAGGGGGACGCTGAACTCATTGTTAAGCAGGTAAGAAAACAATTCTCTGTAAAAAATGATCGACTGAGGCATTACAGAAATCTGGTTTGGGATGAAATTGAGTCATTTGAAGCCTTTTCTATTGAATTCATCCCTCGCGCTCAAAATACCAAAGCTGATTTTTTAGCTGTCTTTGCATCTTTATTATTGCCCCATCCTGAATTCAAAAACAATGCTTACAAAATTGAGGTGTTATACAGACCGAGAGTCCCAGATAATATTAATCATTGGCAGGTCTTTAATGATGATGAACAATTAAAAGAGTTCATGGCTTGCGCGGGAGATTTTGCTGAAATCCTTTTTGAAGGATCTGAACATGGGGGAAAACCAATCGGTGAAGAATCAACGGAAACAGGGGAAGTGATCCAACTTCAAGGAAACAGGATTCCCAAAGGCCTGGTTTCTTTGGAACATCTTTTTGGTAGAAAAGATGACAGTACTTTAAGGAAAGATGATAGTTCTAATGAAAATAAAGGGGAACACGAGAAGATCAACATTGGAAGCGAAGAAGATCCTAAGCTGATCTCTATAGGCAAAACTTGTTCTGCAAGGGAAAAGAAAAACTTATCCAAGCTTTTAATCCAATATCAAGATGTTTTTGCATGGGGTTATGGCGACTTAAAAAATTTCAGAAATGGTGAATTCGTGCATCACATACCATTGAAACCAGGGGCCACCACCTTCAAACAAAAGCTTAGAAATTATAACCCTAAAGTCTCAGAAGCCATTTTTAGCGAGGTGGAAAAGATGTTGAAGGCTCGTATAATTTACCCAATACATCATTCAACATGGGTGGCAAATATTGTTCCGGTGAGGAAAAAGAACGGCAAAATAAGGATTTGTGTAGACTTTAGGAATCTGAATCAAGCAAGCCTTAAAGATAACTATGCACTTCCTACTATGGATCATGTCTTGCAGTCAGTAGCTAGATCTGAAGTAATGTCGATGCTGGATGGTTACTCAGGATATAATCAGATTAGTGTCGCCCCAGAAGATCAGCATAAAACAGCCTTCATCACTCCCTGGGGTACTTTTGCTTACAACCGGATGCCTTTCGGTCTAATTAATGCTGGAGCTACTTTTCAGCGAGCGATGAATTCCTCTTTCAAAGACCTGCGAGATAAGATAATTGTTATATATCTTGATGATTTAACTGTCTATTCTAAAAGAAGGAAACATCATTTGAAGGACTTAGAGAGAGTGCTGGAAAGATGTAGACAGCATGGTATATCTTTGAACCCGAAGAAGTCTATTTTCTTCGTTGAAGAAGGTAAATTGCTCGGGCATATTGTTTCTAAAGAAGGTGTAAAAATCGATCCAGAGAGGGTAGAAGCAATACAGAAGCTGATTCTGCCTACAAATAGAAGTGATTTGAAATCTTTCTTTGGTCAGATCAATTTCCTGAGAAGTTTTGTACCTGAATTTTCTAAAAAAGTGAGATACATGCTAGACATGATGAGCGAGAAACGTCCTTTCAGATGGCAAGAGGAGGGTAAAAAAGCTTTTGAAGACATCAAAACAGCTATTGCAAGTGCTCCAATGCTAGTAAGCCCTAATTTTGAGAGAGACTTCATTATTTATTGTTACGCTTCTGAGCATTCTCTATCTAGTATTCTAACCCAACCCAATGATGAAGGAAAAGAAGCTCCAATCGCCTTCATGAGTGTTCCATTGAAGAAGCATGAATTAAATTATAGTCCAACAGAAAAACATGCCTTTGCTGTAGTAAGGGCATTGAAACAATTCAGGTATTACATACTGCACTCTCATTCTGTTGTATATGTGCCCGAGACCGCAGTCAAAAGTATCTTGACTCAACAAGAAGTAGGAATGAATAAACGAGCGACTTGGGTAGCTAAAGTGCAAGAATATGATTTAACAATCAAACCTACTTCTCTGGTAAGGGGGCGTGGTTTGTGCAAAATGATAGCTGAGAATAGAGATGTATCTCTTGGTAAATCCGATGGAGCTCATACGGTTTTGCTGGTCAGTCTAACAGATCCTTGGTTCTCTGACATTGCATATTTTCTTTCATACGGTGAATGCCCATCAAATATGAATTATAAAGAAAGACGGAATCTCAGACTGAAAGCCGCCAAATATGTAATTTCAGGTGGTGTTCTATATAAGAGGGGAATTGATAGAACATTCTTAAGGTGCGTGGACATAGAGCAACAAGAAAAAATGTTAAAGGCGTACCATTCTGAGGCTTGTGGAGGGCACTTTTCATCCACTGTTACTGCCTTTAAAATTCTCAGGAGTTGTTTTTACTGGCCAGGTATGTTCAAAGATGCTTATAAGTTTGTGAAAAACTGTGAGAAATATCAACTTTTTACTGGACGTCCTCAATTAGCAACATTACCTCTCAGACCTGTAGTAATTGATGAACCTTTCCAACAATGGGGCATTGACTTTATTGGGCCTATAAATCCTCCATCAAGCGCTAGACATATCTACATTCTAACAGCGACAGATTATTTCACTAAATGGGTAGAGGCGATTCCAACGAAGAAATCTAACTCTCAAGTGGTATGTGAATTTCTGATGGAGCAAATTTTTGTTAGATTCGGTGTACCTCAGAAAGTGGTTTCAGATAATGCCACTTATTTCTCATCAGAGGAAATATCACTTTTCTATTATGAGCATGGGGTATCATTAGCACATTCATCAGATTATTTCCCACAGGGAAATGGACAGGCAGAGTCTAGCAATAAGAATCTAGTGGCCATCATAAAAAAATTGGTATTTGATAATTCCCGAGATTGGCACAAAAGACTCTATGAAGCATTGTGGGCAGACCGGATCACACCAAAAAGAGCTATTGGGATGGCTCCGTTTGAATTAGTATATGGGATTGGAGCTCAGGTATCTTTACCCCTGGAGTTATCGGCAGCTAAATTGCAATCGGTCATCGAAGATCAATTCTTTAAAAACTCATTGGAGAAGAGAGTCATGTACCTGCACAAGCTGGAAAATGAAAGGAACAAATTAGTTGATCACATCATGGAACACCAGATGAATGTAAAGCGCATTTTTGACAGGAAAGCTCGACCAAGAAATTTCCTTAAGAATGATGAAGTGCTCCTGTGGGATAAGAGGAAAGAACCAAAAGGAACACACGGAAAATTTGAATCTCTTTGGAAAGGTCCATTCTTCATTTCAGAAGTGGTTGGTCCTAACACTTTCCGTTTGAAGTACCCAGATGGAACAATTCTGCCTTTTACATACAACGGGCAGGATTTGAAGCTGGTCAAATTCTAAGTTTTGATGTTCCCTGCTGTGTACATAGTTTTTTTTTTTTGTGTCTAGTTTTCTCGTTCTTGTTGTTTTCTTTCCTATCTGCTGTTTTGAGTTCTATCTCCTGTTTCTGAGTTCTCTATGTATTCTGCATACACAGCCCCCAGTCAGAGCCCCTGTTAGTTGTGTTTAGAGTCGCCATATTATTTCAAAGGTCCCCCCCTTTAAAAACCCCACCTATCTTATTCGAGGTCTTCTCTTTATCATCTAAGTATCTATCATCTTTTGAATAAAGTTAGTCAAGGTCGCAAGTTTCCACGGTCATTGCTCCCCTCCCTTTGAATCGCTTCGAATCATTTCGAACCTCGGTTCGAAGTAGTTCAAAGTAATTCGACCAAATTTTTCATACTAACACTCTTTCTTTGGCAGGAAGTACCTTTATCGCGGCGGTCCTTTTTAAAATACTTTGAACCATTTTGAAGCTTGGTTCAAACCTATTCAAAGTAGTTTTTGGCAAGTACCGACGTCAGGAGTTTATTTTTGGAGTACGTTGCGCCGCCTTTCTCTCAGAACAATCAATGGTCCCGTCGGAATGTCAAATCAAAAGATTTTATTTCTTTTTCAAGGAAAAGGGCATCATTGTTATGAGTGTGAGTAGACCTTCGTTTCATGCAAGACTGGATATCGCACGAAATAAATTATTATTAACTCATGCGGAAGGGTAAATCATTAATCGAGGCATTTATGCATCAACGCCTCGAGCATGTCAATCCTGATGTGAGCCGATAAACTATCATTATTCGATCTTCTCATGTATAAAATTCCCCTGTGATAAATTTTCATTCAGTTGCCTGGTAAGTTATCCGAAAACAAAGAAAAAGGATAAAGGAGAGGGGGTCTGATTTCGGAGAGAAGGAGCTGTTAGGGAAGCTAGAGGAGATTATTTGCTTTTCAATGGAAAACAGGTGAGAGTTTGGTAACCTTTGTTCTGTTCTGCAAAATTGTTATTTTCAAAGGTTTGTCTGAAAGAAGTCTTGCTTGTTTAAGTTAAGAATGAAGTCGGTTATGCATTTTCTCGGTAATGTTTCTAGCCTTGAATGTAAAAAACCAGTGATTTGTAATATCAATTTAGAAGGGGTAAATGTGGAAAATCTTCAAGCAAGTTTTCTTGCGAATACGGAAGAGGTTAAGGGATGTATGGAAATATTAACGAGCGGGTTAATTGAAGCCGCTGTGTTTCCCCCTGCCTTCGTACACCCTGAACTCTTACAACTCTGCATTGACCATTATGATGTAAGAAGCAAGAGCATAGTAAGCAAAAATGGTAATGTCATACTTTCTGTCTCCAGAGAAACCATTTCTTCTGTTTTGAAATTAACAACAAGTACCTTTGCTGCTTTCTCACCCATTCAAGCTGAAGCTGAGTATCGGGAAAACCCTAGTGTGTACTGAAACACTCTTGCCAGGAAATGGACCAAGGTTAACTATGGAGGTGGGTCTAGACTTCCCAAGGTCATTACTAGAAGCCACATGAAACCCCACATACACGACCTGGTGGTATTATTACACAGGGTGAAAGGTTCAGCTAATGTATGTTTGTTCGAAGAATGGATGTATAGGTACATTGAAATTATCTTAAAAGGTGAACAATGGATAGATTGGGTGGAGATTATTGCCACTTCCCTGAGAAGCCAGCTCAAACGCGCCAAAGAATCTAGAGAAGATTTCCGTATGGCCTCATATTTGACTTATTGTATTGCCTGCACCTGTGATCTCACCGCTCTTCCACATGAGGTATGGAATGAGGAAATGACCATTTTCC
This sequence comes from Cryptomeria japonica, assembly GCF_030272615.1. Lineage (NCBI taxonomy): Eukaryota > Viridiplantae > Streptophyta > Pinopsida > Cupressales > Cupressaceae > Cryptomeria > Cryptomeria japonica. The sequence continues at coordinate 291,794,866 of NC_081408.1, read as the reverse complement.
AATATTGCCCGTTGTTGCAAAAAGACAGAGTCCTGGAGGATTTCCGTAAAGTGCATGATATATTGTTTGAAAACATTTATTTGGCTCTAGAAGGTGTTCAGATGCCACGACTCTCTTCTGAATCGCTGAAGCTGGTTCAACATTATGGGAGTTCTTTTATTCAGTTCCCCAGGTTCACATATTTGAGAATCGGAGGGTTTGAGGAAGAACCTGTGAGGTTGCCTCGATATGCCCTTGATTGTTTCATTTTAGCTGAATTTTGCAGGCAACTTTCTGCTGTTATTAAGGATAACCTCCCTGAAGATAAATGAGAAACGGTCTTCCCTATTAAGCTGCACTCTCTGGTGTGTAATAACATGAATGATGCTTCCATCATCGGAAGCAATTTGCTGGGATTCAATCTTGGTTTCTACCGCAGCAGGAGAAACTTCGATAGTAAAGGATATGCAGCTCTAACCCTCGGCCTTGAAATCAACTCAACAGTCGCTCCGCAGCTAGAAGATTTATGGGAAGATTGTGAAAATGAAGAAGAAGTCTTGAAAAAGGACCATTCTAGACTCACCCTGCAGCAAATTAATTCTTTCAATTTGAAGTTCAAAACACAGGGGATCGTTGAGGATGGTTCATGTCTAGTTGAACCCGAATGGGAAGAATCAAATGAAACAAAATTCTTGACAGTTGATTGGAGCAAGGAGGAAGATGATGATATTAATTGGAGAGCCAGATCCATATTAACTTATACGGATGATTGGCTGCAGAGGAAAAAGACTGGAAACATCACTGAGTCTTCTACCAAGGTGATTTCTCTCTCGGAACCGCTTCAATCTGACATTCCACTTTCTCATGTTGCAGGTGATACATTGGCCTCAGATAAGAAAATAAAGTTCCCTTCCCAAGTCACGGGTCCTAGAACGAAATCCCATTCCAGGAACAAAGCTTTGAAGCAGCCTAGTTCCCAGAAGCAGAAAATGACATCACCAGAGCGGGATTGAAGTGACAAGTCTCCTTTTCGAGATGAAACAGACGATGAAGTCCAATTCATTGAAACACCAAAGGCAGATCAACCCAAGTTCTTGACTCCGAGTAAAGATACTCAGATGGTATCAACCACTCCCACCATTCCTTTATGGTTGTCAAATTCAATCAATAAAAAATGGAGTTTACAACCAGTGGCCTCGCCAGTAAAGGACATTGTCACTAGGTACGCGGCTAGAGGGTCTAAAGTAAAGAAAATGAAAATGGATGCTTGTCTCACTAAGGATCCGGTGACGGGGAAAATCATAGCGGAAGTGGCTACTTATAAGCAGAAAAGGGAGTCAGGGGAAATTGATGAGGAAGGATTCAAAGTCACTTCTATTGAACTAGGTACCCTTAACAGGAATACTGGCAATAATTTCTTTAAGTTTTCTGCTGACCACATGCTCACTCAATCAGAAAAAGATTCTAAGGAGAAGAAAGAATTGAAAAAAATGGTGGTGACGATGGCCACATACATCAATTCGCTGACTAATTTAGGGCCTAACTCAATAATCCAGCTGCCTCAGCCATTCGACCCAAATTCTGCCGAAAGCCAGAAATTGATGAAACAGACGCAGAGGGGAAAATTGTTGTCTGACGCTGTGGTTAGTTGGGTAAATAACATATTAGAGCAAGGGAATAACTTTATTTCAGAAATTACTAGTATCTATTCCGAGGGTGAAGCATTGCTCGAAGAGATTCAAACTTTGATACCAGTATGGGAGACAGAATTGTCACAGTGTCAAACCATAGTTTCCCGGGTAATTGAGGTTGAAAAGTTTGGAGTTCTCAAATTCTTAGGTGAAAACTCCATGAAGGCCGTGGACCCGTGCACCTTATTCATCCTGAAAAGTAATATGAGCTGGAAGGAGTCCATCTACCAAGAAACCATCAAAGAAGTCCAGGGCATCAAGAATCAAATCACAGACATACATAAGGAACTGGTTAAGGACATGAAGTCTGTCAACCCCACAGGCATCCTACAATTGGATGAAGGCAGCATGGACATTGAAGTGTTAACTAAAAGTTTCACCGAAGCAGTCGAGCAGATTAGGGACAAAGAAACGCCCAAGGTCGATGATTTCACTTCATTGGCAGGTATAGAATCCATGCTGCGCCTCAATGAGAAGCTGATGCCATGTCAGAGCCTAAAAATGAAGGAATACAGGTGGCAGAAGGATGCATGTAGAGCTCGGCTGATGAGTTTAAAGAACCCACACTCATAGGCCACGCAAGAATTCATGTCTTCTTTCCAGAGCTGGAAGCTGGTACGTCAGACCGTCGGAAATGAAGAAGAAGCCGGTGAATATAGCGGAAATTGAATCGTCACCTGCTGGCGTTCTATCTTTTGATAACTGCTTTTTAGTTTTATAACGGTTTCTTGTATTAACCCGATAGGGCTAAGTTTTACGGGAGGCCCTTCGGGATTTCAAAAATAACTATAAATGCTGGGGCATTAAACTGTTTTAGGGGATTTTTTTTTTTGAGCAGATAGAATAGGAAAGAATAGGAAGTTAAAGATAGTTTTTTTTTTATATATAGATTTTTCCGAAGAACAGTGATGAGGGATAGTATATGCATGTTTTTAGCTTCCAAAGACTTTGTGCATTGAAGTTGGATATACATATATGAAAGATTTTGAGTTATGCTTTGAAACTTTGCGTTCTGAGTGTTGAATTATTATCACTTTGTGGAGATAATTCAGCGATTCAAAATTTCCTTATTGCTGTTGGTTAGTTGTAAGTTCATCTATTTCCTGTCTTGATATATGTGGAAAATCTAGCAGAAAATCCATTCTTTGAAATAGATTTTGTTGATTATATGTATGTGAATTTTTCTATCTGTGATCTATATTTTGTAATTACCTCACTACCTAGGAGTAGTTGAGAGAACCTTACGCACTTTCAGGAAAAAGTGTGATCGTATAAAAAACAAAACTGAATTCATTGTAAATCAGATAAGGGAGCTGTACCTTTAGAAAAATTCAGAGAGGAAGTTAAAATGAAACTAATACTTTCTCAACTGTAGTGAAAGATTCTGTTCTCTTCATAACATTGGGCATAGAGTAAATTAAGAGAAATTAAGTAAGAGGACAATCTGTTCACTAACACATTAGTACAAGGTATTAATGTAGGGATATGTTGTAAGGAAAATCAATTTGCAGTTGTGATTAATATTTTGTAGTTCTGTGTGTGTGACTCTGTTGCCCAATGAACAAGGCACTGGTCTTTGACAGATTTGGAGATGGTTTCAGATGAACATTTTAAAAGATAAATCTATTTCCCTTTATGTGTAGGGGTGTGTTCTTTTCATTCCAAGCTCTGTTTTCATTTATGATTTATACAGATCTAGCCAATCTGTAATGTGTTTCTAGATTTGGTGAGCTTGTGAAATGATCTATCTGCTTAGTGTTGATGCAGTTATGTGTTTGTAGTTGTTGTATTCAAAGTATCAAAGGTATACCCGCCTAGGTTTTGCAGAGCCTGAAGAGTAGAAGGATTCATATCCTTGTCATGTTGTCCAAGCCCTGATGTGTTTCATAGACTGAAATTGGCCATTTCATAGAAGGATTGCAGGTATACTTGGGTTATCACTTTTGGTGAACAACACCCATGAAGGGAACAACCGGTGGAGTGTGCATTGATCACAAAGGTGACAAACTGGCAGAGGTTGTGCCTGATTAAGAGTGATCAAGTGTGAGTTGAGAGAAGAAAGTCATTGTGAGAGGGGATTGAGAAAAGTGATTAGCAAAGTGAAGTTACAGAGTGAGTGGAGAGTATACAGACCGGTAAGGATAAAATTGGTAGAGGAGAATATTGTAAGGTTGCAAAACTTTATTTTCAACAGTGAAATCATTTGTATATCTATGTTTTATATTTTTTTCACTAAGTTGTAGCTTAGTGCAGGGGTTGTATCTCCTTTAGGTTGTAGCCTATAAATTGTGCAGGGGTTGGTGCTCCTTTGAGTTGGTGCTTATAAATCAGGGGTTGGTTTTCCTTGGGTTGGTGCCCTAAATATTGTAATTAGAGATTCATTGTGAGGCTGGATTGGAGTAGAAGATCTCTAGTAGCTATTCTCACCAAGGTTTTTTCTACATTGTGTTTGCCTCGTATATATCTGGTGTTGTGTGATGTATTCTTGTGCATGTATTATGTTAAATGTTTTAGCAAGTCCTTTCACACACTCTACTCTCATTGTTTAAGTTACCGATTAGCACTGAGTTTGTCTTATATATTACTGGTATCTCCTTTTTGAAAGAAAAGAATTTAAATACTTGATTCACCTACCTCTCAGTGATCCATTGTGTCCAACGGAGGCTCCTTTGTGATGAGCAATGTGCTCTAGGATATTGACCTTCCTGCACATGCAGGCCCCTCTTGTTGTAATCACATACTTACTGCAGAAGTATTATTGGACTATGGGTAGGCTTCCCAATGTGGTTTTTCCCTTTATCGGGTTTTCCACGTACAAATCTTGGTGTTATGTGTTGTGGATGGATGGTAATTGTTTTGTGATTTATGTTTGTTCTTAATTGTTATATCTGCTATTTAGGTATTTCATTTTTGCATTCCGGTAAAAGGTTTAGTCTGCTTAAAGTTTCATAATCTATTGACAACTGATTCACCCCCCCTCTTAGTTGTGCATTGGTTATCCTAACAATTGGATTAGAGTCTGATCGTCTCTATAGAAGCTTAACCGCTTGAGGAGGATCTTATGGCATCTAGTAGTTCATCTGCAGCTACTTATTAGAGAGAAACTCCTAAGCTTGATTCAACAAATTACAGAGTATGGAGACTCATTTCAGATGTATTGGGAAAGATATTTGGGAGGTCACTGAGAAACACTATACCTCTTATAATCTGGAATCTGGAAATCCTCCTTCGGTAGACTTGGATAAGAACATTGAAAATGACTGCAGAGCTAAAGAATCCCTCTTGAGTGCACTTTTTGATCAGCAGGTAATGGGATTAATGGACAAAACATCTAAAAAATCTATATGGGATAAGTTGGAGACTTTGAATGAAGGTGACTCTACTGTTAAAATTGCTAAACTTGATGGTTACTCGGTGAGGTATGAGAACCTAAAGAGGGAGGAAGATGGAAGGATTACTGCTTTTATACAAATAGTCAATGAAATTGTTATGAGAATTGAATGTTATGGTGGATCTCTGAGCGAAGATGAGATTGTTTCTAAAGTATTCAGAGCTTTACCACCAGCTTACAAGATGAAGGCTACTACAATTAATGAGGTAAGAACAATGTCTAATGCCTTTGTCAATAGGGATACTTTGGTTGGGAAGTTATCTTCTTTTGAGCTTGAAGAGTTTGGTCCTCAAGGAGTTGCATAGACTGTGTCTTATTTTCATGCATCTACATCATCAACTAGCAAGAGTGATTGGACAACTTTATATGAGAAGGAACTAGAGGAAATGAAGTGTTTGAGCAACTTGAAGCCATTTTCTAGTAGAGTACCTAAAGGTCCAATAGGAAGTAAGTATGAAGGAAAATCACCTTTTAAATGTTTTGCATGTAATAAGATAGGTCATTTTTCATCTAGATGTCCTGAAAGAAATTCAAGATATGAAGAAAAAGCTAGAAGATCTTTGAGGCCTAACCATGATTATCATAACAAGCATAAGTATAGGATAAACAAAGACAAATCATGCGACTATGTGGATGAGGTAGGTGTGACTCATGACTCTGATGATGAACCGACAAAAGATTCAGCTAGTGGATCTAACAGTGGAAAGGAATGCGTATTCTTTTCTATCAAGGAAGATGCTCTAGAACCTGTCATTCAAAATGAGGAGAAGGCCCTTGCTGCTAAAGTTGAAGACAAGGATGAATGGGTGATAGATAGTGGATGTTCACATCATATGACTAGAGATAAAATGAAGTTTCTATCTTTGCAACAATTTGATGGTGGTGTTGTTAGATTTGGAGATGGTAAAGCATGCATGATCAGAGGAAGAGGAACTATATAATTGGATGGTAAGCATAACACTGATAATGTTTATTATGTTGAAGCTTTAAGGCATAATATTTTGAGTGTAGGATAATTGGTGGATAAGGGATTTCAATTATAGTTCAAGGATGGAAAATGCAAAATCATCAACAGATCTGGATTGGAGATTTCAACTGGTACTCAAACTAAAGGTAACATCTTTCATTTGAACTCCAGTGAGAAGACATATTTGATTGCACAAATTGATCAAACTTGGCTAAGGCATAAGAGGTTGTGTCATGTGAATTTTGATTGCATTGTAAAGATCAATTAAACTAAGGCAGATAGAGATATACCTAAGATTGTGAAGCCCTATAATCCGATATGTAAGGAATGTCAAATGGGAAAGAAAGTTAGAACTTATTTTAAGAGTATACAAGACAAATCTAATGATATTCTTGATCTTATTCATACTAATTTGTGTGGTCCTACTAGAATAAATTTTTTTAATGGTGATAGATATTTCATGATAATAATTGTTGACTATTCTAGAATGATGTGGGTTACTTTTTTAAGGGAGAAATCTGAAGACTTTGAAAGGTTCAAGATATTTAAAGCTAAAGTTGAGATAGAGACAGGGTTAAAGATTAAATTCTTAAGGTCTGATCAGGGTGGTGAATTCACATCTAGTGAATTTAATAGTTATTGTGAGAAGCATGGGATAAGGAGACAATTGTTTGCACCCTGGACACCTTAGCAAAATGGTGTTGTGGAAAGAAAGAACATAACTATCTTGGATGCGGCCAAAACTATGATGATGGAAGCTAATCTACCTCATATATATCTGAGAGAAGCTATAAGCATGGCAGTATACACATTCAACAAAGTTTATATCAAAGGAGACATTTGTAAGACACCTTATGAGTTATGGTTTGGTCATACACCTACAGTTAAGTATTTCAGAATCTTTGGTAGTGAATGCTATATTAAAAGAGATGATTCCATTGGAAAGTTTGATCCTAGATGTGATGGAGGGATATTTCTTGGTTATTCCAATGAAACAAAAGCATATAGATGTTATAACAAAAGATTGCAAATAATTGTGGAGAGTGCTAATGTCAAGATGGATGAGCAGTACAAAGGTCAAATCAGATTTTATGAGAGAGAATCGGAAGTGGAAATTATCATAACTGAACTGGTAGAACTTGTAATGGAACAAAATGATGAGCCAGTTACCCCGACAATATCAAAAAATTCAACAGTAACTAAAGATCAGAGTAGAGAAATAGAAAGTCAGAAGACCCCTAGGTATGTAAGGTTAAATCATTCAGAAGATCAGATCATTAGAGACAAGAGTAAAGGAGAAATGACAAGAAGAAGGTTGGCAACTGAAGAAGTATGTTTAATTTGTCAAGATGAATCAGTATCAGTAATTGATGCTTGTAAAGATAAATTTTGGATGAAAGCTATGGAAGAGGAATTAGATCAGATAGAAAAGAAAAAAACATGGACTTTAGTTCCCCAGCCTAAAAATAATAACGTTATTGGGACTAAATGGGTCTTTAGAAATAAATTGAATTAAGATGGACAAGTTGTAAGGAATAAGGATAGATTGGTTTGCAAAGGATATTCTTAGAAGGAAGGAATTGATTATGATGAGACTTTTTCTCTGGTAGATAGGATTGAAGCTGTGAGATTATTTCGTTCTTATGCTTCCCATAAGAAATATAAGGTTTATCATATGGATGCTAAGTGTGCACTTTTGAATGGAAATCTTGAAGAGGAAGTTTATATTGAGCAGCCTGATGGATTTTCACTTTTAGATGACAAAAACATGGTTTGTAAGTTAAGGAAATCTTTTTATAGATTGAAACAAGCCACTAGAACTTGGTATGCTAGATGGGACAAATATCTTTTGAAGCTTGGTTTCACTAAAGGTAATGCTGACAATAACTTGTTTTATAAGATCACTAATGATGACATATTGATTGCTGAGGTCTTTGTTGATGATATCATTTTTGGAGGTGAGGATAAGTTATGTATGGAATTCTCTGATAATATGAAGAATGAATTTTAGATGTCTATGATTGGAGAGATGAAATTTTTCTTATGTTTGCACATTACTCATACTGATAAAGGTATTTTCATCTGTCAAACTAAGTATGCTAGAGAGTTGTTGAAGAAATTTGGTATGAAATATTTCAAACCAATTGGTACTCCTATGGTTACAAGTGAGAAATTGACAAAGAAAGATGCATCAGCTTCGGTAAATCCTACAATGTATAAATCTATGATTGGAGGTTTGTTATATTTGACTCAGACTAGACCAAATATAATGAATGTGGTTTGTATCGTATCAAGCTATCAGAGTGACCCTAGAGAGAATCACGAGAATACGGTGAAAATGATCTTCAGGTATTTACAAGGAACAACTGAGTATGGTTTGTGGTATCCTAAAGATGATGACTTTATAATATGTGCATATACAGATGCAGATCAGGATGGAGATTGTTGGATGTCTTCCTTGAGGGGAGACTTGTTTGACGATTCTTAGAACTTGGATGTTTTTCACATCTAGTGTTTCCATCAATGTCAAAGGGGGAGATTGTTGGCCATTCGGAGGAATTGATTATGTGTTCCATTGATGTTTGTCATTGATGTCAATACTAGTTGTTTTTCTATCTACTAGGTTCTGATAGAGTGGTTGGATTGTGATGAACATACAGGTGATATGTTTCAGCTGGTGGAAGTGGTTTGGATTTGTTATTCATGTATTCCTAATGCATATCTCATTTAGTTGGTTCAGGATTTGATGATCTGGATGCTGTCATATGTTCTAGTAAGTCTTTTGGTTACCGGTAAGGTTTTTACCAATAGAGCTTTGCTGAAGATCTTTTGATGAATCTGATAAGTGGTGTTGGTATGACTTCTATAAGGTTATCAAGATGTTGATGGTTATCATGTTCATATTCCAGTTGATTGATGGTGTTGCATTTGGCTTATGGCGATCTATTTTAGGTCCAATTCTATTCTATTAGGTTATGGGCCAATTTATGTAATGTGTTAGTGGATGATGTTGATGCATTACTGGTTGGATTTATTAATTAGTTTATGTTGTTTTAGTCATAGGCCGACTTGGTTTATCATTGGTTTGCAGGATTATGTAACAAATTTATTGTATTATCTTTTAGGTGGCTGACCTAATTGTTTAGGTCTCGGGTTGGTATATACGATGTAAGATCTCTTTGTAGATCATATGTAATGTGGGTTATGGAATTATCTATGTACGAATAAAGTTGTTATCATATGTAGAGGTTTTGGTCAATCATAGGTGATCGGATTAGGTTTGTGAAAGAGGTTTAAGACCTTTGGTATCGAGATTAACTAGAACTATTCTTAGGCATAGAAGATGCTATTTGTGCAGTTCATTCATCTTTCCAGATTGTAGTCTGGATTTATTTTGTAGTCAGTGAGGCTCATTTCTGATGAGGAGTATGCTCTAGGTTGTTGGCCTTCTTGCATGTGTAGGCCCCTCTTGTTGTAATCACATTCTTACTACAGAAGTATTATCTGACTGTGGGTAGGCTTCCCATTGTGGCTTTTCCCTTTATCGGGTTTTCCACATACAAATCCTCGTATTATGTGTTGTGGATGGATGGTAATTGTTATGTGATTTATGTTTGTACTTAATTGTTATATTTTCTATTCTGGTATTTGGTTAATGCATTCCGATTCAAGGTTTTGTGTGCTTAAAGTTTCATAATCTGTTGACAAGTGATTCACCCCCCTCTAAGTTGTCCATCGATTATCCTAACATGAGGAAGATGGTTGTAGAATAAATTCCACTTTTTGTGGTGTTATCTTGTTATCTCATTCCACCTTTGTTGGGTGATCCACCTTTAGTAGAATATTCTATTATTTCTCCTAGCTACCCCTACCTACCCTTCTATCTAATTAGAAAATTCAATAGGAAAATTATCACGTGGTATTAGAACCATTAGAATGCCATTGGTTTACCATTTGAGAGAAATTTGATACAATTCGAGGTTTTAAATTTTGGAGCTTGTTGGCCTAGATATAAGGTTGCCATTGGATTAAAGAGGTTTGAGAAATTTAGAATTACCTTTTGTTTTCCCAAATCCAACACTAGAGGCCAAATATATAGCCATTTGAAGGTGGAAGGTGGTTACTTGTCCCAAAAGCAATTTTCAATTCCGGATCACTTTGGGTAAAATCTAACACCGCCATTGTGCTCAAAAGGCCCGAGAACCCCAAAATTATTTGCTCATTCACCTAAATCAACCACCATCACCCAAAGCTAAGAAAATTCCCATCCCTACTTGTGGAATGAATGCCATCGCTACTGCATGCACGACTTTATTTAAAAAATAAAATCAATTTTTTTTTTCATTTAAAAAAAATCGTGTATTAAATAACTTAATTTGTTTTTTATTGAAGGGGGACAGTTGAATTTATTTTTGGTTTTCTAAAATATCATAAAGTTTATGTATTTTTTGGGGGCTAGTAAACTATAGGTACCTTTGGGTATCGCAGCTCACCTACGAGTACCACAGGGGGTTCCTGCAGCTTGCAAGTAGGCCTATAATGACATGAGTACTAGCACCTATCACGGTCTTGGTTGTGGTAGGGGTGGTACGCCCTAATATGTAGGGCTAGTGAGGGGGGTCTTTTATATTTGTAATTTTTTAAAATAAAAATTCAAATATTATATTTTAAAAAATAAAACCTTTTTGATAAATTTTTTTCTTTAATATTTTAGTAAAGTTTTTAAAATCAAATTAAAAAAATAGTATATATAATAATTTTTTAATCTTAAAATAAAACAATGTGTTTTTTGTTTTAATAACAAAGTGTTTTTGAAAAATTAAAGAATTTTTTTTTTCTTTATTTTTTAATAATTTTTTTTCAACATTGTTTTTCTTAAAACTTTTAATAAGTTTTTTTTCTTAAAATTGTTATAAAATGAGAAAGTTTGGGAATACTTTTTTCTTGTCCACCTATAATACCTGTCTTGCAATGTTATCCAATGTAGATACCCTAGAGGTCCCTACAACCTACAAGTAGGCCTACGGTGATAGGAGTACCACCACATATCACGATCTTGTGTGTGATGAAGGTGGTACGCCCTACCATGCAGGGCTGTCAAGGGGGGGGACTTATATTTCTAATTATTTAATAAAATTTTAATATTATATTTTAAAAAATATAATCCTTTTTATAAATTTATTTATTTATTATTATTTAAGTAAATTTTTAAAAATCAAATTTAAAAATTTGTTATATTTAATTTTTTTTTAATCATAAAATTAAAAAAAAACACATGTTTTTTCTTTTAATAAAAATATTTATTTTTGAAAAATTAAGAGGGTTTTATTTTTCCTTTATTTAAAAATAAATAAAAAATTCAATAATGTTTTTTTTAAACTTTTTAATAAGTGTTTTTTTTTTAAATTGTCATTAAATAAGAAAATTTGGGAATATTTTTTTTTCTTGTCCTCATATCATACCTATCTTCCAGTGTTCTCCAATTGACAACCAAGGGGGGGTAGTTTCCTCCTACATTTTTCTTCCTAGAATCTGAATCAAAGACATCTTCATTTATAATCTTCTATAAGGAATCTTTTTGGTGGCATCATCTTTATGTTTCCAGATTTACACTATGTCATGTTCTATTCTCTTGCATTTTCTATGTTGTACTTTCACTAATAAAAAGGGATATTCTTTTTTGTAGTTTTTCATTGATGACATATTGGGTGTAATCCTCTTGTACTCCATAGATTAGGAAATATCTTGTGAGACTTTGTGCATGGATCCAGCTGAGACTTAGACTGTATAATTTTTGCATGGCTCTAGTGAGACTTAGATCGTACCAATCTACCATTGACAAGTATCCAATTGATTCTGAAATAGGTGTCTTTAGCCTAATCTTTATTTTGTTGTTATGAGTGATTTATCAATTATTCTTCATTGACAATGGTACTTGGCATTGTCACACTTTAACATTCTGGGTGCAACATTGGCTCTATTTGTTCCTAATTAGAGGGAATTTTGATCAACATCATTGGACCTTATTCATAGGAGATTTTATTTTGAGGGGGGATTCATAGTCTTTCTTCTTCTCTCTTATAGGAGGACTATTTCCTCACATGAGGTTTTGTTCTTCTCATTATCATTTAGAGTATTCTGTGTTTTCATCTCTCTTTTGGAGGGGACATTTTTCCGATTGGGTTTCTCCATCTTTTTCTATTTGTGAGGCATTGCATTGTTTGTGTACATGTGTACTTAAGTAAATGGTATTTATGTGTACATGGCCTAGTATCCAGGACCTATATTGAATTTTTAGCTTGAGTCTACATTACCCTAAGTTGCACTTATGGGGGGGGTTGTAAAATTTATGCATCAAACTCTTGAAAAGAAATAAGAAATAAAATAAAATAAATTTCTTGATGATATTATGACTCCTGAAAAGAAATAAAATTTTATGATGATATTTTATCATTCAAGGATATGATAGCTACAAGATGATAAATCAATTTATTATCAAAGAGAACTAAGTACCTTGAAATAATAGAAATGTACCATATAACTTTCATTAGCTCCTCCTTGAATGTGCATCCCAAGGTTAGAGAAATAAAATAAAAAATTAAACACAAATAAGAGATATCCTTTAGTCTGAAGTAGAACAAGAAACAAAAATATGATAGAATAAAGAGGCAAGTGGATAAGTGTAAAATTTCAAAATACTTGAAGATGCCTAATCTATAATTAGAGGAAGAACAATTTGGAGAGTTATTAAAATAAAATATGTTCCAGACGAGCAAGAGGTGTCCTTTAGTCTCAAGGAGAGAAATTAAAAGGGAACAACAACCATAAGATATATTTCTAATAGGTTTTACCATGATTCTATCTATAATATTTTTATTCAATATTTTAGGGAAACAACCCCAACTCAAGGGAAATATGACATTAGAGGTGAGATCTTCAATTTGTTGAACATAGAAAATATTAGTTAGTATAAATTGAGAGAATTATTGCAGTACAACTAAGGGATCTTGCCTTAAGAGGACATGAGATTTTAAATGGTGTGATTATCTTTTCAAAAAGTCCCCAAATATTTTTTCCCAAGGGTTTCTTTAATAAACAAATTTGAGGAATTTATGATGGTATATTGCTAGTGATTGTAGATTAATAACTGAATTATCATGTTCAAAATATTTTATATTATTTTAGAAGAAACCCATTGATCTTGACTAAAGTATTAGTAATAAAAAGGGCATGTAGACCAATATATTTTCAATCTAGAACATTTCATCCAGATTATAGCCTGAAACAACCGAAATCATTAAAATAAATAACTAGAAGTGTTTAATATTGTTTTTCATTAGAAAAAAATAATTAATGTAGTGTTGAAGAAGAATTTCAAAGACATCATAAACGTAAAAACATTAAAAATATTATTTGACATTTATTCCTTTTATATGTCAAAAAATAAATAAAATTGATGTCACCTTTGTCATAAAATAGAAAATAAGTCTTCCATGTTACATGTTGGAAACCTTAGGAATGTTATCCATTGGCCCACAAGAAATATCCAAGAAACTTAGTAAGTTAGTCATCAAAATATTTACAAGGGACCTAGTAAGAAAAAACATACACATTAGTAGTAGCTAGAATTTTAATGCAAATTTGAGTTTTTTAAGTCAACAATTGAGGCTCAAAAAATACATAAAAGATTATTCTTTCAACCCTTTGAATAACATACTACCAATTATTATAATTTTCCCTCAACATCAAAACTTCTCTCTTGATTATCTATCCTAGATTCTACAACTTGTGATAACTTGATCCTTGTTTCTCCTACGTAGGTGTCCCCTATTTCTTGGGTTGTTACTATTCGCTCCCTTGCTACTCTAAATCCTTCAACTATGAGTGATGCTGATGTTTTATTGGATTATTTTGTATCTCTCTCCAATATGAAACTGATTGCTTCTTTGGTGTCAAATTCTCATCCCCCAAACTGCTAGGTCTTTCTAATGGATTCAATAGCCCTTCTCTTGGACTTTACTACTACGTCACTTGGTTCAAACAACACCATTCCTTTTGTATCTCCTATTGATAATTCTGCATGGATTTTTGTACTATGAAGAAAAAATGCCTTTCTTTACATTCACAAAGATGTTAGAATGTTCCTTAGGGCTTACTTCTTGGTCCCATTTTGGATTTCAAGTTACAGTGTAGTTTAGCTATGTGGTCTTGTTCGGTAGGTTACCTAAGTGTAACCCTACTATTTTCTCTCTAGGTTTGATTTATGTTGTCTAATATGTAATGGGTTAGGGTATTTACCCACTTAATTTAATAAAATACATACTAACAATGAATACTATGAAATTTTTTACAAGAAAACAAGACACCAAAATACTTAAACTATTGAAAATAAATTCAAATACAACATAAGTTCATCATGACTCTACCCAGCTATACATGGATTTGTGTGGGTATTTCTCTTGTTATTACTCTGTCTATCTCCATTGACCTCAAGCTTTGTCTTGGTACTTGGTCTCAATCATTTTAACATGAGAAGTCTATGCTATTTTGTCACCTTTGCTTGTTGACTAGCCACCTTTGTAATAAGTGCCTTGGGAGCTCCAAACCTTCCTTTAATTTGAAAAATAAGAGGCCTATGGATTGTTCTTCTGCATTCGAGACCTTTAAACCATCCTAGAAGTCCTCTAAGGGAAACCTTATATAAACTATGTTATTTCCTATTTTAGTTTTAGCAGATTTAGGTTTTGTGGCTACTGTCCCTATAGCTCCAAGTGTGGTGTTGGCCCTCTGTTGGCCCTCTCCCTTTCTTGGGATAGCCTCTTTGCTCTTGAAGTCTCACTAGAAGTGATGCTTCCTCTTCCTGATCTTTTTGGTGATTTTGTGAAGTAAGGATCCCCCCAATTGGTCCAAATGGATTGTCATTCCTCCCATGTGCTAGATATGGTTCCTTTTGTCCATCTGGGATCCCAATAGGTGCCTATTGTTATCGAGATGTTTCTAGAATTTTTGTTCCAAATTACAATTTCCATATCTAATGGGTAGTAACTTTGAAGTCAACTTGTGTGTTTTGGGAATCTTCTATGAATTCTCTTAAGACCCTTGTCATGGGGAAATATTCGTCTTCTAGGTTGGTTGGAGCTATCAGTCCTCCTCTAGTTTGTGGTAGAAAAATATATGATGTGGGGAGGGATGCAAAGGTTGGCTAGAAGTTTGCTAATAAAATAAGGCAGTCAAAGGTAGATTGTTATATGCCTAATGGTTCCGAAATTATTTTAAAGTGGTGTTTCTACCACCTTAGCTCCAAAATAAGATCTTATCCTAGAATAAATATTAGGGGACTCAATGGTCCTCATAAGAAAATCCCAGTGAAGAACTTGCTGAGATAATTGAAACTGGATATCCTATTTCTTGAATAAACTAAAATGAGTTTGGTTGTCTTTCTCAAGATTAGTAATTTTCTTTGGCTTTTCTCAAATGTGTGTGCTTTGAATATGGAGGGTTCTTCTTAAGGCATTTTTGTTTTATGAAAACCCTATTTTCTTGTTGGGTTTATAAGATTTGAAGATAAAGGTTTTTACATTGTCAATTTTCAGATCAATATTACTTAATAAACATAATGTTGTCACAAGAATAGATCTTTGAGAAACTATCATCTCTCATAGGTTTTCCTTCAAATATTCTCATTGGATCTATAAGGGCTTCACTTAGTGCACTTGGGTTATATTCACATGCATTCATGGCATATTAAAGAATCCCTCTATTTTAAAAAAATATTACCCTAAAATCCTATTTTTTCACCCCCTCCCAATATACAACCTAACTTAAAAACCCCCCTATTTTCACCAAATATTTCATTTTTTATAGCCTAACTTGAAAACCCCCTATTCTCATCGATAGGCAATATATTGTACCTTAATTTTTGGGATATTAAAACCCCCAATATGAATGCATGTGATATGATATTTCCTACCTAGTGAAGCCCCCACAATTGGACCATGATGGGTGAATTTAACTCCCCTTTATTTCCCTTGGAGAAATTTGGAGGCATCCCTGATTTGTTTGACAACACGCAAGAACTTCACGAGTTTTTGCCTAGGGAGAGTTTATATGATTTAGATATTGATGTAGCATCATGAAACCGTGACCCCCATTATTTCAACCATATTTTAGGTCCTCACCTAAGCAACTACATCTCTCTCTTGAACAAGACCCCTCTTTGCACTTTCATCCTAATTCTCCCCTTGTTTCAACCTTGATGCTACCTTAAGACTCTATCTAGGCCCCAGGATAAGGCAGGACAAGGGCGTGATGCCCCTGTCCACCCTCTTACGGAGGCCTTAAGATGGGTTCCTCTAGCCCCTTTTTCTTAATTTTCTCTTCGAGGATTTCAATCTTTTTGTCAGCCTTTGATGGATGAAAATTAATTTTCTAGGACATGTATAAAAGGAGATTCAATTCCCTCATTTGACAGACGCACAAAATACACAATAGGTGAAATTCAAGAGAAAGATCTTAATCAAGCATTGAATTCTTCAAGCATTCATCAAGTCTTCATATTCATTCATCCATTGGAGAAAAATTGTAACACTCATTTGCAAGCATGTGTGTATTAGGGTTTTGTCATTTTACATGCCATTTCATGCAACACTTGTAATTACATTCAAGAAGCAAAGCAATCATCATCAACAAATTATAGATCTACAAGGCATACATTTCCATCATTTACTTTTAAGCATTTGCAATTACTTTCTTTCAAGGTTGATTCCTCAACCAAGGTTTGACTAAGGCAAAACCCTATCCGCAACACTTCTTCCCTTCTTTTTTGTGTGTAGGTTGTAGGTATGCAGCTATAATTGTGGGTTTGGACTTCATTTGCAGAGACAGAAAAACCCTTTTTGGCGTGCAAATTTTTCGAAGGACAATGTTCACTTTCAACAGAGTCCCAATGACTTTCTCCAAATTTGTAGGGAAGATATGTGTCAGTCTAAATATCTCAGATCCAAAGTTATAGTACAATCCAAGACTAGTAGCTCCTTGTTTCATACATTTTATCTTTATTTTCTACATACTCAACAAGTCAACGTATTTATTTATAAACGAGGGCAAATCACACTCCAACCCTTGCAGTTCACTTGGAATTCATATCCTTGTTCCCCTTGGATTTGGACCTAGTGGATTCAAGCCCCTCTTTTGAATGTAAAGTTTCTCCGAAGTGAAAATCATCCTAGTGACTTCCTTTCTCTCTCCTAGGTGGGGAGTCACTAGGATCTAATTTTCCACTATACATTTTGGTGAACTTGACGTGAAGCACCTTAATTCTGATTTCTTTTAGTTAGATCTGAATAATTGAAATTTGAATTTCAAATTTTCATTTCCAAGTTTCATCCTTTTGCAAATTTTAGAGGTTAATTGTATAAAAACCCTAATTTCTCATTATGACAAAATTGAGCTTGTGAAGAGTAGCATTTTAATTGCTTGTTTCAGATCTGATTTCTATTTCAAAATTGAAATTCAAATCTGTTGTTTAATTCTGAAAATTAAGTGGTTCCAAGGCAAAACCCTCATTTTTTACAATCTCCTGTTTTGACCTTTGATTGCTAATTTGATTGATCTAGACATCTCTAAATCAACTATTTTTTTTGGATTTTGCATTAAAATCATAATTTCTATCATCCCTAAGAATTTTGAAAAAAATTTCTCGGACCGAGTACACTTTGCACATAGTCCCTTGCTTTTTTCTTGAAATTTCGGGAAATCAGAATTGACTGTATTTCTCTATTTAAATCCAAAAAATTGGCACACTTTATCAATTTTTGCACCCCTTAAGGTCAAATACAAATTCAAATTTTTACACTCTTAACTTTTAAATTAATTTTCATAAAAAGGTCCTAATTTTAGATCTTCCATTTAGATTTTAATTAAGTGACTTTCAATGGCAATTAATGGATTAGATTTATTTTCTATTTCACATATGATTACATTGTTTTTAACATACATTTATTAAAATTATGTGTTGGATAATGGATTTCTTCATTTCATGTTGCTTCTTTCCCTTCGTAGTGCTTGGTAATATTGTGTTGGTTGGATTTCAAATTCATTTCCTTTCCAAATTAACCTCAAAGGTTTCATGTATCAATTTTCCTACATTATGGTGATGTTATTAACAAAATGCATTTCATACATTAATCACCTTAAGGATTTTGTAGATCCCAATCTTAGAGATCCTAATTCTTGTACCTCTCCTATGGTATCTTGTGTGAATAAGGTGAGAGCTATTATATTAACCAATGATCTCTCTAAAAAAGAGGAAGCATTGGAAAGCAATATGGACCCATCTTCTTCTTATCCACATACCCTTGAGAAAGAGGGGCAAAATCAGAATATTAACATTCTTACATCTTTAGACCCTCCTTATTCTCCTAGGACCTATCTTCAACACCAAAACATATGTGGAGAGGATGATGTTATGCATTTTATTCATGATCTTTCCCCTCACATGGAAATGAGTAAAGATGAACCTTTAGATGATGAAGATGTTCATCTTGAATCTCCTAAAAGGGATAAGAATGAAAAAGGAAAGAAGATTATTCTTTCACATGATATTCCTTCTTCATATACAACACCCTTTATTCCTCCTTACACATCTAGTTTTGAAGAAATTCATGACCTTATTCCACCATATAGTCATTTACAACATTCTTATAGTCATGGCTTTAATATAATAACAAAATAAGGTTTTAGAGGACAAGGAATTGATAAATTTGAACAATGAATTCATGTCCCTATAAACCCTTTTCAATCTACTACAGAAGGCATAGGAAGCGAAAATCCTTTCTCTAAAGAGGAACTCCTTAACCTTGAAAATTTTAAGAATTATCTTCAAAAGAAACAAATCAAAAGATCCTGCAAGAATGCTTCTTCTTCAAAATGTCCTTTTTCCTCCTTTCATCAAACCCATGATCAAAATGCTGAATATTGCCCTAATTTTTAGAAATCCATCCAAGATGGCATAGACAATGGAAAAATTAGAATCATGGATGATAAACCTTCTTCTTTTAGTAATTCTTTTCCTCCATGTCAAGAAAATGGCTTAAAACACATTTATCATCCTGAAAGAATGGCTACAAGAATCTATTGGAGATTGAAATATGATAAGACTATTTCCTTTCCTCCTAAAAACCAAAACAAAAATTTTAAACAAGTAAAAGGTGAGGAATATTGTATTTTTCATAATTCATATTCACATTCTCTTGGGAAATGTCATGCATTTATGAAATTTTTTCAAACGCAATATGATCATGCACGCATTTCTCTTACAATAGATCTAGTTGTCTTCCTTGACTTGAACATAGTGCCTTAGCACTTCTTTCATTTTCATGTTGCTCTTCACCCTACAACATAACTAGCCAACTTAACTAGGGGATCTTTATCCTTTATGGTGGTATTATTTCAATTTTAATACTTTGGGGTAGCAACATCAAATTCACATCCCCTTTTTTTTTTCAATGGATCTATCTCTATCTTTGTGAATTATTCATTACTAGATCTCCTTGCATAGATTTATTCTTATGTGAGAATATAAATTTTCTTTGGTTTTCTTCTTTGTTTGGAAAGGAGCATCTTTAATGAGTAACCCACTTCTTCTCTTGTCTTCATTCTCTTGGAAACCTTACCTCTTCTATGGTTTCAATTATTTACAAGTATGATATATCCCTAGCATGGATTGGTCTCCTGTAAAGTACATGTCGCTTCCTTGACAGGATTTGTTCCATTAGGAGGGCATATCAGTTAGAAATAATAACCATTAAAAGATGTGTAATGTTTCTCCTTGTTCTTCTCACTTGGGGGGAAAGGATTTTGCTCCTTTCTCTTTCTTTCTTATCAATGTTTTCTTTAGGGGTTTCATTTGTCATATGTGGCTATCATTTCTTATAATGGTATGTTCCTATGACTAATCCCTCTTGGGGAATATGTGATTATCTTTCTTTTCTCTCTCATAAGATTACCACTTCTTGAGATTTGTATTTTACATTTACTAATGTCTTTTCTTACATATGTTCATGTAAGTTAATTATGCATTTGCTTATGTTTTATCTCTCTCTAGAAGATTGTGTAAGCTCTTCTCATTTTCTCTACACTAGGGGGGAAATGATCTCTTCCCATCTCTTTCTCTAAGGATCCACTCTTTCCTATGTTGAGGATGGTGAGAGTTTCATTACTTGATGTCATTCCTTGTGTGAAATCATTGTTGTTTTCTCAAGGGTTCTCTCTTATACAAGAGGTGTAAGACCTTGATTACAACCTCCCTTACACTTGGTAATATACATCTATAATAAATTTACCCATCCACATTGGGATAAAACTGATTAATCCTTCATCAAGAATCCCTTTCACCTAAAAATAGGAGGAAGGATTGCATTCTTTTTCTCTTCTATGCTTTGTTCTAGAAGATGTTATATTTGTCTAAGATAAATCCTCTTGGGGATAGATGTCTTTTGAACAAAGATATCTTCTCCTCCAAGGATCTCCTTTACAAGATATCTCCTTTTAACTATCTTATCCTTTCTTGAAGAGTATTCCCTCTCTTTCTTGGATTTATGGCATTGTTGCATGATTGATATCTTCTTTGTGTCGAAGGAAGGTCTACGTGTTCTATTTTCCTTAAGATATCAACATTAAACAATGTTGACATCTTAAGAGTGGGGCACCCACACTGCTCCTTTTGCACTATATTTCTCTTGTGCATTGTGTCTCTTGTATAGTGGGATATTTTTGGAACTCGAGGACAACCTCTTAGAGTGGCTTCCTTTTGCATAGTAGGTCATTCTTGGAACAAGAGGATAACCTCTTAGAGGAAAATGTCACCACTTTTTCTTTTGTATAGTGGGATATTCTTGGAACTAGAGCACAACCTCTTAGAGAGAGATGTCTCTTCTTTTTCCTTTTACACAATGATATATTCTCAGAACTAGAGCACAACCTCTTAGAGCGAGATATTGCCAATTTTCTTTTATACAGGGTGATTATTCTCGGAAGTAGAGCACGGTCTCTTAGAGGAGGATGTCACGTCTTTCTTGACATTTGTACTATACATATTATATAGGTTGTAGCATACTCGGGAATAGACTCCTATGAGGTTCTTTGAGCATCACTTACACACATGCACATGAGAGTGTGTGGAACTAACAACATTCTTACCTTCCTCCCTTACATGTATCACCTAATTCTAGGGGCAAGATGTTCATGGTTTCCCTCTTGTTTTTCTTTCTTATCATGGGTCACCAAAGTGTGTATTCATGTCCTCTCTCTCCTTCCTCTCATGAACCCATAGTTTTACTATTGATGGTTCATGTATGATGTCAGCTTTTCTCTTTTATGTGATTATTGGTGTTTATGTGATGGCATTGGTCTTTGTGTTTTAATTAGTTGTTTGAGACATTTGTATCAAGGTCTCTTCGGCTAGTTGATGTGTGGTCTTGTGTGTCTTTTGTGATTTATCTTGTTTTGGTTGTTCTTGTCCTTTTTATTTTGAGTGCTCTTGCATATGTTTGAGTGATATTGCTCTGCATAGTGGTCTTGTCTTTTGTGCTTTATCACAAGGAGTAATATCCTAAGAGTTGGGGCTTTTCTCCTCAAGAATTAGTGATGTCTTATACTCCTTGTGATATTGCTCTGCATCTCATATTTGCATCTCTCTCTCTTTCTTCTACATTACCACCAGTATTGGCATAAGCCATACTCTCGCTAAAGTGGTGACTAAATATAGCATCATGAAGTTGTGACCCCCACAATTTCAACCACATTTTAGGTCCTCACCTAAGCAAATTCATCTCTCTCTCGACCAAGACCCTTCTCTACACTTTCATCCTAAGCCTCCCCTTGTTTCAGCCTTTATGCTACCACAAGACCCTATCTGAGCCCCAAGATAGGGTAGGATAGGGGTGTGGTGTTCCTCTCCCCCCTAGGAAAAGGGTGTCGTGCCCTTGTCCTCCCTCTTAGGGAGGCCCTAAGATGGGTTCCTCCAACCCTTTTTCTTATTTTTCTCTTCAGGGATTTCAATCTCTCTTTGTCAGATTTTGATGGATGAAAATTTATTCTCTAGGGCATGTATAAAAGGAGATTCAATTTTCTCATTCGTCAAACACATGAAATAGGCAATAGGCAAAATTCAAGCGAAAGGTCTTCATCAAGCATTCAAGTCTTCAAGCATCCATCAATTCTTCTTCTTCATTCATCCATTGGAGAAACATTATAATATTAATTTGCAAGCATGTGTGTTATCTTTTTGTCATGTTACATGCTATTTCATGCAACACTTGTGATTAAATTCAAGAAGCTTTTCAATAATCATCAACAAATTACAAATCTACAAGGTATACATTTCCATCATTTACATTTAAGCATTTGTAATTACTTTCTTTTAAGGTTGATTCCTCAACCGAGGTTTGACTGAGGTAAACTCCTGTCCATAATCTTTCTTTTGTTATTTTCTATGTGTAGGTTACAGGTACATAGCTATAATTGCAGGTTTGGACTTCATTTCTAGAGACGAAAAAACCCTTTATAACATGCAGATTTTTCAGAGGAGTGTGTACACTTTCAACACGATGCCGATGAATTTTCTCCAAATTTACAGGGCAGATCCGTATCAGTTTGAATATCTCAGATCCAAAGTTACAACACAATCCAAGACCGGTAGCTCCTTATTTCATCCATTTTATGTCTCTTTTCTACATAGTCAGCAAGTCAACGCATTTATTTACAAAAGAAGGTAAATCACATTCCAACCCTTGCAATCCACTTGGAATTCATATCCTTGTTCCCCTTGGATTTGGATCTAGTAGATTCAAACCCCTCTTTTGAATGTAAATTGTCTCCCAAGTGAATATCATCCTAGTGACTTCCTTTCTCTCTCCTAGGTGGGGAGTCACTAGGATCCAATTTTCCACTTAACAATTAAAAATAAAAAATACATGTGGTCTAACCTCCTCTTTAGAGATAACCTTATTTAAGTGTGTTTGGATAGGTGTATGGTTTCTTCTTCCTCAAATATAATTGGGAATCACCATCTCTCCTCCTAGATCCATTTTGGCTCAAACCAGTGTCCTATCTTCATGTAATGAGATTCTACTAGTCCCATGACTAGGTTCACTTTCTATTTTAAAATTATATGGTCACACTTCACTAACTTCAAGTCTCTTGTGCTCTAGTGGTGGGATATCAAGATCCAAGGTACTGCTATGTTCAAAGTTTCTTGCAAGCTAAATCTTCTAAAAAATATCTTGCTCATGTGGAGTAGTCTTTTTTTGGTAATATTTTTTAGTAAGAGAATAATTTAAAGAATTAGATCAACTAGATTCAGATAGAAATGGAGATCCTAAGGGCCTCTTTGGACAAACTAGATAAAGAAAAATCCCTTCTAGAGGGTCTTCATAACCTATTTATTAAAGAAGTACTCTACTAGAAATAGAGATAAAGAGTGAAATGGATCAAGGAAGGTGATAGTAACACCAAATTATAGTAGACAATTAGAAGGAATAGATTCTAGGAATTGTAAGGAGCAAATGGCACTCTATTTTCTAAGTCTAAGGATATTAATAGAGATGTGATCTATCATTTTTGTTTCTTAGTCAACAATTAGCCTTCCTAGGACCCCATCATTGTGGAATCTTCAAAAATATTGATCTATTCTATAACAAATATTACTGATCAAATAAATTTGTGCTTCATATAGAGGAATGTCTCTAATGAGGAAGTCAAGGAGATAGAATTTTCTTTTGGACCCTTTAAATCTCTAGTCCCCAATGGGTTCACCCCTTTCTTCTTCCAATAATAATAGAAATTATGGGTTCAAATATCATGTTGGTGGCAAGAGGATTTATATGTTCAACTAGATTTCTTAAGAAGATCAACAAATCCATCATTGTCTTAATCCCCAAAAAGTTTGGTGCCAATTGGAAGGCTAAATTCAAACCTATAATCCTTTGTAATACTCTCTGTAAAATCTTTTCTAAACTTATTATCAACCATATTAAGTGTTTTCTTGGGAAGTTAATCAATGCCAATCAAAATGGATTTGTGTCAAGTCATCGGATCTTTGATGTGGATCTTATTGTCCATGAAATTTTCCATTCTATGGGACAAAATCACAAGGGAGGTTGCATGCTTCTAAAGTTAGACATCTCTAATAGCTATGATATGGTGTTGCGGCCTTTTCTTTCCTTGGTTCCAAGAAATTTTAATTTTAGAGGAAAAAATTGAAATTAGTCAAGGCCTATTTTAAAAATACCTCATATTTGGTGATGGTGAATGAAACTCCTCATGGATTTTTCTCCTCTTCTAGTGGCCTCGGATAGGGTGGTCCTCTCTCTTTGTATCATTTCATTTTTATTGATGATATCCTAGGTCATAACATTCACACAAATATTCTTCAAGGAAATCTTAAAGCAATTAATTCCTATTTAGGTTCTTTATTATCTCTCACCAAAAAATTGTGGAAGATACTCAATTACTTGGTGAGCCTTATGTCACAGAGGGTAGACAGTGGTTCTCCATTCTATTAGATTATGGTAGCACCTCAAGACAAAAAAACAACTTGGATAAGATTTCTCTATTCCTTTTTGGTTTCTTCCCTTTGTCATTGTTGTCAAAGGGGGAGTAGTGCAATTTAACTTGTTTTCTTTTTTGGGTGAGAAAACCTATACTCTATTTCTCTATGTCGCCATCAATGACAACAGGAGAGATTGTTGGCCTATTATCAATGATGTCATTAATGTAGTCTGGTTTGAAATACATGGTTTTGGTGTGGTCTGGTTGTTTACTCCAACATATGTTTGTTGATCTATAAAATTGCTTTTGGAGATACAACCTTATCAAAAACTCAGTGTTTGGGAACCTATATGTTTTCATTGACAAAAAAAAAGGAAATAAATAACATTAAATAAATCTAATATAAGATCATAAACTTAAAAAGATACTTATGTTGAACAAATTGAACTGGGAACTTCAAATACATGTAATTCTAGGGCCCATTCGACAATCTACATGCCTTGCAAAAATCTCAAGGTATTGTCAAATATCTCTAAAACATAGAGCAAAGTATACATAAAACATCTACTAGAATGAAAGAGTATACCATATGATCAAACTAGTAGAGTTTAAGGCATTCATTCTAGATCCAAGACTAATTAATGCATAGAAAAATATTAATGAACATAGAGTAAAATAGTTCCAGAGGCCTAAGGCATAATTTAATTATTTAAACTCAGAAAACAATAATAATTCAGAGGCTCGAGTTTTGTCTAGAAATCTTCTTTGTATATTTTTTTAATGTACAAAAGTTTTGAACCCTTTATCATACAGAAAATATTCCTCAAATAGAGGAAATCCTAATTGCCTACTACTGGGAAAGAAAAATGACATCATGAAAAACACTAGCTAGCATCAAGTCATTATTTTGAATAAGCATCGAAAACAGTGAAAGTGTTGACTATTTTCAGCTTGCATAATAGATAAGCCTTCTTTGTTGATAATCAGATAAAAAGGAATCACAATCACTCCTTTGCAATAAACTCTAAATCATATCTAGAACAATACCATCAAATTGATTTGTGGCTAGCCATCATGCTACCTACCTCATAAGAAGCATCCTATAGATTTTTTGATCGAATGTGTGGAGTTTCCGATTGTTGCCTTGGGATGACATGTGGTGGCCAGATGGGGAGTCTCACCTTTCATCAATACTATAACCCAAAAAGTCTCACGAGTTTTTCATGTGTCAATAAATTTTTGCCCCATCAAAGAGTGAGCACTATTATAAAAAATATCAAGAGACAACAACACGCGATGCTCAGGTGGGGATTTTTAGCTGAAATAAAAAAATGTACTCAAAAGGTTGCATCATGTCAAAACATGGTAGGCAAGCACTAACTTCATTCCAATATGATCCCGTGGAAAGGAAACAATACTTGAACCAAAAAGGAAAATAAAACCTCATGGATATGATATGAATTAGAATTCACATCTTTTGGCGACTTTTGGGTAAATCCCACCCGTGGGAATTTGATACCCAAAAATTCTGGCTTTTTAAAATAGACCTATGTAACTGTTCTAAAAATTTGATCGAAGACCTACTACAAGGGAAGCCAATCATCTTCTGAGGGTGGAGCCCAGGATTTGAGAACTTGATAATTCTGATCATTCTCAATGATTTCCTTGAGGGCTAAGTGATGCAACTCCTTATAAGTTAATTCCAATAGAGTGAGGATATGAGTTAGGGGATGGGTTAATTTCATGATTTCACCTGCATCAAGTGGTTTGCTTAAAGCTTGAAGGAAGGATTGATTATGTTGTTGTTTCTCTATAAGGAACATAACCAGCTCAACACTCATGACTAAACCATTAGAGAGGAAAGGTGAAGGTAATCCCAGGCTCATGAAATGTTCCTTTATACATGCAACTTAGATTTTGAATGTAAAAAAGATTGACTTGGCCTACATTGTTGTTCTATTATAATTTAAAAACTCATTAGCCTTTCTAGCCAATTTTTTTGTAATCTCCAACTCCCATGATAGCTAATTCATGATTATAAGCAATATACATCCAATTTACTACCTTTTGAAAATAAGGGATTTTAGATGCAATGGACTACATGGCTTGTTCAATAGTGGTGCTTGCTTTGGTACATAGGGAGTGGGAGTCTACTAATAATTTCAAGGCTAGATATAGAAAGGGAAATAATTGTTTTAACTTTGTTCTAATAAGAGATGTAAAGCTCTTGACATATGGGAGTAAAATCTAGAAGAGGAGTAGGAAGAGGTACCGAAGTCTTTGAGAGAATTTCAACTTCGACTTCATTCAACTCTATCTTCTTGTACAATTCTTTCATTTTTTGAGTTGAAGCAAATACTTGATGTTGTAGCACCGTCACCCTAGTGTTTATCTTACACTTCTTCCTACAACTGATTATTACATGTTTGTGCATTTTCTAGAGTAAGCCTGGAATCCTGAAGCTTTTTCTCAAATTGGGCTTTCTTGTCTTGTATTTCTTGCAGGGCTTTATCTTTTACTTTTCTTTCCTCTACAAGAAGAACTTGTGTATTGGTTAGCTCCTAATAATAATAATCCTTCTTCTTAATAGTGGTCTAAAGTTGGGCTTGAATCTAAGTCACATCCAGTGAATTTTCCCTAGTTTGTATAAGCTCTTGTTGCTTGTCATAGAACTCCTTGGTCATCTTATTTTTTGTAGCATGCTCTACCTACAATAGGGCCAATACATTATTTAGAATTCTTTGGATCTTATCCTTTTTTGCCTTTTCTTGTTGCACTATCGATTGAAGGTGAGTGATTTCCAACTCTCTAGATTTTCCATCTTTCTACAAATGCTCAATTGTAGCTTTAACTGTCTTCAACTAAGTTGTGAGCTTTTCTAGGTATCAGGTACACTTTAGGTAATTCTATGACACCACTTTCTGAGTCTCATCCATGAGCTTTACTTTATCCTATGATCACACCTACTTTAAATTAATGCCATCAAGATGTACCACAATCTTTTCGATACATTTGACCTACCAGTTTGATGATGTTAGGCATCATAGTTGCAAAAAAATAGGTTTTGATAATCTTCACTACAAGGGCTTCTGACTAAGTCTATGTGGGAAAGGTGAGAGTGGCATGGGAGAAAGGATGGATATCTTGTATAACACTAGCAGGAGAGGAGGACAACATACCAACACTTGATGATGTTGGAAGCATATAGCTTGCAAACCCTAAAGCTTGCACTAATAAGGATGTGGTTTTTGACTGACCTAGAGTCATAGTAGAGTGGGAAGCACCTACTATTATGTCAAATGAGGTGATTCTAAGTGGAGAGGACATGACAAGGCTAGTGGATATAGGAGTTGATTATCAAGATTTCACATTTGTTGTAGAGTATACTACAACAATCAAGGAAATAGATATAATAGTTAGAACATAGGAAGTTGAAACCATGGGTGAAGCTAGAGATTGAGAAGAGAGAAGAGAGGGAGAAAAGTGTACCTGAGTCAAAGATGGTACTTATGTGACTTAAACCTGGGTTACAACATGTACTCATGTTTGTCTACTTCCTGAAACATTGGCTACATTATGTCTCTTCTCTTGGGAGCCATGCCAACACTTGGAGGACTCTGAGGTGGAGATGTCTTGTTGGGCCACTTTCTCAATATTTGTGAGCAGGGCTTGCTAATGGGCTTATTAATAGCTTTATATGTAGCTGGGGATCCATAACCTAAGAGGATGGTTTTAATACAACTTGCTTCTCCTTTTCCCCTTGTGATGTTGTTTCTCCCAGAATAAATGGATATACTAGATCAGTACCACCTGGTGGAAGGTTGTAGTCTGATTCCATATCATCATCACCTTTATATGTCTTCTATTTGGGCTTAAAAATATCATCTATAGAGATGTTGCCCAATCCCACTTGGATTTTTTGAATTTCCTACCTCTATGTCCAAAAAGCTAACCACTTTTCTTCTAGCCAATTACCTTCCTCCATCCTCCACTACAAAATGAGGGGCAAGGATCTACTTTCCCTATTACTCTATAGAATTGTCACAATGGCAAACACTCCTTTTGAGGAATGAAGTTCATATTCAAATACAATTTTGGCTCATATTCTTTTGGATTTACCAAATCTTTCCGCTTGGTAAGTGCATTATCAATATCTTTCTTTTTGAAAGGTATCCATCTAGATCATAACTCCATCTGTCATCAATTACTACAAAACCTAGTTGAACTAGGTTTGAGGTGAGCACACCCTCTGCTTGAAGTCTTTTGTTAACAACAATGGGCCCTATAATCTTATGATCCTATCTTATGGTAGTTTCTTTCTTTTCTAAGCCTATGCGGGTCTCAATCATAACTAGCTGCCTAAACATTTCCAGCGCTAGGGTACGTTGGGTGTAATAAGTTGGGAGAAGAAAAGGTTCCTCTATGAAACCATGGATTCTGATAAAGGAAAATTTTTGACCTAGGAACTAGTCACAAGGGAGTTGGCATGGCAACATCCAACTAATCTAGTCTTTAGAGAAACGAATAATAGAGTTGGAATCTTGTTTATTTAAATCTTGCATGGTAGGAGTGAATAAGGCATTAGAAAACACATACACATCATGCATAGCTTACAAAATAAGGGTTCACATGGTTACATGCTTCTCCTTATTTTGATTATCAAACATTGATAGGTCCATATATTGATGAAAGAAATCAATGTTTGGATGCATAAATATATGGACCAAAAATGAAGTATACTTGAACCTATATTTCTTTGGAAAATTTGTTAACTATTCTACAATCCCTTGAGAAAGGACTTATGTGAAGTCATAGAATAAAAACTCTTTCTACTTCCAGAATTTGAACAAGAAACCCAACTGAAAGGGATAAATATTATAATCATCATAAAACATGAAGATATATACACTAGCAGGAGAGGAGGACAACATACCTCTCCATACTGCGGTCCCTATCCATCGTGATATTGCAGAAACTTACATCATCTCTCCATCCTTGACAATATCCATCTAATGTCACTCTGTGAAAAAATTTCTATCCTCTCCTCAAGCAGAGGAATACATAACATATCCCTAATAACATCCACACTTATCAATACTCTTAATGAGTTCCCTCAAATAATTGGTGGAAATGTCATAAAATTTGCAATGCATACATCAATAAACTTAGGACAATGGGGAACCATTGGTACCATGTATTGTGGAAGGCTAGATTTTTATAGTTTAACTATAAGAGCCTTCAAATCACCCTTCTTTTTCAACACACTCAACATTATTTGGGAAGCACCTTCTTGGATATTTTTTAGATGTTCATGTAGGTCTGGGTCATAAAAATCTTCATATCTATCTACCACTATAGAGGGATTTTTGGTCATGATTTTTCCCTTTGGATTTGTCTTTGGATGAACATGCTTTGAGGGTATGATATGAGAGGCATAAGATATGCCTCTAAATATGTCCATAGTGGAATTTGTTGTGGAAGATCCTACAACATCAACTAACATTCTTTTTTCAGAAGTCATTCTTCTACTCTTTGTTTCAAAATTCTAGTTCAACACGAATAACAATTATTTTTTTACAACCTTGCCTTTGCATGCACACTCTTACTTGTTGCTAATATTTTTCAAGAAGCTACAAACCTTGACTTTTGTGTTGAACAATGCATTAATTATGTATTATGTCTGATGCATGCACCACCTCAAACATTCATGCAAAATTAATTTGGATGATACCCATGCAACTACCACTTAAGAAAATTAAAAAGCCATTACACTTTGCCACTGCTATTTAAAATATTTGGGTGCCTTTCTTGAGAAGAGAACCACTCAACATTTTGTTACTACACATTTAAAACAATCTATCAAACTTATATAAATAAGGTGGTACTTAAGATTTTCCATAATAAGGAAACTGTATAGATAGACACATGGATCAAGCTTGCACATCATACATTTTTCAAACCTTTGTACAACTAGATTATAATCTTATATTTTGTGTTCTATGAAAACAACTTGCAGCAAAAACCAACTTGCATTAATTTAATAAGCTATTAATATCACTTTTGGCTCATATCATTTCACTTCTATAAATATCCCTCAAAAGGATGACCATTTTCAATTTGATACCTACTTTTATTGCTAAGTATAGAGGCTATGGATAGCCCTATTAGGCTAGTGAGCTATAGGACATAAATGGCTTTCTTAGGCAACATTTCTAACTATCACCTGTTAATAATGATTGGCCATAGGAATCCAATCCTAATTTGTGCAATTAAGTGGGATTTCTGAGAAGATTTTATATTTTTTGAAGACCAATACCATGTAAACACAAATATTTGTTCTCGGTTTGTGGCTTCATTGTTAGGCATGAATGTACCAAAACATTACATCATACATGTAACTGAAGTGCTCCTATCAAAATTTAATCTAGGTGGCCTTGATGAATTGGTGGAATTTGTCCTCCCTTACATTGGAATTCCCATAAATTCTAACTTGAGGCTTTTTGTTGATCATGGGTAAGTGGTCCCGTGGCTTTCTTTTGTGTCTTGTTTCACAACCATGACCCTGGCACAACATTAAGATTGGGTGTGGCACAACCCTGATTTTCTATGGTGGAAACATTTGTTGGTTCAATCAGATGGCATTACTTGGTACTTTGACTTTTAGGACTACATCTTCCCGAGGATTTTGACTCTAGATGACCCTCGAATTCCCAGGGCGATAATTCTCTTCTCTGACTCTGATTCTGACTTTATGGAAGAAGACAAGGATGAAGATGATAATGAAGAAGATGATTAGGATCTCTCTATTGCAAGCATGCCCATCTGTCTTCAAAATACTTACAAAGGCCTAAGAGTCAATTTTTGTAATGTATATGTAATAAGTTGATGCATAATATAATATTATACTTTTGTTGTAGTTGTGTTACATGGATCTTTACTTCAAATGTATGTCCTCTTTTTTTGTTCATTTTTAAAAATTCAAAGATTTAAGAAAGGAATAGGGATAAAAACTTGAATGTAGATTAGGATAAAAATGCAGTCGTAAGAAAAGCGAAAAAATGATATTATTTATATACTTAATTTAAAGGATTTAATTAATATTCTTAAGATGGATTTTGTTAACAAGAATCCAAGGTGCCTCTCCTTCCATATTTTTGAATTTAGAAGAATTAAATTCTTTGCATTCAAAAATACTAAAAGGGCTTTTCCAAAGGCTATCAAATTTCACATGTTGACCTGGTTTAGGAGCTTTCTCATTATATTTTAAAACAAGGTCACCACATTTAAAACCAAGGTCTGAGCGCTTCTTTTCAATCCAGTTCTTGACAATTTGCTGCATGTTGTTGGAGAAATTGAAGGCCCTCTGTCTCTCTCTCTCTCTCTCTCTCTCTCTCTCTCTCTTCCTATATTTCCAAGAGTGTTGCTAGCCTTACTTCCATAGGCTCATTCTCTTCCAACTCCAAACCTGTAGAGCTAGAATCTCTAAGGAAACCAATATTTGGGCTTCTTTTCCATACATAGGTTCATATGGAGAATTTTGTAATATTTTCTTAAGAGTTATTTGGTCTACCCAAAGCACACTCTAAACATTTCTGATAAACAAGCTCGAAATGATCTAGTGCAGTCACCGGCTAGGAGGGACCTCAAATAGATTGGTCTAGACTGGTCAACAAGAGTAAACATAATAGAAACACAAGGATATGATGGAAGCAATGAAAAACAAATTGAATTAAATCATGATAATTGATTACAATCAACCAGTAACAATTGGGTTATAGAAACTAGCTAATCGACTTGCTATAACATGCTCAAAATACAGAACATGTCACAACCGGGACCTCAAACCTTAGATTTAGCTTCTATGTTCTATATACCACCTTCAAATGTATCCTAATGCTTAATTACAATGATTTAAAGGTTCCAAGGGGATTCGGTCGGCCCAGAAAGGGATCAAAACCTAAAGAACAAGACCTAATGTGTAAAACCAACAAGGTCAGCCTCCACCAAAGAAATTTCTCCAGAAAATCCAAAGGATGAAGTGAGAATCAAAGGGAAGGTCGGCCACATGCCAAGGAAAAATAAAATCTATGCTCAGGATCTATAAGCTATGGAAAGGATCCGGTAAATCAATAATGCAAATAGGTCCAAGCAACTGGTAACAAAAAATTGTCTTGAAAACCGGTAGTGATAACTTGTCAGAAAATTATCCAAATGCTCCATGGTTTGGGAATAAGGAAGATGATAAAGTCTTCAAGAAAAATCCAACTCCATACATTTTGGTGAGCAAAATCTAGGAAATATAGAAAGAAATGTTGAAACTGTAAACAAAAAAGAAAACATAAAGAAATATTTTTTTGGTTGATGCAAGATTGCCAAGAACCGGGGATGCTCCTGCATCAGACATCCAGAGTTGTTGAAAAAAGTGAGTCTCTCACTTTCCTAGGGTCAGAGGAAAACCAAGGTGCTCCACCTCTACCTAGGAAATCCAAGATGAGTATTCAACTGGTCTTCCTTTCCACTTCAGAATATACTCCTTATACTGATTGCTCCAAGTACTACGACCAATCCTACTATCCAAAATATCTTCAATTTAATCTAGTTCCTTCTACGATAAATTTTTCTCCACATGTGAAATATTGTTCTCACTGAATTCTATGTCATGATACTAATGTAGATCAACAATATTGAATATAGGTTAAATACTCAAATCATCTAGTAACTCCCCATCATATCCATTTCTAAAAATGAATTTCCTCAAGATCTTACAAGGTCCAAATTTCCTCATCTGCAACTTGTTATAGGTTCCAATTGGGAATCTCTCTTTTCTTAGATACACCATCGCTTTATCTCTAACTTCAAATTCCTTATGTATTTTCTTATCATCAGCTTTCTCCTTATATTTGTTGTTCATGTCCTCCAAATGTTTCTTAACCTGAATATGCAAGGTTGTCATGTGACCAACAAAGTCTTTTGCTTCTTCACTTCTCTTATCCTCACTTCTGATATTTCTTAACTTTGACATAGCTCTAAGGTGTGCTCCATCAACTATCTCAAAAAGTGTTTGTTTGATACTCATGTTCACTAATTTATTGTAGGAAAACTCTGCTTGTGCAAGAATCAAATCCCAACTTTTAGTTTTGTCTCCAACTAAACATCTTAGTAAATTTCCCAAGCTTTGGTTAACTACCTCTATCTATCCATCAGTTTGTGGGTGAAAAGTAGAAGTGAATCCCAAATCTATCTTCATATTCTTCAAAATTGTTCTCTAAAAATAACCAACAAACTTAGTATCTATATCTGAAACTATTCTTTTAAGTAATCCATGCAATCTCACCACTTCTTTGAAAAATAGGTCTGCTAAATGCACTACATCTGATGTCTTCCTACAAGGTATGAAATGAATCATTTTTTGGAATATATCCACCACCAAAAATATAGCATCATTCCCTCTCTATGTTTTAGGCAATCCAAGTATGAAATTGATGCTTATATCCTCCCAAGGTCTTATCATTACTGTCAAAGGTTTATACCATCCCATATTCTGACTACTCCCTTTTGCAACTTGAGAAATTCTATAATTCTGCACAAATTTCTTAACATCCTTATGAATCTGGGGCTACAAGTAATGCTCACTCACTAATGCTACTATTTTTTCAACACCAAAGTGTTTGGCTAATCCTCCACTATGTTTCTCCTTTATCGAATTTTCCCTCATAGAACTCCTAGGTATACACAACTGAACTCCTCTAAATAAAATACCATCTTGAATGAAATAATCCAACCACTTATCCCTATCTATCATAACTGGTTCTCTACATGATTTCCAAGGTTCCGCAAAATCTAGGTCATCATCATACAAGGTCTTCAACTCCTCAAATCCTAATACTATCACTCTCATCGATGTTAGCAAATTTCTTCTTCTACTTAATGCATCAGAAACTTTGTTAGATTTCTCACTTCTATTATTCAACACAAAGGTGTAACTCTACAAAAAATTCTACCTATCTCATGTGTCTTTGATTCAACTTACTCTAAATATTCAAATACTACAAGGCTTGATGATCCATATACAACACAAACTCCTTAGGCAACAAGTAATGTCTCCACTTATTCAAGGCTTTGACTATGGCATAGAATTTTTCATCATACACTGAATGTCTCCTCCAAGCATCATTCAACTTCTCACTAAAATAAGGTACTTCTCCCCTTCTTGACTCAAGACTACTCCAATTGTTGTTCCACTTGCATCGCAATCAACTTGTAATACTTTGTTGAAATTTGGTAAAGCTAGCATAGGCTGCTTAGTCACTTTCTGTGTCAACAGTTGAAAACTTATATTTTGTTCAGTGGTTCACTTGAATTCCTTCTTATCTCCCCTCATTGTCTCAGTCATAGGAATACAGAAAAAACTTAAATTTCTGATAAACTTCTGATAGAAACTAGCCAACCCATGAAATGATCTTACCTATCCAATGATTTTTGGTGTAGGCCATTCAAAAATTTCTTTCACCTTCTCACGATCCATCTTCAGTCCATCAGCTGATATCACAAATCCCAAATAGACTAACTCTTCCTTCATGAAAGTGCACTTCTTCAGGTTTATCAGCAACTTCTCTTCTCTCAAACTCTATAGAACTTGTCTCAAATGTAACAAATGCTCTTCTTTTGTCTTACTAAAAATTAGAATTTCATCCAAATAAACAATAAAAAAATTACCCGATTTCTTCAATAACTCATTCATTAACCTCAAGAAAGTACTCAGTGCACTAGTTAACCCAAAATGCATCACCAACCATTCATATAATCTTTTATTTGTCTTGAATGTTTCCTTCCACTCATCTGCTTCTTTGATCCTGATCTAATGATTTCCACTCTTCAAATCTATCTTTGTAAAGTATTTAGCTCCACTTAAATAGTCCATTATGTTGTCCATCCTAGGCAAAGGAAACTAATATTTCACTGTGATTTTGTTTATTACTCTGGAATTGGTACACATCCTTCATTATCCATTCTTCTAAGGTGATAACACTTTTAGTAATGCATAGGGGCTCAAACTTTCTCTGATCAAACCTTTCTTCAGCAACTCCTACACTTGTCTATTCAAATCTTCATTCTCTGTTGGTATCATTTGGTGTGTAGCTTTGTTAGGAAAACTAGCTTCAGGAATTAGGTTCATGCAATGACTGATACTTCCTATCAGTGGTAATCCATCAGGACCGTTCTCTAAAATGATGTCTTCATATTCTTTTAGCAACTCCTCTATCTCTTATGGTTGTTCTTCCTCATGTTTTGGGTTCTTGGTCTTCTTAGGAACTAAGGAAAAACATACATTCTCATGTCTCATTGCATCTAGGAATTTCCTTCCATCCACCAAATAGATCCTAACATTCATACAAAATTCACTCTTCAAAGGCTCCTCCAAGGGTAACAAGATTTACTTCATCCCATTTGCCACAATAGTGTATATGTTCTTCCTCCCATCATGTATTTCCTATCTATCAAATTGCCAAGGTCTACCAAAAAAAAGGTGACAAATATCCATCAGCATAATACCACACAGGATTTCATCATGATAATTCCCAATTTTCAATTTTACCAAACATTGCTCACTTACTAACAACTTATGTTCATCCTGAATCCATCCTATCTGATAAGGATTAGGGTGTTTCAATCTTTCCAAATTCAACTTAGTCACCATCTCTTCCGAAACAAGGTTATTTTAACTACCACTATCAATAACAACTTTACAACACTTACCAAATACCTTACATGTGGTCTTGAACAAATTCCTCCTCTACAAGGGCTCCTCATCTTCTTTGGTATGACACAAAACTCTCCTAATCATCAACATTTCTCTATCTTCCGATTTATTAGCTGATCCGGTGGGGCTTTCTTCCACCAAGACTATTCTCCTACTATTCTCAGTCTCCTTACACTCAAAATCAT
The DNA here is from genome assembly GCF_030272615.1 of Cryptomeria japonica. Lineage (NCBI taxonomy): Eukaryota > Viridiplantae > Streptophyta > Pinopsida > Cupressales > Cupressaceae > Cryptomeria > Cryptomeria japonica. The sequence goes on along the minus strand of NC_081408.1, from coordinate 291,758,343 downwards.
GATGTCTATCTACTCCACACTTAAATAAAGTGCCTCTAAACACTCTCTTGTCTTTTCTTTTATCATCTTTTCCAAAATTCTCATTCCGATAACCATCAGGTTCTCTTCTCCGATAGAAATTTTTATCATCTTTTTGGTATGAACTACCATCTTTGCTTACTTTTTTGTCCTTATTTCGATCTTGACATATACCTCTTCCTCTGGTATGTCCTCTTCCTCCTTGAAATATTCCTCTGGTAAACCTTCCATATCTACCTCTCTTTCTCTGCTCATGTCTTTTGTTCAGCTTCTCTTCCACCTTCAGGGAAAACTGGTAAGCTTCTTCAACACTCTACAATTTGGTCAAACTGAGTTTGTCTTGTATAGACATTTGCAATCCATTCAAATATCTGGAAACTTGTTCAACTTCATCATCAATATTTGATATTCAACTTGTAGAATGCTTCAGTATACTCCTTCACACTAGATTCCTTCTACATCAAACTCTACAACTTTCAAAATAGATTCACTTGATAATTAGCTGGCATAAACTTTGATTTTAAATTTGCAACCATCTGATCCCATGTTTTGATCTTCTCTTTACCTCTCCTCTATCTACCAACTTGCAAATGTTCCCACCAAAGAGATGCAAGACCTTTCAACCGGGTAAAAGCATACTTCACCTTTCTTTCCTCTGGAGTGTTCTCAAAATAAAAATATTTGTCCATCTCCGAGATCCAATCCATCAATTCATCTAAATCCAACTTCTCATCATACTTTGGTGGGGTAAAATGTGGTTTAGTATTCGCCCTACTCAAAACCCCTAAAAAACTCTTTTCATCCAAATCGATCACCAATAGATTTACTTGTTCTGTTGGGGCTTCTTCTCCTTCATCTTCACTTACATCTTCAATATGTCAACCTCTTCTTTGTGTTGTCTTAATGACTTCTTATCGGGTTGCAATTCCTTGCAACATTTCCATCACAATAGGGTAGACATTCCCATGCGCTCCACCATTCCTATTTCCTTTTGATGCCATCTTCATGCAAGTCCTCTGCAGCTGCAGGTCGGATCAACAATCTGCCACCCCACAACAAAATTTCTTAGGACAATGCAATCACCAGAACAAAATCTCTATGATACCACTTGGTGTAGTCACCGACTAGAAGAGACCTCAAAGAGATTAGTCTAGACCAATCAGCAAGATTAAACAAAATGGAAACAGAAGGATATGATGGAGGCAATGCAGAATAGATTGAATTAGACCATGAGAACTGATTACAATCAATAGGTAACAACCGGGTTATAGAAACTAGTTTAGAAGCTTGCTATAACATGCTCAAAATATAGAAAAGGTCACAATCGGGACCTCAAACCTTAGATATAGATTCTATGTTCTATCTACCACATTTGAATGCATCCTAATGCTTGACTATAATATTTATACAATCCAAGGGGACTCAGTCTGCCTAGAAAGGGATCAAAACCCGAAGAACAAGACCTAACATGTAAAACAAACAAGGTCAGCCTCCGCCAAAAAAATTTCTCTAAAAAATCCAAAGGATGAAGTGAGAATCAAAGGGAAGGTTGGAAACATGCCAAGGAACAATGGAATCCATGCTCATGCTTGACAAGCTATGGAAAGGATCCGGTTGATCACCAATGCAAATAGGTCTCGGTAACAAAAAATTATCTCAGAAATCGATAGTGATAACTTCCTAGAAAATGATCCAAATGCTCCGCAATTCGGGAATAAGGAAGATGATCAAGTCTTCAAGCAAAATCCAACTCCACAGGTTTCGGTGAGCCAAATCTAGGAAATACAGAAAGAAATGCTGAAACTACAAATAGAAAAGAAAACAATAACAAATTTTTTTTTGGTCGATGCAAGATTGCCAAGAACCAAGGATGCTCTTGCATCATGATCAAAGTGATCTTCCTTGTTCTTAGAGAAAATAGTCAAATCATATAAATAGATAAGTTTTATTTTATTGATGAGCTCTTTAAAATTGATATTCATTTCTCTTTGGAAGGTGGCTTCGACATTAGATAGGCCAAAAGGTATTTTGGCATATACAAATCTTCCCCTTTGTGGTGAACATCGTCTTATGTTGATCTTCCTTCTTGACCAAAAACTTATTCTATCCGTAAAATCTATCAAGCATTGAAAGCATCTCAAACCCAGCTAAAATTTATAATATGTGCTCCATGGGTGGAAGTGGATAATGATATTTTAGGGACGCTTTGTTTAAATCCTAGAAACCCATGCAAAGGTGGATATCACCATTCTTTTTGAGAATCGGTACTTGGTTATTAAACCATGTACTATGCTTGTTTGGATAAATAATTTGAGAACCAATTAATTTTTTAAGTTCATGAGACATCAATGACTCAATCTTTGGATTAACAAGATGTCACTTTTGTTAGAATAGTTTTTCTCCATTAGTGAGCTCAATATTATGTTGGATTATGGCGGGTAGCCTGTAAGCTCATCATATGACCATGCGACCACTCCCTTGTATCTACCACAAAAATGAATTAATATGCTTTGTTTCACTAGAGAATATTTTTACCAACTTTAAGGTTTTTTCCTTGTCCAACCTAAAGATTAGTGTAATCTCCCTTATCAACTACAAACTTCCTTTTTTCATTTCTTACATCATCATAATCAAACAAGTTCTCCAACACAATCATATCCTTTAGGAGTTTATTTGATTTCAGTTGAATAACTTGATCCCCATATGCTTCTACTACCTTGTGTTGGAGTTGTTCATTGAACTTGCATGATTACTATATGAACATTTCTATATGTTTAACACATTCAAAAACATTCGAATTTAAATCATTATCAGTTATAGCTATTCTAACAATTATCCAAATGAAGAATTTATTTTCTAACAACCTTAACATAGGATCAAACTAGGATCCTATTGTAGCTATATATGGTTTGCAATCTCATTTTATCTTTGAGGAATTAAGTGGATATTGAAAGCTTCAAAACATTCGATCAAATCCTAGACTCTATGACAGTATGAGTGAATGCAGATATGTTTTGGAGCAGATATACCCCGAACTTGTTGGACTAGTAATTCAATGTCTCCCAAGACTCTTAGCTACTTAACACCTAAGCGCTCTGTAATGCTTAGTCCATGGACCAATCCTTCATATTCCACTTCATTGTTTGAACAAGGAAAATGAAAACAGAAGGACCAAAGAGTTTGTACTCCAGATAGAGATGTTAGAAAAATTTCTGCTCTAAATCCTATTTTGCATCTTTCTCCATCAATGTGTAGAGTCAAGAGCTTTGAGCTTCAATCCTCTTTTCCCTTTTCATTATCTTGCAAGTCTTTTGGTACCTTGAGAACTATGTGATCTTCATCAAAGATTACATAAGTTCCAATCCTTGTGGCATGTTAATTTCCATAAGGATCTACATATATGAACTCATTAAGTAAAATCTCTTGGTCTGAGGTGTGTTCACTAGTTATCACCTCATGTTCAAGAAATTCAAGACACTTCATCTCATTTTTGGTAATCGAAGTATGATTTACTTCAAAATTAATTATGGCTTCATTAGCTATATGTTTCATATGTAATGAATCAAATAATATTTTCAACTTGGCCACATTCTTTATTCTAAGGATAAGGTGAGACCAATATAGGGAGAGATATCCTCCTATTTTAGCTAAAAATCTCTAAGTAAAAAATGACCAAAAATAGGGGAAATATCAACATCCACCACTTCTTGAGGAATTGTAATACTTGGACAAGCAAATAAGGTAAGTGGAAGGTTTTTAATCAAACCTATGGCCTAAAATTTATTTCTATCAAGTTGCATGAATCCTCTACTTAGGGGCTCATATTCTAGCTTTAGAACTTCTGCTATTTGTTTAGGCAGTATTGTGGTACTAGAGCATGAATCTATCATAGAGTTGTGGAGGAATTTATCTCCTACAATAAGAGTCAAGAAGAAAGGGGTAGGTTGAGGTTTATCAATCTTGCCATTAGAGAATACCTCATCATCATTAGTGAGTATTGTAGATGGTTGTGACTAGCTTCTAGAATCTAGCTCTTTATCTTTTGTGTGTGTTGTATCTACTACTGATCTAGTGGTAGGATTTTCTGTTTCACCCAATGCTTCCTGTAGAAGGGACTTTTCTTCTAGAATAGAAAGAATATCCCATAAGGATACATTTACATGAGCTTTCTTCAATTGCTCTACGACATTAAGAACCATAGGAATAGGAGCTTTTTATTCCTTAGGCTTGTAAGGTATAAATTCTTTGGGTTTTTGAATAGTGGAAATTACTATAGGTGGATCTTAAGGATTATCTGTGATCACCTTCAACTGATATATCATAGGTTCTCCTATAAATAGACACTTTAAATAGAGGTTATAATTAGATTGTACTTGGGGTTCCTTTCAAGATGATGTATTAACATTATTTACAAATACTAGTTCGTTTGCTTCCATCCACAAGAAAAGAACATGATTTGGGGCTATTTCCACTTCTTTCTCCAAAGACATACTCTACATTTGAGCTATAATAATAGTGTCTTCCATCCCTGGGGAAGCATAAATTCCAATATCAGGACTCATTCCTTGGCCTATTTGCTTTTCCACTTTCTATTGTATATTTCCATGTCAACAATTATATTCCATATGAGGTTCATTACAAGGAAAACACCCAGAATTGGTATCATCTACCAAATTATTTTGACCTACCACTAATTTCATGTTCTTATTAGGTGATATAGCTTGCAAAGGAGTTAGCATAGGTACAGTTTGATTATTAGGTTGTGTTTGACCTACCATCATGCTTCCCTAAAATTGGTTTTGTTGGTACTAGTGTCGTGCCCAAACTTTAGGGCACAAAAACGGAACAACAAAATTTTTTTTGACGTCATGAACTCGCTATAAATCCTAATACATAACGACTGTATTTAAAGTTTTGTCTTATCTAGGATGTAATTAACTTACTTACTAAGGTTAAGTTAAATAACCAACTCGAGCGAGTGACTTGATTGGTGAAGATTAATTTGCATTGCCGATTAGTTAGCTAGCTCAATTACCTAAGACAAGTTGTCGCTAATTAAACCAAGGGATAATTGGCTATCTTAACGTATTAAATCATTCCAGGTCATATAATGATATTGCTAATGATTATTTGATGCTTATATAAAATTTATTATACGCATCCACCCGATGAGGGTTTCAATTTACTACAATGTCATTTGCCCACTAAAACCGACAATAAGCTAAGGCCAATTCTGATTTTCCCTAAACCCCTTGATTTTGTCAATTAATTTTCAATCCGACCAAAAATCGATCTCAAGGGCTTAAGGTTCCTAAAATAAATTTTCCTAACGTCCATTGATATGGGGGGGGTAAGTCCATTGATTAATTAAATATATTGCTGGGTTAAACGTATAGTTTATCCAACTATAGTAATCCTTTATTATTAACCCCCTTGAATTAATTAAAATTAAATTTCTAAAGAATGAGGACATATAATAATTCAAATATTAAATTAACCCCTATTATCAAAAGTCTAGAATCCCATAATAATCCAATTATTAAATTTGTCCCCAAATATATACATTAAAATTAGGGTTCAAAATTCCATAATATTTCAATTATAAACTTAACCCCAAATTATATACTAAAATCTAACTTTAAATTTCCAATTTAAATTCCCTTTTATATATATATATATATATATATATATAAAATCACATTATAAATTCTTAAATTCTAACCCTCATTATAAATTAAAAATCAATTTTAATGTTTCAAATCCAAATCTCCTATATATATATATACATATATATATATATATATATATATATATATCTAATTACCTAAAATGCTAACCCTAACCCGAAATTGGGTTAGGGTTGCTTTTTTTTATATTTTACCTCTTACCTTATTTCCTCTTTACCATTTTATACCCTAACCCGAATGGGTTAGGGTTTTATATTACCCCTTTTTCTTTGTTTTGCTTTCTTTCTTTTTTTTTTTGTTTTGAAATGTAACTGCAGGTACGGAGGCGGAGGGTTTCATGCGGGGAGAGGCGGAGGTTTTTTTTTTCGTAGGGTTTCGGGCGCCGCTGTGCATACGCACAGTGGCGGCAGCGCCGCCCACTGTGTGTACACACAGTGGCGGACGGCATAGCCGCCGCCCACTGTGTATACACACAGTGGCGGGCGCCGTTCACTGTGCGTAGCACAGTGGCGGCCGCGACCGCCCACTGTGTTACACACAGTGCGCTGCCCTTCGGCGCCGCCCACTGTGTGTAGCACAGTGGTTCGGCCGTGGCCGTCCACTGTGTTGCACACAGTGGCCCGCGTGACTTTGCTTTTTTTTTTTTTGCAATATTTTCAATAAATTTCGTGCGTTGATAAAAATGGTATAAGATGTAGTTTTTTTTTGAATTTCAAATGTATATTATGTATATTATATATATATATATATATATAATATGCATAGTATCATTTATAAATATGAAGATATTTTCTTCTACAGGCATCCACAGAGCATGACTTTAGATTGCAGAGAATATATATATATATATATATATATATATATATATATATGATTAAAGGGTTTATTCTGCATTATATTTTATATGTTTGAAACAGAGATGCACAAGTTCAAAATGCATCCTTTATTTTGTTGTTACAGGGGTATGCACATTACAGGAAGCTTATATGTATATATACTTTATATCTATATAGGTATATATTTTCAATATATATACTTATATACATATAGAGATATATATGACTAAATGTTGAAGTAATAGGGTTAAAAACCCTTATATTGATCTGAGGTTTATAACCATCTACATTCCGTTTTTAGTCTTCTAACAGCACTTAGAATAGATCTATTTATTTCTTTCTTTTATTTAAACTTGCTACAGAAATAAAATAGTTCTGGTTTTCTTTTTTTTTTTACAGTCATAAAATAACAAAATCTAAACTATGCAAGTAAATAGTGAGAAATAAAAAAAAACAATACTAGTTCACTCTTTTTTTTTAAAACAATCATAAAACTAACAGAATTTAAGCTATGCAAGTAATTAATAACCCTACTACATTTCTTTTTCTTTTCCTTACTAATGCAGTAAATAAACATGTTACAGACCAGATTTAAATGTAGACTACAGCAAACACGATAGACATAAAAATATAATAAAAAGAATTACATTTACATTGTTTTTCCAGAATGATAGTTACAATAGCCCAAATAAGAAAATGGGTAGGAGATCTAAACAGTCATCTTTCTCTAATTTTTACACAGAAAATAAAAATTACATTTATTTAAATAGAAACAGAATCATTTTAAGCCCTATATTTACATATGCACTTTCTCTTCCTTTTTCTTTTGCTACAAATCATAAGGTTACATTTCTTTCTTCTTTTCTGCATTTAAATAAAAATCAGGAATCTGAAATAGAAGTCTGCAACACAAAATCTGCAACTCCTAGTCTTTTTCCCCAAGCCACCTGCAAGTAAAGTTTTAGGACTGTGACCATGGGATGCTCACCTCCCAGCCTAGGCTTACCAGAAGCCACCCCCGAGCTAGGAGAATCAAGACCTAGACGGGTTACAATCAGGCAATACAACACAACAATAGGGCAAGCACACAACACATACACTTTCCCATCCCAAGCTACACTTTCACCACACTTGGGGTGATCAATCTACGGGTGGAAGTGGACCAAGTACCATTGGGGAGACTGCAGCCAAAAAAATATAACACAAGCCACCTCATGGCAACTCAAAATACTCAACAGAATTCATCCCAACCACCTTATGCCCCCCAAAGGCTCAAAGCCATTTCTCTCCCCTTATGACCCCCAAATGCATACACAAGGCTATGCAGCAAGGGTCACAAAGGACACCCTTGAGATCACTCTCCTTAAGGAGAGCCTCTCACCCAAGGCTATCATGCTTCTTCCACCCCAAGATCATCCTACTCTCCCAAGAGTAGAAGATCTTGGACACTCCCAAAACAAGAACACAAAACAGAAAAACATAGAAATGAAACTACACATTATTTTCTTCAACAACAATTTACATACACACTTTCTTTACAAGAATTTCTTTCCTTCAACAAAACAACATAACTAACATAGACAACAAAACCAAGAGGAGATAACAACCAACTTTATTCTGCCAATAGGTATGCTAAACTTAGTTGGAGATGAGCTGCCCAATCCGCACAACTTTCTGCAATCCTTGGCCACCAAAAATTCCTCTAAATTTCTAAAACTGGTTTTTCTTTCCAAATTTTTCCAAAAATCTTCAAAAGTGGAGAGTGGGTGATTAGCTCACTAAGCTTCCATTCTTAGCCTAAGAAGGCCTCTCTCACTCCTTCCAACCTCTTGGATAGTGTGAGAGATCTCCCATTGGGTTGGTCTTCCCTAGGTCTTACACACTCCCTAACCTAGGTGCCTAGAGAAGGGAAATGGAATGGGGAAGAGGGATTACTATCTCCAAGAAGGTTCTCCTTCCAAGGATGGCACTCCTATAGATGGAATTCGTCCATCTTGGGAAAACCACTTTTTTGGGTGGTTAAACAAGTCCTAAGGGAAAGACACATGGCCAATTTTGGCCTTCACCCATAGGTACCCCATGAGGCCTAATAGAAAAGCTCTAAAATTGACTCTAGGAGTTGATTTGACCTTCAGAAAGTCCACCTGAAGTTAACCTACGGGTCAACTCTGAGTTGACCTTCCTTGTGGCTCTCTAACCTAGGTTTCTTGGTTCCTTCAAGGATAATTAGGGGATATATCCATTAACAAAAATAAAACTTTCAAAAAAGGTGACATGACAATTGCCAACACAACATACTACATAGGTGTCAAGTGACACTACAAAATAATTCCACATCACAATAACCACATGGCAATTGTCCCTTAAACAATTTAATCAATCCAATAAATACAAATTACACTCATGCAACATTTTACATTTACGAATAAAATACAGTACATACGGGGTGTTGTCTCTCCAAATAGACAACCCCTGGTTTTACTAACGCACATTGGCCTGGGCTTGATTCTCCCTAATATTTCCATGGTCACATGGATATTTTCTTGCACATCTCAATTTAAACATTAGTACTTCCCAAATAGCCTCATATAATATATAAAATCACAAAATCAGAATACAATACATTCATTCTACAAAGACTTGACATTATGAAATATAATTTGTCACAATTCAAAGCAATTTCCTCATAATCCTCAAAATTTGATCCATCTACAATATATGCAAACATTTTCCAAACATTATATCAAATCCTGAAATTCAGATAATAACCTGCATCATCACAATATTACCCTAATCTAGAATCATATAATATTCTATAATCCACAAGGCATAGAAATGAAGCATCCATATATATCAATGTTACCAAAAATCGTGGAATCATGAAAAGTTCTATATCCATAGTGTGTCAAAACTAGCATCCAAAATAGTTCCAAAATGAAAATAACTGAAGAGATAGGATGGGTCGGGGTAGGGCCTCACACCCTCCCCCTCTAGGCATGAACATCCTCCTGGAGTTCATCAAAAAGATGAGGGTACTGTGATCTCATACGTGCTGCATCCTCCCATGAAGCTGTAACCTCATCATAGCAATCCCACTGGACCCTAACCTGGTCCAGCTCTCGACCTCGAAGGGCCAACGTCCGGCGAGCCAAATTGCGAATGGGCTCCAAGGCTAACTGCCCGTCCGACTCCACCTGCAAGGCATCCCAATCTAAAATATGAGACTCATCATAGATATATTTTCTCAAAACTGACACATGAAACACATCGTGGATGCGTGACAGGCTAGGTGGCAAAGCTAGGCGATAAGCAACTGGTCCTATCCTCTCAAGGATCTCAAAGGGTCTGACAAAGCGAGGTGCGAGCTTAGAACCCTTTCCATAGCGGATTGGACTCTTATGCAGTCGCACTCTCAGGAAAACTATGTCCCCAACCATGTAACTCCGGTCTATCCTCTTTGCATCTGCATATTTCTTCTGCCTATCCTGTGCCTCTCTAAGGCGCTGTCTAATCAAAATTACCTGCTGCTCCATATCCCGGACCAACTCAGGGCCTATGGCCACTCTGTCCTCAATACGATCCCAACTCAAAGGTGTCCTGCATGGTCTGCCGTACAAAGCCTGAAAGGGTGGCATCCCCAAAGAAGTGTGATGCCCATTATTATAGGCAAATTCTACTAAATGCAGGTACTCCTCCCATCGGGTCTGATGATCCATGACGTACATGCGGAGCATATCCTCTAACACCTGGTTAACCCGCTCTGTCTGTCCATCTGTCTCTGGATGATAGGCTGTGCTAAAGTTGAGCTTGGTGCCCAACGCTGTCTGTAATGCCTTCCAAAAGGAAGATGTAAAGAGAGAATCCCTATCAGAGATAATCTTGTGTGGGACACCATGAAGCCTAACAATGTCCCGTAAGAACACCTGTGCCACTGCTGGAGCTGTGAAGGTAGTCCGGACTGGTAGGAAGTGGCCTACTTTGGTCAATTTGTCAACTGTCACCAAGATAGCATCATGGCGACGAGATGACATAGGAAGACCAATAATGAAGTCCATGGATATAGTATCCCACTTCCACTCTGGTATAGCATGGGACTGGAGTAACCCACCTGGATGGCGGTGCTCTGCCTTGACTCTCTGACACTCAAGGCATCGGGCTACTAACTCGGCGATAAGTTGCCGCATTCCTGCCCAATGATATAACTGCCTCAAGTCAGCATGCATCTTCTTAACCCCGGGATGTGCTGCATAAGGAGCTCTATGAGCCTCCATGATAATGAAATCTCGCAAACCCCCAGGAGAGGGTACATAAATGCGCCCTCTATGGCGTAATAAACCATCGGACTCCAAAGAGTAGTCCACAAACTTCCCCTCCAGGGTCTCCTGATTACGGATCCTCTGACAAACCTCTAGATACCAATCATCCTCTGGCAATCGCTGCAAAATACAGTCTCTCAAATCAGTGCTCATGGATATGGTGTAAACCTCATGTCGTCTCCTACTTAGGGCATCTGCGACCACATTCTCCTTTCCTTTGATGTAATGAACATCAAAATCATACTCACAAAGGAACTCCATCCATCTCCTCTGACATGCATTAAGGTTGGGCTGGGTGAAGATATACTGCAGACTCTGATGGTCCGAATGAAGCTCGAAGTGATG